>NC_142497.1:19058187-19704819 GCF_965113065.1 Corylus avellana
TAGTTTAATTAGTACTTAAATTGAATTATGAGAACCCAAAAACAATTTAGAGAACCTCATCGATTTGATGAACCGCTAAAAGAAAAATAATCCTTCCTTCCCATTGGATAAAGGTAGTCCACACTCCACTTGGCACAATACCTTTCAAATAATCAGACATCAAAATCACACATATATTAATTATTACACTCAATCATATAATTCCCATAAAAATGAAAAGTCTATGAACCCCTAGGAAACCTACCAATGGCCGCATGTACAACTTCCAAGAATTGAAATGCTTCCAGCAACCCTTCACTCCAAAAAGATAACAAAAAAGAAAAAAGAAAAACGAAAAAAAACTTAATATACATTTTCAAGCTTGGGTTTACTTCAATACCGATAAAATGAAGGGCATAACAGCAATTAGAAATAGAAAAAAAAAAAACGACTTTGACAGACTTTTGTGTTTTTCTTGGTTTGAAATAAAATCAACATTAATTAGGTTGGTGAAATTCTCTCATTCTTTCCAATTTTATCAGAAACCAAACAGAGGGCTAGAAAACTGACAGATTAGCTCTCCGGCCGAAGCGTAAGCTCCATGAATAGACTTGGTGAATACAAAGCTGCTCAAAATTCTTGAGAGAGCAAATGCCCTGTCATATGAAAATTACGAATACAATAAACACACGCGGAGAGAGAGAGAGAGATTTGTTAGAGAATTACCATCCGAGGGCCTGCAGAGAATTGTAAGCGAAGAGATAGCGTTTGGAGAGTGGAGACATTTGGTTTTCAGTTGGCGAATCTGCGCGGGGATTTTTTAGCTGTAGATTGCAGTATCTCACCATCTCCTATTAAATAGTAAATACTCCGCTTAAATCGGGCAAGCTGTGAGATGGCCCTGAGGATGGGGTCCTCAGGGCCACCCTAGAGCAAGTGCCCTGCCCTGCTAGTAAGATTTAGGAAGTACGGAAATCTAGGAATTCCAAAACCAACTTATTTTATTAAAAATCTTTTTACAATAATTTTCGATAAATCCAAGAAAATTATTTCTCTTTTGAAATCTACCACCCTTTCCAATGTTACACCGCGTATTCCTTTCATTTTATTAAGATGATGTGTCAGTGTTTATTGGATTTTGTTAAAAAAAAAATTAAAAATTAAAATTTAAGGGCCCATAGACATTACGTGAATGTCGTATTTAGCATTATTCTTATATAAAATATGTTAACGAGGAAAAAATTGGAATAGAGGACATCAAAATCTCATGTGAGATGATTTTCGTCCAATTAGACGGAAATTAGTAATGGAGGATCTTAATTGAAAATTTTTGAAACATTAGGAGGGTATATTGCCAATTTTTAAACATTGCGATTCGAATTGAAAAACTCCTGAAACTTTAGGAAGGTAAAGTGAATTTTTTCCTATTTAAAAGATTGATAAAATAATTGTGTTAAATACTTTTTTGGTACCTATAATTTGAGCCAAAATCAAATGGCTACTTTGGTTTCAAAAAGTGTCACATGTGGTACCTCTAGTAAAATTGAAATATTAACTTGGTACGTTCATTCAGGTTTCATCCAATTTTTTAACGGAGATCCCCATCATCGCACGTAAAAATGCGACACATGTCCCTTATATCACATCTGTAAAATAACTCAGCATATCCTATGACATATCATTATATCACAGGTGATATTTATACCATGTCATATGCCAAAAATATTAAAAAATTACCTAAGTTAAACTTAAAACAAAAACATCTTGAGCCCTATATTATACCCAAATTGATTTGATATCCATTTATCCTTCATTGTTCAATCGATTGAACCCTAGATTTCCTCTGCTTGCCTTACACGAATAAGACCCTTGTTTTTTCCATTATCTTCCCAACACAAATCTATCTAAGCAACTCCGGTGTGGAGTCGTGAGTTTGCAAGTGCAGCTTACCCGCACCTAGTGGCGGATCTAGAAATTGGAGTTACCAGGGGCGTACAAAAATAATTTTTTTTTTTATTTTCTCTTTATGTATTATATATATATTTTATAATACGGTAAATACAATCAAATAAATAAATTATACCATAATATATGTATCACAAATCAAATCAAACTCATCAAATTACCCAACAAAAAAAAAAAAAAAAAAAAAAACAAAACAAAACAAAAATCAAAGTAACTATTAAAAATCTTCATCTAACAACGTCACAAACACATAATAATTTAAACTACTTACGAAATAAAGTAAGCACAATTAAATGACTACTAGTGTATAAGAAAAATGAGTACTTTTAGTGGGCTATTAGTGTACGGCTATTTCTTTTATAAAAGCCTTAAATCTCAAAGCATAAATTACATTAAAGTCTAAGCCTACATAAAAGAGACTAGAGTCTAAATTTAGCAAAAAAAAAAAAAAAAAAAAAACCACATTTATCTATAAGCTATGACCAGAAACACTAAAACATTCACCCACTATGCAACACATGTCCCTTATGTCACATCCGTAAAATAACTCAGCATATCTTATGACATATCACTATATCACAGGTGATATTTATACCATGTCATATGCCAAAAATATTAAAAAATTACCAAATTAAATTTAAAACAAAAACAATCTTGAGCCCTATATTATACCCAAATTGATTTAATATCCATTTATCATTTATTGTTCAATCGATTGAACCCTAGATTTCCTCTGCTTGTTTCACACGAACAAGACCCTTGTTTTTTCCATTATCTTCCCAACACAAATCTATCTAAGCAACTCCGGTGTGGAGTCGTGAGTTTGCAAGTGCAGCTTACCCGCACCCAGTGGCGGATTTAGGAATTTGAGTTACTAGGGGTGTGTATATATATATATATATATATATATATATATATATATATATATATATATATTTTCTCTTTATGTATTATATATATTTTTTATAATACGGTAAATACAATCAAAAAATAAATTATACCATAATATATGTGTCACAAATCAAATCAAACTCATCAAATTACCCAAAAAAACAAAAAACAAAAATCAAAGTAACTATTAAAAATCTTCATCTAACAACGTCATAAACACATAATAATTTAAACTACTTACGAAATAAACTAAGAACAATTAAATGACTACTAGTGTCTAAGAAAAATGAGTACTTTTAGTGGGCTATTAGTATACCGCTATTTCTTTTATAAAATCCTCAAATCTCAAAGCATAAATTACATTAGAGTCTAAGCCTACATAAAAGAGACTAGAGTCTAAATTTAGCAACAAAAAAAAAAACCACATTTATCTATAAACTATGACCAGAAACACTAAAACATTCACCCACTATGCGACACATGTCCCTTACGTCACATCTGTAAAATAACTCAACATATCCTATGACATATCACTATATCACAGGTGATATTTATACCATGTCATATGCCAAAAATATTAAAAAATTACCTAAGTTAAATTTAAAACAAAAACAATCCTGAGCAACTCCGGTGTGGAGTCGTGGGTTTGCAAGTGCAGCTTACCTGCACCCAGTAGCAGATCTAGGAATTAGAATTACCAGGGGCGTAAAAAAATAAAAAAAATTTTCTCTTTATGTATTATATATATTTTTTGTAATATGGTAAATACAATCAAAAAATAAATTATACCATAATATATGTATCACAAATGAAACCAAACTCATCAAATTACCCAACAAAAAAAAAAAAAACAAAAACAAAACAAAACAAAAATCAAAGTAACTATTAAAAATCTTCATCTAACAACGTCACAAACACATAATAATTTAAACTACTTACGAAATAAACTAAGCACAATTAAATGACTACTAGTGTCTAAGAAAAATGAGTACTTTTAGTGGGCTATTAGTGTACGACTATTTCTTTTATATAAGCCTAAATCTCAAAGCATAAATTACATTAAAGTCTAAGCCTACATAAAAGAGACTAGAGTCTAAATTTAGCAACAAAAAAAAAAAAAACCCACATTTATCTATAAACTATGACCAGAAACACTAAAACATTCACCCACTATGCGACACATGTCCCTTATGTCACATCTGTAAAATAAATCAGCATATCCTATGACATATCACTATATCACAGGTGATATTTATACCATGTCATATGCCAAAAATATTAAAAAATTACCTACGTTAAATTTAAAACAAAAACAATCTTGAGCCCTATATTATACCCAAATTGATTTGATATCCATTTATCCTTTATTGTTCAATCGATTGAACCCTAGATTTCCTCTGCTTGCCTCACACGAACAAGTCCCTTGTTTTTTCCATTATTTTCCCAACACAAATCTATCTAAGCAACTCCGGTGTGGAGTCGTGGGTTTGCAAGTGCAGCTTACCCGCACCTAGTGGCGGATCTAGGAATTGGAGTTACCAGGGGCGTAAAAAAATAAAAATAAAATTTCTCTTAATGTATTATATATATTTTTTATAATATGGTAAATACAATCAAAAAATAAATTATACCATAATATATGTATCACAAATGAAATCAAACTCATCAAATTACCCAACAAAAAAAAAAAACAAAACAAAACAAAACAAAAATCAAAGTAACTATTAAAAATCTTCATCTAACAACGTCACAAACACATAATAATTTAAACTACTTACGAAATAAATTAAGCTCAATTAAATGACTACTAGTGTCTAAGAAAAATGAGTACTTTTCGTGGGCTATTAGTGTACGGCTATTGCTTACCCGCACGGCCAGGCCACACCATAGAAGACTTTTCCAAAAACTCATATGCAACAAATTTTTATTTTTAATAGTAATTTTAAAAGACAATAAAAAAAAATCGTGTAAAAATTATATATGCAT
Organism: Corylus avellana; assembly: GCF_965113065.1. NCBI lineage: Eukaryota > Viridiplantae > Streptophyta > Magnoliopsida > Fagales > Betulaceae > Corylus > Corylus avellana. Next base: position 19,063,009 of record NC_142497.1, read on the forward strand.
AGCATTTCTCTTGTAATAATATAGTTAATAATATATAGTTGAGGTTGTCTAGTCCCATCAATGCATTCAAGAAAGTCGGCCTTTAGCCGAAATAAAAGGCTGCTACCAATCTACGCTAATTCCCTTGTGAGTTTGGTGGCAATTTTTTTTTATGAGCAAAATTGAATTTTATTAACTAAATAGAAGAAGATAAGGGTGGGTGACGAACAAGCAGTATTGTATGAATCCAGCTTACATGCGATAGTGTAAAACGGTACCGTTTTCCATAGTTAAAAAGGGATCTGGCTTCCATGTGGTAGTTCAAAATTACGGCATGGTGTGGTAGTCCAAATTTGGGTAATAAAAAAATACTTTTTTTTTTAATAATTAATATAAAATTTATTAAATATTAAATAATTAATAATTAAAAAAAATTAACAATTAAAAAACAAAAACTATTAAAAATTAAAAAATAAATAAATAAAAATGATCATTTGATCGAGCCCTTGGCCAACCGGCCAACAGCCAGACCTTACTGGGCTTCATGTTCTCCGGCATGACGAAGAGCAGGGCCGAGAAGATTAGCCTCGTCCACGTGTTGAGCTCCGATTGGAAGCACATGAGCATGGCGGTGCCCATGGATTCGCCGAACTAAAAGGCCGGGAGGTCACGGAATGATTCGTTGCGGGCCGGCGGTGGACGTGCAGGAAGAAGGACAAGGGGGTGGCTAGCCACCCCGACATCTCCGGCCTTCTCAATCTCAAATCCCGAAAACTTTCCCGCCTCCCTCTCCAGCCTCCACCGCCTCAAAGTCGTTGACCTCTCCGAGAACCAGATCTTTGGCCAGATTCCGGTCTGTCTTGTCTGGCTTAGGCCACTATACGTGCTCCATTTGCAGGACAACAGGCTGAAAGGCACCATCCCTCCTTAGTGGCGCTGCTGCTCTGCGTCCTCCTGCTATGGATGGGTTGCAGGAAGCCCAGCTGCACAGGAGGCATGGCCAAAGTAGAAGATGATTGGATCCAGCTTGCATGCGGTAGTGGAAAACGGTACCGTTTTCCATTGAACGGTACCGTTTTAGTTAAAAACTAAGTTTAAAAAGTTAATGATAAAAAAATATTAAAACTTAAAAATTATAAAACAAATAATAATTAAAAAAGATAAAAATATTAAAAAATATCAAAACCCAATCATCTTCCACTTTGGCCATGCCTCCTGCGCAGCTTGGCTTCCTGCAACCCATCCATAGCAGGAGCACGCAGAGCAGCAGCGCCACTGAGGAGGGATGGTGCTTCTCAACCAGTTGTCATGCAAATGGAGCACGTACAGTGGCCTAAGCCAGACAAGACAGACCGAAATCTGGCCGGATGGTTCCCAGAGAGGTCGACGACTTTGAGGCGGTGGAGGCTGAAGAGGGAGGCGGGAAAGTTGCCGGGATTTGAGATTGAGAAGGCCGGAGAGGTCGGGGTGGCCGGCCACCCCCTTGTCCTTCTTCCTAGACGTTCGCCGCCGGCCCGCAACGAATCATTCCGGGACCTCCCCGCCTTCCTATTCGGCGAATCCATGGGCACCGCCATGCTCATGTGCTTCCAATCGGAGCTCAACACGTGGACGGGGCTAATCTTCTCGGCCCCGCTCTTCGTCATGCCAGAGAACATGAAGCCTAGTAAGGTTTGGCTGTTGGCCGGTTGGCCAAGGGCTAGGTCGAACAATCATTTTGATTTTTTTTTTAAAAAAAAAAAATTTAATAGTTTTTGTTTTTTAATATTTTTATTTTTTAAATTATTAATTATTTAATATTTAATAAATTTTAGATTAATTATTTTAAAAAAAAAAAAGTATTTTTTTTACTACCCAAATTTGGACTACCGCACCATGTGGTAGTTTTAAACTACCGCATGGAAGCCAGATTCGTATTGTATTATGTATAGTTTGCACAATATTAAACAAAAATAGGAAACTTTGTTTTGGATGTTTGAATAACTACTAGTTTTAATACATCCTTTCCAAAACTTTAAAACCTTTTAATTTAAACTTTTAAACTTTCAATTGCAGTCAATTTAAACCCCTGCGTCAGATTCTAAATGTTAAAAGTTACACAATAACGTTTATACCCTTTATTTTTTTATAAAATTTCAAATTTACCCTTAATTTTAAATTAAAAAATAGAAATATATATATATATATATATATATATATATATATATATTATTAAAAAAAAAAATACAAAGTGACCAACGGTTGGGCCACCTTGTGACCCATTTTTTTCAAAAAAAAATTTTGGGAAACTTCACTTACCCCCCACGAACTTACGTGCCTTTTGCAAACACCTCTCTATTGTTCAAAATATCTCACTTTGATGTATCCAACTTCGTTTAGTTCTAAAGACCCTCCTACCGTTAGATATTGTAGTTAAATCAAACAGTGAAATGAGTAAAAGACCGTTATGCCCCTAATTTTTTTTAAAAAAAATTGCAAATTTACCTTTACTTATAAATAAAAAATTATTATTATAATTATTATATTTAAAAAAAATTAAAAAAAATGACCCACCGATGGGTCACCAAGGTGACCCATGGAGGCTAGTGGGTCACTTGGTGACCCACGGCAGGTCATGGTGACCCACGGTGGGTCACCCATAGGGCTGAGCATTGGTCGGTAATGTCGGTTTCGGTAGAAAAATTTTATTTTTGCATTTCGAACTGAATGGCGGTCGGTAAAGTCGGTATCGGTCGGAAGTCGATAAAGTCGATGTCGGTAATGTCGGTATGTGGAAAAGTGGCAAATTCGGTCGGTAAAATCGGTTTGGTTAAAAAGCCTCTTCCGCCTACCGAACCAAAAATTTCGGAATAAAAAAAATCATGCCGCCTATTGGCCGTCATCTAGTCGGTAACGGTCGGTGTCGGTCGAAATCGGTTGAAAGTCGGTCGGAAGTCGATTAGTCGGTAATTTGCTCAGCCCTAGTCACCCGTCCTTTTTGTTTTTTTTTTTCCTTTTTATTTTTTTTTTTTTAATTTTATAATAATAATAATAATAATAATATGACCTGTGGGTCACAATACAAGTGGGTTAGATCCACCGATGAACCCACATGTCTAGATTTTTTTTTTTTTAAAAAAAAAAAATATATATTTTTTAATAAAACATAAGGGCATTTTAGGTATTTTACATCCACCCGTTAGGATTTCACAGAAAATCCTAACGGAATGAGGAAAGTGTATGGAAATCAAAGTTAGATACACCAAAGTGAGAGATTTTGAACAATGGAGGGGTATTTGCAAAAGGCCCGTAAGTTTGTGAGGGGTAAGTGAAGTTTCCCACTTTCTTTTTATTTTTTTATTTTTTATTTTTTCAATTTTTTTTTTTTAATAAAAGAAAAATTAAGGGTAATTTTGTCTTTGTAAGGGTTTTAATGGCAAAAATTGATGGAGATGTTCAAATTGACTGCAATTGAAAATTCAGGGGTCCAAATTGAGAGGTTTTAAAGTTTGGAGGGCATGTCAAAACGGGTGATAATTCAGGAGTCCAAAGTGAAGTTTCCCTATAAAAATAACACAAAATTAAAAATAAGGGTGGGGGACGAACAAGCAGCATTTTTTTATAAATTCAATAGATTAATTATTAGATTTGTAAGGTCGGTCCACTATTGACTTATGTAAAATTCACATAAGTCTACATATCTAATAGTTGATTTGTAAAATGAAATTGGTCAAATATAATAAAAGTATTATCCCTAGCATTTCTCATTTACAAATGAAGGCTTTCTCTATTTTATCTAAAAGAAAGGAATAATAATAATAATAATAAGTTATGCATTGAGCTACAATATAACTATAGCATAAATGCATTTTACATTCGCTTTATAGAAGCCGGTGGAGGTGTTTTTTTTTTTTTTTGATTGAAAATACTTAATGAATTTTTTTTTAAAAAAAAAATTACCAGGGGCACCTGCCTCCAGGTCGCCCCCATGTAAATCCATCACTGCGGCCAGCTGGGCCGCACCATAGAAGACTTTCCAAAAACTCCTATGCAAAAAAATTTTATTTTTAATAATAATTTAAAAAAAAACAGTCAAAAAAACAAAATCGTATAAAAATTATATATGCATAGCATTTCTCTTATAAGAATATAGTTAATAATATACAGTTGAGGTTGTCTAGTCCCATCAATGCATTCAAGAAAGTCGGACTTTAGCCGAAATAAAAGGCTGCTACGAATCTACACTAATTCCCTTGTGAGTTTGGTGGCAGTTTTTGAGAGCAAAATTGAATTTTATTAAAGAAGATAAGGGTGGGTGACGAACAAGCAGTATTGTTTATTATTTTTTTTGAAAAGAAATCAAATATCATTAATTTGGAATAGCTTCAGCAATTACAATATCATGACACACAAAGGGAATCGGAGGGTGGTCCTCTCTCCATAACCTCTCCTCATTAAATGACACAGCCAATTTGTCAAGCCTACGCACAAGCAGTGTTGTATTATGTATAGTTGGCACAATATTAAATAAAAATAGGAAACTTTGCTTTGGATGTTTGAATAACTGCCAGTTTTGATATGTGATTTTCAAACTTTAAAACCTTTAAATTTAAATTCTTAAACTTTCAATTGGAGTCAATTTAAACCCATGCCTCAAATTTTAAATATTAAAAGTTACACAATGATGTTTATACCCTTGACTTTTTTATAAAATTTCAAATTAAAAATTATATATATATATTATTAAAAAAAAAAATACAAAGTGACCAACGGTTGGGCCACCTTGTAACCCTTTTTTTTCAAAAAATTTTTTGGGAAAACTTCACTTACTCCCCACGAACTTATGTGCCTTTTGCAAATACCTCTCTATAGTTCAAAATATCTCACTTTGGTGTATTCAACTTCATTTAGTTCTAAAGAGTAAAGACCCCCCTACCGTTAGATATTGCAGTTAAATCAAACAGTGAAATGAGAAAAAGACCGTTATTGTAATACCTCGAAATTTATACCTAAAATAAAGGTGATCTTAATATCAAGGATAAGAAGGATTTGCAATTTTATTAATATTTATATGGAGTTAGGTGAATAGACTTAATGTGAAAGATGATGGAAAATTGCTAGTTATAATTTTAGTGGGTTATTGAAAGAAAAGTCACATTGTTTTGGACTCCGAAAATTCAATGAGTGACCTTAAATAAAACTGTTTTAAGATCTTATAGAATGATGAGAAAGGAAGATTTTAAAAGTGGTTTCATGATTTTTGGATGCTTGTAGAAGGAGTTATGATTTTTAGAAGATGCAAGTGTCAAAACAAGAATTTCAGTAAAACAGAGGCACCGAATTTCGTGGGACTTTTGAGGTACCAAACAGTTATGGGTTACTATGATTTTTGGATATGTTGTGCATCTTTAAATGAGGAAAATTTCAAACCAAAGTTTGTGTCATTTGGAGTTAAATTGAAAGAGTTATGATTTTTCCAAGTTTAATAGGTCAAGCTGCAGAATAGTTCAAATACCTACGATTTGAGAAATTAATTGGATGGGTTAATGATGTCTGTAAGCCACGATTTTTTTGGTATATGTTAGTCAAAGGTTTAGGTTTATTGAGGATTAATTGTAGATTTTTTTATGATCAGTTTTAATGTAAATGCTTGAGGAGTTTGTTTGACAAGTCATCAAAGCTCAAGATGACACATGCCTTACATGATAAGTTGCATGGAGACCAACTTTAGTTACTTTGTTGACACCTATAGCTACAGGTGTTATACAGCATGTCTGTATCGTTTCCTTGGTTGACACTTAAAGTAACATGTGCTTCTATGGCTTTCTTGGTAGACACTTGGTGGACACTTGTCTTGTGGTTAAGAAGGAATTGGATGCATGTGGGACAAACATGTGGCAAGCTCTCAAGGGAAAATGTCCCACATACGGTGGGTATTTAAGGAGAGCAAACCCTCTCAAATCTCAATTGCTCACAGCTCAAGTGAGCGTGAGATGAGGGAGAGAACCGGAAGAAGAGAAGAACGAAAGAGGAAGAAAAGAAAGGAAAGAGAGGAGAAAGAGAAAAGAAAAGAGAGGAAAGAGAGAAGAAAGAAAGAGGAAGAAGAGAAAGAAAGAGGAGGAAGAAGGAAAATAAAAAATATGAGAATTCTCCAAGGTAATATTTTCATATCTTTTATAGTATTTTTAGTATGTAGCTAAATTCTTAATATTAAGTTGATGCTTATTGGGTTTAGATGTTAGTACGTCTTATGATAATTAGAGTAATTGTTGTAAATGTTTCTAAGCTTTTGATATTGGAAGTAAGTTGCTAAATTAAATGGCTTAGGAAGATAGCGATATTATGGCTAGATAGACTTCTTAAGCTGTTAATTGTAGTCGGATGACTTGAAAGTGATAAGAATGTTATAACCTTGGTGTTTTAGTGTAAGCAATTGGTTAAATTAAGGCCTTAGTGGAGTTGATTATTAGAATTCTATGTGAGACATATAAATCAAGCATGTCACTATAATGTTTTTGGTTAAGGATAGGCGATGGTGGGATAGAGATTAGAGTTAAGATTCGTAGCAACTAAAGTGATGCATGATTTAAATTTGAAAACGAATTGATGACTAAGGTACTTTTTACCTCTGTTATAGGAATTGTGAGTTGGATGCGGATTCAAAATAAGGGCATGCAATGCCAGGTAAGGGAACATAACACCAAAAACCCTAACAGATTTTATTATAAATCTTTTAGAAAAATGTTGGGGATTTTATAAAGAATCCACTTACATGATTTTCAATTGCACTTCCTTCCATATTTTAATGTCAAGTTTTATTCAATCATATGTCATTGTTTAAGAATTTTACGTGTTACAATTACCCTATTTCATGATTTATGCATAACTGCAATTATGAATGAAAAAAACTCTCAAAGTTTCATGGCACAGATGAGTTTACAGATCATATGAAATGTTATATGTTATACAGTTACAGATGAGTTTACAAATCATATGAAATGTTATATATGCATTCATGGCACAATATACAGTTATAGATGAGTTTACAGATTATATGAAATGTTATATGTGCATTCATGATTATAAATGTTTAACCCGAGACACGATTATAGTGACGATCGGTACCGCATAGGGTAGCATGGCAAGCACACCGAAGGACGGTTACAAGAAGGTGTGTGCTACCGACCAGGTGGCCTTCACCTAGGGAAGTTCCCAACCTGGTAGCTTTCCCCTGTGACGACAGGATGAGCATATAGGTCCTTCGGGACAAGCCAACGTGCGCTGCTCACGGTAAAATTGTGGTGTCGGGTCAAAGGGTAAAACAATTATTTTGAAAGGAAAATAAAAGGAAAAGCTTACTCATTTTGCAACTATCATGCTTATTTTGTTAATTATGTTATTCAGCACAAATTATTATTGTGCATGACAGAGATTTTGACATAGAAATCTGCATAGCATGTTTTATAGCATCTTGGTGTTATGGCTACTTACTGAGTTGTCGAACTCACCCCTTCTCCTTATACATCTTTTTCAGATTGCTTTATATATCGTAGTACTAAAGACATGGGTACCGGTGGGCCTCTTAGTTGTTAAATATCCTATCGCTACTTTATGGACTAGCAGGAGCAGTAGAAGTGTCTGAGACTCCATTCTATAGACTAGACGGCTTTGGATAAGCTTAGACGGTGTAACTTTATTGCTTATAAGATTATTGAATACTAGCACATTATGTGTTTATGATTTTATAATGAGAGTTTACAGTACTCTAGTGATTTTATGTTTTTGTGGTGAACATATGGTAGGAGAAATTTATATATATTTTTTTTATTAAGAATATGTTACAATTGCTCCCAGTCGCTCTATCTCTAGAACTTGGGCATTACAGTTATACCCCTAAAATTTTAAAAAAATTTCAAATTTACCCTTACTTATAAAAAAAGTTATTATTATAATTATTATATTTAAAAAAAAAAAATTAAAAAAGGTGACCCACTGATTGGTGACCCACGGTGGGTCACCTGTCTTTTTTGTTTTTTTTTTTCCTTTTTATTTTTATTTTTTTTATTTTATAAATATATAATAATAATAATAATAATATGACCCGTGGATCATAATACGAGTGGTTTAGATCCACCGGTGAACCCACATATCAAGATTTTTTTAAAAAAAAAATTATTTTTTAATAAAACATAAGGGCATTTTAGGTATTTTACATCCACCGGTTAGGATTTCACAAAAAATCCTAACAGAATGAGGAAAGTGTAAGGAAATCAAAGTTGGATACACCAAAGTGAGAGATTTTGAATAATGGAATGGTATTTGCAAAAGACGTGTAAGTTTGTGAGGGGTAAGTGAAGTTTCTCATTTTCTTTTTCTTTTTTTCATTTTTTTCAATTTTTTTATTTTTTAATAAAAGAAAATTGAAGGGTAATTTTGTCTTTGTAAGGGTTTTAACGGCAAAAATTGACGGAGGGGTTCAAATTGACTGCAATTGAAAGTTCAAGGGTTCAAATTGAGAGGTTTTGAAGTTTGGGGGCATGTCAAAATGAGTGATAATTCAAGAGTCCAAAGTGAAGTTTTCCTATAAAAATAACACAAAATTGAAAATAAGGGTGGGGGACGAACAAGCAGTATTTTTTTTATAAATTCAATAGATTAATTATTAGATTTGTAGGATCGGTTCACCATTGATTTATGTGAGATCCACATAAGTTTACATATTTAATGGTTGATTTGTAAGATGAAATTGGCCAAATATAATAAAAGTATTATCCATAGCATTTCTCGTTTACAAATGAAGGCTTTCTCTATTTTATCCAAAAGAAAGGAATAATAATAATAATAATAAGTTATGCATTGAGCTACAATATAACTATAGCATAAATGCATTTTACATTCACTCTATAGAAGCCGGTGGAGGTTTTTTTTTTTTTTTTTTTTTTTTTTTTTTTTTTTTTTTTTTCCTTTTGGCATTTTGATTAACTATTTTACATACGTATTCAAAATGCATGACCCATTGGAAATGCTCCTACTCAAGAGGATCAAAATATATGTTCCCTTGATTTTATATTAGGTTAGAAAACTTTTTTTTAAAATTTTTTTTTTTATGAAAAATAATAATAAAAGAGTAGAACACTGTCAATGTCCAAGAGCTTGCTCCTTATCTCATTCTAACTTCTTTTCTTTTATTTCATTTTTCTAATGGGAAAAGAAGAAAATTAGTCTTTAGGTTTTGATGCATTAAAAATTAATCCCAAGTTTTTTTTTTAAAAAAAAAAAAATCAATTTTTACGTTTCATAACTTAAAAATTATTCATTCTGTCAGTTTTTCATCCAAATTACTGACAAATTTTTACTACACCAACCAGTTGCGATGCCATCACTTCATGTGAAATTATAAGGGTAATTGTATAATAAGTCTCTGAACCAACCCTCTAAAATTTAAAAATCTTTAAGTTTTCTTTTTTGAAAATTTATTCCATTGGTCAATCGAAATAACAATAAAATTCATACCGTCAAAATTTTTTAACAGCCACTAATCCCAATCAAAATGCATTGTTTCACCTTATTAAAATATTAATTTAATTTTAAATTTTAAAAAAAAATTAAAAAAATTGAAAGGGTTGCCAAGGGTGGCACTGGCTCGCGGCCACCCCAAACCCCCTTGGGGGTGGCCACAAGCCACCCCATAGGGGTTGGGGGGTGGCGCCACCTCTTCAATTTTTTTTATTTTTATTTTTTATCTTTAAATTTAAATTTTAAAATTCAATTAATAAAAAAAATTAATATTTTAATAAGGTGAAACGATGCGTTTTGATTGGGATTAAAGATTGTTAAAAAATTTTGACGGTAGGATTTTATTGTCATTTCGATTGACCCTAAGAGTAAAAAAAAAAAAAAAAACTTAAGAATTTTTAAATTTTGAAGGGTTGACTCAAGGATTTATTATACAATTACCCAAATTATAATTATATTTTGAAAAAATAAATTACAAAAAAAGAAAAGTAAAAAAGAAAGACTCTGAAAAAGTAGTCTACTCGTCAATTCTTCCTCCAAATCGTGTCATCACTTACGGGTTTTCTTCTCTTTTTTACTTTTCTTTTTTAATTATAATTTCACTCTTTTTCTCTCTCGCTCTCTCTCTCTCTCTCTCACACACACACACACACACACACACACACACATATATATATATATATATATATGTATATATTCCGAAAATTGGATTAATCCTTGAATTGGATTAATCCTTGATTATTTAGCAATATCCGCATAATGCTGTCAATTATCACTTTTAGATATCCACATATGTATAGTGGGATTACTATTCGCATCCACGTGGTTGTTAAATGCGATTATTATCCACAATTATTATATGTGATTATTATCCGCTATATGCATATGAGTTAATGTGCATTTTGGGCCTTCTTTGGGTCTCTGACTCTCTATTAGGATATATTTTTAATGATTTTAAAAATAATTTGGACGTATTTTTAGTGGTTTTGCCTATTTTAGTGTTTTTACACCCTAGGGTTTTAGATGGAATAGAATGGGAATGCGGATGCGGTAATAACCGTATTTGTATGCCCTAAAACCGCTGCAAATAGTGGATTGTTGCGGTTAATACCTACCAACATATATAGTCTTACCGAAACTTATTTGGACTAATGGAGGGTTATTAACTGCCACTAATTACTAACTGTTAAGAATGTAACTACATGAGTGAGATGTTGGCTTTTCTCCAGCTAACTACCTAAGGCAGTGCAGTTAGTTGTGGTATGGCAAGCGATGGTCATCCATAATCACCTCTGCCTACTTTTTATATAATAATAATAATAATAATAATAATAATAAAAATTGGTGGTAACTTCAATTTAGACCCTGAATTACCACACAATTTGATAAATTTCCGAACTTCAAAACCTCTCAATTTGAACTCTTGAACTTTCAATTACAGTCAATTTACCCCCCCTTCCGTCAATTTTTGCCGTTAAAACCCCTAAAAAAAAAATTACCCTTCAATTTTCTTTTTATTAAAAAAATTGAAAAAAAATTGTCACAAGGTGGCCCAACCGTGGGTCACTGTATAATTTTATTTTTTTTTAATTTTTAATTTGAAATTAAAGGTAAATTTGAAATTTTATAAAAAAAGTCAGGGTTATAAATGTCATTGTCTCACTTTTAATGTTTAAAATCTGACAGAGGGGTTCAAATTGACTGCAATTGAAAGTTCATGTGTTCAAATCAAGAAGTTTTAAAACTTGGGGGCTATCAAATTGAGTAGTAATTCAGGAGTTTAAACTGAAGTTACCCAAAAAAATTAATATAACAAAACGATATTCATTTGGTATAGAGTTTCCTACCAAAACACTAGAACAACACCAAAAAAGTCCCTAAAAAGAGGCTAAAAGTACCAAAATATGCTCATAAAGCCCATTTACCCTTGTGTAAATGGGCTTAAACAACCATTAAGAGAAATGATATATATATATATATATATATATATATAATATTATTTCTCCTCTTCATGTAAAAAAGCAATATATATATATATATTGCTTTTTTACATGAAGAGGAGAAATAATATTTAATAGACTCTCATACGATTGTCATACAATTATAACTAGCTTAGAACCTGCGCTATGCGTGTGGTTATTCATTATAATTTGATTTTAAAACTTAAAACACATCTTCATTGTATTTTTTTTATTATAGGTCAAAAAAATTGTGTAAAAAAATATATCATGCCTATTTCAATAATAATAATAAAAAAATACAAAAAGTTATTCAACAATATATTGTTGAACATAGTGATACAATTACACATACGTTTGCATGAATATATAAATCACATAAAAATATACTATCATAAGAACCATATATAATTTTAGTTTTAATCCATATAAATTAAAACATATTAAAAAATTCTCATATGTGTAATTTAAAACCAACTGGAATGAGTTAAAACATAAGACCCTTAAATCATAAGACTCATAAAACATATTAAAATATTTATTCTCATAGGAGTAGTTTTATTTCTTTCATCAAAGAAAGAGATAAAAAATCGTAGAAGGAATATTGGAACACAAAAAAACATAATGAACAACAAAGTAATTAAATTTACAAAAGAACAATAAGAAATTTGAATGAAAAATAATATATAAATTAAAATAGAAAATAAGGAAAGAATAGCCCTAAACCCTATAACAATATATTGAGAATGGTAGCAAACCTGAGAGTAACCGTAAACCCAATAGATTTTTGTGTAATACTTATTATATTTCAATACAAATAAAACTCATAAAATTCTGGACATTTAAAGAATAATACAAAGCAAAATAACTATTTTATTTTTATTTTTATTTTTATTTTTTATGGATACAAAAATAACAAAATCTTTTACTCAATATTTAATGCAATCAAATAAATCATTTCAATCCTCCCTTAATCTAAAAAATAAATTAAAACAACCTAAATTCGTCCCCATATGTGTAGTTTAAAATGAAAAGCATAAAAAAAAAAAAAAAAAAAAAAAAAAAAAAAAAACATGAATTTTGATTATCAAAGTATTAATATAAAATTAGCATAAAATTTTAATATTTTTGGTGTAATACCTATTATATTTTAATACAAATAAAACTCATAATTCTGAACATTCAAAAAAGCAAATGAAAAAAAGAAAGAAAAAAAAGCTGAACAAAAAAATTCACAAAACAAAACGGAAACATATTAATTTCTACCTAATCTCTAATTTAAAACCGTGTTTGGTATTAAAAAAATATTCTCAAGAAACAAATTAAAGATCATCAATTCACAATTGCTAAAAATTTATACATAAAAACGCAAAGATACATTCATCTCGAATATCTCATACCTTAAATCGTAGTTCGAAGTCACATATATTTTCATGAAATTGATCAAATAAACTTTGTGCAATCGTCAACTTTTATAGGAAAGAGTTTTGAAACGTTGTTATCATATAAGGAGAGACATGAGTTTAGAGTGAGAGAGATTGACGTGATTTAGGGTAAGAGAGATAAATGTGTGTTAATAAAACGAAAGGTCAAAATGAATTAATTAAGGAAAAATTGTGCTCTAATAAAGGAAGAGATACAATCTCAACCTAATCTCTAATTTAAAATGGTGTTTGGTACAAAAAAATTCTAAAGAAACAAACTAAAGATAATCAATTCACAATTGCTAAAAATTTATACATAAAAGCTCAAAGATACATTCATCTCGAATATCTCATACCTTAATCATAGTTCAGAGTCACATATATTTTTATGAAACTGATCAAATAAACTTTGTGCAACCGTCAACTTCTATAGGAAAGTGTTTTGAAACGTTGTTGCCGTAGAAGGAGATGGTGAATTTAGAGTGAGAGAGACCAACGTGGTTTAGGGTGAGAGAAATAAATGAGTTAATAAAACGAAAGGTCAAAAAGAATTTATTAAGGAAAAAATGTGTTTTAATAAAGGGAGAGATATTAATGCATTAAGACACTTAATTTATTAAAAACAAAAATCATGATTTAGGGTGAGAGAGAGATAAACATGAGTTAATAAAAAGAAAGGTCAAAATGAATTAATTAAGGAAAAATCGTACACTTAATTCATTAAAAAAAAAAAAGAAAAAGAAAAAGGAAAAACTCCTTTCAATATTTGCACGGTTCAATTATTAAAAATTATGAGTAAAAAAATTTAAAATTAAAAAAAAGGGGCACGTGAGTTAATAAAAAGAAAGGTCAAAAGGAATTAATTAAGAAAAAATCATACACTTAATTCTTAAAAAAAAAAATAGAAATAGGAAAAACCCTTTTAATATTTGCACGGTTCAATTATTTAAAATTTAAAATTTAAAGAAAATATTGTTGGTGTGAAAAAAAAAGTTATAATTTCATTTATATTATTTGTTTCATTATTTGATTCGGGCATTAATAATACTTAATTTATTGAATAATTTATGTATGGAAAACTCTTGAAATATAATCAACCTAATTAATTAAGCTAATTAATGACCAGATGTAAAAATAAAAAATGGTTCAGATATTAAAAACATGGACACGTGTCACAATTTTAAGCACTCTCAGATATTAAAAAATATAGACACGTATCGCAATTCTAAGCACTCTCTACATCAAAACTCGGCTTTTATATATATATATATATATATGATGTGGCAATGGATTAATTTTTATTTTTACAAGTTATTGTTGATCCAAATATTAATTTTTACTACCACATCATCGTACGGCAGTAGAATCAAAGTCTTTACTTAAGCATTAATCGGCAGCGATGATCGTTAGTTATTGTTCACTTAGACGGGCAGTGCAATTACTCAAACCTGCTAACTGCATAAGGCAGTGCGATTAACAATTAGACACAATAACCATTAACTAAAACCCTCCAAGCTTGCATCATATCCCATTCTAATTTTTCTACCTGTTTCTTTTTGGTTTTTCCTGGGAAATGGGTATTATGTCATCGGAAACGGCGTCGTTTTCATTTCCATCCTTTCTAGCCGACCACGAAGCGGGACCGACGAGTGCCTTTGGTTCAATTTCCCCAGTGTTTGACTTTCATGAAGTTCGCGGTCCGTTTGTTTCCTGAGAAATCGCGGGAAAATTGAGAGAACTCCAAAAACCTCATTACAACACGTGGACTAAAGATATCCGCTGTAAGATTTCTATTCCTCTTTTCTTTCGTGTATGTATGTACGTGTGTGCCTGTGTAATTTTATTTGAATTTTACTGTTTTTTGTTCTGTACTTGATTTTTGTATTGCTAAAATTGGAATTTGGCTATCTAGATTTGGTTAATTTGGTGCTCAAATTGAGTTTCTCTGTGAGCACTTTTATTCCTATGAATAGATATTGGCAATAGAAGTCCTTTCTTTACTTGGATTAGTAATGGATCTTCCATGTGCTACTGATTGACTGGGAGAAATCAAATGATACAGTATAGGTGATGAGAATATTCAGTAGTTGATTGACGGAAAATGAATGTATAAAGTGGGCATGATTAAGGATTTACGTATTTTGTACTGTGTATCTATGCGGCAAGAGTGGTGGAATTGCTTGTTTTTTGTTTTTGGTTTCAGATACCTGGCTTTTGACTAATTGGAAGGATAGGATAAGATGTGATTATACGCACTCTGGAAGATAATATAAACATTTGGATGACTGATTTGACCTGCATTCCAATGAAAAACAAGAGATTAAAACAGATTAGACAAATAACAAGTTGCCTTATTTTATTAGGATCTAGAGGCGATATGGTAGAAACTAAGTTGTGTATTCTATATTCCTCAGTAGCATTAAACAATTTGAAAGATGTGATCAGCTGAAGATAAAATTCATATCCAGACATTCTTTTCTCTGATTATAATCCATGGTAGGTGGTACTAGGACCAGCAAATATTTGAGTTTGTTTAGTTGGATACATTATGAACAATGATATGTGAACCGGAGGAACCGATACCATGATAGATTGTTTTAGTACAACTAGCTCACCACTTGAAGAATCTGTTACCATGTTACAAGTCCTACATGGCTTAAGGGAAATCTTAATCACGTATATATAAACTATTGGACATCCTGCTCTTGTAAGTTGGTTTTCAAGGGTGAGTTCTACATAAATTTTGTATCATTTGGTATCAGAGTCAACCAACACATCAAGTATCATTGAATACTGATAGATTAGTGAAGCTGCCAAAAGGAAAGGGTTATCATCAGGGCAGTGTTGGTAGAGTGGGAAGCCGTAAATGTTTGCTGCGGAGCGTGGTGGTATGTATTGTAAGCCGGTTTCCAAGGGTGGGTTCTAAGGTTTGTATCAGAATCTCGATTTGCAAAATGCTTCAATATGTGAGCAACAGATGGACAAAGGTTGGGTTTGCAGACTTGGAGCTGGACTATGATGACACTGAATAGACATGGAGCTGGACTACGATGACACTTGATCGTGTTGAGCTTGTGTCCAGTTGAACATTGTCTATGCTTTTAGTGCATTAGATTAACTTATATGTTAAAGATGCATAATTACGTTTTAGTGAGATTTTTTGCGTGTGATTGGTACAGTGAACTTGGGAAACAAGTGTGCATATCCAAAAATATGAAAGCAAAGCGTTTTGTCATCCATAACCTTCTCAATATTGTCCCTACCTTATGATTGATTGTAATCTGAGTGGGCAAATGAATGAACTCTGTTATCCTTCTGCAGTTGGTCATATAAGGTTTTATAGATGTCAACAAAATAGAGCTCAAACTCTTACCATAAAGGCCAGTAAAACAAAACCTCTCATTGTTACAGGTCTTAAGTGATATCTAATAACCTAGCGAAGGAGAACCCATACACGAACTTGGTTTGAAAAGTGGCTAAAATAGCATGTCTTGTTCTTTTTGGAAAGAACATTGGTGGAAATTTCAAAAGGAATTGAGTCTCAAGAAGATGAGACATAAGAGCTTGAAATTGTTTGACTTATCACCTTCATAGATAGTCTTGGCATCATGCTTTGATTCCCAAAGATGCGTTTCAATTGTCTTGCCTTTATCACTCCAGTGCTTTTGCTAGTTTTTTTCTCCTTTCTTAAGAAGTGGATGTTCGTGTTGGAGCTTAACTGATGTGGGTCAGACTAAGAGAACCCCATGTCAAAATCAACTTGATTGTATGGAAGTGTCCATTTCCTTTTAATCAAAAGTGTCTGGCTTTATTGATCAGCCAAAAAAATGTAGAAAATAGAGAGATGTAATGGATTTTGGTGGCTGACCACTAAGCTGGTATTTTACTTCAGGAAGATCAAAACTATTGATCAGGATCACTTCTGAAAAGCTGAAGCTTCTCCAGTTTGGCATGCACTAGCCTTGGTGCCTTTTTAACTTATTCTTAATATATGTCCCTGACCGAATTAATACACTACCAGTAATCCATCGACCTTGTGTCCTCAACTTAAATGTAATTGATGACAATGAAAATCAGTTAAATTTGCATACCAAAACTAGCTTACTTGGACTGCTGGGATTGTTTGAAATTTCACAGCAACAAGGGTAGAGGCAATTTAGCATCTGGGACGGGTTTCTTTATCGATTTACCAATTAAGAACAAGATTAGAAGAAAGAAGAGGCTTTTATTCCTTGGATTCCATACTCATATTCAAGCTCATTTTCAGGGGTCGTGCCATCTTATAGAGGATCTTTACATAGGTGCTGACTGTAACTATTAATTGGTGAACTAACAGCTGAGTCCTCTCCGAACTGCAGGAGATAGAACATCAAATGTATTAATTCATTGGTTGGTTTCATCTGGAAATCTCTTAATATTACTCTCAATCACTTGGTTATGAAAATGTCGAAGCTACTAAGTGTTAATTGCTGCAACTTCTGCCAACGAGTTGAAAACCTGTGTATATTCTCTCTCTCCCTCTTCCTCTTCCTCTCAAACTCATATATTTATGCAGGTGTGTGTAAGTGTGCTAGCTACATATGCTATCAGTATGAGTGTTAATTATATATTAGAAAGACTCCAACATTAAACGGTACCAGCTTTATTGAAAAGTTACAAGGCGTATTATACATTACATCCATGAACTTACCAACCTCCTTATGGGAGATTTTGATGAGATTATCTCTTCCTCTCTGAAAAGTGAAAACACACAAAACACAGGGATAGACTACTGTCATGCATGAGATGATTACAGTGATTTGAAGTGATGCAGAACTGAATCAGAAAGCTTAGAGAAAACCCACACTATACAGGTTAGAGCTTCCTTAGGACAATATTACATTTATAAACAAATTTTAATAAATAAAATTGTGATTAGCCTGTTATAGATGCTCCCCCATATCCGTAGAACGGAAAACATTGATCACTCATGGGCAGCAACATCTTACTCTCTTCTTCATCCACCCTCCATAGCGAGTCCAAACAGTACTCCAATGATGGAGAAGCCAAAGGAGGACACGAGAAATTACCTTCTACACTAAAGCTATCCTGGACTGGTTTTATATAGTTCTCTTCTGCCAGAGCGATATCTTTCCATATGTCATCCATGGAGTATCCCTTTTCACCTGCTTGCTCTTCTTCCATCTGCTTTTCTGCTGCAGCTATTGTGTCTGGACCTCCTGTGTCAGAAAAGCTCTCTTCTCCTGTCTCTGGGAAGGGCAATGAATCCACAGTGGGATTGCTTGCTGATGACGAACAACAGTTGGAAGATGATGATGATGGAGAGGTAGCTTGTTTCTTCTCTTGAGCCTTTTTCCTCGTATGAGTTCTCCAATAATTCTTAATCTCGTTGTCGGTACGCCCTGGTAATTTGCGGGCAATTCTTGACCATCTGCATTGGATCATCATTATATGCTCTGAATACAGGTATATGTGAACTACTTATTGAGGAAATTAGTTAAATCACCATCATAGGAACAAACACGCCACTGACGATTATACATGGGTTAAAAATAGTGAAACTAATATTCTTTGAGATGCCCTCAAACCTGTTTCCCCATTTGGAATGAAGTTCCAGCACAAGGCGCTCTTCTTGAGGTGTCATCTTGCCTCGTTTGAGACCAGGGTGAAGGTAATTCACCCATCGTAACCTGCAACTTTTACCTGTTCTGTTCAAACCTACACAAAATGAGGTGGTTAAAGGCAGCTCCTCCCACAATCCCCCATATCCAAATAAGCATACCTATTATTTGTCTCCCGCCACCTTCAAACCTGAAACTTTAGCTATAAAATCCCATCGTCGATCTCCAAACAAGCCCACAAAGATGTTCAATTTGAAGTCCTCCTGTTCTGTCCATGGACCCTTTCGGATTCCCTCTTGCACCATTTTTTCAACTTTTTCCCCTCTCTATCTCTATCTCTCTTTCTCTTAACTCTTTATCTTGCTCTACCTATCAAGGGCTTATGGAGACCTCGGTGTACACTACTACTATATATATAAGCCAGTTTCTATTATTGAGAAACTGCCCAAAAGTTTTGGTTAATATAAAATAATGATTGTGCATCTTCACCGTACATATGGTGCTCGCATGCTCATTTGGTGATAGGCACCTTGTGCATCCGACGTCAGCCATTATAACCAAATAATCAAAGTAAGAGATTGATCTGTTGATGTGAATTTCATTCTCAGCCCTCCTTGTGACTATATGATTTGATCATTTTAGTGAATTATGCATTTGATCATTTTCAGACAGGTTATATTTATCAATTACTCATGTTTCTGACTGGGTGAGATGGCCTTCAGTCATAGATCATGATTCCACACCAATTTGAAAGAAGAAATGTTTTAATATAATAGAGTTTCATTATATAGTTTAAAGTAAGAGTATATATTAGAAAATATGTGGTAAATCATATTAATAAAATTGCCAAAAAGGTGGCACTTTGAGGAAAACTCTTTTAGCTAGAGGCTTAGCTCATGCTTGGTTGGATACACATTTCTAGATCTTCTTCTCCTTCCATCCGATTTGAGGAATTGATGGTGGTAGTGCCCCTTGACTTTAGTAAAGGCCATAAACTAGAAGGTGAGCAAAAGATAAAGAAGATAAGGACAAATCTTGAAAAGAAGGGAATAGGAATGAACTGTTTTTAAGTGTCTTAAAATTGACATTTTCTTTTTCGTTATTAAAATATGAGATGTTAATCTAAGTGATTTATTGTTAAATGCTAGGGAGAATCAAGTTCCTACCTAAACAGGGCTAATACAAGTTGTTTTCTGCAGCATACTACGGCTTTATGCTCACTTTTGATAAAACAATCCCAGTTCTTTCATAGAAGAAGGTGAAATTAATTACCAGGCGTGCAGCTAAAAATGATTTTAGTTCTACCCCCACACAGGGTGATAAAGTTGTGTTAGACATGTGTCGCTCAAGCTCTGGAGCATGGGCCAATTTAAAATTTTTTATCCCATTGTTGTTAGAATATTTTATTTGTTTTTGCTTATAGAGTATATCTACCGGCGTATCCAGGGAGTATCACGTCTTCGTTATTAAGAATTCGACCCTCTTTCCCCCCGGCAGGACGGGTGAAAAAGGAAAAGAGGAGACAAAAAGAGAGACTCTCAATCTGTTTGCTTTACATGTGTATGTATGTAAAGCTATAGATCTAGAATTGGATGAGTTAATATGGTGGGAAACACAAATATTTTCCATAGTATTTGTGTACTGCATATTGAATTCCCAGAATCTTCGGAGTAAAATCATTGCAACTTTATAGTCTTCCAAATAGTCCTAACTTAAAATAGTAATAGCTGATAGCGTTGTTAGGAGTATTATGTTGATTTAATGTTGTTAACATATTAATTAAATGATTAAATTTGCAATTTCTTATTAATTTAAGCTTTTGAGATAAGTGTCGATTTACACATGATATCATAGCAAATGTCCTGATTTTGAACTTTGTTTTCGTCATTTACTTTTCATTTCAATTAAATAATATTTCACGTGTTGAGTCTTATTTATACTAAAGTATTGATTAAACTTACACTTTATTGTCAATATCACAAATCTGTCCGCGTGCGATTTACCTTGCATTTGGGGCTCACAACATTTAAAATTGGGCGTTTGTCATTTATGGGAGAGTTGTTAGGATTAAATAGATCAACATGTTTTTGAATCTCATCTGAAATTATTATAATGGTGATTTGCATTAGGGAAGAATATGACAATTGTGATGTTTAAAGTGAGGGATGGCATCATATGCCTCTGCTTATACTATTACTGCCAAGCATTATATTTGTGTGGTGATGTTTGCACTGTATCTGGCACAGTACATACACGAAACTTATATATAAAGAATTTTAATATAAACCAAATGGGAATGACGCCCCCCTTCTTTTGAGGGGCCTTCTTAGTGGCGTGGTGATGCCAGACTTGCCTAAAAGAACCTGTGACGAGGACACCACCACCAACTTGTGGCCACCCCACTTCTCTCTCTCTTCCTATGTTTTTCGTTTTAAATCAAGATTTTATATATATATATATATATATATATATATATATATATGTCAAAAAAAAAAAAAAAACTTTTGATTCTAAAAATAAATCTAAAACATCAAATACATATCATATTGGAGAACACTTTCAAGATTAGGACTATATTTTTTGCAAACTATTATCATCTAATGATGTTAGTTTCTTGAAACTAAATAATTTTACCATAATTGGGTTATTAATTAGAGACCATTCACTAACATTTTTTTTCTTCTATATTTTGAGTATTATTTTATCTCTGTGATATTTTATTTCTCTCTTTCTTCCTTTAAAACACTCTACGTCAACCGGTGTTGTGAAATGAAATGAGTACGATAAATAAACACCTTTCATTTTGCGTATTGGATTCGTTCCATCTTTCAACATGATAATTTTTTTAATCATTGTTGGGTCCTTAATTAGAGCGCATTAATTACCTTTATTTTATTTTTTTAATAGTTGGTGCCTTTCATTCTCTTTGACTTTCCTATCTTTCTTCATTTCTCCCCTTAAAGTCTTCATATCTTGCTTATTGAATTCTTTTCATCTTTCATGGTAATAGTTTTAAAATTTTTTTTTAAAAAAAAAAAAAAAAATTCATTTGGAGCCTTAATTAAATATATTAACTAATATTGTTTCCATAATTGGAGCTTAAACATTATTATTATTATTATTTTATATAGAATATGCCCTACTTATAGTGCCACTATTTAGGGATCTCATTCTATTGGAGACCTTAGACAACCCTAAGTTGCCTAATTGAAGAGCCGGCCATGTAACGTGTATCTTGTGTTTTTTTTTTTATATTAGGGGATGAAATGGTTATATACCCACCTATTATCCTCTTGGCCTTTTATATTTTCAGCGAATTAGAAGAGAAATTTGTATAATAAGAGTAAACTCGCCAATAATCCTTAATTAGCTTGTCTTCTCTATTGTCCAAAATTCTTGGTGCTTTCATCTCATTCGCCAACTCCCATAGGCAATAGCCATTCAGATTTTGGACCGTAATATTAAACACTTCAATGATATCTAGCTGTTGGATTTGTTTTAGGGTTTTTAGTGGCATTTTTTTATTTTTTATTTTCTGAAAAGTCGGTTTTTTTTTTTTTTAATAATTATAATGGATAGTGGCCCCAACGGGTATGCTACGTGTCTACAAACTATAGCTATACGTCAGTGATAACGTTTTCACTTCAAATATTTTAACTGTTGTGATAACATATTATATTATATATATATGACAAGATAATATTTTATATTTCTTTGCCTTTTTATTATTATTACTATTATTATTTTTTGACTCCATATTTTGTTTTTTTCTGTAATAGTTGCACCAAAAAAAGCTAGTGGTGGGGAGGCAATTGTCTGGCCTTCAATGGGAGTAAGCTAAAGACCCCAAGACCCCATATGTTTGGATGGTGGGAGATGGCTTTCTATAATTGATCAAACCTATCATAATTAAGTCATGGTTAACTAATTATTTTGTGTACCATATTCCGTATAAACCTCTTTTGATGATAATTAGGCATAAGCTAATGGGGTCTAATTCTAAAGGTGAAAACCCTTTTTCCCCCCTTCCCTAATAGGAGAAACTGGTGATTAGTCAAAACCAGATCAGCCATTGTGATTGCAAGATTAGAATGATTACGAAAATACAGAATTTTTCATGTGGGTCTCGTTTTATTTATGTCCTCTCCTTTTGGTCTTCAATGCATCATTACTTTTCCCAACTGGGCAATTGAAATTTGAACTAGTTTCTAAGGTATAATAGCTGGGCTTAATTGATTCGAGGCTTTTGCTCAATCCAATAAAACTTCTGGTTGTGAATCTGTGATATTGGAATTAGCATATCTTTGAATTCTGAACATGTACTCAATATCCTTATTGACATGGAGGATTGACAATAATCGTGGGCCGTTAGTTTGTCATTAGTACCCTCCATAGGGGTTGATATCTTCTTATCTTAAGAGTATTGGGGCATATATGTGTTTTCCCATCAAATGAGTGGGTTGTGAGCCCTGCTCATCCCACTATCACCACTTAAAAGTGTCTGTTTGATTTAACGATTTCAAAACATACTCTTTAAAAAAAAGGCATGTTACACAACCATTTTTTTTTTTTTGGCAAATCCAATGGTTCAATCCTTAAATTAAAAAATTAAATAATTTTTTTTTTTAAAAAAAAAATTAGGGGCGGAACTATCCGTGCCCTTGGGGGCAGAAATCCCCCCAATTTTTTTTTTTTAATGAGTTTAACACCTCAAAATTAAATAGCGTAGTTAGGGTACGTTTGAGATTGCGATTTCGCAAGAATAATTTGCTTTTTAAAAAGATATTGCAAAATGTAAGGTGCTTGGCATTATGATTTAAATAACACTTAATCTAAAATAGGAAGAAAAAAAAATTTGCAATTTGTATAAGCAGGCTAAGGGGCGTTTCTTTGAAAAAACACGAATTTAAATTAAAATCACAATTTCACATAACAAATATTTGACAAAAAAAAAAAAAGTATTTTTTAACATGTTTTACTAAAAGTTTTTACGATTTTAAAAAGTAGCAATTTCAAAAACGTAATTTTAAAATCGCATTTTATTGAAACCGCAATCCTAAACGGACCCTTAAACGTTTAGTAATATCGCATTTTGACCTTTAAAATCATTTTTTTTTAGAATGTATTAATTCTACTATTTGCAATTTGAAAATTTTATTTATTTTGGCGTTTATGATAAGAAATTGTAGATACTGATGGCACTGAGCATTCTGGAAGAGAGGAGAGTCGATATTTTTATCACCGTCTATGATAAGAAAATGAGGAAATAACCTTATCTTCTGTGTTGGAGGTGTCATGTGTAGATTACGTATTTGCAACGACTGGTGATCGGTGGCGTGTCTAATCGCATAATAAGAAAGGGAAAGCTTCTTGGAGATAAGCCTCACGTCAGCTGGTCTCTGTGGTGCGGTGGCGTTTCATCAAGCCCAAAGTGCTCTCTTGCCCAGGGATGGAAAGCGAGAGGATAGATCGTAGATTCATGGTATCTTCTTCTACCTCATCTCTATTCCACAGGCGGCCAGTCAACATGCAAATCACAGTACACCCTTTTCAATTCATCCATCATTTCTTTGATTCATCCATTAAATATTTAGATATAATATAAAAATCACGGGCGGCGGTGATTCAGTCATTTCAAGTGAGATTAGGCGCATATTAGGACGTATATTCGACTCTTTACAATGAAAAATTACTCACACAAGCCTGATTAGTATTAACCGCATGTAGAACCACTGATGTCTTAGTAAGATTAGGTCAAAAACCTGTAAAAGCACATCTCTTGTGCTATGCATATGTGGCCTTATTTTTGTTTTCAATACATATTCATATGCAAAATTAGGATTCGCTTACGTGAAAAAACTCAGTTTTATCTCTCTCTTTTTCCCATGAAACTCATACTCGGTACAAACTTCGAACGCTCAAAACATCCATAACTACATGAGTTTTTAAAATTTAAGATTTGATTTGAGTCGAGTCCACTTTCGAACAAGAAAACTGTTTCAATCTGAGTACAAGAACTAATTTAGTCAACATGTTTAGGGAATTATTTAATCTATTAATTTTTTTTTCACTATAATATCTCCTTAGAACACATCACAAACAAAGCGACATCTACCATCAATATGTTTAATCCTATTATGACAACTTACTTTTAGTCAAACCTATAAGATTTGGGCTGTCAGAATATACCAAAAGTAAAAATAAAAAATTGTTATAACCCAAGATCACAAATTGAATCTCTCAACTAAATGGCTTATTTTATGTTATTTGTCGATGCAACTGTTTATTGGAAAAGTCTACTTTACGTGTCTGATTAAGCTTCTTCAATCTTCATTTAATAGTCTATTTCCAAAATTCCTAGAAATCACACACACCCAAGCACCTCGTAGATCTTTTATAAAGGCCCCTGGAAACTTGGGTTCACATGCGAAAACAAAAACAAAAACTAGCAATAGATTCCAATCCTCCAAGAATTTCTTAGCAATCAAAATATGATATTTTATGAGTTTATTATATTTTGTGTTCTACACAATTACGTTTACGTGTCATCTTCTTATTGGAAGGCGCAAAAAACTTGTTTATGCCAAGTTTTTATTAAAGTTATTCTCATATATATATATATATATATATATAAAGAGTAATTTTACACATTCACTTTCTTACGTTCATAGATGACTTTTAAAATTACCATTAGATTTGAGATGAATCTTTATTAGATTTTAATCCAATGGTAATTAGATGTGGATAAATTATATAAAGAAGTGGGAGTATATATAACATTACTAGTGTAAAAAAGATGTAATACGTGTCGACACATCACTGGGAAAAGTAAAATAATTTTGTTGGAAATTGGTTTGGGGAGTGGGAGGTAGGATGCAGTCTTTTAGGACTTGGGCTTTTAAAAGCCCGTATTATTTCATACAAACTTGGTTTCAAAATCCGAGCTGGCATTACAGTTGGGCCCTATCTCAACCTCAGTGCAGCCCAGTAAGTAGTTGGGCCTTGAGGTACACATATTCAAGCCTTGGGCTTCATTTCTTTCACCTATTTTGTGTAAAGTTTTGTATGTGAATCCATTATCCATCCGATTAATTAGAAGCGATTTATTCTGATTAGTCTTTTATTTATGCAATGCATTTTAAAGACACCATATGAGAGGTTTAAGGTTCCTTAACCTACTTTAAATTAACGAAGCGTATGATTCATCGAATTATCCTACCAAAAATATATTATTTTGGTAATTTTTCACCCCACGTTATGTGGCACGTAAGATGATATAATCACTTTAAAGAGTTTTTGTTTTTTGAAGTGAAACTATAATATAGTGTATTGGAAAATCATTCATCCATAAACTTGAACTAAAAGAGTAATTCTATTGATCACCACAATCTCCTCAAAGCTTATCTGGCGTGGTTCTTCCAACCAAACAATCTCTATGCACTAAATACTATGGAAACTTTTTTTTGGGGGGGGGGGGGGGAGGGAGGTAGGGATAGGGGCGATATAGCATTACTCGAGCTAAGAAGTCTAACTCCAACGGTACTATATTAATCATTTAAACTCTTACGATATATTTTTAATGAACTTTTAATACAATAATTTTTTATTTTATTTTAATTTTCACTTACACATACACCAAATAATTATACTCTTACATATAAGTCTACCTTATTGCCTCTTACTATACTCTCCTTCACATGGAAGTCTTTTACTAAGTACCACTTATCATCGCCAAAACTTAGGCTCCGTTAGTTAAATTTTCTTTTGTTTACCATTAACAAAACTGTTGAGGTGCAACAATGCAACTCTGCTTACTTGGATGGCTCTTAGAACATGACTTGCGGGGTGAGATTTCGAAGGCCATAAAAGGATTTGACTTTCCTCACTAGACATTAATTGGTTTTTAAATGAAATGATTAAAGGTTCGATCCAACAAATGATATCAGAGCTAGGATTATAGATTTGAGTCGTGTGAGTGTCATTTTGAGTGAGAGATTGTTGAGGTGCAACAATGCCACGCTACTCAATTGGACGGCTCTTAGAACATGCATTACGAGGTGCGATTTCAAATACTGTTTTTAGATGAGATGGTCAAAAGCACGATCCAACAAAAACAAATATATTATTAAAGTGATAAATCTAGACCGAATTATATTATATATTAAACAATTATTTTTCATTACACATATATTCAATAATAATAATAATAACACAATTCCGTGATGGGCTTAAACGCTCCCCCTTCTCGACTGCCTTGGACTCGTACGTCAATCCCATGTGCACTCCCACGTGCCAGTGCTTGTCCAAGCGTATGGAAACATGTTTCAACTTTTGGACTATTTTGCCGAAAACATGGACTAGCCGACCATTTTTCAATACGTTTTTAGAGCGAATCCAACGATAATAAATTAAAAAACGTTTTTTTTTTTTTTTTAAGCTCAAATTTTGCTCCTCGCTGCAACTTTAGGGGACAATTGTAACCTCAATACCTAGGCGGGCCACCATGTACGTTCCTCCCTCTAATCCGCACCCTTGATATTGTCACAAGAGAGCGACGGCCGTCTGATCAGGGTGAGAAAATCCAGAAGGACTAGAAGGCCACACCCACCCAACCCACCAAAAGATCTAGCCATATCCACTTGCAGACCGTATAAAAGTGTCTTTAACTCATCTGGACCGTACATTTGGCAGACGATTTTGATTGAAGTTGTGTCCAATCTATCCATCATGGGTTTCAGATACACTTTGATGGATGGCGTTTAAAAGTGGGTTTTTTCCAAAAGAGGACACGTCACGTGGTTCATTTTCACGGCCTTTAAAACCCGCGGAAAGAGCCTTTGAGAAACGCAATCAACGGTTTTATAGTCAATGTTAGGTTTGGACAATAAAGAATGATTAGTCAACTCAATCTCAAAAATTTGAATTTTTGTTTAGAAACTTTTTGAAAATCGTCAACACTCGTGTAAATGAAAAAAGAATTTAATCAGCAACTGAAGAAGTCTTTCTCCATATATATATATATATATATATATATATAAAATAATAGTATTTATATTGAAAATTCACCAATGAAAAATGCTTCTGGACCTACAAAGAAAACCATACCCTTAAGAAATAAATGTAGTGGCATATCAAATTTGAAAAAACAAAAAACACCCCACTTTAATGGTGCCTTCTTTTGAAAAATGTGAGATGATAACGAATATCGAGCGAATTGTCAAGCCATCATTTATTGATGGCAAAATTTCATTTATTATTATTTGTTTTTAGGCGAAAGTCGATATAACTCTTTCAAATTACCACTTAATTGACAATGTTTTCCTTTAAACTTTTAATTGTGACAATTTTTTTCTCAAACTACCAAAAATTGTCAATGTTTCCCCCAATGACGAAACTACCCTTAGTAAAATAAAAACAAAAAATACTAAAACGTCTAGAAAAAACCTAAAACTAAAATAAATAAATAAATCCAAAGGGTGGCAAATTTAAAATTTTTAAAAAAAATCCATTGCTTAAGAAAAAAATTCAAATTTTTTTTTTTTGTTATGAAAAATATTTTTTTTAATAACTTTTTAAAATAAAAATTTCTGTTTAAAAAAAAAATTAACAATTTTCGTTTAAGAAAATAAAAATTTCCGTTTCTTTTAAATAAAATTTTCGTTTAAAAAATAATAATTTTTTTTTTTAAAAAAAAAAAATCTTTCCTTTTAAATTAAAATTTTCGTTTTTTTTTTTAAAAAAATTTATTTATTTTATTTATTTTTTGAATTTATAGGGGTATTTTTGTCTTATTGAGATATACATAAGGGCATTTTTATCTTTTTGCTAGCCTTAGGGAAGACATTGACAATGTTTTGGTAGTTTGGGAGGGACATTGTCACAATTGAAAGTTTTGAGGGTACATTGTCAATTGGGTAATAGTTTGAGGAGTATATATGGACTTTACCCTTGTTTTTATGAATAAGGGTAGAAATTATATTTTTATTTTATAACTATTTTATTTTATTTTTTGTGAGGAATACAACTTTGAGCACAACGCTCTAAAGGGATAATGTCTAAAATACAATTAGAGACTTCCTTAATAAGGATATGTTCCACGCTATAGGATAATGCTTCTTTTGCTAGATAATGAGCTGCACTATTGAGATGCCGTCGAACATAGTTAACCTTCTAGTTTTGTAAATTATTTAACATTTCTTGAGCCTCCTCCTCAATAAGGTTTTCATATCGATTCTAATTTCTTCTATTTTTATTGAGTGCCTACACCATTTGGAAGGCGTCACCTTCCAGAACCACCTTGTAAAAGCATAGTTCCTGACACAACTTAATAACCTTTAATGCTGCAGCTACCTCGGCTCATTTTATTGACCACTAACTGTTACGATTTCTATAAAGCCTCCATCGAAAGCGATCATGAATTGAATCTCCAGCAAATTATCCGTGAATTTCAAGTTATTTAAGTTTCTAGCAATTTCTAAATTCTTAAAAAAAAAATTCTCAGTTTGAAAAACCTACCAATCCTCGATAATTACTTTTTTTTAACTGAACATTGAAAAAGAATGCTATGCAAGAAGCCAAAAAAACCGTGGTCAAGTTTCCCAACGACGGCGTTTTGACGTCGCAACTCTATCCGCCAATAAAATAATACCTACAAGCCAACTCTTCTGCGACAAAACTTCAAGTACTGAAACCCAGACAAGGGTTCTCTTGTTTGGTAGCTGTTGTCTGCCGCATCCCCATTTTGAATCTCTCTCCCTCTTCACACCTTTCACACCCCTCCCTTTCCCTTTTATATATTCACCTCCACAGCGCTTTCTTTTCCTGCACTTTCCCACCTTTTTTTTCCCAGCAACCAATCACTGGTTTATCTGACATGGCTGTGGCTTCCAGAGGAAGATCGGCGACAGAGCTTCAAGTCCCGACCAAGTGGAGGGACAGAGAGGCGAGCCCAGAGAGGACCAAGGTTTGGACCGAGCCTAAGCTCAAGCCAGCCGAGAAAAGGTCTGTCGCTGTTGTGTACTATCTCTCCAGGAATGGCCAGCTTGAGCACCCTCACTTCATGGAGGTCCCTCTTTCCTCTCCTGAAGGTCTCTATCTCAGAGGTAATGCGCGGAGTAAAAGAAACATTCGTTTTTTGAGTTTCTCTTTGATTGCCGAGAAAACTAGGAAATTTTCGATTTATATAGTACTGTGTATGATTGATTTTACACTCTGTTTGGCTGCTGAGAAAATGGAAGAAAAAGATAGGAAAATGCGAAATTGAGTTAATTGACCCTCGTTATGCGAAACAAGTATCAGCTATAAGCTCACATTATCGGTTTCTCCGTCGCTCTCAAACATGAGAGTTTCAGCATTGAGGACTTCAATCAAATTTCTTTTCTGTTTTTTCTGTATATAATCGGCAACCAAACAGAGCCTAATTCACTCTCTATATATCTTCAGATGTCATCAACCGCTTGAATCTCCTCCGAGGCAAGGGTATGGCTAGCGTGTACTCGTGGTCATCCAAACGGTACACTCACCGACTCCCTGAGCCGTTCGATCTAATTATTGACTCAGTTTTGCAATGTGTATCTTGATTGCGATTTTCTCATTTCAGGAGCTACAGAAACGGCTTCGTTTGGCACGACCTCGCAGAGAACGATTTCATATATCCAGCGCACGGCCAAGAGTACGTTCTCAAGGGGTCGGAGCTCCTCGACCCGTGCCTGAACCGTAAGCTCCACGAAACGGCATCTTCGCGATCGCTGAGGCCGCCGGAGACGGACAAGTCCGGCGAGGATCCCGATTACCCTCTGATCAGTCGGCGGAGAAACCAGTCGTGGAGCTCGATCGATCTCAACGAGTACAAGGTCTACAAATCCGAATCGTCCGGCGAGTCCGCCGGAAAAGCTGCTGCCGACGCGTCGACTCAGACCGACGACAAGCGACGAAGGCGCAGACCAGTCAGAGAGAAAGAACAAGTAGAAGAAGAAGAACACGAACGTGAAGAGAAAGGTCAACAGGAAATG
Source organism: Corylus avellana (assembly GCF_965113065.1). Taxonomy (NCBI): domain Eukaryota; kingdom Viridiplantae; phylum Streptophyta; class Magnoliopsida; order Fagales; family Betulaceae; genus Corylus; species Corylus avellana. The sequence continues at coordinate 19,093,497 of NC_142497.1, forward strand.
TGTCAGAGTCAAAGCACGGAGCTGAGCAGGGACGAGATTTCGCCTCCGCCGTCCGATTCGAGTCCCGAAACCCTAGAATCTTTAATGAAGGCCGATGGACGGCTGGTGCTTGGTTCAGCTGGCGCGAATGAGGACAATTCGAATCGGACGGTTGAGATATGTCCAAGTGGGAGAATGAAGGCTTCGTCTGTTCTGATGCAGTTGATATCGTGCGGTTCGATGTCGTTCAAGGACTGTGGGCCCACGCCAGCTAAGGACGAGGGTTTCTCGTTGATTGGGCACTATAAGTCGAGGTTGCCCCGCGGAGCAGCGAATAATCAGGCTGGGACTTCGTCGAGAATTTCCAGTTTTACGGGGTTAAAATTGGAAGATAAGGAGTATTTCAGCGGCAGCTTGGTTGAGACGAACAAGAAAGAGGAGATTCCAAGTTTGAAGAGGTCTTCTTCTTATAATGCAGATCGGTAGGTCACTCTGATCCCTCCTCCCATAATATTGCTTTACAGTTTACAGCTTTCTTTTTTTGTTTGCCAGTTGGAGAGAATCACATGCTCACAGACCCACAGTACATATAAGGTTGATATAACCAACCTTTACACTTCCAGCTCCTCTAATTATTGGGCATCTTTGGCTGTAGAGTATGACTTGCACACAGTTCAACTGTTATGTCACAAGGGAAAGTTAATAATATGTATCGGGTATATTAATTCGACTCGTTTAATTATACATGCGTTGGGTTCATTTGGGTTTACAAATCATATAAAAAATTACTAACATTAGTTAATTCGTATCATATCATGATTGAAACATCAATTCTTATTTGCTAATATTGTATTGGTTGGCAAGTAACCCTAAACTTAATAAGCATTTTATGAAAAGCTGATTTTATTAATGCTATTATGGCATGGCATGTGAGTTGTAATAAATTGCCCATCATTGGTTTCTAGTTTTTGAATTCTTATTTGTTTTTTTGTTTTTGTTTTTGTCGTTTGCTTTCTTTCTCTTCCCAAAATATGTAACACTATCAAACAATCTAAAATAGTCCTAAAACACATTAACATACATACATAACAGTGATAACATACCCTTTTTTATTTTTATTAGCATGAATTTGAACAGTCTTATTTTCAACAGTTTCTGTAATGTATTGTATGGATTTTGTGAAGACGACAATTTTTGTCATCGAACAACGTATGTTTATTATGTTAGTCAATTGATCGATTAAGGTTATTGAAAGCAACGACTCTTATGCTTACAGTAAACAATAAGCATAACACAAAATCGGAAGGGAAATTTTTTCTTTAGGAAAGCGATCTGTTTTGTTGTGTTGTTTGGGAAAGAGGCAGTGATGGAATAAATGCTGATTTGAAGTTTCACTCAGCCGGTGGCTCCGCCAGTCCGTCTCTCTGTTTACAAGCAAACCCTTTTTCTGGGATTCTGGGTCAGATGACTTTTTGATTCACCCTTTTGGCCTTGGCATTGAATTTGAATTCTGAGATTCGTACGGGGATTCTTCAGAAATGGCCAGCTTGGCGCTGGCTGCCATTCACTTTGCTCCTGCTGCACAAATTTACTGCGACTGTGATATATCATATATCCCTTCTGTTACTCACCCTCCAAATTCATTGAGCATATCTAAACCCCATTTCCCACCACGTGAGGAACCCGAAGTTGAGTCCAGAGAATTTAAGTCGCATTGAAAAAAAGTCACTGGGGGCCAGCAGTACATTAAAAATCCTGTAAAGCTGGCTGGGCCTCGTGGGTCTTGCTCCAATGAGTTGACTTTCTTTTTTTGGGGGCAATGATTTTGATATGAATTTGTTTGCAGGAGTTCCCAATTGCAATTAGCGGAAGGAGAGGCGGAGGGGGTGAGCACAAAATGCATCCCGAGGAAACCGAAGACGGTGCCGGCAAAGAAAGACGGTAACATTGACAGCTCTTGTATGGCGGCCGGTGGTAGCAGTCAACGAGGGAGCAAAAGAATTGACGCCTAACCTAGCCATTGTGTATTGTAGACTTGTAGTTTGTACTTTTGTAACTGAAAACTAAGAACAAGAGCTTAAAAGAGGGAGAAAAAGAAAATATATGGTATGATATCGAAAAAGATGGGCGAAATTTGTGGTGGGTGCATTTTGCAAGTCACGGCAAGGCGAGGGAGGGGGCACAAGCATTGAGGGGGGTAAAGTGAAAGGAATCTTGAGAAGAAAGCTCTCTCGGTTGTCAAAATTTGGGGGCCTTGGGGTTAGAGAAAGGAAGGGAGGAGGGTCAAATTTGGGTTTAATTTATGGTGATCGGCACTAACCCCTAGCGTTTACCTTTTTTGACCGTCTAATTTGACTTTAAAACATGGGATTTGAGCACGCACGTTCATGTGATGTGAGATCACGGCTGAATTTGGTTCTTGTGGCCGACATGGTTTTGAGGGTATTGAGGTTGGAGATTTGGTGCTACCAAGAAAGTCATCTTGTGGCATGTTTGGTAATGTCAACTTAATTTCGCATAGGTATTTGTAAAGCACTTTTTTTTTTTATTGAGTTTTTTTAATGGTTTAAATTTAATTTAAGTAGGTAGTGATATTAAAGTTGGGACATTGAAAAAACTTAGAAGACGCGGTTTAATTATTATTATTATTATTATTTTTATTTCAACTTAGGCTTGGGCTTGGGCTTCACATACGATTAGCAGCACAAAAGAAGCACAACCATTACTCCCTCCATTCCCATAAAAGTGCTTGGACAAAATCCTCTCCACCCAAGAACATTGGTCCCCTCCTGTCGGGTTTCTCAAGGCCGATTTTGATGCAGCCATCAAGCTTGGGTTCGTAGTAACTGCAGCCACCATAAGCAACGAAGGTGGTGAGATTATACAAGCAGAAACAATACACCTGCACTTTTGGAAACCAATACTGGTGAGGCTCATGCTGCTTCCCAAGGTAGCCATTCCCTTATTCTTGAAGGAAATTCACTGCTGGTCATAACGAATGCAAGAGAGCACACTTTTTGGCAAAATGGCCCCCCGTTTTAACCAATATTTTGGAAACTTTTCCTCTTTCCTCTTTCAGATTCAATAGCGGCAAAGATCCCCTCTTCTACTAAAAATGAAAAGAAAAATAACTATTAAGCCTGAAGTCCAAGTCAACCATGGGTTCTACCCAAAAAAAGAAGCCCAAGCTCTGACCAAGGAAGAGGAGAGCAAAAACCCCAAGGCCCAAGTAGGAAGCACAAACACGGCCAACATCCAAAACCAAGAAAAGAAGTACTTACTACTTACTAAAAAGAAAGAGAGAACTTCAATTAGGACATTGCATTTTAAGAAGATTCTTTAAATTTTAAAAACTCTTAATTTCACATCTCAAACTTTTAATTGGATGCAATTATCCCTCTCCGTTAATTTTTGTAGTTAAACCATAATGGAAATCACTAAAAAGACCAAATTATCCTTCTTAAAAAAAAAAAAAAAATTTCAATTTGAAATTAAGTCTAAATTTAGAATTTTATAAAATTTTTAGGGCTATAAAAGTCATTTCATCACTTTTAACATCCAAAAATTGACGGAGGTGGTAGATTGCATCAAATTGAAAGTTCGGGAGGTGAAATTAAAAGTTTTGAAATTTGGATAATCTTTTCAAATCGCGTGAGAGTTTAGGGTTCTCCGTGAAATTTGCCCAAAAAGAAAATAAAAGAAATGTAAAGTATATTTAAATTCAATTTTCAATCCTCTCTCTACTTCTTCTTCTTCTTCTTCTTCTTATTATATATTTTTTAATGTGTAACAAATAACTTCAAATATTTTTCTTTTGCACCACACTTAGGTTCCATTTGTTTCGATGCAAGCGAAATCATTTTTCACAAAAAAATATATTTTTTGGTGTTTGGCGCATATGTAAAATTAGCGACGACATCAAAAAAAAGGTTAGTGACTTTCAACGAAGTCTAATGGCGACTGTAGGAGGACTTTAGCGGTAACAGAAAATGAATTGCCAGAGAGTGTGTGCAAGAAGGAGAAATTTAAACATGAAAAATTGTTTAAGGTTAAAAAAAAAAAAAAAAAAATTACAAAAATTTAATAAGGTTTTCTTGGTCAATTGAAAATTTGGTTTGACCACGATTTCACTCGTACCAAACATTGAAGAAAAATGGTTTTTAAAAAAGATCTTATGTCAAAACAAATGGAGTCTTAGTTAAAAAGGAGGAGACTACATGGGTGAATATCGTTTGTAATACAACTCGATGATAAATCACAATCAACCATTCGATTGGTGCTCGTAAAAAAAGAAAAAGAAAAGATAGAGACAATAACTGATTTTGATTCACATCTCCCTAGATATATGGCAATTGTACATGAGTAATACTATGAGCATGTTTGAGATAAGAAGGATTAGAGTTTAGTCCTCCTTAAAATCTTTCAAAATGTGATATGACATTTAAAATCATCGATAGATCAAAATTTAGTAATGATCATCTCAAATTTAATGGTAACTTTAAAAGTCATATCATATTTAGCAGGACTCTAGTCCTCTTTATATTATTATTCGATTGGAGTAATAAAACTTGCGTTACGGAAATAGAGCTTTTGAGTCAAAAGAACACTTTTTAATAAAAATTTCATTTTTAAGCTTTTGCTAAAAGTGTGTTTTGGCCATTTTTATGCTTTTTAAACTCTTAAAAGTGCTTTCAATTATTTTTACAAAACGAGTAATTTTTTCTTTAAACAGACTTTTAGGCCCTTCAAACGTACACCCAAACATGCACTAGTAAGTATTACCTAAACAATCAAAATTACTTTCACATTTATTCCACATCATAACAATCTTCAAGCAACAAAAGCACCATTTTAAAAAAAAAAAATTCACTTAAATTAAAAATTGAGAAATGCTAAGGGTCATTTTTTTTTTTCTATATTTTGTAAAATCTCATTTTACAAATCAACCATTAATTTATAGACTTATGTGCACCATACATAAGAAAATGATAGAAAAAATATAGAACAAATATAAACAACTTATTTACTATTAACATTTCTCTTAAAAATTCCACCGCCAAATGACAGCAAAGAGGAAAGGATTAAATTGCTTTTGTCACATTGTTGCCTTTACTGAGTTGTCAGCTTAGAAAAAGGTCTTCTTTATTGAACAGCCTACTACATAAATGAACCTTACCAAATCGCATTATTCATTATATCTACTTTTAACTCTATTAGGTTTTTTAAAGCTTTTATTAGGACGATCTCCTTTTTTTTGTTTTTTCCTTTTCTTTTCAAATATATATATATATATATATATATATATGAGTAATGCTAAGTACCATATTTTTATCTTCTTAAAATCTTCCTAAAGCTGTTGTGGCTTTTAAAATCACCATTGAATCAAAATTCAAGTAATGATGATTTTAAAAACCACATCAACTTTAGTAAGATTTTAGGATGATAAAAAAATAGTACCTAGCATTACTCTATACATATATATATAGCATAAGATATATTATGTTTTTTAACGCAACAAATACACGTGTCTCCAAATTAACATAATCACTTCCTGTTCTCAAGGAGTAGCTCAATCGGTTGTAGACCACGTCTCGTGAAGTGGAGGTTATTAATTCGAATCCCTCCTCTCCCTTCCCATTCCCTTGTGTGGACATGTCAAAAAAAAAAAAAAAAAAACCACCCCCTAATAGTTTTGCATTTTTTTTTTAAATTTTTATATATTTTTTATTATAAAAGAGATGTGTCCAATTATTATTAATGCTGATATAGCACTCTAATGATTTTCATAAAAGTTTTAAACTGAAATTCGGGGTGAGAGTTATTTGCTATTTGCTATCATTAAAGTTTTTTAAATAATAAATTACAAATTGATAAAATAATATCATGGACTAATTTTACAAATTTTTTCAAAAAATTTTGTGTTGGTAGAAGACCTATTGCAAGAATCAGAGAGCAAGATCTTCCTTTCTCAAACATCTAGGAGAAAAAATAAATACAAAAAAGTAATGGCTCATCCACTGTAAATGCATGCGCACAACTATGATATGACTCTGGAAAAGGAGATTGAAAAAATATTTTGTCAGACAATTCAAATCAATTGTTGGACGAAAAGCATATTTCGTTGGAAGAAATTCAAATAAAATAAAATATTGTTAAGGTCATTATAGTAATTTAAAAATTCAAATAAAAAATATATATTTATATATTTATTTTGATAACTACCTGTCCAACTTTTTCCCTACTTTGTTGTCCACTTTAATATTGTCCTTTCTTTTCTTTTCTCTTATTGCTATTATTATTTTTTTCATCTTCATATCTCTCTCTCTCTCCAAGATTGACCATCTTTTTCTTTTGGTTTAATCTTAATCTTTTTTTTTTTTTAATAAGTAAGTTTAATCTTAATCTATGATAAAAATAAATTTGAGGAAAATTCAATCTAGAAGTTGTGCTTAAAGTTAATCGGTACACTAATAACCATAATATACCACCATATTTCATAACCGACATTCATGGCAGCTTACTTTATCGACTATGATGCATCCAATTCCATATTCAACGTAGTAGTTGCATTTGATGCTAAATAATACAAATTTTAATAAAATTCATTCTTAAAAATCATTTACAAGGAAAAGATGTCAAGAAACTTATATAAATATAATTAAGAGACACTTGAAAAATAGATGTAACATAAACTCAACCAAATCAAGCAAAGCTCTACAGCTACTCACAAAAAAGGCAAAAAAAAAAAAAAAAAAATACAACCTCTAAAGCTAGACTTGTCTCTGGGCAATCTAAATGTGAAGTGAGAGAAGAGTATCACTACCAAGGACCAATGTCCATGTCTCTCACTTGGATTGCCACATTGTCTTAAACAGCCACCAAACCACATGTGTTGCTTAGATTTTGCATCAGTTACCCACAAATAGCTTCTCTATCTCTCTCTCTCTCTCTCTCTCTCTCCTATTTCAAGCTTCAACAAGCTCTTTCTTTTCTTGCATGCTTCAAACACTTGCACAGACCTACGCATAGAAACAGCTATTAACACACTGCAAGTCTGCAACTAACAATCTTCTTTGCATGCTACGACCCTCTACATCTTTCATCATTCTTTCATGATCTTCCTGTGCTTGCGGTAAATGTTTTTGCGTTATCTCGAATGGGTATTGCCTTTTCTGTGAATTCTTAATACAGTTTTTTTTTTTTTTTTGGGTCTGATTATGGTTGCTTGAAGCAGGTAGGTTTCTGGGTTTTGGTTCGATTGGGTTGTTTCCACTTATGGGTCCTGTAAGAGGGTCCAGAAAGAGGAAAAAGACAGAGAAGAAGCATGAAGAAAATGCTTCTGCTTCTGGGTCCCCTGAGGAGGGGCCTCTAGATTGGTGGGATGAGTTCTCGAGGAGAATTAATGGTATTTCTTCTCTGAGATTATGATTGTTTTTCAGCTTCTGGTTTGTTTTGTTTTTTCTTCATTTATGATGTGTTGATGTTGTTCTTGATGATCATTCTTGGTATAATGGGTATGTAGCTTTCTATCTATATTTGATGGATGGTTCGTGGATTGAATTTAATTTTGTCTAATTCAATTGAGTTTATGCTTTATTTTTTATACAGCTGAAATATAGGAGAACATTATGTAAATAAGAAGGATTATTCCTAATCTGACTTTAAACTCGTCCCTTCACCAAATATTCTGGTTTTATTGTCTTATGGAATGCAGGAAGCGATAAGGCTATCTTAAAATTAATGAGCATGTAATTAACTTTCACACAAGAATGGTATATTTGTCGTTGGATAATGCTTGTGGATTATGTTTATGTTTTAGAGTACATTTAATTTTAGGTATGTTATCTAATGGCTCGGCCAGAGACTCAAAGTATATAACTTATTTTGAATAGGTAAGAAATTTGAGAATAGCTGATTATCTTACTTCGCCTGAGATAAGAAAGGAGAATATCTACAGAGCTTATTCTTATGTTTTGAAGCTGTGTCGGGTTTGAAGCTAAAATTAGCCAAGTCGGAATTGGTTCCTGCTGGAAATGTTGATAATGTGACTGAGTTGGCTGGGATTTTGGGCTGTGGGGTTGTGTCTTTGCCATTAAAATATCTTGGTCTTCTGTCAGGGGCTTCCCAAAAGGCCAAGCATATATGGGATGGTGTTATTGAAAATATAGAATGTTAGTTGGCTAGTTGTAAAAGGTTGTATTTGTCTGAGGGTGGTAGGCTTATCCTTATCAAGAGCTCCATTTCTAATTTACCTACGTATTTCATGTCCCTCTTTTCTCTCCCTATGGGTGCTTCAAATCGTATAGAGAAGCTTCAACACAATTTTTTATGGGGTGGGCTTGGCGAGAGTTCAAATATCACTTGGTGGTTTGGTCCAAGGGTTGTACGCCAATTTTTAAGGGAGGGCTTGGGGATTAGAAACTTGTTGAGGTTCAATCATGTTCTCTTAAGTAAATGGCCTTGTCACAATGGGCTTGAGAGAGAAGCTTGGTGAAGAGAGGTGATGGACGCTACATATGGAAGTTCATGGGGAGGTTGGTGCTCTAGGGAGCCTGTTGGGGCGTATGGGATGGGGTTGTGAAATAATATTAAGAGGGGTTGGGGAAGTTTTCAAGTCATACTAGATTTGAGGTGGGAAATGGCTCCAAGGTTAGATTTTGACATGATCTATGGTGTGGGGATATGGTTCTTAAAGAAGCCTTTTCGAGTTTACTTACTATTGCATGCGCTAATGATGCTTTTGTTGCGGATCACATGGAAATTCTTGAAGGTACCATTAAGTGGAACGTGAGATTTGTTAGAGCGGCTCATGTTTGAGAGGTGAATGTCTTTGCTCGTTTTTCCAGGTATTGTATTTAGGGAGAGTGAGAAGGGAAGGCGAAGACAAGCTATGGTGGGTTACCTCCAAAAGAGGGTTGTTTGGTGTTAAATCCTTTTATAGTGTCATGAGTTGTAATGATGGTTTTCGCTTCCCTTGGAGAGTGTTTGGCGGACTAAGGCTCCATTGAGGGTGACCTTTTTTGTTTGGTTGGCGGTCCTAGAGAAGATCCTTACCATGGACAAGCTCTGAAAGGGGCACGTCATTGTGGTCAATAGGTTTTGTATATGTAAAAGAAATTGGTAGTTTGTGGATCATATTCTTCTTCATTGTGAGGTTACTTGTGCTATGTGGAATGTTTTCTTTAGTTGGTTTGGGTTGTCTTGGGTTATACTTAAACAAGTAGTCGACTTGTTTGCTTGTTGACTGCCGACAGTTCTCAGAGTGTTGTTGCGTGGAAAATGGTACCTTCGTGCCTTTTGTGGTGTCTTTGGAGGGAAATGAATAATAGAAGTTTTGAAGACTGTGAGAGGACTTTGAAGGAAATTAAATCTTTATTTTTCAATACCCTGAATCTTTGATAGCTGCTTTTGTTTTTACTTTGGTGATTAGTTAACATGATTTGCTTGTTCTTTTTGCTCCTACTAGTTAGGTGCCTTCTTTTGTATTATCCTTGTATATCTGGAGCGCCTTACACTTTTAATGATATCTCAATTACTTGTTATAAAAAAGGAAGGAAAATAAAAATGAAACCCATACTTGGATGATAATAGTATGAACTGTTCATATTGTGGAGAGTTACTACATAATGCTCTGGAGACATGTTCAATGTAGTCATAGCTTCCATCAAATTTGCTGCCTATGATATGCGGGTTTAAAAAGTAAAGATGTTTATTTTCTTTTCATGTTTCCCCATTTCTTTCTTTTGTTTTTGTTTTTTTGTTTTATTCAAAGTAGTCAAATTATCATTATAGTTTTGAGAGGTTGTAATATACAATTTATATTTTTTTCATTTTTTGAAGGAAATTTGATAAATCAATACAATGAATCTTACAAGAAAAATAAAAATTCTCAGATGTTTTACCTTTAGAGTTGGAAATGAAATTTTTTTTCAATCGTTACTTGAAGTGGAGAATCAATAGGCACTCTGTTACTAAAAGGTGGAACTGGTTGTTGAGAGGCCAATTATAACAACTGGAGAAGGAAACGTTCAAAAATAAGAATCAATAGCTTATGTAGGCAAGAGAAAGTTTTTGTTTACTATACCACCCACAAGTTTTTCGATTGATTCTGTTCTGGCCGCCCTGTTGCCTAAGCATATGATGGTTGATTTTCTGCATAGTGCATATAACATAGATCCTCAGGTGCGAGAGGATCGACTCTTGTGGTGAGTCATCGTCAAAGCCAAGACCCACCAACAGGAAAGAGGTTAGCTCAGAATCATTTAAAGGTTGATCAAGTGCTACAAAGGTGTCAACAAGGTTGGTGAATTTTTGAAAGTAATCCGCAATGGACCAATTTCCTTTCTTCAAAGTGGCGAGTTGGTAGTGGATTTGCATAGTACAGGCTCGGGAATGGGAAGTGAACATTTGTTCAAGAGTAACCCAAACATCCCGTGATCTAGCACATTTCACGAGTGTGAGTATGTTCTATATGAGAGAGGAAATTAAGGCACTAAGGACCTGGAGATGCCATTTCAAAAATGCTGGATTTTGTGTAATGCTGGCAGTATTGTTGCTTTTTGTGGTAATTGTCTGTGGAGGACAGACATTAGATCCATCAACAAAACCATAGAGATCTTGACTTTTTCTGTAAGGAACAATTGCATTTCCACAAGAGGTAATTGTCTCTTGTGAGCTTGTGAGGAAAAGGTAGAGTAAGATTTGTGAATTGAAGGGTGGGGCTGTGAGTGGTGGAGGTGGAATATGAAGCCATTAGATTGAGAAAGAAATGACTTTTGTCACTTATGGCGCTGATCCCATGTAAAGTTGCAACAGATTTGTGTTTGTGTTGTACTACTTCAATCAGAGTAAGCATCTTGTGTATATAACTGAGTTTGGTTACATGAATGGTCTCCTATCAAACGTAACTACATTTGAGATTATTGCTACAAATTTATGCATATAGATATAACATAGTGATCTAAACAGACATTGTAACATAGTGATCTAGATGGACATAATGTCTACTAAGTAATACAACCAGACTTTGATGTCTTTTAATGTAGATGAATGATGCTTTGAATGTGGATCTTGAAGATTATCATTAACAAATATGGTCTAAGATGCTCCATTAAGCTCTTTGCTTGTTCCTGTTCTTCAATGTGTTGGTGTCTTATGGTTGGAAATTCAAGGATACATCTGGGATTGATCTATTGAATATAGGTCAAAGAGATTTTTACTTATCCAAAGAAAAATGACATTTTTATCATTTGGAAATGTGGAAAATTGATAGCTTCCATGAGAGGTATAAGCATCAGATCAGTGCGGCAAAGTTTTGAAAGTTTCATTGTCTCTTAAATTTAAAAACAAAGAAGCAGTCAGTAACTAGTTTGTAAAATGCATGACTAATTGAAGATTTTCTTATGATGAAGATAGAGTAACATTTGCCTTCCAAGTGGCCGATAGATCATCCTAATTGTTAATAGAGATGAAAAATCATATAATTGAGAATCAACTCTATATCCACACACATGCACACACTTGAGGTTGATTTTCAGACTTCAATGTGTAATTTTCTCATCATTAGTAAGGCTGCCAATTTTAGATGATTGGTTTGTCACACAATGGAACATTTGACTCATGGGGGAAGCTCATTTTGACTCATAAAAGGATATTATGACTGGCTGAAGAAATTTTCTTTCATCCCTTATGCTTTCAAGTTTGTGCAAAAAATCATTCAGCTTATTTTGGTGCAGTCGAGACGGTTGGATTGTTCATTTTCTTGGCTGGTTGGTTGGACTTTTAGGTATTGGTCTATTTATATGCAGTTATGAGGTTGTCGTTCTAGACAAAATTTGCAATAGTAGTTTTCTTAGTGCATGCTATTGGTGTCTGTATTAGAAGTGTTTTACTTATCTCTATTAAGTTCCTGTATTTAATGCATTCATGGTTTAGATATCCTGCTAGGAAACGGATAAATGAAATGAAGAGGAATCATTTAGGCAAAAAGGTGGGACATAATTGTCCTTCTCTTAAAAGATGAGGGTAATCGTGTCTCAATATTTACACCTTTTTCACTAAATGGCTCCTCTCCATTTCATTTGAAATGGAGCCATTTCCGTCCTGCTAATTATATCTCAAAAAACGTAATGTCGATGAAAATGTTCATTCATTGTGCATATAAGGGCAGCAAGAGGCAATTAGGAGTAGGAGCAACTGTCTTATACGTCACATTTGCTGATAGATATAATTTTAAAGGTGCATGTAGCCTAAATTTCAAAATTAGCTTACTCTGATTTGTCAAGAATCTGATTCTGCTTTTGAATATATTTTCTTGGGTAATATTTACAAAATCATTACATACCATGGCAACCGGTATTCACTGCCTCATTTCCATGCTGATAAGTGATAACTCTCAAAACACCAAGAAAAAATCATTCCCGTTTTGACCGTAGACTCGGATAAAATTTAAAATAGTCTACATGCAGTGATGCCGCATATATGCATGCGCAATGTGAGTGAATATGATCAATGAAGCTCTAGAGATTAGAGAATGTTATCTGGTATATTGCTGCTGTAGGACTTGCAATATATTAGTTTGGGATTCAGTTACTGGCCGCTCATTTATGAGGTCTCAATCAACCTTCACCTAGAGTAAAAATTGCAGTTCTCATTTAATTTTGAAACTTAGGTACCATTTAGTTCTTCTCCTTAAAATTCTTTTAATAACCTTTGTAACAATAACCGTTTCAACTTCTTTGTTCTGATGGTCAAGAGTAGTGTACAGTGTCATTTTTCATTTTTTGGTAATCTGAAACTTAAAATTGCTGTAGGGATTCACTAATAGTAAATATTGAAAAGAACTTCAAGGCACATATGCCTTTGATTTTGTTTCTGCTTGAAGGGAAACTTATGGCGTTCTAAAACCTTGAAACATTCAATGAACCACAAACAGCCGCCACACAGGACAAACTGCTATATGAAGCTGATGAGTTGAGAAATTAGTTACAAATGAATACCCAAGAACTCCATAAGCTTTAATGAATGATATTTAAACATAGAATACAAAAATTTCCATTGTTTTATGCAAGTGGTTCAGGACACTTACTGATGATTCCAAATGTCTGAAAACTAGGGATGGAGATAGTTTTTCCAGGTCCATTTTCCAGGTCCATTGGTAACTAGATGTCAAAGCAATGATAAACATCTCTAGGGACACCCTTTTTTTTTTTTTTTTTTTTTTTTTCTGAGCACGTCTCTCGGTACACTAGAAAAGCTACCTCCTACTCTGTATTGTTTGATTTTATTTATCTTCAATAGGTCTAAGTCCCATGATGTAAGTGTCAATGCACATATAGGTTTATGATTCTTATTTGCTTAGTTACTTAAAAGTAGAAAAAAGGTGAAAAAAGTTTTTATTTTTTATTTTTAAAAGGAGGGGGAAGGGAGAGAAAGTTCCTTCTCAATATCTCTCTTTCCTTGAATTTTAATTTATTTATTAATTTATCTGTTTGTTTGTGCAAACGAAGCATAATTCTGCTAAATTGTTGTACCAAACTTGAGAAATTTCGCTCCAAAATTTTGCTGAAAAGAATTTTGGAAAATTTTCAATTTTTTCCTTGCTTCATTTCTCTCCCAATTGTGAATCAAACAATGAGTCACGACAAATTGAAAATTTCTCCTCTTCCCTTCTCTCGGACAGATTTTCAACTTCTTTACTAATGAACATGCGACAGGTGCGTATTAAAAAATAAGAGGAGAATAAGACAGGTGGAGTCCTCTCATTTGAACCTCTGCTCCAGAACATTCTTGTTTAGATGGCTGTTTGTTTCTCATCTATTGACCCCTTAACCCCAAAGCAGTCTAGCATAAGAATTGGAAACTTCTTACATATATCCGTTCTTGTTTTTGGACAAAGTTGGACTGGGTTTTGCATATGCTGACATGATTTCCCTAATAGAAATTTGGTTAGTATAAAGTAGCAATCAATCTTGTAACTGCAAGTTTACCTCCGTATGAAGTTATGGTCAACTAAGTTGCCAAGTGATGTGAAAAAAATACTCTTACGTTATAACTCAATAGTAGTATCATGTCCTTTTCTTAGTTGTCTTCGTGTATATATCTGTAACTTTCAATGTTTTGCTAGCTCAAAATATATCATGTGTGAATTGATCCATAAATTGACTATGCTATTATATGTTTTGTATGTCTTCTGTTACCTAGTGATTTTCCTTGCTAGGAGAGGATTGAAATAGTATTGGCTCTTTTTAATATATCGTTAAATCCTACAAAGCGCATTAATCATTATTTTCTCTGCTCCACTTCTCATTGCAGGTCTTCAATCTCCATCTAAGGGTTTAGATAATAGGTTTGAATCTGTTTTTAAGATGTCCAGAAAAACCTTTGACTACATATGTTCACTTGTGAAGGAAGATATGATGGCTAAGTCTGCACATTTTGTGTTTGCAAATGGCAAGCCTATGTCGCTATGTGATTCAGTAGCTGTAGCTTTAAGAAGGCTGAGCTCTGGTGAGTCACTAGTGACAGTTGGTGATTCATTTGGGTTGAACCACTCTACTGTCTCCCAAGTGACCTGGCGGTTTGTGGAAGCCATGGAAGGAAGGGGGCTTCATCACCTGAAATGGCCTTCCACTGAACCAGAAATGGCTGAAATAAAATCTAAATTTGAGAAAATACGAGGCCTCCCTAATTGCTGTGGTGTGATTGACACAACCCACATCATGATGTGTTTGCCTCAATCGGACCCCACAAGTAATGTATGGCTTGATCATGAGAAGAATCATAGCATGGTTTTGCAGGCAATTGTGGACCCGGACATGAGGTTTCGGGACATAGTCACCGGATGGCCTGGAAAAATGAAGGATTGGTTGGTTCTTCAGAGTTCAAACTTGTACAAACTGTGTGACAAAGGAGAGAGGTTGAATGGGAAAAATTTAAAGCTCTCTGAAGGATCAGAAATAAGGGAATACATAATTGGGGATTCAGGCTATCCTTTATTGCCCTATCTTGTCATCCCCTATGAAGGAAAAGAACTCCCGGAGTCGAGGGAAGAATTCAATAGGCGGCATCATGCCACTCAAATGGTGGCACAGAGGGCGTTGGCGAGGTTGAAAGAGATGTGGAGAATCATTCAAGGAGTGATGTGGAGGCCCGACAAACATAGGTTACCGCGGATTATTCTCGTTTGCTGCCTGCTTCATAACATTGTTATTGACATGGAGGATGTGGCACAGGATGAAGTACCTTTGTCTCATGACCACGACTCGGGTTACCACCAACAGATTTGTGGAACCGTCGACATAAAGGGTGTTCATCTGAGAGATAAGCTGTCTCTGTACTTGTCTGGAAGGTTTCCACCTTGATTAAATTTCCATTTCTGGTATTTGATTCAGTTAGTTAAAGATTGTTGTCTTTAATTTATAAAGAGCTTCTGGGCAAGGATCTCCTTAAAATTATAAAGGGAAGTCGGATTTTTATTTTTAGTCTTTAGATATACATGCATTACAGGGTAAGATTCAAGAACAAGATGACAGGCTGAGACAAGCAGGTGAGAGCTTGAGATTTGTACTTCAAAAAACAAATTTGCACAATTCTGATAATTATTTTTCTTATGACCATCTTTTGTCTTTTTACTTTTTTCATTGTAATGTTTTTGTTTCATTTCTTGGTGCACATGAGAAGCTGGAAATGAGTTGCAATTACCTTTTCAATCTCTTTATTTTTAATGATAAAAATATATTTAGTGTTCTGAAGGCTTCCAAGTTTTGATAATTCAATGCCATGTAGGTGAGGGATGTGTACTGGGGAGGCCAAGGCCCTTAGCTTCTTCTGATCTTTTTTTTTTCCAGAAGCTATTTGCATTTCTGCATTCAGATAGCAGTGAGCAAGCTTCAATTGGTTGTGCTAACATCACTATTCAAATTATGGATGATTAAGAGCTGATAATTCATTGAACATACATTGTGCCCCAACAAAAAAAGAAAAGAAAAGAAAAGAAAAAGGTTAAGATAATTTAGATTTGTAAAGAGAAACATCAATTAAGGAAAGAATTTCATGGGAATTTGATAATAAAACAGAATCTGTCAATATTCTCTGCTCTAATGGGGAGGCTTAAGGCCTTGCAAGTAAGGGGATCAACCTTTTTTTACACATAATCCGGTCAAAATTGATAAGAGTTCCATCAATCAAACACAGTCAAATACAGAGTTTGTTAAATTGAATTTTTTCTATGGCTTTGGTGATTTCGCATGTCAAAAAATGCCGAAAAATGTCTTGTTTGGAATTTTGTTTATTAAAAAATAGCGGTTTGAAAACGTAAAAAATTTTATGTTTTTCAAATCGCAAGTAATTTTAAAGGCAAAACCGAGATTTTACCAAAATGCTTAATTGCGTCTTTAGAAATTATGTTTTGAAGCCGAAAGCAAACTCAAACTCAAACTCAAACGGACCCGAGCAAAATTGACTCGAAATCAAATGCAACACACAAAATGCAACACACAAAGGCTTATCACAACCGCTGTGTTTGACAACCGGTTTTGGGGCAACGGCATTGGCTGACACTGTTCAATCACTTTGAAATTATCTGCCAAAAGCTGCAAGAGTTAAGACAGTGAATATGAGACTTGCTTCAAATAATGCGCCCATTTCCAGCTTGATTTTGCTGTTCCAAAACTGCCCCTGCAGCAAATAGAAGTATCACTATGTTTGCTGTTCCAAAAGGCAAGAAAAAGTATCACTATGTTTGCTGCAGGGGCATTTTTGGAACAGCAAAATCAGGCTGAAAATGGGCGCATTATTTGAAGCAAATCTCCTGTTCACTATCTTAACTCCTGCAGCTTTTGGCAGATAATTTCAAAGTGATTGAACAGTGCACAACCAACGCCGTTGCCCCAAAACCGGTTGTCAAACACAGCCAACGAGTCATATCTATTGAACCGAACCGATACCCACCTCTAATTTAAATCTTATTTTCTATTCATTTTCTTAATAGTTGGTATTTTTCTTTTACATAATTATTCTAATTTGGGATCACTCCTACCCACTAGAACCGACCAAAACACAACAGGAGGGTTGAAAATTTTGGGCCCTAGAGGACAATCTTCTTCATTTCTCTTTCTTTCCTACTCATTTTCTCTCCCACCAACCCGATGGGTGATGGGAAACAACAATCTAAATTTCCTCATTCTCGAAGGTTGTTTTTAAACCATTGATTACTTCATTCCTGTGAGACCGACATGTCTGAATTCTCAACATTCACATATTTCTACAGAAATCTCTAAATTATTTAATCAAGGAAATACATGGAAAGACGAATAACAACCGATATTCCATGTCTGCGTTCAACGAATTAACTGAACCAAGTGCCAAGAAACTCAATCCTATGGTATCACACCTGACGGCTGCAGTGTGTACGAATCATATGTGACATATGAAAAATATAATATATTAATAAAAAAAGAAGAAGACAGTTTTCTTTCAAACGGGCCAAAAGTTCTTTTAATTCTGTCTATAAAATTGTCTTCCTTACCATTTACCAATTGAGAAGTGTTAGAGAATCAAACAAATGAACTCAGAAAAATTTTCAAACTGACGAGGCAAGGGTTTTTTAATTAAAAAAATGCAATTCTCTCTTTGTTGTCTACCACTCATGGTCTGCCACGTCGATTTGAAAATTTTTTTTGATTCATTTATTTGGCTCCCTATCACTTCTCTTACCAATTACCATATGAGAAACTCAATAACTCTTTTAATGCTATTTTTTTTTTTTTAAAAAAAAAAACGTATTTTCATTAAATTAGATTTGAGTAAATTCTTTCGATCCAAAAAGAAAAAAAATTATAACAAATATAAAATTATTAAAAAATTAAAAAATTAAAAAAAAATTAAAAAAACTTGGTACTTGGGTTGAGTGTTTTCAAATCTAGGATTTGGAATTGAATACAATTTTGCTGGCTGGCGAAAGCGTCAGCGTGTGCGGTTGGGTTAGACAAGATGGATGCATGTGAGTGAGATATGGAGTTGGCCCACAGCTTGGAGAAAGATAGTCATAGTGGATATTGGAGAGAGTGTGAATTAATAAGATAATAATGATTAATTAATAAAATAATCCTTCTTCGACCGCCTGATTGGTACGGGTTGGAATGGGTTGGGTACCTTAACTTTGACCTTTAATTACTCTGTATACACTTGAGAGGTGTATGCCATTTTCCACCTAGAATGACAAATTTGATGTTACCTCATAAATTATTTTTTTATTTACTAGTATTTTTCCTACAAAAAAAAGAAAGAAAGAAGAAAACATTTTCTGAGAAATGTTTTATGTTGAAAACAAATACATGAGACGTCGAGTCGTTGACCTAAATGTTCTTCTAATAAGGTTGAGATGTACAAAGGGCATCGATTGGCAACAGTCTGTTACTATTCATCAACAAAAAAAATCAACTCTCAATATTTTAAATGTTTATAGACATTTGATACTATTTTACATGGATTTGAGGATATTTCTTTCAAATTGATTTAGAAGAAATTTCTGTCCTTCACTTTTTGAGGGCTTACCAAGTATAGAGGTCCAGACAGGCTCCACCGACTAATCCCCCTATCCGTGCACCGCACTTATGAAAGTTTTTCTATACGGATCGGGTAAGTCTTTAGCTTCGCTAGAGAGGTATGGCCTCAAGAGGCAGGTAGCACCTGGTGGGTTTCGAACCTGAGACCAGTGAAGAGCAAACTCAAAGTCTTAGGCTCTACTCCTTTAGACCACCAAGCCAACTCCTTAATAAAGATATAACCCTAAACTCTCTTTATGCTTCCGCTTACTTCTCTCTTTCCTTTCTCCCTTCTTCAATATATTTAATAAATATTTATTTCAAAAACATTTTCACCTACAAAATATTTTTCTGATCATAACCCATGTTACATCGAATCTAAACAAATGTAGCCTCTAATTAATAATTGATAGAAGCAGCAAATGGACAAAATAGATTTCAAGCGAAGCAATAAAACAAACAATAGTTGAGGCCCGAGGGCATACAAGTGTGTTTTAAATGTCGTTTAATTATTCTAAGTCTTTAGACTTTTATATTTAATGGAGTATTAAACAATTTAATTAGAAAAACTAACAATGCAAGTAACTCCAAAATTACAAGGAACTCTAACAAAAAAAAAATTAATAGTGCTGAGATATTGGCAAAATACATTCTGTAGCTGAAAGAACTTGAGGAAGTTTCCGTCCATACGCGTTAAAAGAGTGTTATAGATCGAGAAGATCAAATAAAATAGACAATTAAGCAGAGTGCCCCATTCTACAAGTTTATAGATAATTATAGAAACAGCCCCAAAAAGTCAAAATTTAATTGGATAAACCATACGCAGGGAGGACACTTACATCCTTACGCCACTAAGAAGAAGACCCAGCTCACTGTTATAGTCATTGTTGAATCTTCCTTAAACCCATCTACAAACAACCAATCATAACTCATCATGCAAAGGGTTCCCAAAGAGAGAGAGAGAAATGTTATGAATCCGGGAAAATTACACTTCAATCCTTAAAGTTTGGGATGATTTTTAATTCGACCTTTAATGTTTTAATTTTTGTTATGCACTTCTAAACTTTCAAATTTTCGCAATTCGACCAATTTTATCTCAAAATTCTCATATTGCCCTTAATGTTTTATTTATTTTTATTTTTGATAAAAAATTAAAAAAAAATTCAGGGTGGCTCCATCTAGCCATTTTTGCATCTCAATATATATTTTATACAAAAAATTAAAAAAAAAATTATGGGCAATATAAAAATTTTGGGATAAAATTGGTCGAATTACAAAAATTTGAAAGTTTGGGAGATGTATTGCAAAAATTGAAACACTGAAGGTCGAATTGAAAATCACCCTAAACTTTGGGAGAGTAAAGTATACTTTTCCCTATAAATTCCTTGTTTTTTTTTTCTTATTCTTATTATTATTTTAGCTTGGTGTTGCAGTGTTAATTTATTTTTAGATCAATACAAGAGAATAAATTTTTTTTTTTTTAAAAAAAAAAGTGCTACAGGAAGAGGGAAAAATAGAGAAACTATCAGTCATATAGTCTAAACAAAAGAAGAATTTGTATTTGTATCTTTTGTATTCTATTTTGAGAATAATCTCTATTATGTACGATTTGGGCATATTGAAGTTTTGGGGTCCGGATGAATTTTTTATTCTATTTTTCATAGTAAATTTCTTTATAATCGCCTTCGCACGTGAAGGTAATTTACATTGAGAAAATTACTGCAATTCTTCTGTTAGTCTTGCTCTAGAGTTAATTAACTTTTAAATCAATTAAGTGTTACACATCATCAAAACAAGACAATAATATAATATAATATATTACATAAAATAACTACCTTATATTAAAATTAAGAAATATGAAACTTTCTTGTGATAAGTGATTGTTGGCGTTGGAAGTTAATTAGGTGCAAAGGTGGGAGAAATTATATGTTAGTTTACTTGTCGCGTGTTCCACAGGCGCACGTCTTGTACGCGCCTGGTGATGAGCATGGGCGCTGACATCATCATACAAACTTTCTAGAAAGTCTAAAACATTTTAACGTCCTTACACACTCACACAAAGAAAGTTTCGCCTCAGCAAATTCACGCGCTCACGCTAAACCAACAGAGGCGGCTACTGGCTACACCTACTTAACACCAATCAAAACCACAGCTCTTCCCTACCTTAATCACCAACATATCAAAAGGGCAAATCTGACCTTTCATATAAGACACGCTGTCGCCTATATATACTCCCACAAACCGGTTCAAATATTCCACATTCAAATTTCAACTTCTTCTTCTTCTTAGTTTCACAATGAAGAGAGGTAGAGAGGAGGGAGCTGAGAGCATAGACATGGCCGACTGTTTGATGCTTTTATCCAAAGTCGGCCAGATTGACATAACCAAAAACTCACCACGTCCTCGTGCTTTTGTCTGCAAGACATGCGACCGGCAGTTCCCGTCGTTCCAAGCCCTGGGAGGCCACCGGGCGAGCCACAAGAAGCCGAGGCTCATGGCAGGCGACCTATTCCACCACATGCCGGCCTTGCCAGCCAAGCCGAAGACGCATGAGTGCCCCGTGTGCGGGCTTGAGTTCGCCATCGGACAAGCGCTAGGGGGCCACATGAGGCGGCACAAGGCTGTCATGAGAGAAGGCTTGCTGATTAATCATCATCGCCCCGTGCCGGTCATGAAGAAATCGAGTAGTAAAAGGGTGTTGTGCTTGGATTTGAATTTGGCGCCGGTGGAGAATGATCTCAAGTTGTGTAGTTGGTGAGGATACTTGTACTTTAGTTTGGAGTTTTTCTCAGAGAATTTTTTATTCGTGTTCATACGGAATACTATAGATATCTTTTTTTTCTGTGTTGGGGGTGTTTTTAATATGTAAGGAGCAGATGTCGAGTTGTTTGAAGGTCAAAAAGGACAATCAGCCATGGATTGTGAGGTTCAGAGAACCTCAGGTCTCTCCTTTGCTGGTAGGTTCCAACTTTTATCTTCAATTCTGTATAGCTTTCAAATATATTGGTCTCAATTTTCACACCAAAAAAAAAAAAAAAATTAACCATTTTTTTATAGAATGGCAATGAGACCTATTCTGCAAAAGCTAAGGAAGGCTAGAGGATTGGAATAGGGTTGATGTCCTAAAGCATATTTGGAGCTTATTTGCCAAATCATGCTCATTGTGGGTTGCTTGGGCTAAACAGAATCTAATTAAAGGAACTGCTACTTGGAGTTGGTGTAAAATTCTTAAACTTGAAGATACTGCTAAGAAATTCTTGAAATTTCTGGTGGGGTGATGGTAGCAGAATTTACTTGTGGTTGGACTCTTGGCATCAGTACGGCTATAGAGTTATATGTGATGGTAGGAGTAAACTTAATGCAAAGTTATCAAGTGTTATTAAAGGGAAAGAATGGGATTGGTTGTCTGCTAGGTTCAAAAGTTTGGTTAATATTCAAAGTAAGCTATTTATGATACAAGAGGGGGAGTAGTGATGTTCCTATATGATTAGCTTCAAAATCAAACAAGTACACTAGTAGGGAAACTTGGGAAGGAATAAGGATGAAGCAGCCTAGGGTTGACTAGTGGAAGCTGGTTTGGATTTCAATGGAAATACCAAAGCATGCATTTATACTCTGGTTGGCTGTAAAAAAGGGTCTTTCAACTGGTGATAAATTGTTGAAATGGGGTGTCAAATGTCTGGTTTGTAGAAGGGTTATTGAATGTTGTGACTAAATTTTTATCGGTTGTGGTTCTAGTAGGAGGGTAGCAATGCAAAAATACCTTCTATTCCTACTGACTGAGAGGATATTATAAGGAAAGGTATTGGAGAATGGCAGGGTGGAAGTTTGAAAGCAGTGGTGTGTAAATTGGATTGGGGATCAGCAGTTTACAATACTTAAGAGGTATAAAAATGATGTGAAATTTGGAAATTGATTGAACTGAGAAGAAACTTTGTTGCAGAAAATATGCTTGGAGGTATACCTTCAACTATTCTGGGTTAATGGTTTGATGGTTTCTGTTGGCGCTGGATTATGGAACCTGATAGAGTTCCTGTTTTGAAATTTTGCTTGTAAGAATTTCTTTTGCTGGTGTATATATTGGCTTTCTTTTTCTGGTGAATTTCTATATCTCATGGGCCTCCACATGAGCAATTTGGCTCCTAACATGAATATTTCCAGAATCTTTGTACAATACCACATGGTAAACATCTTTCTTGGCTCTTCAATCACCAAATTTCATTCAAAACTGGCCAGGAGACTTCATCAGGCTTCAACACATTTAATTTCATTCTACAAAAACCATAAATTATTACAAACTAATCCCCAAAAAGAAAAGGAAATTAATTCATGTCACCGCATTTATGCATGCCCAACCAAAAAAAAAAAAAAAAAAAAGTCCCAAAATACACACAACATATATAGAACAAGAAATTAACATAAGCTAAAACCATACCAAAACCGCAAAAAAAGTTAACTCATGCATTCAATAATGCATGTGTTAACTTCTTTTACTCTAAAACGTACATATCATTTGAAGTAATGGTTTGCTTGGTAAGAAAGTGAAAAAGAGGAAGGAATGATATAATAGGGAAGATGAAAAAAATGAAGGAAATAATAAGAGGTGGATATTGGAAAAGTGAAAAGGATTTAAAAACTGGTAATAATTTCTTGCAATTGATAAATGACTTCGATCAAGATTTTCTAAAAAATTTAGGGCATTTTATCATTTAAATTTCTTCAAATTTTAATGATTATTTTGTAAATTAAATGATTGAGATTTTAATGATGTCAATCAGATGACGTCGTTTATTTCGCAGTCGGTTTTCATTGGTCGCAAAATCCTAGTGTCGGGAAAAAATTTTAATGTCCTTCGTACAAGATACAATGAAAATTTTCGTCGTCTATACTGATTCCTGAAACAACGTAAACCATTTTATGTCATTTCGTTGAAGGATGTAAATCTTTTACTTTGTTTCTTGTACAAATGACGATAATTTTAACGCCGTTCGTACAAAAAAAACGTCAATCAAGATTAAACAAAAAAAAATTCCCATCTCTTTCCTTGCCTTTCCTAGCAACCAAACAGAAAATATCCCACATTAAACTGACGAGATCAAAAAAAACCAGACCTGTGGGGAGGAGGGAGTTCTTCTTTCCCCTCCCCCTCTGCCTCCTACTCTCATCTTCTTTCCTTCCTGTCCCCTTCGTGTTTTTTCCTTTCTTTTTTCAGTCTTTTTTTTTTTTTTTTTTTTCTTACTAGTCTAGTTGCTCCGGTCATCCTTTTGCTTATGTTGCGCTGCTTCCGTCCGCTCTTCGCCTCCTTGAAATCAGTTGGGCTTTAAATCTAGTTTTTCAAATCTAGATCTAGTCTCCTAAACTGATTTCGCTCAGCCATGCGCCGGCCCACCATGCTCCCTCGCTCCTTAGCTGCCCATCGGCCCAAAATAGCTCCATCTCGTCCACCACGCGCTGGCCAGTGTGCTTTGTTGTAACGCTCTCAAATCCGGCCTTGACCAATCTAGTAGAGTTACTGGCAATTACCCTAGTTTAGCTAATTGGTAGCTAAACGGGAACCACCCCTCTAAGCAAAGTCAGAGTTAATGCATAAGAAATGTGAAATAAATTTGAGAAGTCTAATAACCATAGATAAAACATGAAATATCCTCAATGCATAGACACAGAGCAACTAGTATAAATTGCTGATCAAACCTGGTAACAGTGTGAAGATCTTAATCTTAAGCAAAGTCTGTAGTTGCAACCTTGCCACTCTTTTATTTCTAGAAATGGGTTTCCTACAAGGTGTAATAACAGCGTAAGTCTAACGATTTAGTAAGTAAACCTCACAATTGAGTATGACATGAGCCAGTTTTTATTGAGTAGAAATAACGTACAGTTTTGTTAAAGATTTGAAAGATGTGTTATCTTTGTTAATACACCATAAACAAATACCGTTTTGTTGAGAGAAACATGTGTACTTTCAGCAACAATCACCTAAGTATTTTAATTCAGAAAACTAATGCTTTATAAGTTATAATTATCACATATGTCTACTCAAAATATTATCCCTCTTCAGCAGGGTTGACGTTATCCCAAGGGACCTGTAATACAATGGCAGCGCCCTGACCATTGTACGCTATCGTCCATAACATTAGCAACTCGATCAAGTCCGACCTTAGGTGACACACACTACTAATGATATACGTCCTGTAATGACTCGCCCATTAAGGCTGCGCCAATCACAAAATAACCATTAGATCCAAGGCCCTTATATCACATCCATACATATTTGACTATAGAATCAAGTTTATATAGTAAGCTCATGGCCATTATACCACACATAACGATGTACCATGTCATACGATGCATCCTATCAACCAGTTGTTAAAACAGTTACCAAGTTATACGAAAACGTAGGCATGCTCATATCATATGCGTGCTCAGTCAGCTGACATATCACATGCTTTTAAGGAGAGCGATCGTATGTATTTACTTACCTCGTGCGTTCACTCAAGTCTTTCGACATCACAAATTCCTACTATAATAAAATACGACACATCGTTATAAGTAGTACAAGAGAATCTCTAAGTGATTCAATAAGTTCTTACCTAGCGAAAGGGGTCGTCAAAACCCTAAATTCACGTATTTGGGTCACTGGGTGTACGTCCTTCTCTCTGGGCAAACGCTTGGCCTCGTGGGTGTACGTTCGGCCAATGAGTAGAAATTCTCGACCGGAAGCTACAAACATGATCTTATGCTTCTAAGTTCTAAGGTGTTTTATATCTCATTCTAGGCTCCTAGCAGACACATGCAAAGTAACACATTATGCTATCATCTAAACTCAAAGCAAAAAAAGGCGGGTTTAAAGTTCTTTAAAAACATTCTTAGTCTTTGTAAAAAAATAGGTACAAAAACTTGTCAAAGCATTTTTAAAACTTGCATTGACACAAAATAAGAAGTATAGCTTAAGAATGCTAGGTGTGAGGGTTTTGTTCTTATAGCCAGGAAAATAAAAGTTGGGAATATGGGGTATCTATGTATTAGATTGAGTCTGTATGGAGCAGATATGCTCTATAACTGAAGTTTGGACATGGGGTTAGCGGATGTTAAAGTTATAGATAGAACTTGATTGTAAGGTTTTTTATGTTTGTTTCTACGACGTTGTAACCTCATAGCTTTGGTTATGATTTATCATAGGTTTATGCTTTCTGATGTAAGGGTTGTATGCTCTTGATTTTTTTTTCAATGAATGAATATATATGAAAGATTCCCCTAAAAAAAAAAAAAAAACTTGACGGGATCAAACCACAATACGGACGAAATCACTATAACTAGTTCTCTGGTAATCTCCACAAAGCTTTGCATCCAAACTTCACATGAAAACTAAACTACATAAAAGCTAAGCTAATCACCTTAAAAGCATCTAATCACCACGTTTTTTTAGTGGTGATTACCCGGCCCCTAGTTTATTGGTACTTTTTCTTTCCATAATTATTATTCCAATTTGGTCACTCCTACCTCCTAAACACTTAACTAGTTTGAATAGAAAAAAGAAAGAATCTGCACCCACCGATTTTATTTTGTTTTTAAATATAAAAAAGTGAGTCAAACAGAGGGTTGAAAAACTTAGGCCCTAGAAGAGACATTATCTCTCCCACCAACCCGATGGGAAACAACAATCTAAATTTCCTCATTCTCAAAGGTTGTTTTTAAACCATTGATTACTTCATTCCTGTGACTGTGAGACATGGGGCTTGGCATGAGACCAAGATGTCTGAATTCTCGGCATTCACATATTCCTAAAGACATCTCTAAATTATTTAATCAAGAAAATACAAAGAAAGATGGAAAACAACTAATCTTCCATGTCTGCTTTCAACAAACTGAACCAATTAAGTGCCAAGAAACTCAATCGTCTGCCATCACAGCTGACGGTTGCAATGCGAACATATAGAAAATATAATATATTTTAGAAAAGAAAAAAAAACAGAGAAGTTGTTTCAACTCAAGTTTCTTACCATGTGAGAAATATATTAATTTTTTTAGTGCTATTAAAAAATATTTACTTCCCAGTTCTCACTCATAGAGATCTCAAAAATTTTACTGTTTGAATTACTAACAATTTGAATAACAAATGTGAGAGAATTTTTATAATATATACCAGATTTCGGGCAACGTATCTCATTGTTAGGGTTGATGAGTCTTATAGGCACGCTCTCATATTTGTTGTCCAAAATCTACAGTAAATCAAGATCCGCTTCTCACATGCTTAAGAGATAAATGACAATTTTATAAATTTTTTCTTAAAAAAAAAATAAAATTGGTACTTATTGACTTGGAATTGAATACACTTTGGGTAAGAAAAGATATTATACTAAATGTGAAATAGAAAGCTAGTTGAGCTAAGGCACGTACGTAAGCAATGAGTGGTAGAAAAATGTGAAGAGAGTGTAAATAAACCACCAAAAATCAGTTGTTTGACTTTGAAGCCGCCATGTCTTGCAAAAGAAGCACACGAATCATGAGAAAATTTATTTTTTTAATTAAAATAATCCTTCTTCCACCACCCGATTTGTACGGGCACCTTAATGTTGACCTCCCTTGTATACACTTGAGAGTTCTTATGTCATTTTCTCTCTACATTGCCAAAGTTTAGCGGGTAAACATATAGAGCACGCCCGGCGTGCTTCACTGTTGAAGCACGCCGGCCGTGATTTTTTTTTTATTATTATTTTATTATTTTAATTTTTTTGAAAAAAAAAAAAAAAAAAAAATTTAGCCTGGCGTGCTTCACTGTTGAAGCACGCTAGCGTGCTTTATATCATGACCCCTAAAAAAATTATTTTTTCTTAAATGTTCCCCTAAATGTAATTAGAAGGATCTCGCATTTATGTTATGTTTGTTTTGATATAAAATGTTTTACGTAAAATATTTTTTCATTTTATGGTGTTTGATACAGACGAGAAATACTAATCAGAGGAAAATAATTTTTGGGTCGAATAACAAATTTGCAACTATAGCAAGGAAAATGACTTATACCACTTAAAGCGTAACTGCGTAAGCCATTTTGCAAAGCTTATGTCATTCTTAATTTAGTTTGTTGTCAAGGAGTACCTCAATCTGTTGGACACTACATCTCATAAAAGTTTCAAATGAAGATTTACCGAATGAGTATTGTACTGTTGTGAAATGAAGATGGGGAAACAGGAAATAGAATGGCCGAATGGGTGTTCACTGAAGGGGAGAAATGAAATGAAGAAGAGAAGAGAAAATAGAGAAGTAGGCTTGCAGTGTGAGAAATGAAGATGAAGGAGAAGTGCTAAACCTAAGTGTAAAAAATATTAATATATAAATATTATTAAATAAGATGGAAACCCAGTTCCCGGTAAAAACTGGGTACCAGAACCGGGGTACCCGGTTTTTGGATTTTTCAAACCGGAATCGGAACCGGCTCCCCGGTCTCCCGGTAATTTTTGACACCCCTACGTGAAATAGATGTCAGTAGTTCAAATCATCTTTCTCTCTTTCCCTTTCTTGTTTGGACATGTCAAAAAACAAAATTCAAAAATGTTTTCAAGATTTTTTTTTAAAATTTTTTTCTAATCATAACCCATTTCACATGGAATCTAAGCAAATGTAGCCCCACACAATTCATATGAAGTTGTGAGACATTGAATGTAGCATATAATTTTCAAAAGTCATCTTCTAGAACTCTATGAAATTTATCCAAAATTCAAAATTCATGCCCTGGCATAGAGCTCACGCTAGGAAGGAAAAAGTAGTATTAGTTTATGACAGTCATGCATCACTCGTTTCTGCAGATAACTTTAAAATGTTTTATTTTGAAAAACAAAAACTAAAAACCTAACATATTTGTTAAAGTTTTTTTCTATTGGTCTGTCAAAATACCTTTAAAAAAAAATTCCTTAAACATCATTAACAAATTAAACCGAGAATAAATGTATAACAAATGACAGCAAATGGACAAAACAGATTTCAAGCGAAGCCATCAAACAAACAGTAGTGATGTCCCAAAGAAGTAGCTCAATCGGCTGGGACCACGCTTAATAAAGCGGAGGTCACTAGTTCGAATCCCCCTCCCCTCCTTGTGCGGACATGTAAAAAGAAAAATTAAAAAAAAAAAAACAAACAGTAGTGGAGGGGAGGCAATAGTGTTTTAAATATCGTTTATTCAAATTAAAGTTTTGGACTTTTGTATTTAATGGAGTATTAAAACAAAGGGAAAAGTCCACATACCCCTCTCAAATTACCACCTAATTGACAATGTCCCCCCAAACTTTAAATTGCGACAATGTACCCTCAAAACTACTAAAACATTGTCAATGTCCCTCTCATTGACGAAACTACCCTTAGTAAAATTTTTTTTTAAAAAAAACTAAAATTTATGGAAAAACCTAAAAAAAAAAAAAAAAAATCTTTTTATTAGAAAAAAAAATTAAAAAATTTCGATTTTTTTTTTTTTATAAAAATTGAAAATTTTTCGTTTGTTTTTTTGTTTTTAAAAAAAATGTTTTCTTTTATAATTTTTAAATAAAAATTTCCGTTTAAAAAAAAATTAAAATATTTTCGTTTAAAAAAAAATAAAATTTTCGTTTTTTTAAAACATATTTTAAAAAAATATAAAAAAAATAAAAATTGATTTTTTAAAAAAAATAAAAATTTTGGTTTAAAAATTAAAATTTTCGTTTTTTTTTTTTTTTTTTAATTTTAAGGGTATTTTTGTCATATTAATAAATATATATGGGCATTTTGATCTTTTTGGTAGCTTTGGGGGAGGATATTGACAATATTTTGGTAGTTTGAGGAGTACATTATCGTAATTTAAAGTTTGGGGGGACATTGTTAATTGGGTGGTAGTTTGAGGGAGGTATGTGTACTTTACCCTAAAACAAATTAAGAAGTTGTTTTATATATTAATTAGAAAAAACTAGCGCAGCAAATAACTAAAAAATCTAGCGGAACTTTCCCAGGAAAAAAAAAAATAGAGCCGGGATATTGTCAAAATACAGAAAGAACTTAAAAATTGAGGAAGTTTCCATCCATCTGCGATAAGACGTGTGATCCTTCTAGATTGACAAGCACAGTGGCCCCTCTTCTACAAGTTTAGATAAAATTCCAGAAACAGCCCCAAATGTCAAATTCTAATCGGATAAACCGTACGCCAGGAGGACAAGAGAGAGATGCACACGGCACTAACAAGATCCAGCTCAGTGTGATAGTCATATGTTTTTTTTTTTCTTTAATAAGTCTAAGTCATTAATTTTGAATCTTCTTTAAACGATCTACATCTAATCCAACATGTTGAAGAATGAAGGTTTGGTTAGGATTTTAGGCAGTACAGAAAGACCGTTGGTACGTGATAAAGCCATGCATCTAGAACCAACGAATTATCATAACTGATATCATGATCATGTGAAAGGGTACGTAGGTGCGAAAGAAAAAAATGCTACATCAGTCTTGTGGGATAAGGGTGTAATTATCTTAAAATGATAAGCTGGTAAGAAGAGATAAATTTAATTACTTAATCATTAGGAATACCAAAACATTTAGCTTTGATACCATGTTAAACTAACAGTTTACTCAAAAGTTTAAGTTTATAGGAAGATGTAAATTTAATCATTTAACCATTACTTTAACATTCAACACAAAATGAAAGGATTAGAGTTGATGAATCTAACCAGTTTAATTATGTGAGTATAGTTAGATTTTACCTATATAACCTTATATTCCTGCATCAACATGACTCGAGCCTGACACGTGACATAATGATTTATAATTTTTGACATGACTCACAAATTTGACACGAACTCAATGTAAAAAATGGGTCGGGTTATGGTTGAAAAAGAGTTTGTCTCGTTTAATTAAATGAATCAGGTTATAACTGACTTATATAATCGTATATATTCATACATTAATACAACAGGAATTCAATGTGCGAACACAAGTTGTCACATCAATATATAGCATTATTCTTAGAGTAATATTAGAAACAATATTTTTGTTTTACTCTTATCACACCCGATTCCGATTCCGTCGATCCTTCCTGAACAAAAATGAAATAAAAATGTTATTTAAAGCATAATAATTTACCCTTATAATTATTATGCATATATATATATATATATATATATATATACACGTCAACAACAACGCGTTTACACGTGTGTGATGGAATCATAAAAGAATTGTACTTGGTGTGAAAATATGATGAGGATGAGAGACCGCGTAAGCCGTAAACATCCTAGTAAGACATAACACACCATTCTTATCAGTTTTTGCTTAGTCAGTTCCCAGTTGTTTCTTAGTCAACAATCATTTAAAATCCACGCCACGCGCTTCTCAGTAAACACTAAAACCCATGTCCACACCATTTGGAGGCGCGGTGGGTGAACCTTCCCCACCACCTCCGCACCCACCTCAACATGTCTTATCTCAGGGTGTGAGTATTAAATTGCCCTTTTAAAAACAATTAATTAAATAATATTACTATTCTTATTTATTTATTATATTTACTTTATATTAATTGGATAAATGAAAGTAAAGAGTTTGTTTGCCAAAAGACTTGAAAAATGAAGTGGATTAGAACTGTAATAAATTTGATTGATGTGAAAAAAAAAGTAAGAATATTTTGTATGAAGAAAAAAAAAATTGCTTTATAGTGATTTTTTTATTTGAATAGTAATAAAAAGTAATTTATGTGATTTAAAATGTAAAAATGTTGGGGTTGATTTTTTTTTTTTTTGACTATCCACACAAGAAAGGAAAGGAGATTCAAACTACAGCCAAATTATTGGAGTTGATTTTGAGAGGAATAATAATCTTTTTTTTTTTTTTTTTTTTTTGAATCATTTCCCAAACACAGCCAAATTATTCTACTCAAATTTGATTTGGGGGCGTAAAAAAAATTTACGCTTTTTTCTTTTTTGATAAAAGGATTTTTTTTTTTTTTTATAACTTAGTCTCCAAATATCGTATCTCACATATTTTCTTTAATATTTTTAACAGTAATTTTTATAATCTTTTAATATTTGCTTTACTTAACTCAAGTTATTATTTGTAAATTAACGGTTTCCATGTTGAATATATAAATATAAAAAGGAACACATAAAATAATTACCTTATACTAAAATTAAAAAAAAAAAGATAGTTTCTTGTGACAAGTGATTGTTGGCGTTGAAATAAGGTGGGTAGAGTGGGAGAAATGATATGCGATTTTCTTGTCGCGTGTAACGGCGTGTTCCACAGGCGCACGTTTGATACGCGCCATGTTGTGCGCATGGGCCCGACATCATCACAATAAGAACTTTCTCCTTTCTAGAATTGTCAAAAGGTTTAAACGTAACAAGACTCTCCACTGCCTTACCTCTCACTCACACATGACACAACACAACCCCTTCCCCAAGTTTCGCTTCACCAAATCCACGCGGTATCGCAAAAGCAACAGAGGCAGCGATTCCCACTATACCCCCAACTAACACTACATATTTACACCACTGCCATAGCTCTCATCACTAATAATAATTTTTTATATGATCCGGAGAGATTGAACATTAGATTAAAAATAATTATAGTTAAGATATTTGACCAGTTTAATTAAATAGGTAAATATACTTCTTCTTTTTTTAACGGAAATATGTAAATTTTATTAATAAAATATCAAGAGCATAAAAACACTTATAACACAAAACAAAATCTTAGCCAAAGGTTATGAGATTACAAAATCATAAATACAATCAGAAAACAATCAAGTGTTTATCTATAACTTCAAGCTTCAGCTAATTACCCATGTACAATTACAGTTATCAAACAGATATGCTTCGAGCTAACTCATGTACAATTATATTTATGAAACTGATTTGCTCCAAGCAGACTAATCTAAGATCTAAGTAGCCCATATACAAAACAAAAAAAAAAAAACAAAAAAATCGGCCAGATAAACCCCTACATTTAGATAGTCTTGGTTGATGCAGACGATCATATCTAAGTTTGAAAAAACTAGATTTAAATCTAAAATACATTAGCCAAAAACAGAGACCCGAAGAGACCATAGCTAGAAAAGACACCAAACACGACTACTAGAGAAGGGGGAGGACAGAAGAACAATAATTTTTTATTTCACTTCTTTGTGATTTCTTCTTTAGTGTTACTTGGAGGAGAAGAGAAGGCAAAGCCTCTATAGACTAATATGTCATGTATACTTATGTCCTTATACAACTCAAATTTGACACACAACATAAGGATTAAGTTAAGATTGACTTACATAATTTTATACTCATACCTAAACAAGGTCTGAGCCCCACGTGTTAATATATATTATCATCCATACGTAACTTAATCTCCAAGAAATGAAAGGGCAAATATGACATTTCAGTAATCGTCAGCAGTTAAGTCATTAACAGCCGCTAAAACCATGTGTCGTGGTCTATAAATACCACGAGAAACCTCTTCCCTTCCACATTCAACACATAAACTTCGTCGTACTTTGTAAGTTTCACACTGATGAACATGAAGAGAGGCAGAGAGGATCTAGAGTTAGAGACCATACACATGGCCGACTGTTTGATGCTCTTATCTAAAGTCGGCCAGATTGACGTCACCAAAAACTCATCACGTGCTCGTGCTTTTGTCTGCAAGACATGCGACCGGCAGTTCACGTCGTTCCAAGCCCTGGGAGGCCACCGGGCGAGCCACAAGAAGCCGAGGCTCATGGCCGGCGACTTATTCCACCACACGCCGGCCTCGCCGGCCAAGCCGAAGACGCACGAGTGCTCCGTGTGCGGGCTTGAGTTCGCCGTCGGACAAGCGCTAGGGGGCCACATGAGGCGGCACAGGGCTGTCATGAGTGGAGGCTTGCCGATTATTCGTCATCACGCCGCCGTGCCGGTCATGAAGAAATCGAGTAGTAAACGGGTGCTGTGCTTGGATTTGAATTTGGCTCCGGTTGAGAACGATCTCAAGTTGTGTAGTTGGTCATAGATCGATTGCTTTTATTAATGTATTTGTGTTCATATTAGAGAGATTTAATTTTTTCTTCTTACTCTTATATTATATTTGTGATTTTTTTTAATCTTATTTTTCTATTTTGATTTTTCACTATTTATTTTCTCAATTTTCGAGTGTTCTCCAATAATATAAAAAAAATTAGAGTCCTTTCAACTAAATAAGACGTGTCATCCTTAAAGGGATTTAAGTTTGTTTAGATGTAAAATTAAAAAAATATTTTTAAAAAATAATCGAAGATAATATAATATTTCATTTTCTAGTATTTGTTGTGGGCAGATAATATTAATCAACAAAAAATGATTTTTGAGTGTTGATATGGATAAGTTAAAATATATTTAGAGTAAAACAAGTATATACGCTTTCGTGGAGAGCAAGCTGTGTAAGGAAGAAAGCAGACTGACGTGAAAGATGTGGCAGGTAATGCATGTGGGAACAAGCACACTGCCCCCACAGAATCACAAGCGTCGAGCTCTCTCTAGAGAAAGCGGGATCAGGACCCCCTCTCTCTTTTTATGGGAGAATTGGAGATTTTCCAATTTTAAATCTTCTCCGTCTATTTTTATCAACAGCTCATATAATGTTGTCCCATTTAAATTAAATAATAAAATATTAATTGATTTATTAAAATAAAAAAAAATTAAATACCTAATTCCTCGTGAAGTTTTGATTTTTGATTTTTCTTTTCTAAGGTTTATCTAATTTACAATTAACTCCTTGTGGTATCAAAATAAATTTAAAGGTTTTTGAAATATACCAAAAAAATAATTTAGTTCCTACAGTTAAATTCTATCCACTAATTTAATAGATTTAGCTAGTGTGACACTGACTTAAATATGACAAGTATCACAATTTTATTAATTTTAACGTTTCATCTTATCATAATCTGTTAAGTCAGTGAACATAATTTGACTATAGAAACTAAATTATTTTTTTGGCATATCTTAAGGCCTTTTGAGTTCATTTTGATATTATAAGAAGTTAATTGCAAATCAAGTAAACCACAATGACTGATTTTATATTTTTCCCTAAAATTAAAAGATTTATTGATGGAAAGAAGTTCAAGTTAGAGATAATGATCTAAAATTTCATAAAAGATAAAAATAATAGACATTTCTCTATGAAAATAATGCTAAATTTATAATTATTTTATTACTTGTTTTTTTTTTTTCTAATTATTTTATTACTTGTTGACGCACACATGTTAGCATGTGAAGGGTATTAAAATTTTAAAAAAAAATTAGTGAATGATATAGGTCCAATCAGACGCTGACTCGTACCAACAAGTTGTAAAAATTATGTATCTAAGTCAATAGAAAAATAATTATACATAATTAAAAAAAAAAAAAACATTATTGATAGAAAGAAGCTCAATTAGATATAATGACAAAAAATTTAATAGATAAATGCAAAATAAAAAATTCAATGAACAAATCACTCAATAAAATTAAAAAATAATTCAAAAGTCCTCTTATAAGGTCAAAATAACAATTTAGTTTCTATAGGCAAATACTATCAAAAATACTTGACGGATTCCGTTAATGTGTCGCATTAGCACCAATAAACTATTAGTATATATATATATATATATATATATAAAACTAAAAAATTTGAAAACTTAATTTTTCTTTTAAAAAAAAAAAAATGGCTCGCAGGGTTGTTTTACTCAAACCGTTCAAAATAAAATAAAACACAAATTCATTTAAATGGCAAACAAACCTTAAACAGATCCAAACATCATGTTCTTTCACCTTCCCAACATAGTCTTAGCAATCAAAGTGAGCATTTTAAACGAAAAAAACACCACAAGATTAAAACTTGACACATTCCTTTTCCTTTTCCCACATTTTTTCTCCGCAACCAAACAACCCAATACAAGAAACCCACTGGAATGGAATAAAAAATCTCCCAAAATTTCAAACACAAAACCAAAACCCATTAATGTACTTTTGGTAAAATAGTAGTTAATATACTTAGGTGGACTCAAACCCATTAGTTTAGGTTTTTGGGCTAGAGTGACGTTCAAATCTTGGTAAAAACTCTCGAACAATTTATCTTTCTAACAAGAGACTCACAAGTGAAGAAGAGATCATTGTGAGCGTTAAATCACACATTGAGAAAATATAAAGAAAAAGAATAGTTAATATACACTTAAATGGATCTAAGCCCATTATCTTAGGATTTTGGGCTAATATGTTGTCTAAATATGTATATTAATGTACTCATAGTAAAAACAAACTCCATAGCCGCTTATCTCTCCAACTAGAAGAGACAAAAAAAGTCTCTTCTAGTTGGTATTGAAGATGTCTAAATTATTTTCTATAATGCAATAAACCATTTGTAATTTAGGCCAACCACATAGACTGATTTTGCATTTATCCCAAAATTTCATAAAAGACAAAAACAATAGACATTTTCTCTATGAAAAAAATGATCGATTTACAATTATTTTATAACTTGTTAACACATGCTAGCATGTGATTGAAGGTTATTCAATTTTTTTTAGTGGTTGATGTAGCTCCAATCACATGTCAAAAAGTTGTAAGAGTATATTATTTTTATCTATGACCTATTACATTTGAAAATTACTAACCCAACAAAAACCTGATAGAAAAAGTTTTGCAAATAGAAAACTTATATTCCAATTGAATATTAAACTACATGAAAAAATAATAATTTATTTTCCAAATACTTGCATTGCTTATATAATATTATTGACAATGTTCATAATAGTTGCTTATGTGACAAGAAGTTTTTAAAAATTAAAACTAATAAAAGCTCATTTACGATCAACTATTATAATTTGGACAAAGTTTTTTTCTAAACTGGATTGGAGGAATTTATTTCAACTTAGTCTATAATAGTGACATATATCTAATTTTTTAATAACATATGAGATGCACATTAATTTTTAATAATCACACATATTTAAAAGACACATGTCACTTTTATAAACATATTTTGCTCTTTTTGTCTTAACGATTCATGTTGGTTTAATAACCCCTTTTTGGAGTGTTTTTTTAATTTAATTTTTTAAGTGCATTAAAAGGGAGGTGGATCTTTGAAAAAGTGCTTCTTTTTTTTTTTTTTTTTTTTTTTTTTTTTGGCTTTTGCAATGCCTTACATTGACAACCTAGTGAGTCATGTCACATTCTATGTCACCCACGTCAATATTTTTTTTGAAAACCTGAAAAGACAAACAAAATAGAGAAGAGCGGATTCTTTATTTTGGACCTATTGAATAAAGAATCGGCTATTCTCCATTTCATTTTAATTCAATTTTTAGAAAAATGAATATTTTTACATTTATGTTACATAATTTTCTTTTTTTCAAAACCAAGTAACATGTGGGAGGCCTTAAGAGTTATCTTTCTAATATTGCTTTTTTTTTAAAAAAAAAAAAAAAATCAACAATTAACATTGTCAATGAAAAAAGAACACAAGTTTAGTCTTGAGATGCTAGCAGCACATGCAATTTGCTCCCTCCTCCTCTCCCTTTCACCTTCTACTCCCCCTCCTACCCTCCCACTCCTCTTTTTTTTTTTTTTTTAAGGTGTTCTCCGACCAGATCAGCAACTTCAACCTCT
Organism: Corylus avellana; assembly: GCF_965113065.1. Lineage (NCBI taxonomy): Eukaryota > Viridiplantae > Streptophyta > Magnoliopsida > Fagales > Betulaceae > Corylus > Corylus avellana. The sequence continues at coordinate 19,130,608 of NC_142497.1, forward strand.
CCGCTTTGCGTTCATCCACCTTCCACCGTATTGTACCATTCATCTCCTCCTTAGCCGCTGTTACTGTTTGTTTGTATTTTTATTTTAAATAAGAAGTTTTTCTCTCTCTAGATTTGCCCTCATGAGTGAGTAGGTATGATTAGGTATGAGGGGTTATTTCTTACGGCTTGGATAATTAGGTGTGATGGATTATCTCTCACAGCCGGTTCAAATAAATTTTGTTAGGAAATTTGGCTACCCATATCTTAGATATAGTCTGTTCGGAACAGATCTGCTCTTTAACTATATTTCTACAAGGGTTCTGCTCTTTAACTATACTCTTTAACTGTATTTCTACATGTCTTAGATAAGAGCTTTTTGTTCTGGTTGTACTAGTGAACTTTAATCAATAAAATCATAGATTTCCGTTAAAAAAAAAAAAACAGCCATTGGTTTATTTGAAAAAAAAAATATGTATGAAAAATGTACAATATATATATATATATATATATATAAAATATGAAGAGAATAAATCAAACTCAAATTCAATTAGCTACTAGAAAATACATATGTCAAAGGAAAGAGACGTACGGAATGAAACCACCTTAATTCGTTACTGCCATGTCAGCAACTACTACATACAGGTAGTTGGGGGACTTAAAACAACAAATTAACCTAACAAACATACACAAAATTACGTCATTAATTAAAAGCTATTACTTCTAATGAAATAAAAACAACAACAAAATAACGAACAAACAGAGTGCTAATTAACAATTAAACAATTCGACTTGGTTCCATCTCCATTGATCAGGTGAAAAAGCAAGCTTGCAAGTTTCAAGAACTGGGTCTGTGGGCCGGGTCGTCGCATCCATTGGCGGTGCTCCATATTGAGAATCTAAACCAAACAAAAATAAACAAGAAAGGAATTAAAAATTTAACTTCAAAAATACAAGAAGATATTCATAATTAAAACTTCAAAAAAAAAAAGAGAAGATATTAATAATAAAAACTTACGTGATTTTACTCATTCAATGACTGAAGAATGAACCGGGTTCAAAATTCATGCGTTCTTGACCCATAACCTCATCATCATCATCATCTTCTTCATAATCATCGTCGTCGTCGGGGTTCCAATGCCACGGCGAAAGGAAGGAGTTATCAACTTCCAAAAAGGATGTGAGTTGCGGGTAATGATCATATTGCTCCCCCCATATAACGCGGTTGCCGTCATCTTCAACATCAACGTCTTCAAGATCAACAACGCAGAAGCCGTCGTCTTCAACATCAAAGTCTTCAAGATCATCAACGCAGAAGCCGTCGTCTTCTTCTTCAACGGAAGAGCCGTCTTCTTGAAGATCAACGACGCAGTAGCCGTCTTCTTCTTCAAGGTCATGAAGATCAACGACGCAGTAGCCGTCTTCTTCTTCAAGGTCATGAAGATCAACGACGCAGTAGCCGTCTTCTTCTTCAAGGTCATGGACATAACCGATGCAGAAGCAGTCTTCAATGTCGTCATCATCAAGAACATCAACCCACGTTTCAGCCATGATCGATCACTTCTGATATTTCTACTACGTACTATATATAGCTTTTATAGACGGTGTATCTAACGTTTCAATTAGGAATAGGATTAGCGTTTGATTATGATATAAGTAAGATTAATTGTAATGGATTACACGCTTACTTAAGTATAGTGAAGTAAGATTAATTAGTACGTAATAGAATAGAGGTGGAGTTTTAGTTGGAAGTGAATTATTATTTATTAGTGAAGTAGGATTAGGATTCAGTTTGAATTAATTTGAAGAGACCATATTCGTTTAATCCTTCTTTTATTTATTTTAATATAATTTGAATCACAAGTTCACACCATGCAACAACATGAATGCCTACGTAAGTAAACGCTGAAACTTAATTGGTCAAAGTCTTCTCTTAATTAGTTGGATATATATTATTTTAAATTAAAAAACAGAAGAAAATAATTTCCTTAGTCTATCGCTAGGCCAAACATATCTTAAAACTTTGGATAATTAAATGCTGTTTGTTTTAATGGGTCATGATTAGAATATAAAACAATGAGATTAACAACTAAATTTGTTAAATTTAGTTGTAACCCGATCAAAATAACATGACACAATGAGAATAGCTAAAAGGAGAAGAACAATAATATTAGAACTAGAACTAGAAGAATAAAAGGAAGAGGAAAATGATTTAGCGAATAGCGAGTTTTCCCCGGGCATTAGTCTCTATTTGCACACACAGAGAGGAAAATGGGGCATGAGGATTGTTGGGAAAAAAAAGCTCTCAATAATGGTAATAGATAGGTGTAAAAAGCGTTAAAGGTAATATTTTGAGAGGTCATTTTATATTATCTTTTTTAAGGATCCATGCTATCATAATTCATATAGGACCTTTTTTTTTTTTTTTTTTTTTTTAAGAATTTTTTGTGGCCGGCTAACTTTATTTGGTGCGCTTGTAGTATTGCAAACAGTACTACGTGATAAGTTATACATAGAGATCAGATTACACTAGGAGTTTGTTATCTATTTATCTACTGCAGTCCTTATCTTGGGATGTTGTTACCTGTAATCAATTAGAGATTATCTTGTGTAGAGTTTTTTATGGAAGAGGCGTCTCTAACACACCTCCTTAAGCTCAACAGTATGGAATGGACGTTGAGCTTGTCTTTAAGAAAGCCAAACCGAGATGAAGACAACAATTTAGTGAAGACATCTGCTAGCTGGTCCTTGTAAGAAATAAATTTGATGTTGAGCGTCTTCTTAGCAACCATGTCTCGGACAAAGTGGAAGTTGATTCGGTTCATGCATGAAAAACTGGAATGGAGAATAGGTACGTAACTCCAATGTTGTCGCACCATTGTGTAGGAGCTGTGGAGAGGTGTAATCCCAGTTAAGAGCATTAGGATAAAATCCATGAGAGTTCGGCAGCAGTGTTTGCAAGGGCTTTGTATTCGGCTTCCGTACTTGAACAAGCAACAGTTTGCTATTTCAGCAACTCCAAGAGATCAAATTGTCACCTAGAAATATGCAATATAAATATATATATAAGCAAAGAAAGTATAAATCTTGATAAAATATCACATTTATACAAAATTTGATCCAAGCCAATAGAAAAATATTGATATAAAATTAAAAGATTTATTGATGGAAAGAAGTTCAAGTTAGAGATAATGATCTAAAATTTCATAAAAGATAAAAATAATAGACATTTCTCTATGAAAAAAATGCTAAATTTATAATTATTTTATAACTTGTTGTTCTACACATGTTAGAATGTGAAGGGTATTACAAAAAAAAAAAAAAAAAAAAATAGTTATTGATATAGCTCCAATCAGACTCTGACACATATCAACAAGTTGTAAAAATTATGTATCTAAGTCAATAGAAAAATATTTATACATAATTTAAAAAAAAAAAAATTATTGACAGAAAGAAGCTCAATTAGATATAATGACAAAAAATTTAATGGATATATGCAAAATAAAAAATTGAATGAACAAATCGCTCAATAAAATTTAAAAAATAATTTAGAGATCCTCTTGGTAGGCCAAAATAACAACTTAGTTTTTATAGTTAAATACTATCAAAACACTTGACGGATTCCGTTAATGTATCGCATTAGCACCAATAAACTGTTAATAAAAAAATATATAAATATATAAAACTAAAAAATTTGAAAACATTATTTTTCTTAAAAATAAAAAAAATAAAAAAAATTGGCTGGCAGAGTTTGTTTTACTTATAAACCGCTCAAAATAAAATAAAACACAAATTCATTCAAATGGCAAACAAACCTTAAACAGATCCAAACATCATGTTCTTTCACCTTCCCAACATAGTCTTAGCAATCAAAGTGAGCATTTTAAACGAAAAAAAAACACCACAAGATTAAAACTTGACATATTCCTTTTCCTTTTCCCACATTTTTTCTCCGCAACCAAACAACCCAATACAGGAAACCCACCGGAATGGAATAAAAAATCTCCCAAAATTTCAAACACAAAACCAAAACCCATTAATGTACTTTTGGTAAAATAGTAGTTAATATACTTAAGTGGACTCAAACTCATTAGTTTAGGCTTTTGGGCTAGAGTGGCGTTCAAATCTTGGTAAAAACTCTTTATCTTTCTAACAAGCGACTCACAAGTAAGGAGCAGATCATTGTGAGCGTTGAATCACACATTGAGAAAATATAAAGAAGAAGAATAGTTAATATACACCTAAATGGATCCAAGCCCATTATTTTAGGCTTTTGGGCTAATATGGTGTCTAAATATATATATTAATGTACTCATAGTAAAAACAAACTCCATAACTGCTTATCTCTCCAACTTAAAAAAAAAAAAAAAAAAAAAAACGTCTACTTAAAAAAAAAAAAAAGGTCTTTTTTTTTTTTCTTTTTTTTTTTTTTAAAGTTTTATATATTTATATATTTTTTTAATTAAGAGTTACGCGTATCGTTATTTTATTGGTGTTGAAGACGTCTAAATTATTTTTTATAATGCAATCAACCATTTGTAATATAGGCCAACCACATAAACTGATTTTGCATTTATCCCAAAATTTCATAAAAGACAAAAACAATAGACATTTTCTTTATGAAAAAAATTCTTGATTTACAGTTATTTTATAACTTGTTGACACATGTTAGCATATGATTGAAAGTTATTCAATTTTTTTTAGTGGTTGATGTAGCATGTCAAAAAGTTGTAAGAGTATATTATTTTTATCTATGACCTATTACATTTGAAAATTACTAACCGGACAAAAACCTGATAGAAAAAGTTTTGCAAATAGAAAACTTATATTCCAATTGAATATTAAACTATATGAAAAAATAATCATTTATTTTCCAAATACTTGCATTGCTTATGTAAAAGAAGTTTTTTAAAATTAAAATTAATAAAAGCTCATTTACGATCAACTATTATAATTTAGACAAGGTTTTTTTTTAAACTGGGTTTAAGGAATTTCTTTTAACCTAATCTATAAAAGGAACATGTGTCAATTTTTTTAATAACATATGAGATGTACATGAGTTTTTAATAAAATTTAGGGTTAAATACTAAATACCCCCTAGGGTTTAGTTGCTTTATTTTTTCCCCCCTAGGGTTTGATTTTATCACAGGAGGTCCCTGTAGTTTTAATAATAAACCAAATTAGTCATTCTATCAGTTGACCGTTAGTTGACATAACAGAACTCCACGTGGACCAATCAAATGTTGACACGTGGCACCTACTTTTAAATTTTTTTTTTTAAAATTAAAAAAACTGCATTTTTTAAAAAAAAAAAAAAAAAGAAAAAAAATTGGGGGTGGCTCCTTAGCCATTTGGTGCCCAAGAGATGGCCGAAATCACCCCCAGTGGGTACTGGGGGTGGCTCGGCCACCCCCATGGAGCCTAGGGAGTGGCCAAAACCACCCCCAATGGGTATTGGGGTGGCTCGGCCAACCCCCTTGGGCACCAAGGCCCCATCTGGCCAGATGGGGGTGGCCGAGCCACCCCAAATGGCCAAGAGCCACTCCCAATTTTTTTTGTTTTTTGTTTATAAAAAAAATACATTTTTTTTTTTTTAATTTTAAAAAAATTAAGTAGGTGTCATGTGTCAACATTTGATTGGTCCACGTGGAATTCCGTCAAATCACCTAACGGTCAATTGACAGAAGGACTAATTTGATCTATTATCAAAACTACATAGACCTTTTGTGATAAAAATCAAACTCTAAAGAGGAAAAAATAAAGTAACTAAACCTCATGGCGTATTTAGTATTTAACCCTAAAATTTATTTCAACTTTCTCCTTACTATTAAAAAAACATGTGCATCGCACATGTTTAAGATATATATGCCACTTTTATAGACATATTTTGCTCTTTTTGTCTTAACTATTCATGTTCGTTTAATAACCCCTTTTTAGAGTGTTACTTTATTTTTTTTTTGAAGTACATTCAAAATAAGATTTTTTATTTTTATTTTTTTGCAATCACTACAAAAAATTAATTTTTTGCTAACTTACATTTTCTGACGTGTCAAGTGGTCTGACACGTCAGAAAATCCTCCTGACAGGTCGGTTTTGACGTGTCTCAGGCATTAAAATTATGGGTGTCAGAAACGGAAAATTTCTGACGTGTTAAATTTAACACGTCAGATTCTGACGTGTCAGATATAACACGTCAGAAATTTCTGACCTGTCAAAATTGGTACGTCATAAAATTTTTTTGACGTGACACTTTCTGACACGTCAAAATTTTTTCTGACGTGTCAAGTTTTGACATGTCAGTAAAAGTTTTTAAATATTGACACGTCAGAAAATTTAAAATTATTAAAAAAATAATTTTTCTTTTTTAAAATTTTTCCTCGATTTTTTTTTCAATTAAAATATTTTTTTAATTCTGGTACGTTTCTTCTCCCCCAGCTCTCTCCCTGATCTCTTCCTTCCTCCATTTTCACTGTCTCTTCTTTCCTCCATTTTCAAAAATCCAAACCCAAAAAATCTTCAAAAAAATCAAAAACCCAAATAAAAAAATAAACCTTATCCTTCTTCGATCTTCTTCTCTTCAAATCAAAAATAAAAAATCTCTCAAATCAAATCAAAATAAATCAAATCAGAGCTTCTTCAAATCAAAAATCTCTCTTCTTCGATCTTCTTCTCTCTTCCCTTTTTTTTTTTTTTTTTTTTTTTGGCTCTCTTCTTCAATCTTCTCTTCTCCTTTTGTTTTTCTTCTTCTTGATTTGCTTTTCTTCTACCTCTGCTGCTGTGCAAAGAGATTGAGAGAGAAGAGGGAGATTCAGAGAGATTGAGAGAGAAGAGGGAGATTGAGAGAGGGAAAGAAGATTTGGAATTAAATAAGAAAAGTAGATATGGGGAAACAATAAATAATAAAAGAGAAAAAATTAAGTTGAATGTCCCGCTATTTTTTTCCCTGACGTGCTAGTTTTCTGACATGATAGTTTTGACACGTCAAAAACACACACACACACACACACACACACACATATATATATATATATATATATATATATATATATATATATATATAAACCTGAAATAAAAAAAAAAAAACAAAACAAAACAAAAATTTCTGACCTGCTAGTTTTAGCGCGTCAAAAAAAAGTTTTTTTTTTTTTTTTTAATTTTTTTTTATCACTGCATGGAGAATAATAAATCAAAGAGCTGTTATTTAATAGAGATTTGAAAAGATTTTGTGTCTTATTTTCATTTAAAATCTTTCCTAATAAAAAACAAAAATTAGATGAAATATATATAATATTAATAAACCTGATTAAAAAAAAAAAAAAAAAAAAAACAGTTTTCTGACATGCTAGTTTTAGCACTTCAGAAAAAAAAAAAAGGTTTTTTTTTTTTTTTCTATATCACTGCATGGAGAATAATAAATCAAAGAGAAGTAATTTAATAGAGATCTGAAAAGATTTTGTGTCTTATTTTTATTTAAAGTCCTTCCTAATAAAACATAAAAATTAGATGAAATATATATAATATAAATAAACCTGATTAAAAAAAAAAAAAACAGTTTTCTAATGTGCTAAAACTAGCACGTCAGAAAAAAGTTTTTATTTTTATTTTTAATTTCTCTATCATTGCATGGAGAATAATAAATCAAAGAGTAGTTATTTAATAAAGATTTGAAAGATTTTGTGTCTTATTTTCATTTAAAATACTTCCTAATAAAAAACAAAAATTATATGAAATATATATAATATAAATAAACTTGATATATAAAAAAATAAAAAATAAATAAAAAAACTTTTATCTGACATGCTAAAACTAGCACGTCACAAAACAGTTTTTTTATTTTTTATTTTATTTTTTTAATTTCTATATTACTTCATGGACAATAATAAATCAAAAAAAAAATAAATTATTGACGTGTCAAAATGACACGTCAATATTTCCAGACGTGTCTAATTTTAGCACGTCAATAAATATTTAAATATTAAATTGTTTAAATAAAATTTTAAAAAATTAAATTGAATTCAAATTTACTGACGTGTCCATAGTAAATCCTGACATGTTAGATTCAACACGTCAATAAATATTGACGTGCTACTTTTGGTACGTCAAAAAAAAATTTGTTGACGTGCCATTTTTGGCACGTCAATAATTACTGATGTGGCAAAATTTTGTTACTGTCTGGGACGCCAGAAAACATCAGTTTTTTTGTAGTGAATGCATCACATTGACAACCTAGTGAGTCATGTCATATTCTATGTCACCCACGTCAATTTTTTTTTGAAAACCCAAAAAGACAAACAAAATAGAGAAGAACGGGTATTTTATTTTGGACCTATTGAATAAAGAATCGGCTACTCTCCATTCTATTTGGCTTCAATTTTTAGAAAAATGAATATTTTTACATTTATGTTACATAATTTTTTTTAAAAACCAAGGCACATTTGGGAGGCCTTGAAGTCATCTTTCTAATATTGCTCTTTTTTTAAATCAACAATTAACATTGTCAATGAAAAAAGAACACAAGTTTAGTCTTGAGATGCTACCAGCATAGGTGATCTGCTTCCTCCTCCTCTCCCCTTCCCTTTTACTTCCCGCTCCTACCCTCCCCCCCCCCCCTTTTTTTTTTTTTTTCCAGGTGTTCTAGATCAGCAACTTCAGCCTCTTCGCTATGCATCCGTCCACCTTTTACCGTGTTATGCCGTTCATCTCCTCCCCGACCACTGTTAGTTGTTTGTTTGTGTTTTTGTTTTGAATAAGAGTTTTATTCTCTCTAGATTTACCCTCATGAATGAGTAAGAATAATTAGGTGTGAGGTTATTTCTCACGACCTGAATAATTAGGTGAGCTCTCACACGGCCGGTTCAAATAAATTTTGTTAGAAAATTTGGCTAACCATATCTTAGATATAGTCTTCTGGTAGTAAATCTGCTATTTAACTATTTGTACATGGGTTAGCGTAAGATTGAAGTCATTGGCTAACCATGTCTTAGATATAGTCTGCTGGTAGCAAATCTGCTATTTAACTATTTGTACATGGGCTAGCGTAAGATTGAAGTCATAGATAGCACCTGATTTTAAAAGTCATATATATATAATATGAAGAGAATAAATCAAACTCAAATTCAATTAGCTACTAAAAAATATATATGTCGAAGGAAAGAGACGTACGAAATGAAACCACCTTAATTCGTTACTGCCATGTCAGCAACTACTACATACAGGTAGTTGGGGGACTTAAAACAACAAATTAACCTGACAAACATACACAAATTTACGTCATTAAAAGCTATTACTTCTAATGAAATAAAAACAACAACAAAATTACAAAACATACAGAGTGCTAATTAACAATTAAACAATTCGACTTGGTTCCATCTCCATTGATCATGTGAAAAAGCAAGCTTGCAAGTTTCAAGAACTGGGTCTGTAGGCCGGGTCGTCGCATCCATTGGCGGTGCTCCATATTGAGAATCTAAACCAAACAAAAATAAACAAGAACGGAATTAAAATTTAACTTAAAAAATACAAGAAGAGATTAATAATTAAAAAAAAAAAAAAAACGAGAAGATATTAATAATAATTAAAAACTTACGTGATTTTACTCATTCAATGACTGAAGAATGAACCGGCTTGAAAATTCATGCGTTCTTGACCCATAACCTCATCATCATCATCATCTTCTTCATAATCATCGTCGTAGTCGGGGTTCCAATGCCACGGCGAGAGGAAGGAGTTATCAACTTCCAAAAAGGATGTGAGTTGCGGGTAATGATCAACTTCCCCATTAGCCAGCTTCAATGCTTGCGTGTAATCAACTTCTCTATTAGCCTTCGGTGCTTGCTTCCATCTATGCAGTTCGTATGGCTGGGGTTTCCACACATCATATTGCTCCCCCCAAATAACGCGGTTGCCGTCGTCTTCAACATCAACGTCTTCAAGATCAACAACGCAGAAGCCGTCGTCTTCAACATCAAAGTCTTCAAGATCATCAACGCAGAAGCCGTCGTCTTCTTCTTCAACGGAAGAGCCGTCTGCTTGAAGATCAACAACGCAGTAGCCGTCTTCTTCTTCAAGGTCATGAAGATCAACGACGCAGTAGCCGTCTTCTTCTTCAAGGTCATGAAGATCAACGACGCAGTAGCCGTCTTCTTCTTCAAGGTCATGAAGATCAACGACGCAGTAGCCGTCGTCTTCTTCTTCAACGGAAGAGCCGTCTTCTTGAAGATCAACGACGCAGTAGCCGTCTTCTTCTTCAAGGTCATGAAGATCAACGACGCAGTAGCCGTCTTCTTCTTCAAGGTCATGAAGATCAACGACGCAGTAGCCGTCGTCTTCTTCTTCAACGGAAGAGCCGTCTTCTTGAAGATCAACGACGCAGTAGCCGTCTTCTTCTTCAAGGTCATGAAGATCAACGACGCAGTAGCCGTCGTCTTCTTCTTCAACGGAAGAGCCGTCTTCTTGAAGATCAAAGACCCAGTAGCCGTCTTCTTCTTCAAGGTCATGAAGATCAAAGACCCAGTAGCCGTCTTCTTCTTCAAGGTCATGAAGATCAACGACGCAGTAGCCGTCTTCTTCTTCAAGGTCATGGACATAACCGATGCAGAAGCCGTCTTCAATGTCGTCATCATCAAGAACATCAACCCACGTTTCAGCCATGATCGATCACTTCTGATATTTCTACTACGACGTACTATATACAGCTTTTATAGACGGTGTATATAACGTTTCAATTAGGAATAGGATTAGCGTTTGATTATGATATAGGTAAGATTAATTGTAATGGATTACACGCTTACTTAAGTATAGTGAAGTAAGATTAATTAGTAAGTAATAGAATAGAGGTGGAGTTTTGGTTGGAAGTGAATTATTATTTATTAGTGAAGTAGGATTAGGATTCAGTTTGAATTAATTTGAAGAGACCATATTCGTTTAATCCTTCTTTTATTTATTTTAATATAATTTGAATCACAAGTTCACACCATGCAACAACATGAATGCCTACGTAAGTAAACGCTGAAACTTAATTGGTCAAAGACTTCTCTTAATTAGTTGGATATATATTATTTTAAATTAAAAAACAGAAGAAGATAATTTCCTTAGTCTATCGCTAGGCCAAACATATCTTAAAACTTTGGATAATTAATGCTGTTTGTTTTAATGGGTCATGATTAGAAAATAAAACAATGAGATTAGCAACTAAATTTGTTAAATTAAAAAACAGAAGAAGATAATTTCCTTAGTCTATCTTTAGGCCAAACATATCTTAAAACTTTGGATAATTAATGCTGTTTGTTTTAATGGGTCATGATTAGAAAATAAAACAATGAGATTAGCAACTAAATTTGTTAAATTTAGTTGTAACCCGATCAAAATAACATGACACAATGAGAATAGCTAAAAGGAAAAGAACAATAATATTAGAACTAGAACTAGAAGAATAAAAGGAAGAGGAAAATGATTTATCGAATAGTGAGTTTTCCCCGGGCATTAGTCTCTATTTGCAGAGAGAGAGAGAGAGAGAGAGAGAGAGGAAAATGGGGCATGAGGATTGTTGACGAGGAAAAAAAAGTTAAGAATAATTGTAATAGATAGGTGTAAAAAGCGTTAAAGCGTAATATTTTGAGAAGTCATTCTATATAATTTTTTTTTAAGCATCCATGCTATCATAATTCATATGGGACCTTCTTTTTTTCTTTTTTTTTTAAGAATTTTTTGTGGCTAACTTAATTAGGAGCGCTTTTAGGTTTAGAAACACTACATGAGACTACAGTACTTATGTATTGTAAACACTACAAGATAAGTTATACATAGAGATGAGATTACACTCGGAGTTTGTTGTCTATTTATCTACTGCAGTCCTTATCTTGGGATGTTGTTACCTGTAGTCAGTCTGAGATTATATTGTGTAGAGTTTTTTATGGAAGAGGCGGCTCTAACACACCCCCTCAAGCTCAACAGTATGGAATGGACGTTGAGCTTGTCTTTAAGAAAGCCAAACTGAGATGAAGACAACAATTTAGTGAAGACATCTGCTAGCTGGTCCTTGTTAGAAATAAATTTGATGTTGAGCGTCTCCTTAGCAACCATGTCTCGGACAAAGTGGAAGTCGCTTTGGTTCATGCATGAAAAACTGGAATAGAGGATAGGTACGTAGCTCCAATGTTGTCGCACCATTGTGTAGGAGCTGTGGAGAGGTATAATCCCTGTTAAGAGCATTAGTATAAAATCCATGAGAGTTCGGCAGCAATGTTTGCAAGGGCTTTGTATTCGGCCTCCGTACTTGAACGAGCAACAGTTTGCTGTTTCGGCAACTCCAAGAGATCAAATTGTCACCAAGAAATATGCAATATATATATATAAGCAAAGAAAGTATAAATCTTGATAAAATATCACATTTATACAAAATTTGATCCAAGCCAATAAAAAAATATTGATATAAAATTAAAAGATTTATTGATGGAAAGAAGTTCAAGTTAGAGATAATGATCTAAAATTTCATAAAAGATAAAAATAATAGACATTTCTCTATGAAAAAAATGCTAAATTTATAATTATTTTATAACTTGTTCTACACATGTTAGAATGTGAAGGGTATTAAAAAAAAAAAAAAACAATAGTTATTGATATGCTCCAATCAGACTCTGACACATATCAACAAGTTGTAAAAATTATGTATCTAAGTCAATAGAAAAAAAAATATATAAATATATAAAACTAAAAAATTTGAAAACCTAATTTTTCCTTTTTTTTTTTTAAAAAAAAAAAAGTTGGCTAGCAGAGGTTGTTTACTTGTTTTACTTATAAACCGCTCAAAATAAAATAAAACTCAAATTCATTTAAATGGCAAACAAACCTTAAACAGATCCAAACATCATGTTCTTTCACCTTCCCAACATAGTCTTAGCAATCAAAGTGAGCATTTTAAACGAAAAAAACACCACAAGATTAAAACTTGACACATTCCTTTTCCTTTTCCCACATTTTTTCTCCGCAACCAAACAACCCAATACAGGAAACCCACCGGAATGGAATAAAAAATCTCCCAAAATTTCAAACACAACCAAAACCAATTAATGTACTTTTGGTAAAATAGTAGTTAATATACTTAAGTGGACTCAAGCTCATTAGTTTAGGCTTTTGGGCTAGAGTGACCTTCAAATCTTGGTAAAAACTCTTTATCTTTCCAACAAGAGACTCACAAGTAAGGAGGAAATCATTGTGTGCGTTGAATCACACATTGAGAAAATATAAAGAAGAAGAATAGTTAATATACACCTAAATGGATCCAAGCCCATTATTTTAGGCTTTTGGGCTAATATTGTGTCTAAATATATATGTTAATGTACTCATAGTAAAAACAAACTCCATAACTGCTTATCTCTCCAACTTTGAAAAAAAAAAAAAAAAAACAATTTTTTTTTTTTTTTTCAAAGTTGGAGAGATAAGCAGTTATGGAGTTTTTTTTTTTTTTTTTTAAGTTTTATATATTTATATATTTTTTTAATTAAGAGTTACGCGTATCGTTATTTTATTGGTGTTGAAGACGTCTAAATTATTTTTTATAATGCAATCAAACATTTGTAATTTAGGCCAACCACATAAACTGATTTTGCATTTATCCCAAAATTTCATAAAAGACAAAAACAATAGACATTTTCTTTATAAAAGAAATTATTGATTTACAGTTATTTTATAACTTGTTGACACATGCTAGTGATTCAATTTTTTTTAGTGGTTGATGTAGCATGTCAAAAAGTTGTAAGAGTATATTATTTTTATCTATGACCTATTACATTTGAAAATTACTAACCGGACAAAAACCTGATAGAAAAAGTTTTGCAAATAGAAAACTTATATTCCAATTGAATATTAAACTATATGAAAAAATAGTCATTTATTTTCCAAATACTTGCATTGCTTATATAATATTATTGACAATGTTCATAATAGTAGCTTATGTAAAAGAAGTTTTTAAAAATTAAAATTAATAAAAGCTCATTTACGATCAACTATTATAATTTAGACAAGGTTTTTTTTTTTAAACTGGGTTGGAGTAATTTCTTTTAACCTAATCTATAAAAGGAACATGTGTCAATTTTTTTAATAACATATGAGATGTACATGAGTTTTTAATAAAATTTAGGGTTAAATACTAAATACCCCCTAGGGTTTAGTTGCTTTATTTTTTTCCTCCTAGGATTTGATTTTTATCATAGGAGGTCCTTGTAGTTTTAATAATAAACTAAATTAGTCATTCTGTCAGTTGACCGTTAGTTGACTTAATAGAACTCCACGTGGACCAATCAAATGTTGACACGTGGCACCTACTTTAATTTATTTTTATTTTTTTTAAATTGAAAAAAATGCATTTTTTTTTTTTTAAAAAAAAAGAAAAAAAATTGGGGGTAGCTCCTTGGCCATTTTGTGCCCAAGGGATGGCCGAAATCACCCCCATGGAGCCTAGGGGGTGGCCGAAACCATCCCCAGTGGATACTGGGGGTGGCTCGGCCAACCCCCTTGGGCATCAAGGCCCCATCTGGCCAGATGGGCCACCCCAAATGGCCAAGAGCCACCCCCAATTGTTTTTGTTTTTTTTAAAAAAAATATATATATATTTTTTTTAATTTAAAAAACAAAATAAGTAGGTGCCACGTGTCAACATTTGATTGGTACACACGTAGAATTCCGTTAAATCAACTAACGGTCAATTGACAGAAGGAATAATTTGATTTATTATCAAAACTACAGGGACCTTTTGTGATAAAAATCAAACCCTAAGGGGAAAAAAATAAAGTAACTAAACCCCAGGGGGTATTTAGTATTTAACCCTAAAATTTATTTCAACTTTGTCCTTACTATTAAAAAAACATGTGCATCACACATATTTAAAAGATATATGTCACTTTTATAAACATGTTTTGCTCTTTGTCTTAACTATTCATGTTCGTTTAATAACCCCTTTTTAGAGTGTTATTTTATTTTATTTTTGAAGTACATTCAAAGGGAGATGGATCTTTGAATAAGTTTTTTTTTTTTTTTTTTTTTTGCAATCACTACAAAAAATTAATTTTTTGCTGACTTACATTTTCTGACGTGTCAGAAAATCCTCATGACGGGTCGGTTTTGATGTGTCTCAAGCGTTAAAATTATGGGTGTCAGAAACGAAAAATTTCTGACGTGTTAAATTTAACACGTCAGAATCTTCTGATGTGTCAGATGTAACACGTCAAAAATTTCTGACCTGTCAAAATTGGCACATCAGAAAATTTTTTTGACGTGTCAAGTTTTGACACGTCAGTAAATGTTTTTAAATATTGACACGTCAGGAAATTTAAAATTATTAAAAAAATAATTTTTCTTTTTTTAAATTTTTCCTGGATTTTTTTTTTTCAATTAAAAATATTTTTTTAATTCGGGTACATTTCTTCTCCCCAGCTCTCTCCATGATCTTTTCCTTCCTCTATTTTCACTCTCTCTCTCTCTCTCTCTCTCTCTTCTTTCCTCCATTTTCAAAAACCCAAACCCAAAAAATCTTCAAAAAAATCAAAAACCCAAATAAAAAAATAAACCTTATCCTTCTTCGATCTTCTTCTCTTCAAATCAAAAATCAAAAATCTCTCAAATTAAATCAAAATAAACCAAATCAGAGCTTCTTCAAATCAAAAATCTCTCTTCTTCGATCTTCTTCTCTTCGCCCTTTTTTTTTTTGGGGGGGGGGCTCTCTTCTTCGATCTTCTCTTCTCCTTTTGTTTTTCTTCTTCTTGATCTGCTTTTCTTCTACCTCTGCTGCCGTGCAGAGAGATTGAGAGAGGGAAAGAAGATTTGGAATTAAATAAGAAAAGTAGATCTGGGGAAACAATAAATAATAAAAGAGGAAAAGTTTAGTTGAATATCTCGCTATTTTTTTCCCTGACGTGCTAGTTTTAGCACGTCAGAAATTTCTGACATGCTAGTTTTGACACGTCAGAAAATTCTGACCTGCTACATGCTAGTTTTGACACGTCAGAAAATTCTGACCTGCTAAATTAGCACATCAGAAACATATATATATATATATATATATATATATATATATATATATATATATATATATATCTCTTAAAAAAAAAAAACAAAAAACAAAAAACAAAACAAAACAAAAATTTCTGACGTTCTAGTTTTAGCACGTTAGAAAAAAGTTTTTATTTTTTTTATTTTTTTTTTATCACTGCATGGAGAATAATAAATCAAAGAGCTGTTATTTAATAGAGATCTGAAAAGATTTTGTGTCTTATTTTCATTTAAAATCCTTCCTAATAAAAAACAAAAATTAGATGAAATATATATAATATAAATAAACTTGATTAAAACAAAAAAAAAAAAAAAAACAGTTTTCTGACGTGCTAAAACTAGTAGGTCAGAATTTTTGACATGCTAGTTTTAGCACGTCAGAAAAAAGTTTTTTTTTTTTTTCTATATCACTGCATGGAGAATAATAAATCAAAGAGCAGTAATTTAATAGAGATCTGAAAAGATTTTGTGTCTTATTTTCATTTAAAATTATTCCTAATATAAAACAAAAATTAGATGAAATATATATAATATAAATAAACCTGATTAAAAAAAAAAAAAAATTTCTCTATCATTGCATGGAGAATAATAAATCAAAGAGCAGTTATTTAATAAAGATTTGAAAAGATTTTGTGCCTTATTTTCATTTAAAATCCTTCCTAATAAAAAACAAAAATTATATGAAATATATATAATATAAATAAACTTGATGTATAAAAAAATAAAAAAAAAAACAAAAAAAAAAAACTGTTATCTGACGTGCTAAAACTAGCACGTCAGAAAACAGTTTTATTTTACTTTATTTTTTATTTCTATATTACTTCATGGACAATAATAAATCAAAAAAAAAAAAAATTATTGACGTGTCAAAATGACAAGTCAATATTTCCAGACGTGTCTAATTTTAGCACGTCAATAAATATTTAAATATTAAATTTTTTAAATAAAATTTTTAAAAATTAAATTGAATTCAAATTTACGGACGTGTCAATAGTAAATCCTGACGTGTTAGATTCAACACGTCAATAAATATTGACGTGCCACTTTTCGTACTTCAAAAAAAAATTTTGTTGACGTGCCATTTTTGGCACATCAATAATTACTGATGTGGCAAAATTTTGTTACTGTTTGGCACGCCAAAAACATCAATTTTTTTTGTAGTGAATGCATCACATTGACAACCTAGTGAGTCATGTCACATTCTATGTCACCCACATCAATTTTTTTTTGAAAACCCAAAAAGACAAACAAAATAGAGAAGAACGGGTTTTTTTATTTTGGACCTATTGAATAAAGAATCGGCTACTCTCCATTCTATTTGGCTTCAATTTTTAGAAAAATGAATATTTTTACATTTATGTTAAATAATTTTTTTTAAAAAAAAACCAAGTCACATTTGGGAGGCCTTGAAGTCATCTTTCTAATATTGCTCTTTTTTTAAATCAACAATTAACATTGTCAATGAAAAAAGAACACAAGTTTAGTCTTGAGATGCTAGCAGCATAGGTGATTTGCTCCCTCCTCCTCTCCCCTTCCCCTTTTACTTCCCGCTCCTAACCTCCCCCTCCTTTTTTTTTTTTAGGTGTTCTAGATCAGCAACTTTAGCCTCTTCACTATGCATCCGTCCACCTTTCACCGTGTTATGCCGTTCATCTCTTCCCCGACCGCTGTTGGTTATTTGTTTGTGTTTTTGTTTTAAATAAGAGCTTTATTCTCTCTAGATTTACCTTAATGAGTGAGTAAGAATAATTAGGTGTGGAGTTATTTCTCACGACCTGAATAATTAGGTGTGAGGGGTTATCTCACACGGCCGGTTCAAATAAATTTTGTTAGAAAATTTGGCTAACCATGTCTTAGATATAGTCTGCTCGTAGCAAATCTGCTATTTAACTATTTGTACATGGGTTAGCGGAAGATTGAAGTCATAGATAGCACCTGATTGTAAGAATTTTTGTTTGTATCTATGATTTTAATATATATATATATATATATATATAATATGAAGAGAACAAATCAAACTCAAATTCAATTAGCTACTAAAAAATATATATGTCGAAGGAAACAGACGTACGGAAGAAACCACCTTAATTCGTTACTGCCATGTCAGCAACTACTACATACAGTAGTTGGGGTACTTAAAACAACAAATTAACCTAACAAACATACACAAAATTACGTCATTAAAAGCTATTACTTCTAATGAAATAAAAACAACAACAAAATAACGAACAAACAGAGTGCTAATTAACAATTAAACAATTCGACTTGGTTCCATCTCCATTGATCAGGTGAAAAAGCAAGCTTGCAAGTTTCAAGAACTGGGTCTGTGGGCCGGGTCGTCGCATCCATTGGCGGTGCTCCATATTGAGAATCTAAACCAAACAAAAATAAACAAGAAAGGAATTAAAAATTTAACTTCAAAAATACAAGAAGATATTCATAATTAAAACTTCAAAAAAAAAGAAAAAAAGAGAAGATATTAATAATAAAAACTTACGTGATTTTACTCATTCAATGACTGAAGAATGAACCGGGTTCAAAATTCATGCGTTCTTGACCCATAACCTCATCATCATCATCATCTTCTTCATAATCATCGTCGTCGTCGGGGTTCCAATGCCACGGCGAAAGGAAGGAGTTATCAACTTCCAAAAAGGATGTGAGTTGCGGGTAATGATCATATTGCTCCCCCCATATAACGCGGTTGCCGTCATCTTCAACATCAACGTCTTCAAGATCAACAACGCAGAAGCCGTCGTCTTCAACATCAAAGTCTTCAAGATCATCAACGCAGAAGCCGTCGTCTTCTTCTTCAACGGAAGAGCCGTCTTCTTGAAGATCAACGACGCAGTAGCCGTCTTCTTCTTCAAGGTCATGAAGATCAACGACGCAGTAGCCGTCGTCTTCTTCTTCAACGGAAGAGCCGTCTTCTTCTTCTAGGTCATGAAGATCAACGACGCAGTAGCCGTCTTCTTCTTCAAGGTCATGAAGATCAACGACGCAGTAGCCGTCTTCTTCTTCAAGGTCATGGACATAACCGATGCAGAAGCAGTCTTCAATGTCGTCATCATCAAGAACATCAACCCACGTTTCAGCCATGATCGATCACTTCTGATATTTCTACTACGTACTATATATAGCTTTTATAGACGGTGTATATAACGTTTCAATTAGGAATAGGATTAGCGTTTGATTATGATATAAGTAAGATTAATTGTAATGGATTACACGCTTACTTAAGTATAGTGAAGTAAGATTAATTAGTACGTAATAGAATAGAGGTGGAGTTTTAGTTGGAAGTGAATTATTATTTATTAGTGAAGTAGGATTAGGATTCAGTTTGAATTAATTTGAAGAGACCATATTCGTTTAATCCTTCTTTTATTTATTTTAATATAATTTGAATCACAAGTTCACACCATGCAACAACATGAATGCCTACATAAGTAAACGCTGAAACTTAATTGGTCAAAGTCTTCTCTTAATTAGTTGGATATATATTATTTTAAATTAAAAAACAGAAGAAAATAATTTCCTTAGTCTATCGCTAGGCCAAACATATCTTAAAACTTTGGATAATTAATGCTGTTTGTTTTAATGGGTCATGATTAGAATATA
This sequence comes from Corylus avellana, assembly GCF_965113065.1. Taxonomy (NCBI): domain Eukaryota; kingdom Viridiplantae; phylum Streptophyta; class Magnoliopsida; order Fagales; family Betulaceae; genus Corylus; species Corylus avellana. The sequence goes on from NC_142497.1 coordinate 19,150,248, forward strand.
AAACAATGAGATTAACAACTAAATTTGTTAAATTTAGTTGTAACCCGATCAAAATAACATGACACAATGAGAATAGCTAAAAGGAGAAGAACAATAATATTAGAACTAGAACTAGAAGAATAAAAGGAAGAGGAAAATGATTTAGCGAATAGCGAGTTTTCCCCGGGCATTAGTCTCTATTTGCAGAGAGAGAGAGGAAAATGGGGCATGAGGATTGTTGGGAAAAAAAAAACTCTGAATAATGGTAATAGATAGGTGTAAAAAGCATTAAAGCGTAATATTTTGAGAGGTCATTTTATATAATTTTAAGGATTCATACTATCATAATTCATATGGAACCTTTTTTTTTTTTTTTTTTTTTAAAGAATTTGTTGTGGCTAACTTAGGAGCACTTTTAGGTTTAGAAACACTACCTGCACTACAAAATATGATTTTTTGGTAACGGCCCATTAGTGACGTGTCAAGCCTGTTGACACGTTGATACGTCACTAACAGTTAGTAATGTGTTACTAGTAACGTGTATGACGTGTTAAAAAATTGAAAGTTACTAATGAGAATTTAGTTATGTGTCAATTTCTGACACGTCACCCTTTGGTAAGGTGTCAGAAATTGACACGTTACTCAAGTTTAAAAAAGTAGTAAAATATATATATATATATATATATATATATATATATATTTCAAATTTTTTTTCGGAATTTTTTTTTTCAAATAATATCATGGAATTCCAAACCCAGCAAATAAAAATTTAATTGACAAAAAAAGAATTAATTAAACTTTGAATAGATCAATAGATTCAAACCCAATAGCAAAAATCCTAACCCAACAGCCAAAATTAATTTAAGCAAAAAATTTCAAAAGTTTTGAACTTATAATCTAATTTTACTACTCACTCACTATGTGGGGTTGGAGAGTAGCAAAAATCAGAAACCTGCAACACCAAATAACCAGAAAAATCAATAGGTTTAAAAGCTAAGACAAATGACAAAAAAATCAATTAGAAAAATTACTTATTAAAGTATACAATGTCTGTTCCCCAAGTGGATTCAACCTAAAAAATCAAACCAAACGAACCAAAAAATTCAGACCCAGAAAAATTTCAAACCCAGCAGCAAAAAAAATTTCAAAATCCCAAACCCAAACCCAGCAGCCAAAACAAATTTCAAAATCCCAAACCCAGCAAAAAAAAAAATGTCAGATCTTCTCCTCTTTTACATTTTCTTCTTATCTTCTCTTTTTTCTTTTTTTTTTTTCTCTTCACCTTTTATTTTTCTTCTTCCCATCTGAGAGAAGAAAGAGCTGCCATGGGCGTGAGAGCAAAAGAGAGAAAAAGAGAACAAGAAAGAAGAAAGAAGAAGCATGGCCGAGAGGAAGAAAAAAGAGGGAAGAAGAAAGTAAAAGAGAAAAAGAGGGAACCAGTTAGCGCATGTTCCCAATGCCCATTGGTAACGTGTCAAATGGTGCCGTGTCAAATTTGAAACGTCACCAAATGGTAACGTGTCAACTTTGACACGTTACTAAAGTTGTCAAATTTTTTTTTATTATTATTATTATTTTTTTTTTGAATTTAGATATAAACTCCTTATATCAACGTGCTTTTATTAAAACCTTCCTATGTATTTTTTTTTTCCAGAAGTTTAGTCTCTGGGTCAATCGAAACTACAAGAAACTCCCTATCGTTAAAAATTTTTAACACCCGTTAGGGTTAGTCAAAACTCTCCGTTTTACCTGATTAAAATATTAATTTTTTATTAAATTAATTTTAAAAGTTAAATCTAAAAAAAAAAATTGAAGGGTGGCCAGGGTGGCGGTCCGTTAGGGTTACTCAAAACTCCCAGTTTTACCTAATTAAAATATTAATTTTTTATTAAATTAATTTTAAAAGTTAAATCTAAAAAAAAAAAAAAAATTGAAGGGTGGCCAGGGGTGGCGGTGCCACCCTTGGCCACCCCCCAACCCCTATGAGGTGGCCGTAAGCCACCCCAGGGGTGGTTTGACACGTTACTAAAGTTGTCATTTTTCGAAACGGTGACGTGTTAACTTTGACACGTTACTAAAGTTGTCAAATTTTTATATTTTATTTTTTGTATTTCTTTTATTTTTCGAAACGGTGACGTGTCAAATTTGACACGTTACTAAAGTTGTCAAATTATTATTATTTTTTTGTATTTTTTTTTAATTTTTCCAAATGGTGACATGTCAAATTTGACACGTCACCATTTTGAAAACTGAAAAAAAAAAAAAAAAAAAAAAAAAAAAAAAAAAGAAGACAATTTTAGTAACGTGTTAAAGTTGACACGTTACTAAATGGTGACGTGTCAAATTTGAGATGTTACCATTACCAAATATTTTGGTAATGTGTGAAAAACTGCCACGTCACCAAATGGTGACATGTGAAAAAATCATGCACATGCAAGAGAGTGACGTGTCAAATTTGACATGTTACCATTACCAAAACTTTGGTAACATGTGAAAAACTGTCACGTTACCAAATGGTGACATGTGAAAAAATCCTACACAATAAACACGTCACTAATAACACTTTTTTTTTTTTTTTTTTTTTTGTAGTGGTGAGACTACAATACTTATGTATTGTAAACACTACAAGATAAGTTATACATAGAGATGAGATTACACTAGGAGTTTGTTATCTATTTATCTATTGCAGTCCTTATCTTGGGATGTTGTTAACTGTTGTCAATCTAAGATTATCTTGTGTAGAGTTTTTTATGGAAGAGGCGTCTCTAACATGCCCCCTCAAGCTCAACTGTATGGAATGGACGTTGGGCTTGTCTTTAAGAAAGCCAAACCAAGATGAAGACAACAAGACATCTGGTCCTTGCTAGAAATAAATTTGATGTTGAGCGTCTTCTTAGCAACCATGTCTCGAACAAAGTGGAAGTCGATTTCGACATGTTTCGTTTGTGCATGAAAAACTGGAATAGAGGATAGGTACGTAGCTCCAATGTTGTCGCACCATTGTGTAGGAGTTGTGGAGAGGTGTAATCCTAGTTAAGAGCATAAGGATAAAATCCATTAGAGTTCGGCAGCAGTGTTTGCAAGGGCTTTGTATTCGGCCTCCGTACTTGAACGAGCAATAGTTTGTTGTTTTCGGCAACTCCAAGAGATCAAATTGTCACCAAGAAATATGCAATAGCCCCCTTTTGATCGGCGATCATCTCGCTTCCTGCCCTGTCGGCATTTGAGAAGGCTTGAATTGCAGTGGTGTTGGACTTATGGAATTGAAGCCATATTGCACAGTTTGCTTGAGATAGTGCAATAGCCGTTTTTGCATAAATTGAGAGAGCTTGTTCACACAATAAGAGATATTTGATCAAGTGATACGAAGATATTGTAAGGCTTCGTCATCCCAAACAAATTGAACAATGAAAATTTTTTGATGTAGTGAGTAATAGCTCTGGTTGTTCGCTGTTACAACCTTAATTTTGGAATTGAAGTAACATTCAACATATGACTTGAATTTTAAAAAAATGGAGCTAACATCACTTTTGCAAGACATAAGAAAAAGCCACGTGTAGTTATTATAAGCATCAAGAAAAGATACATAACATTTGGAGCAAGATCCATACATCAGTGTAAATTAATGCTAGAGGACACGTGGCGGTAGATGAAGATGCTGAAAATTTGAGTTGTTTGCTTTTGGAACCTAGGTAGGCAGGGCAGACCATGGAGTCTTTTGAAGAAGCAATAGGTAGATGAAAACTGGACGCTATGAGCAACTTTCAAAGCAGGATGACCCAACCTTGAGTGCCATTGAGACTCTAAGACTCGCTCACCCACCATGGTCGTAGAAGCAGGCGGTTTATTTGCATAATGAAAAAATTGATAAAAGGCCATGTTTATTCTGGCCGTGGAGCAAGAGCTTCCCCGTGCGGCAATCCTTCAAGAGAAAATAAAATGGATGAAACTCAAAGAATATTGTGTTTGTGAACAGAGATTAAAATTTTAGAGATATGGGGAACATGCATGCAAGAGGTTAAGTAAATCAACAGTGAAGGATGAGAGAGAGAGACGGGTATTTCCATGTTAGATGGAAAGCCCATTACCTTTTCCAACTCGAATTTGATCTGTGTCCATGTAGTCATCAGCCTTGATGTTTAAATTGGCCAGGTCAGAGGTCAAGTGATGGGTAGATCCGGAATCCGGATGCCAATTCATGTCACCACTAGCAGTAGGAGCAAAGAGGTATGCTTGTGGTGGAGAGATCTGGTCATGGGAGTATGCCTCAATGAAGCTATTGTAGCAGTCCAGTGTAATACGACCTTGACGATTGCTTACCTGGCAGATTGGGTGGTAGAATTGGTGGCCAAATTGAGAGCCGCCACGACCAGAGAAGTTGCTACGTGAAGTTGAGTGATGTTGACCACGGGCAGCAAAGTTGGCTCCTGCAATAGACAAATCAATATTGGAGGACTGGTGTTGTTGCAGTCGCATCTCCTCAATGGTGAGAGGGTCCGCAAGTGTGGTGACGGACGTCATAAAAGGATCAAATTCAGATCCAACGCCGCCGCCAAATAGAACACCTGGCATTTCATGAGGTTCATTGGGGGGATGACCCACGGAAGCCCGATAATCTGTGAGAGTCTGGAAGACGTCTTCAATGTCGTCATCAAGAACATCAACCCTCGTTTCAGCCATGATCACTTCTTTCGATTCTGATATTCTTAGAACTCGACAAGTTTTCTAGTGAAGTAGGATTAGGATTCAGTTTGAATTAATTTGAAGAGACCATATTCGTTTAATCCTTCTTTTATTTATTTTAATATAATTAGGATTCTGTTTGAATTAGTTGGATATATATTATTTTAAATTAAAAACAGAAGAAGATATTATATATACATCTACTCACGATGGTAGCTGCCAGGTGCAGCAGAATAGCTAAAAACCTACCCCATCCGGCTGGCTAGAATAGCCTAGCATCTGCTCAACAAAATAAAAATAAACATAACACAATGAGATTAGCTAAAAGTCGAAGAAAAATAATATTAGAATTAGAAGTCTAGAACTAGAAGAAGAAAAGGAAGAGGAAACTGATTTATCGAATGATGAGTTTTATCCGAGCTTTAGGCGGTTAATAATCGCTCGCTTTTTCACTCCTATTTGTCTTGGATAAATTAGGTCTCGTTTGGTTCGCGAAATGTCTAGTCCACTGAAAAATGATTAACTACTACCGGGAATAGAAAAGTGTGGAATAGATTAGCTATTCTTATTCCTTTGTTTAGTTGTAACATTGAAATAGATTAGCTAATCATATTCATTCGTTTGGTACAATACAATATGTTGGTGAATGGAATTATATTGTGATCAAATTTCCTAAAATACCCTTATAATATAAATACAATTTATATTATTAATGACTTTCATTCTTTTTTTAAAACAATAAAAAATAAAAAATAAATAAACAACTTTATTATAATTTTTTTTTCTTTTTTGTTTTTAATTATGTCAAGTATGTGGCCTTTTTTTTTTTTTTTTTTTTTTTTTGTAATTATGCTACAAAATTATTTATATAAAAATATATATATATAGTTGGAGAAAACATAATCAAACTCAATCTTGAAATCAAAAAAATATAGTTGGAGAATGTACAGAGAATCAAAAGAAATCAAAAAAACAGATTATATATTTTTTATTTTATAAAAACCTTGCAGATTATATTTCTCCGTCAAAGAAAAAAAAAATAAACTGAGAAAAAAAGAGATACGGAGAAACAGAATAAAAAAAAAATTAAAATTTTTTTAAAAAGGTACATAAATAAAAAAAAAAAACAGAGAAATGGAGAGGAGAAAATCAGAGAGAAACGACACAGAGAATCAAAAGAAATAAAAAAACAGAATTTTTTTTTTTTAAAAAAAAAGGGTACAGAAAAGGGAGACGGCATAGAGAAAAAAAAAAATTGTTTGCACTTGCAAAAAAATTATACCAGAAAAATCAGAGAGAAAGAGAAATATAGAAGAATCAGAGAGAGAATGAAATTTAATCCTACAAGTGGGGTTTTTTATGGCAATTTACACAATTAATTTAATCTCACATGAAAGAATTAGCTAAGCCACTCATTTTTTAGTGGCTTAGTTAACTCTGTGTGTATGAGATTAGTAGTCCTATGAGAATAGACTATTCCCAAGAATAGAGTGTTACCAAACAAAGGACTAGCTATACCTAGTATTAGCTAGTCCAATCCAAGGATCTATTTCACAAACCAAACGGGGCCTAAGTCTTTCAAATTGAACAACCAATTATAAGAAATCTCAATCTAAGAAAGTCTTCCCAAATGCCATTCATTTAAAGTAGTGGCCAATTAAGAAATATTGTATATATAATTTATATACAAAGTAGTGAAACATGGATATCCATCTTAATTAGGTTATGTAGAAATAACAACATGCAGGCCTAGATTTAACTACAGTATTTTAAGCCAAACAACATCGTGTAGATAGATATTTTAATGTTAGGGGAGACGAAAATAAAAAAATAAAAAATAAAAATAAAAATTGCTTTGGTGTTTCTGAATTGTAGTTGTGGCTACTGGATTTAGGATCGTATATTAGCAATTAGACAATTATGGGAAAAATAAAATAAAGAATATGAGTGATGGATTTGGGTTTCTTTAATAGAAACCAAGATTCTGAGTTTTAGTAATCAAGACAAAATCATAGTTGAATTTTATTAAGAAATTATCAACTTGACTTGATATATAATATGAAGAAAATAAATAAAAGGGTATTTGTAAAATAAATTCCTAAATCAACACGCGGTGTGAAAACAAATAACGCCCTTAATGTTTTTTTTTTTCACTTTTAATTCCTTAAGTTCATGAAAATGTATTATAAACCTCTTCTGTTATATTTCCTCCCAATTTCGTAACGTCTGTCCATCTTAGGGCTGACAATTTTGGTACAACCCGACAACACGACACGAAATTATTGAGTTTGGGTTTATCCTAAACGGTTTTGGGTCATAAACGGAATGACCCATTTATTTTGCTCTTGACGAGTCATGTCACAGGTTACCTTTTGTATACTCTTAACGGGTTTGGTTGACTCGTTTATTTTGATAAATGGGTCAATTGACCTGTTTATGACCCATTTACTTTGATAAATTGGTCAATTGGTCATTTTTCCAAACAAAAAAAAAAAAGCTAAACGGGTTAAGCGGGTCTTGTCGAGTGACCCGCGAAATTATCATGTCGTGTTTGAATTTGGTGGGACCGACCCGTTAGCTAAATGGGTCATATTTGGGTTTACCCTAAACAGTCATGGGTCATTACGGGTCATAAATGGGTCGGCCCGCCGACCCGTTTTGCCACCTCTAGTCCATCTAACCCAAAACACACCGTTCTATATAGGCTTCTGGCGGTCCCCGAAGCTTCTAGGAGAAAAACTCTCATTCACGCCCTCCCTGGTTTCATGAAAACTGCTATTAACTTGCACAAAATTGTGCGTTTTTGGTTAGATGGACGGACGTTACGAAATTGGGATCAACTTAACGAGTTAAAAGTAGAAATTAAAAAGAAAAAAAAAAACATTGAAGGGTGTAATGCGTTGACTCATGAATTTATTTCACAAATACCCTAAATAAAACTCAAATTCAATTAGCTACTAGAAAATTTATGTGTCAAGGAAAGAGATGTACGTAATGAAACCACATTAATTAATTACTGCCATGTCAGCAACTACTACATACAGTAGTTGCATGGGACTAAAAACAACAAATTAACCTAACAAACATACACAAAATCACGTGATTAAAAGCCTATTAATTGGAAGGAAATAAAAATTACAAACAAACAGAGTGCTAATTAATCTCCAACACCAACACCCTCCAATCCATTGATCATGTGAAAAGAAAGCTTGCAAGTTTCAAGAACTGGGTCTGTGGGCCGGGTCGCATATCCATTCGCCTTGCTCCATATTCAGAATCTAAATTAAACCAAACAAAAATAAACAAGAACGGAATAATTAGAAATTTAACTTCAAAAATACAAGAAGATATTAATAATTAAAACTTAAAACTAAAAAAGAAAAGAAAAAAGAAGATATTAATAATAATAATAATAATAAAAGCTTACGTGATTTTAGTCATTGGATAAGTGAAGAATGAACCGGGTTGAAAATTCATACGCATGCGTTTTTGACCCCTAACCCCATCGTCGTCACAGCTGGGACGAGGGTTCCAGCTCCACGGCGAAAAGAAGGAGTTATCAACTTGCAAAAATGATGTGAGTTGCGGGTAATGATCAACTTCTCCATTAGCCTTCGACATAACGGAGTTGCCGTCGTCTTCAAGATCTTCTTCAATGTTATGATCAAGATCAACGCAAGAGGCGTCTTCTTCTTCTTCATTGTCGTCATCATGAACATCAAACCACGTTTCAGCCATTATCACTTCTTTCGATTCTTATTTTCTTACAACTTGGATTTGGTGATGTAAGATGTAACGCAAATGGAATAGAGACTGCGTTTTAGTTGGAAGTGAATTATTAGTTAAGTAGGATTATATACATATATATATATATATATATATATGATGTTGTTTTGTGTTTAAAATTTTAAATATATATAAAAATGTATAAAAATCTAGAAACAATATTGTATGTAGTATAATATTATTGTATTACTGTTGTTTTGGTTTTTTTTTTTTTAAAAAAAAAAAAAGCGGTTAGTGGATATTAAAGTTACTACTTGCTAACCGCCTAAAGTGGTTATTGGCTAAAACGGCTAACTGTAACCGCCTAGCCGCCTAAAGTGGTTATTGGCTAAAACGGCTAACTGTAACCGCCTAGCCGCCTAAAGTGGTTATTGGCTAAAACGGCTAACTGTAACCGCCTAGGCGGTTACAGTTAGCCGTTTTAGCCAATAACCACTTTTTCACACCTATAAATTTCCTTTTCACACGGGTCAAAACAATTTAATTTTCTCTAACTCGTCTCTAAAAATATGTGAAAAATATATTTTTTTTAATGAGAAAATATTGTTGCATGTCAATAATTTGCCTATATTTTTTTTCATATTTTCTTACATATTTAATAGATCAACTATGAAATTTGTGGGTCTACATAAGTTTACAAATCCAATAGTTGGTTTGTACGTAAGATGAGATGAGAAAAATATGAAGAAGAAAAAAAATGTATTGAAACCAATTATTTCTCATTTTTTATGAATTCCATTAAAAAATTATTCTAAACCAATTTAGAGGAAAATTATGTCCTTGTTATTTCTATGCCTAAGCCGGGTCCATGAATCATTAATCGACAGGCATAGCCTAGAAGACTGATCAATCCAAGTTGTGTGAGGGCAATGGGCATCAAGATGACGGATCCGGATCCCCTCCTATTAGTGAGAAAATTAGAGATTCTCAAATTATTCATTATAGCCGTCCATTTTCATCTAACAGCCCATACCACACCACGTGTCCCACTCAAATTTAAATAATAAAATATTAATTAACTTTTTAAAAGAAAATTAAAATTAAAATCAAATAATTAAAAAACTAGGGTGGCCGGCCACTCCAGCTAGTTCTGCCACCTCCAAGGGCTAGTTGGGGGTGGCCGAACCACCCCCCTAAGGCCAAACCCATAAAAAATATTTTTTGAGGTTGGTTCTAAGGGGTGACCGAACCACTCCCTCGGGCCATGAAGCCACCTCCAACCAGCCATTGGGGATGGCTTTCAACCACCTCCACCCCCAATTTTTTAATTATTTGATTTTAACTTTTTTTATTATTTTTATTTTTATTCTCTTTTTAAAAGTTAATTAATATTTTATTATTTAAATTTGAGTGAAATACGTAGTGTAATGTGGGCTGTTTGATGAAAATCAACAGCTAGGATGCACAATTGGAAGATCTCCGATTTATTTTCCAGGGAGGGGATCCTGATCCCAAGCTGACATGGAAGAACACGTGGCAAAGCTTTGAAAAATATGCAACGTGTCAAAAAAGGGTTGGTTCAACAGCACACAAGTAGTTTTTATTTGACTGTTACAGACATTATCCACCAGTTCCTCGCCACGTGTTGAGAGCCTCAACTCCACCTAACGACCACCCGTTTCGGATTCCCTTACCCTTACTCTGCCAGAAAGACGAAAAGGCGCCCAAATTCGAGTGCGCAATCTAGTCAACGGTTGGGAGTCATTTTTAATTCCACACGTGTACGACTGCGATGAGTGTAACCGTGACTTCTGATCATGCGGATTCATACAAATTTTATATTCCCCTCCGAGAAAAGATCGAGTGCTCCTCAGACACAATATCCATCTTCCTCTCTGTGACCCATTTTTCTTCTCTGAAAATTCGCCGCCAGTGCGGATTCGCCTGAAAATTCGTAGCCTCCGACCGGAGATAACCGTCTGGTCAGTTTCTCGGTCATCTTCGAAGGTACTGATCGTCAAATTCTCTATTTCTAGGGTTATGGCATTTCTGTTACTCGTACTTGTTGAGGTTGAAAATTCACGTCTAGTTTTTTGAATTGCATGCCTTTTTGCTTTTTCTTAGTGAAAACTGAAATTTTCTTTTAGTATCTGATTTTGAGAATGAATTATACGAGGTTTTTAATACAATGATCGTTTTTTATTTTTTTGGTGTTATTCTTTTGGGCTTTGCGTGGTTGGGATTTCCGTCCACTAAAGGGGTGAGTGTCTTTTGCAGATGATTGTTTGAATGAATAGTAGAGTCCGTACAAACTTCATCGAGAAGTAAAGAATATGTAGTGAAAGCGAAAGTGCAAGCACAATTTCACAAAGCATTCCTCTTCACTTGGAAGCAGACCAAGCAAAATGGTATCCTTCTTCATTCTTATGTTCGAACTTTTCCCAGTAGCCTTTTATGAAAAAAAAAAAAAAAAAAAAAAAAAAACTTGTGCTGTCGGAAATGTTAAATTGTGGTAGGGTTTTGGGTTTCTTCATATGTTAATTTGTATTTACTTGGACTTACATTATCGAATCCGTTTTTGTTGAATTTCTTGTTACGTGTGTTAAAGATCACACATTCTAAATCTTGTCAATTTTATGAGTGTATATGTTATATATATATTACTGCTTGGGTTTAATGTTTTTCCAAGTTAAAATTTATGTTCATGGTTGAAGTTAGAAAATTGATTGGAGACTTTTCTTTTGAAGGTTGTTTAAATTTTCTGTTGAAAATTGTCCATATGTTCTTGATTATTTCTATGTTGGAACTTTTCCCAGTTGCTCTCTTTTTTTGTTTTATTTTAATTGGGTGGTTGGAAATGGCGAATTGTAGTTGAAATTGCTATTTGGGTTTCTCATTACGTGTGTTAAAAGTTAGACAATTTTGTGAATACACACATACAAACGTATGCGCGTGTGCAAGTGTGTGTTATAATTTACCACTTGGATTGGATGAATTTTTGTTATGGTTGAGATTGGAAAATTGATTGCGTACTTTTCTTTTGAAGGTTGTTTAAATTTTTTAAATGAGCTATGGTTAAAACTTGAAACAGCATTGCACAATATATGGAATGCAGTGGTTCATGGACAGTGAGAGTGTGGCCTTCTAGGAGTGTTTCACCCTTTCATTTTTGGTTGCTAGATTGTTATTAGTTACGTCTTTGTCTAGGCACTCTCTCAACTTTGATTATCTTCTTGTTATTATTCTAGTTTACTTTAGTTTATGAGTACTAAGGCTTCGGAAAATGGTTTGCTTGGAGGCTAAAAAATGTATTCTTCTTTGATGGTTGGATCAGATTTTGGCAAGTGTATAAAAGACGTAAGAACATATTTGTTTGGGAGGGGAACTTTTTTCAGTGTATACACAGGGTGAACTTTTTGGATGAAAGTAGCATTGCTCTGAACTTCAGTTTGCACTAAGCTTTTGTTTTACTTGTGTTTCTCTATTTTTTTAATAAATAATAATATCTTATCAAATAAAAAGAAAATGTAGTTGAGAAGAGATATGCAAAGAAAAAGCATGGTTGTGCCGATATATTGCTCTTTCATGACGTTGGAGTACTGTATACAATGTGAAATGTTGGTGTATTATGAGAGGGTGTTGCTTAGGAGGCTATCACATATCTTCTTGTTTATCAGCTTATGTTTCTATAAAAGTAGATATTTGTCATGTTATGTGGTACTTATTCTTCAGGGAGAGCTCAAGATGTAATTTTTGGGGCTTTTGTATTTGATGTACTGTGGAATAAAATGACTGTTCTTCCAATTCTTTATTGAGAAAACATGAGGTGTTGGATGCGTTTTTTTCTTTGTATTTTTTGAATTAAAGACTACGCAAATATCACCTTTAACATCTTTTGTTGGAGTAAAGGTATTATGTGGTTTCTTTTTTGTTGTCATTTATCTAAGACAATGAAAATATTAACATTTCAATTTTAAGAAGGCAAGTATAATTATATTATAATCATTTGGGAAAGGAAATATATATGTTTGTGTGTGTGCGCGCGTGTGTGTTAGGGAGTTAAGTTCTGGGAAAAATGAAACTTGTGAATGAAGAGTGTGCGTGTTTTTGTATTAGAGTCAACTGTTGAATAATTGATTCTGCCAATCTTTCCAGAACAAGGGTTTTTGGATGGCGAAGGGTGTTGGACACGTAAATGATGGAGACTCAACATTTGATAATACTTCAAGAATTGAATCGAAGCGATCTCACCAATGGTTTGTTGATGCTGGTGAAACAGAGCTGTTCCCTAACAAGAAGCAGGTAGTGCAAGCTTCAAACAGCAAATCAAGTTCAGGAGTGTCAAATGCAAGTATTCCTTCTTGGGAGAATGCTTCCGGTTTTCATTCAATGCCAGGCCAGTTCATCAACCGCTTATTTGGATCTGAAACAGCAAGCCCTGTCAACTTTGTTGAAAGGAATATGTCTCCTGTTGGAACAGAGAATTTGAATGTGAGAAGAAAGGGTATGGATGACCAATTTGGAGAAGATGCATCCATTGGTTTGTCCATATCTCCTCATGCTATGGAAGATCCTGAAACGTGTCTCACCTATGGTGGAATAAGAAAAGTTAAAGTCAATGAAGTCAAGGATTATGACAATGGTATACATATTCCAAAGGGACATAGTTCTACTGGGGAACATATCAACCACTTGTCTTCAGGACAAGCCTATAACAGAGAAAGTGAGGCTGATTTTACATCAATAGGTCAGTCCTATAACCAGGATGACAGTGTTACTTTAATGGGCCACACCTACAACAGGGGAGATGCCAATATAAGATCAACAGGTCCCACCTATGGCAGTGGAGATGGCAATTCAATATCAATGGGTGGTGACACCTACAGTAAGGGGGAAGGTAATGTAATTTCTTTTGGTGGGTTTCCTGATGAACAAGATATTATCCCTGTGGGCAGGCCCGTAAGTGGCGGCTACGATCTATTATACAATCCGTCTTCAGAACAAACATCAGACACTGCCTGCGAGAAAGAGTCAGACGCATCAAATGCCAATGCAGTTCTTTGTGCCACTCAGGTAGCTAAATCAAGGCCTGAATCTGTTTCCAAGAATAAGTCGGAATTTAAAACATCAAGGAAAGAAGCTCCAAACAGCTTCCCCTCCAATGTTAGAAGCTTGATATCAACCGGCATGCTTGATGGGGTTCCTGTAAAGTATGTTTCCTTGGCACGGGAGGTAAATTCCAGCTTTTTCTTGTACGTTTCTTCAGACTTCAGTAGCCATTGCACTTGAATGACTGGTAATTATATTTCTGCATTTAACAAGGAGCTTCGTGGAATTATAAAAGGTTCTGGCTATCTTTGTGGGTGTCAGTCATGTAATTATTCCAAGGTAAGTCATCTATGGTTTCTAACTTTGTGCCGTAAAATATCGATAGAGCTAACTGATGAATCTTATCTGTTCTGTTTAAGGCGCTGAATGCTTATGAATTTGAGCGCCATGCTGGTTGTAAAACAAAACATCCGAACAATCACATATATTTTGAGAATGGAAAGACTATCTATCAGATTGTACAAGAGTTAAGAAGCACGCCCGAGAGTTTATTGTTCGATGCAATTCAAACTGTTTTTGGTGCACCAATTAATCAGAAATCCTTTCGCATTTGGAAAGGTAAAAAATTTGTCCATTACAACAATTTTTTTTTGGCTCTTTTTTTCCCCCTACTTAATTTCTGTAAGTGTTGATTATTTTTGTTTCTTATTTTTTTCAGAATCATTTCAAGCGGCAACTCGCGAGCTTCAGCGTATATATGGAAAGGAAGAACTGAATCTATAGGTGCTAGGTGAGCCTTAATCAGATTGTAAGATAGCCTCGACAAGTATTATGTGCACAGAAACTAGTACTACTGCTTTTGTAAATTATGTATTCTGTTTCTTGTACGGAATAACGGATAGTTTTTGTTATTTAGGTGCACAATTATATGTGTAAATTTGAAACTGTGCTCATCCATTAAGATCAGCATCTTTCCAATGGTAGTGTTATTATGTTGTGGGAAGCTGGTGCCTTCAATCACCTCATTAAGGAAACTGTTTCCAGTTGTGCAGGTGGCGGGTAAACCTCTTCAGTAGTAAAATTTCCAGCTCATCATGTTTAGTTTCGTTAGAGGAAGGTTAAATTGTTTGCTTTGCTTTTTTCTAGCTTTATGAGAAACATAAAATCAGTCTCAATCTCATGTTGGTGATGAATTAGGATACACTTCCTTGATGCTCTACCTGATGGTGGATCATGTTTTCTAGATGCTCCTATACCAACACATTTAAAACTCCAACAAGGGTGTCTTTAGGGATGGAAGGAATTACAAAAACTGCATATTTTCCATAGGTGAACCCTCAGGCACCATTCGTGTGTTGGGTTCAAGTCGTATCCAGACAAGACATGAGTATAAGGCTATATAAACCAACTTTAATCCTACCCATTTATTTAAACTAGTCCGACCTCTCAATTTTATTATGCTAATTATGTTGGGTTCGTATAGGGTGTGTAGATCGTTTCAAAAGTTGTGAACTCCAAATGTTACGTGTTAGTCAAAGCATAGATATAAAATTATATAAATCAACTATAACTTAACTTATTTAATTAAATAGGTCACATTTCTTAATCTTAACACTCTAATCTCGCGTTAAGTTAGTATCGAGTTTGCAAGTTATGACAATAAATTGTCAACCCTAGTTGCTGCACCACTGTATTGGAAATGATCTAAAATGGTTGAATAATACTAGTACTAAAATTGATATACAACTCTATAATTTGTTAACCTGTGTTAAAATATAATTAGAATTATGTCAGCCAAAAAAAAAAAAAATAATATTAATGATAAGTTATAAAAAAGTTGAATCTCTTAACATTTTTCAAGGGATTATATGTGGCACATACTAATATTATTACAAAGCTACTTTTTTTTTATTATTATTATTTTTATTTTCCAATTATGGTCGTCTTTCAAGAAAGGAACTCGATTTTCAAGGGGCAAATTTACTCATCTAAAAAAAACACCCATCTGTCTACATTACAAACTACATTTACTTTAAACTGTTCATGTCCCAATCAAAAGAAAGAAACGGGCGAGAAAACAAATAAATGTGTTGTTTGCCACAAGATACACATCCAACGTTAGCCACAAAAATAAAACTCAAATAATAAGAAACTACCTTTCACACACTAAACAAGTTTGAAAAGAATGAGTCAGAAAAATTACAAGCACCCATCACATTGTTATCACAATTAGTTTTTGTTTCCCCTTTTTCCCTTTCCAGAAAAGTGTCACCTCCATTATGTGTGCTCAAATAACTAGTTCTTAAGAGCCACAGCAAGCCGACTTTTGGGCAGCTTGGCCAGCTCCAGCTCCTTGATCTGCTTGATTGATCTTGATGGTTGTAGGCTGCAATGACAGAAAGATATTAACATTTTCAAAAATTGATACCTGATACCATAGTGTGATCTGTAATAATATAATCGCCCTACTCTTTCTTCATTTGTGTTCAAGATAAGGCAGGAATTTATTTACCTCAGCCCTAGAGTCGGTGTCTGCAAGCCTCTGCTTTATATCCCTTGCTATCGAAAAGAAAACTTGCTCCACATTTAGATTTGTCTTTGCACTCTGCAATGGAGAATAGATTTCAGTACCTGCTATACTGATTCGCCACCTTCTATAATCACTAAGCATTACTTACAGTTTCAAAGAATTTGATACCATACTCATCAGCAAGTGCTTGGCCCTTGGAGGTAGGCACAGCCTAACAAAAAATGAATATTAAGAAGAAAAAAAAGATGATTAGGTCAGGTGCAAACACTGATCGACAACTGCATGTGTGTGTGTGTGTGTGTGTGTGAGAGAGAGAGAGAGAGAGAGAGGAACAAGGAAGGAACTGGAAGAATAATTAATTCCAGATATTAATCAAAGTAAGTTTTTTCTCTTTTCAGCCTACAGCAAAATAGGTTTCATGCGATAGGAATCATGCATAAAGGAACATACCCTCTTGCTTTCATCCATGTCTGCTTTATTGCCAACCAGTATCTTGTTAACATTATCTGAAGCATGTTGTTCAATGTTGCGAATCCAATTTCTAATGTCTGAAAAAAGTGAGAAGCCAGATCTATGAGAAAGCAGAAGAAATCCATAAATTAAGTTATGTCAAATCAGTGCAGATTCTCAACCATCCACCTCAGTGGGACTAGATAATGTACATCAAAAAGGCATCTCCAATAATCCAAATCTTTAACCAACGTGGGTGTGCATGAGAGAGAGAGAGAGAGAGAGAGTGGCAAATGACGTAGACGTTGCACCATAATTTTAAGTGTGACTAGGATTTTGGTTCAACTTTCAAGAATTACGAGTCAATTAGTAAGTCTACTCATTTTGAGATACAAGGGTTTGGAAGGATAAATATGTTATGTTCTAGCAGAGCCTCATTATACATTCTTTAATAAAATAGACTTTGTTTCATTGTTTTGTCTTCTTCCGGTGGATTTCAAGGAATTCAACAAAGAAGACTTCATCTCTTCCTCTTCCTTCTACAACGTCATTATGAGAGATAGAAAGGGAAAAAAACATACTGTTGAAAGATGATTCATCAGTCACATCATAGACCAGCAAAATGCCCATCGCTCCACGATAGTAAGCTGGAAATGAAAAAGAAAAATAATAATAAAAAAAAAATGAATAACTAGGGAAATAATCTGCAAAAGTAATCTAATACAAGTAATTTTCGGCAGTACAAAACAAAGTATGAGAAAACAGCAATACAAGAATTTACCATCTGACCTCCTAGTGTAAGTGTCAAAACGATTGTGTTAATGCTTCTAAAAGACCAACCTAAATCATTGGATGATTCTAGAAATTTCATCTACCATACATCAAGTAAATGGGTCTACTTGGTGGAGGCCACCGGAAACCCTTAGAAGGTTCCATGGGGGTATATGGTAAATATACAATTAGGAATTCTGAAAATAAAAAGGCATAAAATAAGGGGATAACTCTAGCAATTTGTTTGGTACATCTCCTCAGAGCTGCAGACAAGACAAGAGACGATCTATCTGCCTCAACTTGGGTTGGACAACAAGATGTTAGAGCTCGGTCCCAGCTTGAATTGAACAACACAGTATCAACTCGAGCTCAGTTCACAAGCTTAAAAGCAACTACTAAATTAATGGGCCACTCTGGGAGTCATTCAACAATTTTATTCTATTATGATAACCATAGGTACAGACATGCCATGCGGTGGACCCAAGTTTACAGCTAACATGTTACAGAGAGCAACATCTCTTTTGTGTTTATTTTAAATATGAGACATGGGTACCAATCTTTTGATTACATTTAGTCATATATTAAAACCGACGTGTTAAAATTAATCGCATCACCAGAGTCACACTTTAGAAGACACAGTATTTAAGAGCAACTGTCTTCACCTGTATGCTGTTTCTTACCAGGCTATGTAGCCTGTTCACAAGTGACCAGATCCACCATACTATCTATATTTCTGCAATATAAAAATGCCTACATCTACAAAGATCAAAAAAGATACCAGTTGTGATTGTTCGGAACCGCTCCTGACCAGCTGTGTCCCAAATTTGTAGCTTGATCCGTTTTCCATCAAGCTCAATCGTTCTTATCTTAAAATCAATGCTGCAAAGAGAAGAATAACATAGTGAGAGTGGTGAAATTTTTCAAGAACCCAACACTAAATACAGCAGTTCAACTCCAATGTTCAAAGAATGCACACCCAATGGTGGTGATAAAACTTGTGGTGAAGGAACCATCTGAGAAGCGTAAAAGAAGGCAACTCTTACCCACACCTGCAAAAGTAAATAACAAGAATCATCAAACCCCCTTGGTCAAATCTTTACGTGCATGCATTACTAGTCCACAAATTATTTTAATGAGATTATCATTTTCATTGCACAAAATAGATTTTCTAGTTATGGGTAGGGTTAATTGAAAATACTAAAAAATTGCTGATATGCTTTCCAGAAGTACACGAAAAAACAAATTGAGATATCGCCCAGTACTGAGTGTAGCCCAATGAGAATATCAGTATAGCATGAAGCAAGTTACCATACCAATTAACAAATCATCAGATCTCCAGCTTCAACTCAACTAGATAGCATAACCATCTCCATAAAAATGTAAAGTTTCCATATGCTATAAGCTCACAATTTTGCGATCCTTGTTACTACTAATATTTGTATTATAATGATAAAAATTGCTAACTACCCTCAGAAGGGCAATGACCTAAGTAGAAAAGTTCTATTTTTAGTATGCTTAATAAAAGATCAAAGTTTTTAGTATACACAAGAATAAAAGTTTCAATGGAAAGTTATTTCAAACGCAGGAAAAACTCAGCAGCATAACCCACTTCAGAATTCTCTCTCAGCTAGTAGTTAGATCACTACTTTAAAAGCACTTAATTTGCCCAAATATCATGAAGAAATTTGACTTCACGCTAAAGCTTTCTATTGACTCTCTCTCACACACACACTGACACACACACAGCAGAGAAGAGAAGAGGACAAAAACAAAACGACCACCACCAACAACAACAAAAAAGAGACCTAAGGATATACCAAAGGCCAGAAGGGGACTTTAAAAATTCTGGTGACTGATCACAAGTAGGTGGGGGCAAGGCTTTGTTAATTTAAGTTCACATGAAAGGTACACAATAAATTGAAAAACAACAACAACAAAAATATTGTTGAATTAGTACATTCTCGTGAAGCCACTGATTCCCAAATATATGACTCGCATAACATTAAAGTTATCTAGCACCAGAGCCAATATAAGCCTCAGGGACCTCATATAAATATTTAATTAAAACTTGATGCTTAATGTAATATAGATCAACATAGCAACACAGCAGATAGCTCCAAATCGCTACACTAGATCAACAGAATGTTGATTCCATTGCAATATTTATATGCAACAGTCAGGAAACCAGCAAACACTTAGATGAATAAATAAACAAATAAATTTTAGTTTTACAACCTTAATCCAATGACTAATCCATTCAAAATCAGGTCCTAGCACAAAGGAGATAGAACTAATGAACAGAAACATGATCAATATATTATATTGTGGTGAACAATACCATTTACAACTTTGGCTACTGTATTTTTAAATTTTTCCTCTTAGTCAGGTCAGTTAAGAGCCAACCCACATCCTGTGATTTTATGATAAAGAAAAAAGTGTTTTTTTTTTTTTTTTTTTGGGTGTGTGTGTTGGGGGGGGGGGGGGGGGGGGGGGGGGGGGGGGGGGTATCCAAATTTTGACCCTTTATTGTATATCCATTAAAAAATAACAAAATAAGAATAGTAAGTTCCAAATTTAAATATCTCCCTCTCTCTACCTATCTAGCCCGTCTATATATAGCTACAAGGCTTTTGAGTTGTAAGAAACTGCATCAATTCTCCGCTAAACCCACCATCCACTCCTCAAGGCATAACCCACCAGCATCCTCCATCACCTTCTTTAATCTTCTGCCAACAGCTCAAGCTAGGAATGATGCTAACTCACCCACTCCACCCACGGTTTTAGAAGCAAGTTGATCTTTCTCTCTCTTTCACTTGCCCCATCTTCTATTGACCCTTTCTTCTAAATCTTGATTTTGGGATTGTGATAATGAGTGTGTGTTAATATTTGGGTTAGATTTGGAGGTTGGATTGTGGAGGATGGATTTGAAGTTAGATCATGGGTTCCAATACCCATGACCGAATGGTGCTTTGGTGAAATTTTTGTGCGGTAATGTTTGAGATTGAGTTCATGTGGAAGTGGTATGAGTAGGTGTAATTGGTAGTTTGGAGAAGTTGCTTCGATGTTGTGGGAGGGGGATGAGATAATAAAATGGAATCGGAGAGAACTTACAAAAGGGATAATGCACGGGCATGGAAGTGAGCTCCAAGGCCTAAACTATCAAATGGGTACAGGCTCAATACTTTGCATCTCCTTACGTTCCACTGAATCCACTTGATTGAAGTTATGTGAGAGGGCTGTTTTAGAATTGTTTGAAGTTGAAAAGGGTGATTTCTGTTAGATGGACTTGGCGTGTGAGTTGCGGCGCATGAGGGAGGTAGTAGTGCGACTAACTGAGGTCAGGAGGTATCCCACTAGGGAACAGTGGAAGTGGGGAGAGAGGTAGAGAGATTAATTTTTGATTTTTATGTGTATTTTCTCCCATTGGGGCCAATTACTTGTTCAAAAAATAAAAAAAATTGGGCATATGCGACATCATTTAACAAATTTCTCTGTTCTTTTTTTTTTTTTTTTTTCTTTTCTTTTCCCTTTTTTTTTTTTTTTTTTTTTTTTTCATTTAGTGATCTAATAATGGATTTAGATGGAAAGGTAACATTGACAACAAATCAAAACTTCAAGGACTTAAATTGACCAAATTCTGACTTACGTGACAAAATGCACACACTTCTCATCTCACTCCTTACCCCCACTCAACAAGCAACAAAAAAGCAATCATCTTAAACATATATGAACGAAGAAAGAATAAAAAAAAAAAATAGTAAGAATCTTAATACTAACACATCATTTATGCATAATTGGAGTAAAAAAAACATAAAACAGTCAGAATATTATAGACCCAGTCACTGCCAAAACATATCAAGCAAGATTACACATAGTAACAACATGGAAAAACACTACATGTCATATTTTTGAAGCCTGAACACTTCAGAAGTTCAGGAAAAAAAAAAAAAAAAAACTATGGAGAGTTGAAGCATTTTGAAAACTAATATGATCATTTGGAGAGTTCAACTTCACATCAAATTAATCCATCAAAACTTAGATACACAACCGCGCAGCCATTTCTCAAAATGAAACAAAGTTGAGAATCCAATGTAGCAATTCCTACATATAAATTCACGGGATTCGTTTTCGAATTGATACTTCCAACCCCTAATAGCTCAAAAATCAGGTCAGAGCACGTTTAACCCTCAATCAAACTAGATCCACACAAATACTAAATCACAATGCCTAGAAAACCCAAACAAAACCAAAACTCTCAAATTCCAAAATCAACAAGTCATATACGGAGCAAATCAAACCAAACCAAACCACAGGCAACCTACAATGCAGAAAAAAATAAAAAATAAAAAATTATCTTCCCGAGCCCAGCAACCCTCCCTAGGTTCTACACACGTAATGATCCGCTTGGTTCACGGGAAAATGAGAGAGAAAATAAAGGAAAAATGCTCTAGAAACTGTACCGCTGTCGCCGATCAGTAGGAGCTTTATGAGGTAATCGTAATCGGCCCGAGCCCTTGCCGGTGGAGCAGCCATAGGAATATCAATTAAAACTTAAGTTTAACAAATCAAAAACCTCCCCCACAAATAATTAACCTCTCTGCAAGCAAAGAGCAAAAATTTAAAAAATCAAATAAAATAAAAAATGCAATGAGAAATTGAAGAAAGAACAAAATTAGCAAGAACAAATACCAGATCGGAAAGTTAGAGAGCGAGAGAGAGAGGAAGTGGGAGAGAGAGGTATCCGAGAGGTCAGAAGTGAAACTGCAGAGATTTTGAGAGAGAGAGAGAGTGGTTTTTGGTTATTTTTACCTTCAAAGCTCCTCCGACTTTGGTGGGTGCGTCGCTAATATGCGCACTCTTCCTCGCCTTTTCACCTTTTCGCCGCGTGCGCTATCCCCTCCCCTGCGCACGTTAGCCCCCACCAATCACAGACTTGGGGAGTTTTCTCATTTTCCCAAGTGTCATTTTCTGAATGGTAGCCTTAGATATATTGCAGATGATCATGACTGTAGGAGATTGTGAAGCTGGGTGTAATGTATGTATGAGCTGGCATCCTAATCATCACCAAATAGATCCCTCTTTGTCAAAGCGTGAAGTTACAACTGTCAGATGGGGTATGGGAAGCAAACGAAAAACACACCCAATGTATGCTGGCTGCATGCAATCAGAGCCGCCCAAACCAATTATCATCACCGGAAATCGGTTTTTTAATAGAGCACATTTTCAGTGTATAACATGCATAGCCTAATATGTGTGTTAATCAATTATTATGTTTGAAACCAAAGATTAAGATATGATCGCAGGGTTATGAATGCAGGTGGGCCCACATCATGGAGATGAGAAGAGATTGTTTCAAAGACTGGGACAACTTTGACCAGGTTGGCCAACGGGTCATATTGAATATAAATGTTTTTTCTGACAAAGCTAAGACGTGGTCTGAGCTACCGAGTCCCTTGCAACCGATTTATTTTTCTTTTTTTGATAACGAACTCAAATTAATATTGGGAGTTTTATTTCATAATTTAGATTAACTCTAGCATATCTTCAACGTAGAGCGAAAATCACACAAAACGGTATGAAACAGAGTTCAACTAAGGTAGGCTCATCTTTTCCCTCTACGCTTGTCCCATTTGACCAATTGCAGTCGTCCGCCTCACTATCATCGGACAAGACTTAATCATCAGGATTCATCATCAAGAAGACAAGTACTTGTGTCATGTGTTCAAGGGTTATCACGATCAATGATGTTCTTGTCTCAGTAGATCAAGTGACGGCAACTGATGAGACATCTTACATTACTGTATCATAGTGTTATATCGGACTACCAATGTTTGAAAGAAATGACAACATGTGAGCACCACCATCGCACAATAAAGCCACTTGTTGGGGACCCAGAAGGTTATTGATCAAATCCGAGGTCACACTTGCACAATAGACAATTGAACGATCATCATTGCCAATGAATTTATTGATTTGTTGGTGAGGAAGAGGAGACGAAAAATGGCTTACGAAAATAAATAAAAAGGGTAATCCATTTTACGCCGATGAACGTTGTTGAAATCACTTATTGATAAATGCTAATTGCTTTAGTACCAAGACTTTTCCACTTAAAAACGCAACCCCTAAAAGAGATTCTAAACTTAAGATGCCAACACCCAATATACCAATATCAATATTGGACTCCAACACTTTGGATTGAGAAGATAATCTTTATTTTTTTTTTTATATATATATCTCTTCCTTTTTTGGAGCCCCTTTGTAATATAAAATTACCTAATCATCCCATATTAGGCAGGGAGAAACATAATAGATTAAATTACGTTATAAGTTTTAAAATCATTTCAGAAATATGGTTTTGCAACTTGCATAAATAACGTCAATCACCTCAAAAAGTTTAGTACAAAGTGTGCAAACTTTATAACAAAACATGCTAGGGAATATAACAAAACAAATCAATAATTTTCGAAATTTAAAATACCTATACAAACAATCCCATGAATTCTATTATATTATTAACAAAATATAATTATTAGCAGCCAGATCTTTCCCTACTTGCTCGTCTCTTAAGAGGTGGTCATCAATGGGCACAGGGACGAAACTAGCATTAAGTGTTTAGATGATAAAATTAAAAAATAAAAATTGAGGGGGTGGGGAGAGTAAAATTCTTTTTTTTTTTTTAAATAAAAAAAATATAAGAGTATTTTAAAAAAAAAAAAAAAAAATAGAAAAAACTAGCCCCTCAAGACACCATTTGGTTCCGCCCCTTAATGGGCATGCCCTAAACTACTCTCCTAGAAAATTTACTGAGGTTCATTCATCCCACATGCTATTATTAACCGCATCCCATAGATATCAGTTAAGGTGTATAAAACTCATGAGTAATACTACACATACTCTCATTCTCACACTCTCTGACGTGACGCGACTTTTAAAATTATCATTACGTCAAAATTCAATAATCATATATTTCAAATTCAACAATGATTTTAAAAGTCACGTCAGAGAGTGTAAAAACAAAATGATCACTCAATAATATTTTAAATTTTTTTATTAAACATTAACACAATGAGGATATAGGAGGCCAGCATATCATTTTGTCCTAAGACCGACTATTGATTAAGGGGGCTTTGTGACTCTTCATCATTAAATAAACATTCAACTTGTGCAATATTTCTGCAATTATCTTTTCAGGATGCAACAAAAAAAGAAAAGAACATGAACAACAACAACAACAAAACTCCAAATTAACTGATCTTTTTTAACGATAACTAGTGTTGATATTGCTTCTGATTTTCTTATATCGTTATAAATGGTAATTTAAAGATGAGAGATTGTAACACCCATGAGATTGAATTTTATAAATAGTTTTTAAAGAAAGTCAAAATTAACATATCTTTTTGAAATGATAACTCAGATGATTACGACAACCGTCTCCACTTGCAAAAGATGATCCAAAAAGAAGAGAGTAGAGCAGGAGGAACTAGAAATGATATGTTTGATCAGGTAAACAGAGAGATAATGGTGACAGTTTAATTGATAATAAAATGTGGTGCGGTGCAATCTTATTGCATAAACCATGATTGGTGCAAATCCAACATTAAAAAAAAGAAGTATACTTTATTAAATGAGTTCATCGTCCATCTTGTAGTGGGTTTTTGCCTCTTTCTTCTGATGCCATGGCCTCCATCTCCATGTATCTCTCTGTCTTTTCCAGTTACTTTCCATTGATACACACATCTTTCTTAGGTATCTACACAACATGTGCCGTGGCCCGGAAGAGATAAAGTTTAAACGTCATTTTTCTGTCTTTCTTTTATATAAATTTTTTTATTTAAAAAAAAAAAAAAATCATTGAATTTGTAGGATTTGCATGAGTAAAAGTGTGAATCGTACAAATTCAATAACTAATTTTTAAAGTGAAGAAAAATAACAAATAGTGTTGACTTAGATTGAGGTTGTCAAAATCGATATCCGTAGGCGCTTCAAGAGTTGACCACAAGAAATCACCAATGGTAAATCACTCCAAATGCCATTAAGAAATCAAGGATAGATTGAAATGTGAGAGAGCTTTTATAGAGCTTAATTGTCTAAACAAGTTTTAGGTGGCCCACTCTTTTATTCGGGCATATAAGCAGTAGGCTTCATAAAAGCTCTCTCATATTTACAGACTGTTGTTAATATATTTTACAAGTTAAATAAGGCTAAGATATTACTAGGGTTGTAAACAGTGACGGAGGAAGGGGGTGACTGGTAAAACTAATTTATAAGATTTTTTTATTTTTTATTTTATTTTTTGCATATATGTCCCTAGTAACACAATTTATTGGCCATTGGCCTCTACCTATATTAAACTCTGCCTCCATTCCCGATTGTAAACAAACTAACAACTCTATCTTAACTCGTATAAAATTGATTTGAATTTAATCGTTTCTTAAATAAAACAAATTTGAACATGAATTTAGACTCTTTTGCTAAATAAGCCCAACTCATATAAGTTTTTGGTTCAAGTAGTATAAACTCGTATATTATTTATTTTTATTGTTTTTTATAATATATTTTTATAAGTTTGTAATAAGAATATTTAAAAAGATAACAAGGATTCTGACATAATTTGACTTGACTACTTTGTTTTTTAAAATAATTTTGGAATAACTTTTTGTTAAAGAAACCCTTTTGGACGTGGAATAAATTACAAGGGAAAACAAGTAGCAAATTAAAAATATATAATTTTTTATTTTTTATTTAGAAATGCAAATTAATTGCAAATATTAAAAAACCTAAGAAAATTGCATCCCACGTTCCCATTATAATTATAATCGAAAAGTAGATGGAAAAAGGATGGGCCAGAAAGTTAATGCTCCAAGCATATGCTTAGAAGATCCTCTCCCCCACAAAAACATATGCTCCTTTAAAGCTCCTTAACCTTCCCTGCACTCATTCTCTTTGAGAAATCATCCATGGCCTTCATCTAGCTCTGTCGAGTGCTGCAGCTCCTTACATGGCATTTCCCATGGCATCAAGGGCATGCAGCGGCGACATCAACGGTGGTGATGAAGAAGAAGAAGATGATCATGGCACATGAATCGTGGCCGTTGAAGTTGCGGGACATGTTTGATCATCGTCGATCAGTTGGGCAACTAAAGACCCTTTGGCAGTGTATGTAGAATGAGATCATTGTGGTTCAAGTGAGAATGGAAAGAATCCTTTTAAGTTCTTTTCTTTTTATATCTTCGAAGCTAGCTTGGATGAATAACACAACTAAAAAGCTCTTATTGGCTTTTCTTGCTTAATTTATTTGTGAGTTCGCTTTTCGTCTATGCATGATATCTTTAATTTTCACGTTGGTGAGTGATTTTGTTCAAAATATTTTATTTTATCTTTCTAGTAATTTGTTTTTTTTTAATATATATATTTTATATTATGATATCGGCAACCAATCCAATCCAAAATAATCCCATGTGCCAAACGAAAAGGCCATGCATGAAAGGGCGAATCATGTTGCGGTACAAGATTTAGTGAAATAGACATGTCTGTGAAGATCAGAACTTCTAGAGTTAGACAGAAGAAGATTATACGAAACTTCTCTGTTTCAAAGGTTTGGCTCTGAATATTTCTTGTATAGATTAGGTAGAGGGTAAATAAGGTTTCTCTTCCCTTGAAATGAGTGGGAAAGATAGATCCGACTTGAAAAATATAGAATTTTATCTTGTATCATCATGATTACAGGCCAAGGGGGCGAGCCACTTAGAAAGCTAAATTCTAACTTGTGTAAGGACTTATAAATTAAAGGACACTATAAGCAAATAGTTCTTATGGGGCATAAACCTCAAAAAAGTAAAAGATCAAAGGATTATTTGTATCTGGACTGGATAGAAAAAGATTCCACAAAACTTTTATGTTCAAAGGGTTTAGCTTTAGATCTTTCTTGTATAGCTTAATGGAGTGTATAGAAGGTTTCCATTTCCTTGAAAGGGGTGGGAAGGCAAAATCCTTCTGGACGTTAATAAAATATCACATTGGAATAGATAGAATTATATCTTATATCATAACTATAGGCCAAGGTACAGTCCTATAGGTAAAACACTTCTATGTTGTAAGCTGTAGATTAGAGGGAAGGGAAGGGAAAGGGCACTAGGCTTCATCAAAATTCAAAGAATTATTTGCATTTGGATGAAAAAAAAATCTAAGAAACTTCTCTGTTCTAAGGATTTGGCTCTAGATTTTTCTTGCGTAGTGGAGGGTAAAGAAAGTCTCATTTCCCTTGAGTGGGGGTGAGAATGCGAGATCCTTTCTTTTAAAGGGGTGTGAGAAGACGAGACATCACTAAAATACCACGTTAAAAATTATAAAATTTTATCTCCGTTAATTTATCAATTATTCTAAAAGTTTAAATTGATAAAAAATAGTAACCTTAAATAAAAAAAAAAAAAAAAAAAAAAAAAAAAAAAGCCTTTTATGTTGCAGGTGGCACGGGATAGAAGGGAAGCAGTCAACGAAAGGCACTTAAAAAGAGCTAGAATTTTAACTTGGTGCCAGGAATCTTCAGTTAAACAGTTCTTATGGATTGGGGGCATAGACCACCATTGCAGCAATCCATTCCAACTCTCTGGCTAATGAGAAATTTGGTTGCATAAATGCTGACATAAAGAAACTGTTTGGTCATTTAAAATTGGTAAAATGTTAAAAAATAAAATAAAATTCAAGCGTCATGTCCGACAGCGACCAAATTTCTTGACTGGGATGGTTTACCAGACGCCACCTTAGATCAGTTGTGGCATAATCGATGGCCGAGGTAGTTCCTGCGTGGCTGCACAGTTCCCAACAGTACATGTCACGCCTTGTGCGATCTGAGATGAAGCCAATTGAGGCTACTATTACCAACACTCATAAAGCTTCTATTAACGACAAGCAAAATTCCCATATAAACTTTTTTTTTTTTGGTCAAAAGTCTCTGAAGCTGTAGAATAGATTACTGCAATAATTTTGCCCTTTGTGTTGATAATCTATATTTTTTTTTTGCGCTCATCTTAAAAAACCTCTACGATTAAAGCATTTTTTTTTTTAAACGAAAGAAACTCCTCTAAGACAAAGCCACTTCGTGTACTCACTATTATTAGGTAAACTTCGGACCCATGTAAATCACCCCCTCCACACAGATGGCAAAACAACATCATTTGTATAAGGCATCTAGCTTATCGGCCCTATAATATAGGATCATTGGTATAACATTCTGACAACATTAACTTAATGTGGCAGTTAAAATCATTGCTAGATTTTGGATCCAATAGTAATTTTCATTGTCACATCAAAGAGTATACAAAAGCGTGGGAAAAGCCCAAATTGGAACCTAAAAAACCTTCCACCTCTCCAACTCTGAAAAGATTCAACAGCTTAAAAAAAGCATCAAAAGGAATTGATGACATTAGAGACACTACCAAGAGCAAAAGAAATGTCTCTCATCATAAGGTCTTTTTTCAATTGAAGAACTAAAAATGCCACATCGCAAATTATGATATTAAAACCCCAACAGAAACGTAATACAAGTTATAAAACAGTGACGTTACTATAATGCGCAGAATGGGAAAAGAAACTAAACAGCAGTATGACAAATTCAAAAACCAATGCTAAGGATGGATAGCATCTAAACATCATCAAACTTGCAGCAAAATAGCATTAAAACATAACAAAATATAGAAATCCTTGCAAACTATAGAATAAATTTAATACCAACATTGGAAGGAAAAATGTCTTTTTTCAGTTTCTTTTCTTTCAGCCAGTGAATGAGAAACTACTCAGCAGATCATCCAAAATTTCAAAAAGGATCCTTAAAATTCTTCTTAGTAAAAGAACCCAAGTACTTTGCCACCGACGTTCTTTCTCCTTGCTTCTTCATGATCCATGATTCCAGCGGATGTTGTCAGCACAATATATCCAAACTGCAAAATTTATGCCGTTTATCAACAACAAACACAGTCGCTTGCCAAAACGAATGGATATAATAATGAACTCATCCACATCAGCACTATGGTTACATATAAAGATAATTATCCATTAAGTTATACAAATGTTCTCACAACATATGCAAATAATGCAAGCGCACCAAAACGAATGGATATAATAATGAACTCATCCAAATCAGCATTACGCCTTACATATAATAAACTCATCCATTAAGTTATACAAGTGTTCTCACAACATATGCAAATAATGCAAGCGTACCAAAACGAATGGATATAATAATGAACTCATCCAAATCAGCATTATGAGTTACATATAAAGATAACGATCCATTAAGCTATACAAATGTTCTCACAACATATGCAAGCGTACTCCACACAGCACACAAACACCACCAGCAGCCACTCCCCTAGTCCAACACACACCAAAAGAGATGGACACCACTGATGAGCCCACATCACTGAATCAGAACTCAATATACTACTATTAGGCACAAAGCACCCAATTCTGTGGCATGTGATCCTCAATTTGCAAACATTTTAGCAAATTTTGCAAGAAAATCAGAAAAGCTGTCAAAAGGTGCGCTTTTAAAACACAATTAAGAGTTTGGTTGAATCAAAGTTTGACCTTAAAAATTGCAGTTTAGTATTTTAAATCATGCATTTCTATGTTTTGAATCGCAATGTTCTTAAAACACTCCCAAACGATAGATTTTACGTGATTTGGTTTAAAATCTCACTTTTGGTCTGCATAATCGCAATACAACAAAGATGCAATCCCATGTTTGAGTTGCATCCCTCCCATCCAAATCCATTCTCTATTCATTTCTATCATGAAATCTCATTAACCATTCATACAAACAATTCCATCAATGAGTATTATTTTCTTTAAGAACCAAGCTATACAAAGAACAATAGATAAGGAGTTTCTGAGGCTAACCTGTCTTGACGGAAGCAGCCTGGCAGTCCAGCCTTCGATCTCTTTAACACCAACATCAAATCGAGGACTTATAACCCCACACTTGTTCAGCCTTCCATTCAATTCAACCACAATTTTTCCAGATCTGTGATCGTCAACATACTCGAACTCCCCAATATAACCTTCAAAACCAAATTTTAAAAAAATTGGAAACATTTTATAACTGGGATCGTACAAGAATAAATGAGAACACATGAGACAACAAATGAACGCAATCAAACAAACCATGCTTCTGCATGACCATAAGAAACTTGATGATCACTTTGGAGGACGGCCTGATCATGACCTGTCGCTTTCCCCTCTTCTCGGCATTGTACATGCTCTTGAGAGCATCATTCAACACGCTAACTCTCACCATCCTTACAAATTCAAGCTCCTGAAAAAAGTCACGCCCAATCATTCACAAGCCAAAGATATACCATTTATAAATCAATCGCTACAAAGGGGTCGCCATTCAATAAACAGTGTAAACATTTACAAATCTTGCGGGAGAGACGGAGAGTGAGATCCAGAGATTTACCTGACAGTAGAGATGGCCGCCGCGAGTGGGAGCTTGAGAAGAGAACAAATGGACTAGGGTTTTGGCTTTGAGGGGGGCGAGCTGAATATGGAGAGCTTAACGTGCTTTTATTTTACCAAAGTGCCCTTAGGGTTTTGGGCCCTTCTACAATTTTAGGAGCCTCGGCCCTTGGACCTAAACTCAATACGGGTCAAGCCTATGGTTGATGAAACAGAAAAAATATATATATCAAAATGTTAAAAGGAAAGGATGAAAAATGAGGAGAGATTTAAGTTCGGTTTGTTTCAATTGGATGTAAAATGTTTTATGAAAAATTGGGTTTTTGTTTAAATTTTTTTTTCGGTGTTTGGTACGACTGAAAATCATAATCAAATCAAAAATAATTTCGGTTGAGCAATAAAACCTGCAATAAATTTTGTAAAATTGTTTCATTTTTTTAAAACAATAAACAATTTCTCAAGTTTGAGCTTCACCTTCTCGCTCGAAGTCTCTCTCATAGTCCATTCTCTGCCACCATCGAAGGTTGCTTAAAGAAAAACGTTTAGGGTATTGAAAATTTTATAACAATCTTCTTACAAATTCAAGTGATAGTCTATATAAGTGCCATGTGGTGCTAAAAGGGTAAAAAAAAAAATGAAGTAACAAAATTTAACATGTAAATTTAATTGTTTAGTTGCTTCCTTTGATAAGTGACACATGGATTGATATGTCAATTTATATACAAAAAAAAAAAATTAATAAATAAATTTTTTTTTTTAAAAAAAAAAACTTATAGTAAAAGTTGTAATACTCGTAAAAATACAACCAAACGAAGTCATTTTGGTAAAAATGAAAGAATTGATGGAGCCGTATTTGATTAATATGACTAAGTAATGCTAGACATCACATTTTTATTCCATTATAGTCTCACAATAATGATGTGTCAATTCTAATCAATTCTTGGATCAGTCTTTATGATATATATATATATATATATATATATATATATATATATATATATAGTTGGTTGGGACTATCACATTGTGGGATAAAAGTATAGTATACATCATTTCTCTTACTCATCTTACTGTACCCCAATGCAAATTGAGTAATGTTAAAACCACATTTCTACCATCACAATTATCTCATAACGTTGGTGTAACATCTTAACCAACAATTTATAATAGAGAATTCATCTTTAAAAATCAGCTTAAAAATCCCTCTAGTCCTCCAACGCCTACTAATTCAGCTGTTTCAGCTGCTCCATACATAGCTCATACAGATGCAGATTCCTCTCCATCTGTTCCAGACCAGCAGCTCACCTCTACTAATCATGCTTCTTCTGCCTTTTCTGCAGAAGCAATGTCTTCATCTATCTTTGCTGAGCCACACCTTTTCCCTAACTCAAATTCTGCAGCAATTCCAGAAATACAGCCCACTGCATTCGATTCCTCTGAGGTTATTCCCCTTGACAACTCTTCACTCACTCAAATCTTTGCTACTCTAGATGAGCCACATTCACCTCACATTGTTACTAGACCACAAACAGGTGGCTTAAAGCCTAAATAATTTCCAGGGTTTCAAATGTTTTATTCCACTAAGCATCCTTTAAAAGCTTTAGCTGCTACTATCACCTCTCTTCCTCTTGAGCCAACTACCTACCATCAAGCTTCATCCAACTCCCATTGGGTGGCTGCAATGGAGAGTGAATTTCAGGCCTTGCTTGATAATCACACTTGGACTTTGTGTCCAAGGCCTAGCAACCAGAATATTATTCATAACACATGGGTTTATAAACTCAAGCAAAAGCCGGATGGTTCTATAGAAAGGTATAAAGCAAGACTTGTGGCAAAGGGGTTTGAACAAAGAGATGGGATCGACTACACAGAGACATTTAGCCCTGTGAGATTACTTCTCACCCTTGCTATACATTATAACTGGCCTTTCAAGCAGATTGACATCTCCAATGCCTTCTTGCATGGATATCTCACTGAAGAAGTCTTCATGGAGCAACCAAGAGGGTTTGTTAACACTCTTCATCCTGAATTTGTTTGTAAATTGCACAAGGCTCTCTATGGTCTTAAACAAGCCCCAAAAGCCTGGTTTCATCGGCTAACCCAAGCTCTTCTTGAACTTGGATTCATAGGATCTCTTGTTGATACATCCCTCTTTATGTTACAAAAGGAACATGTTAACATTTTTGTTCTTATTTATGTTGTTGATATTATCATTACAGGTTCACCACTTTAAAGCATTGACACTCTTATCTCAAACTTACAATCTGAATTCAAGGTGAAAGATCTAGGGAATCTTTCTTATTTTTTGGGGATTCATGTACAAAGAACTGCCACAGGACTTCACTTGAATCAAGCTAAGTACATCCTTGATTTACTTCATCGAGCTAACATGATAGGAGCCAAACCATATGTTGCTCCCCGCACAACAGGGAAGAAACTCACTAAGTTTGACGGTGATCCGTTAGTGGATCGTTCTATTTATAGCCATATTGTTGGGGCACTTCAATATTGTACCCTCACCAGACCTGACATTTCATACTCAGTAAACCAGCTTTGCCTGTTTCTTCATTGTCCAACAAACGTCCATTTTATTTTTGCTAAAAGGGTACTTCGCTACCTCAAGGGTACTGTTGATCATGGACTACACTTTACTCCTAGACCACTTCAGTTGCAAGCATACTGTGATATTCAGATTGGGCACGAGATCCAATTGATCGTAGGTCAACTAGTGGCTATGGAGTTTTCCTTGGCCATTGTCTCATATCGTGGCAATCAAAGAAACAACTTGTTGTCTCTAGATCTAGCAATGAAGCCGAATATCGGGCCATTGCCACAACAGAGTTGTATTGGTTAAGAATGCTCTTTAAGGAATTGCATATTCCTCTTTCCACCCCTCCAGCATTGTGCATTGTGGTGTGATAATTTGGAAGCAATTGCAATTGCATTTAATCCGGTTTATCATGCTAGAATTAAGCATATTGAAGTTGATTATCACTTTATTCGGGAGAAGGTCCTAAATAAAGATATTGCTTGCTGGTTTATTTCTACAATTGATAATTGTGCTGTCATGTTTACTAAGGGACTATCATCGTCTCGGTTCCTTTACCTCCGGGACAAACTCATGATTACTTCTCCTCCCATGAGTTTGAGGGGGGCTGTTAAGGAGTCTACTTCTATTCTAGACATTGAGTTAGAATTGGACTCATCCCCTGCAGTGTTGCCGTGTACTAAGTCTCATACTTCTACTAGTCATAATAGATTTAAGGCTATGAGAATCCTATCATGTATTTAATTTCAGTAGTTTGGAAGATCTAGTTTATCTTGTAAATAGTCATGTAAACAGTGTTAACTTCTTCTTGTACTCCTCTATAAATTCATGCAATACGAAGGTCATTGTACTCTGGCCAAATTTCCCTTCATTGCCTTTTGTTACACCAATCACCTTGAAACCATAAATAAAAATTCAAGAAGTGAGACAAGTTTGATGTATATAAATTAGATAACATAAGAAATGGACAACAAGCCGTAATGTGGTGAGAATAAAAATGAAAAGAAAAACTTACACTTGACCTTCACAAACTAATACCTCTTTTGCAAATACACTTCCAAACATCAATTTATGACATTTGCCCATTCATAACTACAATTTGTTGCTATTTACACCCTCACTTAGATTGTAGCATGAAAATGGATGGAAAGTTTAGCACAAGATGGGTTTTTTGTCCACTTTAATAAGAAAATCTAACGGAGTTTATAAATCACAATGAAATGGTAGTCTAAAGGAGTTAAGCATCATAAATGATAGTTTCTTTTTGAAAAAAAAAAAAAAAAGTGTCTAAAGAAAAAAAAAAAAAAAAAAAAAAAAAAAAAAGATAAAAATGAGTGTTCTTTTACAATAAAAGAGAGAAAAAAAAAATCACAAATATTGTAGAATGATATCTGTAATACCCTACCCCAATGTCACACAATATTGTCCGCTTTTGGCTCATCCGAACCAGATTTTCAAGTAGGTCACTCATCCTAGTAATAATCTCGCGAAAGCACGCCTAACTGCAGAGTTCTGATAAATTCATTGATACCACGGCTTTAAAACGCGTTGTTATCATGAAAGGATGCGAGTATACATATAAGCACATCCCCATCTTCATACCCAGACGATGTGGGATGTCACAATATTCATATTCGTGAAGAGAAATGTAACACCCCAACCCGTTAAGGTTAGGTTTGCTAACTTGATCTCTCAAATACTCAAACTATTATAAGGCTTTCCAGAGCAATTATCTAAATGCTGAATTATTTTTTCTTATATATAAGCATAAGAAGAATTTAATATTAAAATTTTAAATGCGGAAACATTTGGTCTGAACGAAAGAAGACTAACAACATAGTTTTAAAATCCAAATAGCGAAGACTCCGTGGTAGTGCACTTATTATAAAAGAAAAACATGTTTTATGAAATGAGTCTATGGTTCTCCTGAGTCCCCATTCCGGCCTTCTATTCCTTCATGCTTATACCCTGAAAACAAAAATAATAAGTGTGAGCGAAAAAAATTGATCACTAAGTAGATCCTCAACCATAAATCAGTTGAGTAAAAAAAAAAATCATTTTCTTAAACACCAACTTTTTCTATGAAATCTCCAAGAAAATATGTTTCTTTCAATAGAACAACAAATAATATTTATCTAATGAACAATAATCATTACTTAATAGAGTTGTTCTCATAATAGGGCACATGTACATTGTTACCCTTGTGTACTAGTGTTGCGCGACCTTTATGACCATGGCAGCGCCTATGGCCGCAGACGTGCCTTATGGGCCAGCCGATTAGCTCAAGGTGTACTTAGCTTGGCAAAAATGATGGATCCCACCTTCTCATCGTCCTTAAGTGGGTTGCACTTCCATCTCTAGTGCCGATACCATGTTGCGTTTCTGTGAATTCTTGAGCCAAAATTATCTCCTCCACACTCTTGCCCCATCTTATAAACTCTTTTCTTTTCCTTTACTTATTTTCTCTTAACTCAACTTTGGGCAAAGTGTTGGAGGGTTTTACTTCTCTTTACTTTCCAAAAATTAATTCAGAATTACCTTTCATAATGAACATTAATAAAAATGATATACCCTTAAAACTTTGAGTGACAATAAATAGTTTTTCTAACTTTAAAACTTCTTATACAAATATTTAAGGTGACATATAAATTTTTGCAAGCATATAAATAACATAACATAAGCATTTAAATAAAACGAGTAAGAAGTTTTTCATAAATATTATGCAATGAAATAACACATTGAAAGGGTTAAGGACTCTCCTCACCTGATACTGCAGCTATAAAGGCTGATTTGTATCGTTAACCACCTAAACCGATAAAATTTAGCTATATCAGCCTTAGGCTAAACACATAGGTGCTATCTATAAGTCTATCTTGACTATGCCCGACCCTTAGTAAAATTGGATCAAATATACCCATTATTATTTACTGGACTTACAATTACAGATGACATTTATAAAAACTTAATCCCTTATTGTTTCTAGACTTGATCAAGATAAAAGAAAACATCTTTATTTAAAATGATTTTATTTCTTATTAAAAAAAAAAAACAATTAAACTATACAAAAGTTTTCTACAGGTTTCAAAGTTTCATGGCAATAGTTCCCTTTTTCAATTTATCTACACCTTTTGCACTTACGCATGCTATATATATGTATATATAGTTCCGACAAAACAACCCCTATCTCTTCAATTACACATTCGGTTATCACATGCTTTTCTAAAAAAAAAATGTTGATATCCAATAACCAACCGAAACTTCATGATTCTTATCCCATATATATATTTTATTCTAAAATCTGATATAACAGAGTATACTCCAAGTATACTAACTATATAAGTTTAAAAATCACAAAATATCTAAAAGAGTATGTTGATGAAGAAATTTATATAAATGCTTCGGCCATTAAGAAATATTTTTGTACAGTTTAATACATTTAACTTTTCTATGATTAACAAAAATAATGTTCAAAATTAAATTAGTTGATAGATTGAAAGAACGACAAAAAAAAAAAAAAAAACAAGAATTTTCAATAATACTTACTTGGATCAAGAAATTTGAGAGAGAAGTTTATTTGCGGTTTTCTTTTGAGAGATGGTTGAGAGAAAATAAAAATATGTTATGGGGTTGGGTGAGAGAACGTATGTAACACCCCGGTCCCATATTAGGAAGATGAGAAAAAGCTCACATAGAGTAGATAGTTTATAAAGATAGTCATGGGCGCTAAGTTCCACACTGCCAAGTTACTAGGTGAAACTGAGCTTTATAA
Source organism: Corylus avellana (assembly GCF_965113065.1). NCBI lineage: Eukaryota > Viridiplantae > Streptophyta > Magnoliopsida > Fagales > Betulaceae > Corylus > Corylus avellana. The sequence goes on from NC_142497.1 coordinate 19,187,205, forward strand.
TGAATTTTATGGAAGCTTCAAATTGACTAGTCCTTTTGGGGTGATAGCGCAGATGTGGCTAGCGTTTTTTCCTGGGTCATTACAAGTGGTATCAAAGACACCTAGTAACGCCGGGCCATGTGGTAGTAGAGCACTGCATGACCTCTTCCTGACGAGGACGTTAGGAATTTAAGAGGGGAGTTGGTAACACCCCGGTCCTATATTAGGAAGATGAGAAAAAGCCCACATAAAGTGGGTAGTTTATAAAGATAATCATGGGTGCTAAGTTCCACATTGCCTAGCTAGCACTTTTTTTCTGAGTCAGTACAACGTATATGTGTATTTTGATAAGTGAAGGAGAACATGTGCTTTGGTAAATGAGAGAGCTTGTACGTGCGTTTTGATAAATGAGAGAAAATGTGTATTTTGAGTGAAGCGGAGAACGTGTGTTGTAGGTGGCTTAACTCCTTTAGGCCAACTTCTATGGATTTATATTTAAAAGCATGTTGTTAATACATAAGATAATGAGAATATGTGTTTTGTGTTTTATTAAGCCTTAGGAGATTTTATAAAATTTTGAATTCCAAGAAATAATGTAGTTTTTGTTTTATAGCTTTAGATATAAACTCAATTTTAAAATGAGAAGTTGTCAACAAAGAAAATTTGCATGATTTATGAAATCTTTTAAATTTTTGTAATTATCTAAAATTAAATTAGCAAATATAATATTTGAACATTATAATAATAAATAAATTTTTATTAATTCATTCTTGGGCTTTTAATCCATTTTACTAAGCTGTCTTAGATCCAACAAGTCGAGCCTGTACCTCTAACCCATCCTCAAGACTAACATGTAAATCTATTATGAGCTTAAAGTTGGGGTTTAAAGTTGGGGTTTAACAAGAAAACTAGAGAAGTAGTTGGAAACCTCTTACCAAACATGGAGCTCTTCAGCGCATCTTCTTATGATCTTCATAGCATTTTACTACACAGGTTTCACGATTGATGCCAAAAACTTGCAACTCCATCAAACAACAACTAAGGCACCGTTTTGTAAGTTCTCTAAGTTTGAAGGGGTAATCTTTAGGATGCATTGCCTCATGAAAAAGGCAATCAATAATCCTTCGAGTAATACATTTCTCCAGACCTGGTAGGCCTCCACATTCTTTAACTGTTTGATGTTGAATGCAATGATGGTTATAACTTATATTTCATACCCACATTATCAACTTGGAAGGGATGAACACTAGTTGGCAGTGGAGTGGAATCAAAAGAGAGAGGGGTAGAATCCTTAGCATGTACTTGAAGTATTATGAGGATAATCAACTTCATTATCACCAATATTAATTTTGCCATAGTATTTCTCCCGCTCTATAAATTCTCTTATTTGAACGTTAAATACATAAATCCTTGAATCATCATCACAATTAAATAGCTTGATACCTTTAAAATACAAACCTCTTATTCATTTTTATTATTATTATTTTTTTTATTTTTTTAAAGAATTGTAGCTTTTGAAAATATGAAAATATTCTAGTAAATAATTTTTAGTTCAAGTAATGCCTTTAACTAGGAGCATAAGGTTTTATAGCTTTTTACGCAATTAATATGTGACTCTTGACAAAATTCAACTATATTAAAAAAACTTACCTAAGAGAACAAGTGAAGAGGTATTATCATCCAAGGTCAGGGACATTAAATAAAGGGCAAAGTTTACATACATCCCTAAAACTACTACATATTTAACAATGTCTCCCAAACCAACAATTTTCACCCTAAACTATCAAAAAATTGACAATATCTCCAAGGCTAGCAAAAAGACAAAAATAACCATAATTGTTTTTCCCAATAAGACAAAAATACTTCAATAAATTTTTTTTAAAAAAAAAAAAATTGGACCCCCCCCTCCCCCCCCCCCCCCCCCCAAACTTTAACACTTTTTGAAATTACCCCCTAAAGTTCAAAACCTCTAAATTTAAGGTATCAAACTTTCAATTTTTTGCATTGTCCCTCATCCATCAAGACTTTTTGTTAAATTCTATAAAATTTTCCAAATTACCTCTGTTTTTACTATAAAAAAATAAAAAAAATTGCAGAGAGTTGGAAGGGATGAACACTAGTTGGCAGTGGAGTGGAATAAAAAAAGAGGGGTAGGATCCTTAGCATGTACTTCAAGTACAACGAGATAATCAACTTCATCATCACCAATATCAGTTTTGTTATAGTATTTCTCCCACTTTAGAAGTTATCTTATTTGAACGTTAAAGACATAAATTCTTGAATCATCATCACAATTGAATAACTTGAGACCTTTAAAATACAGACTTTTTATTCAAATAGAGTTTTTTTTTTTTTTTTGTTAAGAACAAAAAAAAAAGAATTTTAGCTTTTGAAAATATGAAAATATTATAGGAGTTAAATGCAATTTTAGTACATGTGATTATGGCCAAAATCAAATATACCACTCGGTTTTAAAAAGTGTCACAACTGGTACCAGTAATTATTAAAAATACTCACTTGGTACTTCCGTCAATGTTCCATCCAAATATTTAATAGATTTTTACATCAGCATGCGTAAAATGGTGATGGTGAGGCCACCCCCAACTTGCAAAATGGGGGGGGGGGGGGGGGGGGGTCGAGCCACCCCCGTTTGGCCTAGAGGTGGCCGAACCACCCCCAAGGGCCTTAGGGGTGGTCGGCCACGGCCAACTTTTCACCCCTTTTTGTTTTGTTTTAATTGGAGTTACCATTTTTTATTATTTTATGCAGCACATGTGGCATCAAAAACATAGGTACCACTTATGATATAACGTCATGTTATTTGGTCTGCTAATTTGCCTCAATAAGTGACATTTGGGACATGTGTCACCATTTTACTCATACTGATATGAAAATCCGTTAAATATTTGAATGGAACATGAACAACAGTACCAACCGAATATTTTCAATAATTACAAGTACAAGTGAAGAGACTTTTTGAAACCGGGTTCTGTTTGATTTTGGCCCTAACCATGTGTACTAAAATTCCCAAGCTTGCAGCCAGCTGACCGAGTCAGGCGTAGATCTTCCCCCACCATGACAGTAGCCTCCAAAGTCTTTTGTGATGATACATGACATCCTTTCGTCATTCAAGGAAGATGACGTGTGAAGTCTCCCATAGAGGAAGACTCTGTAATAACGGAGATATATAAATAGCAACAAAAGGCAGAAAAGGATGTAAAGAAACAAAAAAAAAAAATCCTTCGAAAACTCAAAACACTTCATCTATCATCACATGCTGACTTAAGCATCGGATCGAGGACCTTCGATTATAGTCGGGGTCTCCTCACCGATTTCTCTTTTATAGATTTAACAACGAGCCCAATTGTTATCGGCATTCAAAGATCCGGTCTGAGCAATTTAGTGGATAGATGGTTGATGCAAACCAAAAATTGCACCAACAATGTTAGATTGAGCATGCAATGCATGTTCTAAGAGTTGTTTAAGTGAGTAGGGTGGTATTGTTGCACGTCAACAATTTCTCCCTTAACATGAGGTTCCGACTTAAACTCATGACCTTGGATCTAATACCATTTGTTAAATTGAGTCATTGACCATCTAATCTGAAAATCAATTAGTGTCTAGTGAGAAAAGCCAAAGTCTTTTATGGTATTTGAAATTGCACCCCGTAATGTATGTTCTAAGAGTTGTCAAAGTGAGTAGAACGATATTGTTGTACCTCAACAAACAGGTGGCATATTACAATTGAGAATTAAGTATATTTTCATTATGTTCTCTCTCTATGTTGTAAAAATACTTTGAGCAAAAATCTATTTTTTGATTTTCTAAAAAATAGACGTATTTGTAAAAGTGAAGAGTAAGCTTTTAAGATGAAAATTATTTATGGCCGACTCTCGATAACATGTCACCTCTTTAATATGTAGCATTTTTCAAGCGTTTCTGTTGGGTCATGGATCGGTCATATAAGGCCCAACATGCCTCTAGGCCCAAACCAATGAACGAACTCGCTAAGACTAAGCCCAAGTGAGGGCTCGGACAGCCCAATCTAACACCTTAACTCATTGAGGGTATAATAGTCTTAGGTCGAGGATAGATCGGTCATTTCGCATGGTAGAAACCTACGATCCCTAGATAAAAGGGAAAGCCTATCCAGTATCTAAACAGCTACCTACACTCAACAGAACGTGGACTAGCTGTCAACACTTAAAGACAGACACGTGTGCCCAAGAATTACTCGAGCATCCACGTCTAGCGTCAGCCAGGCATAACCGCCACTCCCACGATGTCAAGACTCTAAGATCACGAAAAGGCTAACAACCCATATACTTCGCCAGTAATTACATAGCAAATACTCAAGGATATGGAGGCCGAAGGTTACGGGAAACACCAACTGATTCATGCCTATAAAATGCAAGTCACAACTCAATTCTCGGGTAATCGCAACTCTTGCTCCTTGTTGCTTATATTTTATATTCTTGAATACTGACTTAGGCATCGGAGCTTCTCAGCCGAATTAACCACGGGTAGCTTTGATCCTATTGTTTACTATTTTGCAATCCTAGGCTGCCTCGGACACCACAACATACTCGTAAGTGCTACATCATCATCTCAGAAAACTATCATCAACAGTTTCGATGCCTAAAACCGATCTCAGTTGAGGAATTTAAGAATCAACAATTTCTTTAAATCGGTTCGCTAATAGCATATCTAAAGGAAGGGTAGTTCAATGGGTTATTGTAACCCTATATAAAAACCCATCGTCAAAATTCAAAGCCCTACCCTCTTCCCCATCGTCTAAACCGCCAAAGTCTCAAAAATCTTAATTAAACAATGAATTCATACAAAGCCAGCAACAGTGACTCCATTTTTCTTCAATCCCTGAACCCGCTACACCTTCACACAAACCTCTCTCAAACTCCCAACAAACCCCACGCTCAGGAAAACCCCAACAATCACAGGGCACAAATACTCAAAGAAGAAACAAAGATCGAGAGGGAGATTATCAAGGCAGTCACGGCTGGGAAGCTTGACTCCCTCAGGCCCAACTCGGGGCAGTCCGTACCCATTGGCGAGCACTACGTGTGCGTTTCGTTTCACGAGGAGCCTGACTCGGATTGCAGAGTTTGGGAGTGGCACGGGCACGTGGTGTTTTACGACGAAGAGAATGGGTTTGCGCAGGAGTACGTGTACGGGAATTACTTTGAGAGGACAATGAGGAAGGTGTTTGGGGACGAGAGCGATGACGAAAGCGAGGAAAGGAGTTTGGGGTTGGGAGACTTGGTTGCCGGCATGAGTTTGACGGATTGCCCGCCTCTATTTTCTAGGAAAATGGGTGCCAATTATCGCAGGTAGTTTTGATTTTGGTATGCATATGCTTGCATTTTGTTTGGCTTTGTGTTACATTGAGTGTCAAAATGTAGGAGTTGGGTGTTTTTTCAGGTCTAATTCAAGGAATCATTGTTGGGTTTTCTGTCTTTATGTTATATGGCAAATTTTTCTTGCTTTGTTTGTATTTGTTCATAGATATTACGTATTGCAGTTCTTTAGGGGTTGGGGTTTGCACGATTTTGTTGGTTGTTGCATGATTATTGTATTGGCAATGGTTTTTGTTAAATTGCTAATTATCTGTATGGTTAATAAATGGTCAATGTTTTCTGATCATAGAATTTCATCTACATTTGTGGGTATGTCGTAGTGTGATGTGTTCAGGTTTAATCATATATTTAGGATCCTCTTTCATTCATTAGAGGCTTTTAGCTTTCAATAACTTCCACCCTAGGAAATTTAAATGGCACAATATTTCTTTTCTGTAATGATTTTGTAAATTTAGCATTTGATACATTTAATTCCTAGCATATCTTGATTTCATATGTGATTTGGTGCATGGGGAATGCATTATATCTTAATGTATTTCAGTTACATGTGCATTTCCTCATAAATCTTTTGATGCATATGTTAAAGCATCCATCAGTGAAGTCTTTTGTTAAGAGAGACTGTTGTTGCAGCAAGCCTTTCCCCTTAAATTTATTTACTATGAAAAGGCTGGCTGGACAAGTTCATGCTTTCTCAAAAAATCTGATACAAGCACAATCTGTTACGATGATAAGGGTTTAACCAAATTAGTATCCAACCATCTTAGGGTTTTTGTATAAGTAGTTAGGCCCTTAACAATTGGTATCAGAGCAGACAGCACCACGCTTTGATACTAAATGATACAAACCCCAGATAGAGTTTCCCATTAAAAACCAGCTTGCAAGAGGAGGGTGCTCAAAAGCTCATATACACATGGTTAAGATTGCGCTTAATTGATGTGAGACACTTAGAATTATACTATACCACCACGCTCCACTGCCGGCCTACTCTATCGATACTGCCGATGGTAACCCTTTCTCTTTTGGCAGCTTCATTCACCTATTAGTATCCAATGACTTAACACTATACTCATACATAATACCAACACATTTTAATCCACCCTATAAGTTGCCCCCCTCTGGGACTCGGCCTCAAAGCCGCAATTCATTCGATCTTATGTTCGACATGGTGGCAGTTATAATATCAAAATGATACAAATCTCAGGTAGAACTTATCCTTGAAACCAGCTAGCAAAAGGAAGGTGCCCATGAACTTATACACATGGATGATATGTACTTAACCGATGGATTTGCAATTAACGGATGTGAGAACCATGGTTGACAACCCATCAAAAAGTTGTTATACTATTGAATTGCTCATTGAAATGTCATCAATTTCAAAATTATGATGCTAACTGGATTTGATGATGAATAATTCTTTAGGGAAGTTACTTTTCAGAAGTTCGCACAAGAAGGTAAATAGGAGCTGAATCATTTTATAAACTAAGGATTTGGAATTAAAACCTAAATGTTTCACCCATGGATGTAGGTTTTCAAGCCAATTAGTGTCTTGCATTCTTCAAACTTTTTCTATTTTGATGTTTGTTTTGTTTAAGATTCTGTGTGTAAATCACCCCCTCTTGGAACCCAGCATCCTCGCAGGCGACCCTCATGGGCTTGTGTATGTTCTCCCATCTCAGGCTGGATTTCGACTCTGATACCATATGTAACACCTCGCTCCAAGTGGTATGATATTGTCTATTTTGGGCCAAGCTTGCACAGTTTTATTATTGGGTTTATCCCAAAAGGGTTCATACCATTTATATAGAGCATGCACTATATAAGCACATCCCCTTTCTTACATCCAGGCAATGTGGGACACCACATTGCATGATAGTAAATTATCATTATCATCAAAATTATTTGGTTGTTTTTGTTCACTTTCCATCTTGGAGGTTGACTTCAAAAATTGTCCTTTGCCATTATACAGATTGTATTCCCAAGGATTACTACAGGTCCTATAGCACACACTTAACAAAGCCGCATCCTAATTACTTTGGGATTGGAATCATAAAGTCTTCCAGATCATTATTTAGTATAAGGATCCTATCACTTCTTACTGCTTAACTGCGTGATGATTTTGTCATTTTTCACCGCCCCCCCCCCCTAAAAAAAAAAAACTTGAATCCATATTCCTCTTAGTTTGTTGGTACAGAAGTTGTCTTTCTTGCGCTTGCCCAAAATAATTGAGCTCAACTCTAAGCAAATACTAATGGAGTTACAACTTGCTTCTCGTCGCGGATGGTCTTATAGCCATCTTATAGGTTTGATATTTATTAACTAATATTGAATGACACTTCAAATTCTGTACCTGTGGTCTCCCACTCATCTGCAATATGTTTGTAGTTCGTTCTCTTATCCCTCTAGTCGTCCGTTTCTACTCCTCTTTTTGATTTAGTGCACTCTTATGTTAGGGGTCATGCCTGACACCAAAACTGTTGTGACATGGTCCGGTTGACCCGCCAATCCGTCTAGGCCAACATGAACCCAAATCATTTAATAAATGGGTCAAACATGTCAACCTGAACACGACACACTAATTTAATGGGCGACACAACCCGTGTGCCCCGTTTAATTAACGGGTCGTGTCATATATATATATATATATATCGCGAACCGATTCGCAGGTTGGCCCTTGTGACACGTTTATTAAATAGGTGACTCGTTTATGACCTGAACCCGTTTAATCTAAACCAAACTATGTGTCATGTTCGTGTCGGGTTCTCTAGTCGCGGGTTAAATTGTCAGCCCTACATGGTCCTTTTGCTTGATGTAGAGAGATACTACGAGTCCTCCATAGGGAAAGACAGTTACAGAAAGCAATCCCTTCTAGTCCAAAGGTCTCTTTTCTTCTGTCGTCTTGTTAGCTCAAATATCGAACTCTATCTATACTGTACCTGAAATCTCCCACTGATCAATGATGCTTAAAGTTTATAAATATATTTTAAATATTGGTTTGATCAAAGGATTTTCTGGTTGGTGTAGTCTTTAATATGCTTGATGTTTTATGTTTTCCATTTAGTTTTGGTTTGAATGGTGAGTTAAGGCAACAAGAGCCATGGCAGCCGGTTTCAGAACCTTGTTTAGTGTAAAAAAGAGTTCTGCAAGGCTAAAGGATTACATCTGTGGTATTAAAGTGATTTCATCAATGCACTTTATCATAATTGTCTGATATTTCTATACCATTAATCATAAATGATCAGAAATAGCATTTATGATTAGAATTAATATGTTGATGGTATTCAGTTTTAATAGAAGGGATGTGCAAGTAAGTGCTTATCTACTTGAAATATATGGTTTCTCTTTCGATGGTGAATTTGGGCCATAACAAACTAACTTTATAAAGTTAATTCTGCCTGAAATTATATACTAATGACTTGGCAACTTGAAAATCCTAAAGCAAACCATAAATGGTGATGTACATGTGATCAAGATGGTAATCTGGAACAATGGAACTTCTGCTTTGGTCTAGAAGCTGGAGACTTGGGTGAAGTTTGTTAAATCTACCACCTGCGGTGCCAGCATTATCATTTACCTCCCTGTGCTTTTTCAGAACCCCCCCATGTGCTTTTCCCCATTTTGTCTTTCAGATCTTAAATCAAAGACTTCTGTCTGTCTTTCCCTCAAATATATAACAAAACAAAAATGATGTGAAAACACTATTATGCCATTTCTACTAAAAAAAGAGCAAAAAAAAAAAAAATTGAAGACAGGATGGCTGCAAGCTGGTGGCCACAAGTCACTCCCCCCGACCGGGGTGGCCGCCCCATAACTGAAGGGTGGGGCTCGCAGCCACCCCCAACAAAATGGATGGGTCTTTATTTAAATTTTCAATAAAAATGGCATAATAGTATTTCCATGTCGTTTTTGCTATTTATTTGGGGAAAAAATTGATAGAAGTCCTTTTTTTTTCTTTTTTCTTTTTTTTTTTTGATAAGTAAAAAATTGATAGAAGTCTTAGATTTCAAATGTGCATAAACCCAATTTACAAAATCCAAAAAAGCACAAGAGGGGTTTTGGAATATTTTCCATTAATTTTTTTATTGATTTATTTTTGGTTTCTCTTCTAAATCTGCTTGAAAGCTTCGCCTTCACTTCCTCTTAAACTAAACTAACCTTTGAATTTGTTTTGTTTTAACACTCCCGGAATTGTGTAGGCTTCATTAAATCTAAAGCATTTTGCATTGAAGAACTATTTAGAATGTGTTTTAACCGACAAACCTTGTTTTCTTAATTAACCATTTTGTAAAACCTTCTCCTCTGGATTGGTATAAGCTGAACTCACGAAATCTTTGAACAGGCTTTACAATGCAGATTGTTGTGCCATTAATTGCCACTGAAAATTGTGCAACTTGGATTTATTTGATGCTTTTTATTTTTTTAATTCATTGTGTCCTCGTGTATCATTGTTATGAATTTCTGTTTTGCAGCTTATGTATGTCATTTTCTGATCGCTTGTTTTTCTTATGCTGCAGGTAATATGAGCTTCTACATTGGCATAAGAACCCTGAAGATCTAAAGAACAGGCATTTCTTTTTATGTCGTTGCCATTCCAGTCTTTAGAAATAGATGTAGGTTATTTTTTTCTAATATCCTTTCTGCTGGGGATCGATCGGAGTTAGAAATGTGCCAATTACCAATATAGTACTATAAGTTCTAATTTAGATGCTCTACTTGTCCAAACAGCCAAATGATACTATACAGGCTATTTTATTGCTAATTTCTACCATTCATTTAAACCATCATACCATATGGCATCTTCAGTTTTCTTCCACCTTCATGGCGGTCACTGTATGCAATTCCATGCTTGTAGCTTTCTGAATGCATGAAGAGAAACTCTTTGTTAACTCGATTTCGGGAGTGTTTTTTGTTTGACCAAGTTTTCTAGTGTGAAAACTATATTTGTGTTTTGGTTGTTTGTTAATATTTTTGTTTGGAGAAGGGAAAACAAAAATTTTAACAAACGGAGCCATGATTTTAGAGCACAACCTAAATCTTTTGTTTGCGTTATTGGGGTGGCCATACTATTTTCATAGTCGTGAAGGTGGTTCGACTATTCTCAAAATATGAGGGTGGCTAAACCACCTCAAAGGCCGTTTGGTGGTTCGAACACCCATTCTTGCATATTATGAGGTGGTCAATATCGAAAAAATGGACGATATTTATACATAGGGACTTATATTTGTTACTAAGGCAGACCACAAAAAAATTATTTGTTTATTTTGAAATGTTAGAGATGTATTTTATCACAATGTCAAAACCATATTAATCAATTTAACACTTTTTCCTAACTATTAATGATAGATAATCATCTTTAATAGATTATTCCAGTGTCAGGTAGAGTGGAAAAGCTTTTCAAAATGGACACAAATTTTCTTCTCCAACTCATTCTATCAAATTGGAGTAATACTAGGTACAACATTTTTTTTTATCCAGGTGAAAAGGTTTTTCATTTACACTTTTGTGGACATTACTCCAATAAGCGATCCCCCTTTCGGTCGTTGTGAAGGAAAAACACTTTCATCAACCAGATTTCTTTGGATGGCTAAATGGTACATAGTGTTACTCATCAAATAGTCATATATATATTGAAAAATCTGTAAATTTCATTGATGAAAAATCAAGAGCCTAAAGCTTTTACATCACATAGCATACAACTCTTATAACACAGAGCATAAAGCTCTGAAAAATCATAGTCAAATGCTATGATGTTACAAAGTCATAAAAATGACTTAAAGCTCTCGCTAACCCATGTATAATTACAATTAAGGAACAAATATGCTTCGTGCAGATTAGATTTAGGACATGGGTAGTCCAAATACAAAAAAAAAAAAAATCAAAAATCAAAACAACAAAAAAACTAAAAAACTAAAAATTCAGCCGTGAAAGACAAACCTCCACACCGATCTACTCCTCCTCGACCCGAAGGTCAAGAGACAAATCCCTCCTCAACCCGAAGGCCAGGCGAAAAAGAAAAAGAAAAAACCCTACAAACAGCAGCGGAGGAGCATGATATCGTAGACATCCCTAAGAAATCACTTATTGGCTGATGAGGACGATCAAATTTAAGGTTGAATAAACTAGATCTAAAGCAAACCCGCTAGAAATAGAGACCGGATGAGACCACAAAGAGGCACCAAGCACTACTACCAGAGAAGGGGAATGATTTTACCGTTCTTCCCTCCTCTATGATTTCTTCTTCTTCTTTATGCTGCTTGGAGGTAGAGAGAAGAAATTTTAATGAGAAAGCAGAGCCTCTCTTTCTAGAACCAAGTCAAGAGGAATAGTCATGTATTTCTTAGTATATAAGAAATACATAATTTTTTAAGGGTTAAATACCTAATACCCCCATTGGGTTTAGAAACTTTATTTTTATCCCTCTGGGGTTTCATTTTTATAACAGGATTCCCCTAGAGTTTTGATAAAGGACCAACTTCGTTCATCCGTTAATTGACCATTAGTTGACCGTTAAGACTAACACGTGGACCAATCAGATGTTGACACGTGGCACCTAGTAAATTTTTTTTTTTTTTAATTAAAAAAAATGTATTTAAACAAAAAAAAAAAAAAAAAAAGGAAAAAAATTGGGGGTGGCTTTTTATTTTTTTTAAATACATTTTTTTTATTATTTTTTTTAAAATTAAATAGGTGCCACGTGTCAACATCTGATTGATCCACGTGTCAGTCTTAACGGTCAACTAACGGATTGACTAAGTTGGTCCTTTATCAAAACCCTAAGGGAGTTCTGTGATAAAAATAAAACCCCATAGAAGTAAAAATAAAGTTCCTAAACCTCAAAAGGTATTAAGTATTTAACCCATTTTTTAATTAGTACATAAAAATTACATGATTCATATATATATATATATATATATATATATATGCGCGCGCGCTCTTTTTCACATAGTCAAGGAACACCTACCATTTTTAATCTTTGAACAATGAGTTGTGAACCTTGTTGAACTATAAACAGTAGAAATGGTTGGCATACGCAAAGAAAATCCAAATAACATGCGTTATCCCACCCAAAGTCTTGTCTTAAGGCTCTAATCTAAATATCTAATCACAAATTTGATGTAATTTTTTTCTAAACCATAGAATGGAAGAATCATTTGATGTATTAGTTCAATTTTCACAAAGAGTGCTGCTGCTATACGGTCAAGGCAGAAAACTCATGTTTTCTGCCTTGCACTCAAATGCTGCCACCTCATATTATTTCAACATATAAAATAAGCTTGGTTTTACAGGATAATAACCCAAACAACTTCTGCTAAAAAAAAACCCAAATAGCAAACTTCACCCGAGAAGCTTGGTTTCACGCCGATTTCAAGCGATTTCAGGCTATTTTGACTTCCAACAGTGGGCTGCTGGGTAGTGGGTGCAGGGGAACGGCCTGCTGGTCTGGGGAATGGCGTGTTGGGCGGGGGCGGTGGGAATGGACTGCTGGGAGGGGGCGGTGGGAACGGCCTGCTGGGCGGTGGGTAGCTCGTGGGTAGAGGGCAGCCGGTGGGTAGGGGGCAGTCGATGGGCAGGGGTTTTTTATAAGAGAGCCGGTGGGTTTTTGGGTTTCATTTTAAGAGAAGGGGGTGGTATATTTTGGTGTGGGTAAGTTCATTTTGTAACTTAAAATAAGCTGATTTGTCATCTTCTGGTTGGTGGGCGTAAATTTGGCCATTTATGCCATGACCGAACGGAAGATATTCCCTTTCACAAATTGAGTTATGATATACAATTTAATGGGTTCAAGTTCATTTTCCATTGAATTTGTAACTACGACGCGTCGTTCTCCCTCTTTATTTTTCAATTTTGCAAATCTATTGTAGTATGGTCCTTGTATTGCATCAAGGGTGATGGCGTAATTTTGCCTAAAAAATCTAAAAAAAGGAAAAAGCGCTTCCTCATTTTGAAACGCCCCGCGCGAACCAAAAGAATGAAAAAAGAACTTACCGCGCGAGCCAAACACGTCCAAAATTTTCAGGCTAAAATCATCGCAACCGTCGATCTACGAGCCCGCGCGAAAGCCATTCAAGGGCTTAAACAGTCGCCAAGTCACCAATCTGCAGAACAACCAAATCTCCGCAAGTTACAACCCACCTCAGCCGTCGATTCAGTCATTCCCTAAAAAAAACAATCCAACGGTCCGTCCATACACGCCAAGTCATCAATCCGCGTGAAACCCCCTTTGTCCAATAGAAGCCCACTTCTCCTATCTATATAAACGCTTCCCCAACCCCTTCAATCTTCACGCAACCATTAACTTAGCGAATCTCTTTTACTTCGACTCTCTCCTTTTGCCCTTACCCACTCAGAAATTTCCGATGGCCCCCAAAGGTGAGAAGAAGCCCGCCGAGAAGAAGCCGGCCGAGGAGAAGAAGACCACGGTAGCAGAGAAGGCGCCGGCCGAGAAGAAGCCGAAAGCCGGGAAGAAGCTGCCGAAGGAAGGCGGAGCCGGTGCGACAGACAAGAAGAAGAAGAGAACGAAGAAGAGCGTGGAGACTTACAAGATCTACATCTTCAAGGTGCTTAAGCAGGTGCACCCTGACATCGGTATCTCTAGCAAGGCCATGGGCATTATGAATAGCTTTATCAACGATATCTTTGAGAAGCTCGCCCAGGAGTCCTCCAGGCTAGCCAGGTACAACAAGAAGCCCACAATTACCTCCCGGGAGATCCAGACCGCTGTACGCCTTGTGCTGCCCGGTGAGCTTGCTAAGCACGCCGTTTCTGAGGGGACCAAGGCCGTCACCAAGTTTACCAGCTCTTAAGGACTTTCTATCTAGGGTTAGGGTTAGGGTTAGGGTGTAATTTCAGTTTCATGCACTTTTTTTTTGTGGTTTTTATTTGGTTTTGTATGTGAAGAAGATGGATCTCCTCGATCCGGGTTGTGTATGTTGGAAATGAAATGGAATATTTTTTTTGTTAAAATATTTGTGTTTTGTGCAATTTTAATGTGAATTTATTGGCCTGGATTGGATTTACCCCAATTGATGGTTTCTAATTTGTTACCTTATATACCTAAGGACCTAAGGTGTTTGAAAAAACGTCACTTTGATGGTGTTGCTATGTTCTGGTTGAATCTCTGTGAACTGGGTTTTGCTTACTGTGGAATTTGTGGATAAGAAGTGAAGTAGTGGTGGAAAACTGAATTATGCCGAGTGTTACGGTCTTAGAGTTGGGATGAAAGTCCGGCTGTGATGCTTTAGGGGTTTTAGGGTTTTAGGGTTTCAGAGTTACCATAACCCTGAGGGTTAGGGTTTTCCCAATTGATAATTTCTGATTCGTTACCTTAAATCCCTGAGGTGTTTGAACAAACGTCGATTTTGTGGTGTTGCGGTGTTCTGGCTAAAAAGAAATTGTCATGGGCAAAAATTCTCTTTGTAAACTGGGTTTTTGGTGGCGGTGTGGAAGTTGAAGATGAGAAGTGTATTTGGGTTCTCTTTGGCATTTGAATGGGGTTAGGGTTTATGCTGAGGGTTATGGTTTCAGAGTTTCTGGTGGTGTTCTCTTGTAGAATGAAATTCCTACCCACAAACGGTTTTTTCCTACCACGCTGGCTTATAACTGAAACAGTTAAAGGAGGCCCTTCTCTTCCTGGGCTGATAAACACTGCTATAAATCTTCTTTTTCTTCTCACAATTCACAGCTGGGAACCTCTATCTAAACAAACTCTTGAATTCGTTTTTGGCTCTGTTTTTGGGGCTTCTTCCCATATACATGCCCATTCTAACTTTGCAGCTACAACGTTTTCCTGAATCTACTTCCTCACAAGGCTTCAAGTTTCAAAGCTCCTTGAGCAATAACTTTCCAAATGGAGAGGCTTGAATACGATCAAACTCCTGACAATAAGTTCTTCTTGTGCCGTTTATGCCGTAACCACATTGCCTTGGCGCACTACTTTATTTGCAGTGTAATAACTCTCTCCCTCTCTCTTAGTTCTGCAGGGTTTTCTTGGATAGTGTTGAACTAGTGTTTGGAGATGCTGCTCTGGGTTCTTGCTATATGATGTAGTTTCTGTTATATTGAACTACCTCAATTTCCAAGAGTTCATCAACATTGTAATCTAACTTTTAAAATCATATCCTGATTATTTTGCATCCTGATATCTATAAGGAGAAAGAAAAAGATTATGTTATAATGCAATCAATATTGTTATTATTTCCAACTCCATCTAGCAACTTGTTCACTGTAAATCCTGTTTCTTGTTTCCTGTGTCATGCATAAATCATTGTCTACAAAATATCCTATTTCATAGTTTGCGATCCATTTTGCAGGCTGAACACTTGAGCGTCTTTGATAAAGTGTAAGATATTATTCAAACTTCGTCCAATCCAATTGATCTTTGTATTTTGATCACCAAAGTGCTGTTCATTTATCTTGAAACATATGATGTTCGATCTGTGGATCGTCCAAGATACACATAAAACTTAGAGAGCTTTTCTCCATTTTTTATACTTCTGTGCATTTGTATTCTCATTCTATTCGAGAGTAATCTGGGGTTTCTTTGTATCATGGGAACTATTTTGTCTAATTCTTGTAGCACTTTAGAAAAGGGAAGAAATGTGTTGTAAAGAAATTGTGATGTAGTGTGGCATAGTGAGAAGCTGAATCTACAAACACAATAACTCACAACTCTTCCACAAATTCAAGAAAAATCAAGGAATTGCATAAAAACTGAAGAAAAATCACTGTTTGAGTGTTTCTTATTGAGAAAACAAAAAAACATATCAACCGGTCAGCCAGCCCTGACAAGAAAAATTACTAAACAACCTTATCTGAAGTTTGATCAGACATTAAGTTGGATTGATCCAAGTTTCTGAAAGAGATTTTCGTATTTCTATTAACGACCTGTTTTGACCTAGTAAATATTAGAATTGAGAAATTTTAGTGAAAAACAAAATTGTAACCCTTTCAATAAGCTTTCTAAAGCCACTAAGCTTTCCTCCATATGATGTCAAATTAATCATAAGATTTGATCTGCTCATAAACTGTATCAAATTGAAATTGTCATCAAGCCTCGAAGTCCATTGCATTTTCATCTTCAATTTTTTCCTATTTCAATTTATAATTAAAAGTTATGAATTCTGTGTTTGAGACGATGTAGTGTCAACGTGGTGATTGACAAACCTGCAAATGATAAGAAGTTTGAAAATAGCAAAGTGGCGGATGTCTTTTGTATGCAATGCAATAGGCTCTTGGGAGGAAAATATGTAAATCTCTATATATTTTTCTTTTGAGATTCTTCAGTTTCATGAAGTGACTGCAGAGCTCCTAACTGATTCTTCATGTTCATTGTTCAGGTTGAAGTTGAACAACCCCTCGGGGCAATCAGAGAAGGAACAATTTTCATTCCTCAGTAAGTTTTCAACATCATCATTATGACACTGGTTTGTATACAAGGCAGTTGCACAGACAAATTTGAAAAATTTGTGGGCAGGAAGAACCTCCTGTTTTGGAACGGAACAGAGGTAGTTGATGCGACGACCTATCAACACATAAATGAGCACAGATCAGAGAGTTCAACTTCATCTTCCTGAAATTCAATGAACATGAAATCACTACAGCAGCACTGAGTTCTTCTCCTAGTGTTCTTTTTGGTCTTTTATTACCATCCTTTTTTTTTTTTTTTTTCTCATTCTAGTTTGGTGATTAACTTTGATAATTGATGCTCACAGTACTCTTAAAAATTTAGATGAGATATCAAAATTGTTGATGGGTCCAGGAGATGTCAAAATTGTTGCTTCCTCCTTCAATTAAGATGACTTGAATGAGATGGATGGGAATCTGCCTTGTTACAAGTTTTAGCCTTTTTTTTTTGCTTCAATTAAGGAGGAAAGAGTCCATAAAGTGGACCAGCAGCTGTTTGCTTTTGCTTGCCCACAAATTTTCTACTTGTTGGTTTAACAAAATTGCCCAAAAAGGTACAAACAATTCACAGCAAGCATCTCTTTCCTATCAATCTTGAGGTCCTCAATTTGGATGGTTTCCCAGTTCTGTGATGCTAGAGCATGGTACTAGGAACATTAAATCGCTCACAATACTTGGCCAAGCGACGGCCAGTCTCCTCAATACTCTCCGTTGGATGGAATCCGAGTTTGGGAAGCTCTATCCCTGTAATCCTTAGCTTTGGAGGTCCTCCAGCTCTTTTTGAGAGTTGATGGATCAGAATTGGCCAATGGAAACCATATTGGATGCCAAAGACTTGTTGCTTTCTCTGCTACTTTACAAATCATTTTGGCAGCAAAGAATAGAGAGATCCTCTTGAAAGGGAAGGCTGAAAGATAAACTTTGTAAGCTTTCAGTATCTCAAAAGCTGAGATCCTTTTGGAAACTATGGAACTATAGAAAATTTGAGCTCCTAGGAAGGAACTTACTAGCTTCCTCTAACCCTCTCCTAAATTTTAGCAACACAAATTCACTATCACTAAAAATGTTCTGAGCCAAATTGGGTTGGAAAACATCATAGTCACCACAGGAACAACAACTTTTGAAAAAGAACTCCTACCAATACCATAATCCCCACCACCACCACTGCTTGCAGAAAAAGCATGCTTCTGACTGAGAGCATTAGTTGAAAAGATCTGGGTATTGATTAGAATTGGTTGAAAAGATCAGATATCCACCAGTTTACGTAAGAAGTAGCAGAGAACTCTCAAATGTGGAACAGAAAGATGGAGCTGAAACTGATGAGATTACTGATACCTCTGTCTCATGCAATTCTCATTTGGCCTTTTCTGGAGTAGTTTTGAATACAGTAGAGTTGTTGAAATCACAATTAATATGTTTGAAATTGAATCGAATAGACAAAATATTAAGAAGTACGTTGAAATTGAATCGAATGACTAAAGAGGATGTTCAAATGTTTTGACTCGTCAACGGATTCAACTACTCCCCTTCTCAACCATTGTGTGCAGCCCAAGAACAAAAAAACAAAAAAAAAAAAAAAAAAAATTAATGGGTGTATTTGTAATGTCAATTGATGTTGTAATGTTGTTAAATTCTCCTCTATGATTTAAATTGATCAATTAAATTATAATGGTTGTCACAATTTTTGTAGCAAAATATCAAATTAATAATCTGTGACCTCTGTTCCTGACAGAGCAATCTGCATGCATGCGCAGTAAAGCAAGCAATTTGGTGCACGTTTGCCAACTCCCCACAAACTGTTTAGTTCCCGCCATGTTGGCATTTAACTGAAACAGTTAAATGAGGATTGATAAGCTATAAATCTTCTTCTTCTTCTTCTTTCTGATCTTCTTCTCACAATTCTCATGCAAAGACTCAGAGCAACATTTCTTGAACTACTTTTTTTTTTTTTCATAACACTTGAAAGTTTCAGAGCTCTTTGAAATGGGGAGGCTCTTTCTCATTGATTACGATCAAACTCCCGACACTAAGTTCTATCTGTGCCGTACATGCCATGCCCATATTTCGTTGGCCACAAACTTACTTTTCAGTGTAACAAATCAGTCTCTCTCTCTCTCTCTGTTGATTATTATTTCTTTTCTTTTCAGTTTTTCATATCAAAGAAAGTGCATTTGTTACCTTAATGCTTCTCCGTTTTCTTGGATTCTGTTATACATTCAAAGAAAATTCGTTTTTGAGACTCTTTTTGTAAATTTGATTGTTCTTGGGATATGCTTTGAAGATATATATATATATATATATATATACTTCGTTTCTTTTTACTTACAATCGTTCTGCATTGCATATTGCAGTCTATACCCGACAATGAAATCTACTTTGGAAAAGCGTAAGATATTATCAAGCTTCATTCAATGCATTTAATCTTCTTCTTCTTCTTTTTTTTTTTTCTTCTTTTTTCTTGACTTGTTGTTTGAGATATTAATGCAGTGTCAACCTGGTAATTGACGGTCCGGAACATTATCGGAGGGTTGGTGAAGAGATAGAGGCAGACGTGAATTGCAACAAATGCTTGGGTTACTTGGGCTGGAAATATGTAAATCTCTATCTAATTTTCTTTACAGATTTCCTTCTGACTCACTTCACACAACTCCTGATGATCACCGATTCTTTATGTACAGGTTGAAGATGAAAATGAACCCATGGCATGGAAATACGCAGGAACTTTACTCTTTATGTAAGTTCTAAACCTCGTTATAAAAGTGCAAAACCGTACCATTGAAATAACGTAGCAGTGAGAATAATCTTTTTAACTTTTTGTGTTTTACCAATCAAAATGCTAATTTTTTACCGTCACGTCCTCTTAAGATACAGTTGGATATTTGGATTCTTGATACAAGAAATTGTGAGCAGGGATAAGCTCCTGGTGTGGAATGGAGAAGAGGTAGCGGATGCAAACACGGAGGACGAAATCACAATTAATATTATTGATTAAGTTTGATGAGATATTGTCAAAACTTTTGTTGTTGTTTTTTTTTTTTTTTTTTCTTCTTTCTTTCTTTTTTCAAGGAATTTATGCATTAATTTGCAAGCTCTCTAAAATTTTAAAACTAGTTTAGAACTCGTCTTGGTAACCATTATTGGCAAATAACTTGATTACTTGAGTAATGTTAGAAGTCATTGTGTCTCACTTATGTCACTCCAAGAATGACGTGGTTTCTAAAATCACTATTAGATTTATGATTGATCATTATTAAATTTTAATCAACCAATGATTTTAAAAGTCATCTCATTCTTAGAGTGACACAAGATGGACTTTTAGAATTACTCAAATAACTCCGCTCTTCAAATTTTCGTTTGAAATCTTTGACCACTTGATGTTTATTTAATGACAAAAAAATATAGCCAAATTTTGATGTAAAATTATGTTTAAAGGTATAAAAGTAGTACTCTAGTAATTATTAAAAGTACGTAAGATAATTTGGGGTCGTTACAAAATGTGTTTCTTATAATAATAAAATAAAAAAAACATAAAAATGAAAAATGAAAAAAAATCACTCTCCTCAAACTACCACCCAATTGACATTAATGTTCCCCCTCTTCCAAAACTACTAAAAAAATTGGCAATATCCCCCCAAGGCCAACAAAAAGACAAAAATATCATAAATTTTTGTCAAAAGGACAAAAATACCTCTATCAATTTGGATTTTTTTTTCGGATTTTTTTTTTAATTCACTTTTTTTTTCCTTTTTTGTTTTTAATTATTTTTAAATATAATTTTTATTTTTATTTAGGGTATTTTTGTCATAATGAGTGAATACTGACAATTATTTGTAGTTTGAAAAGACATTGTTGCAGTTAAAAATTTGAGATGACATTTTGAGTTTTGTGGTAGTTTGAGGGGGTATATGAATTTTTCCTCAAAAAAATTAAGGCACCATTTGGCAACCCCTTCTCCTTGACACTATTCACACTCCATTTTTCCAAAAAATCAACATCAAAATATTTTCATTTTTTATTTTTACTTTTTATATCACATCATTTACTTTTTATTACTATTTAAATAAAAAAAATACTATAAAACAAAACTTCTCACTTTTCAATACAAAAAATTCAAAACTTTATATCACATCAATCCACATCAACTATAATAACAAAGGCATAAGGGTTTGCCAAACACACCCTAAGGGCAGTTTACCACACCCAAATTAGCCACATGAGATGGCCGAACCACATCCAAAAAATTGAGGATAGTTTGGCCACCCCCTATAGTCAATTTAGGATGGTCCGACCACCTCTAAATGTTTTATATATATATACATTATCTTAGAGTTTTTATTATTAAAAAGGTTAAATACTTTTTGCCTTATGTGGTTTAACAACTTTATTTTTTGCTTTCAATTTCATTTTGTATCACAAATGACACGTCAATAATAACTAAAAACGGAGATAATACTTAAGTCAAACTTCCATTAAAAATTTGACAGAAATTCACGCCAACACCCTTTAAAAAGCAACATGTGTTCATATGCCTAATTAATTAAAAATAAAAAAATTTTAAAACTCAAATTATTAAAAAATTAAAAAAGAAAAAAGAAAAATGTGTAGACAAAATGCCACCCCATTTTGCCCTAAGGGGTGGCCAGAGCCATCCCGTTTGCCCTGTGGTGGTTTTGGGCACCCGAGCCGGTCTTATGAAATAAGGTCAAGCCTTTCCTTGTGTATGCATATCTTCATGTCTGTCAACTGAGGGAGATAATATTTTTGCCTTTGCTGCACCATTGATTGATATTACTTGGAGTCTTGACTGCCACGAGATTAACTGAAACAGTTAAATGAGAATTGATAAGCTATATATAAATCTTCTTATCTTCTTCTTCTTTCTGATCTTCGTCTCACAAGTCTCAAGCAAGCAAAGATTCAGAGCAACATTTCTTGAACTACTTTTTTCGTAACACTTGAAAGTTTCAGAGCTCTCTGAAATGGGGAGGCTCTTTCTCATTCAATACGATGAAACTCCCGACACTGAGTTTTATGTGTGCCGTAGATGCCTTACCCATATTACGTTGGCCACAAACAAAATTGACCATGTAACAAATCTCTCTCTCTCTCTCTCTCTCTCCCTCTCTCTCTGTTGATTATTATTTTTTTTCGTTTCAGTTTTTCATATCAAAGAATTGAAAGTGCATTTGTTACCTTAATGCCTCTCCGTTTTCTTGGATTCTGCTATACATTCAAAGAAAATTCGTTTTTGAGACTGTTTTTGTGAATTTGATTGTTCTTGGGCATTGAGCAGCTTGTGTTTCTTGTTTTTGCGCCTCATGCATAAATCACTGATTATAAAAGAAATGGTGAAACGAAGGAGAAATTAATATCGATTCTTTTTGTTTACAATCGCTCTGCATTAATTGCATTTTGCAGGTTAATCACGGCAATGAAGCCTCCTTTAAAAAGGCGTAAGATACTATCAAACTTCATTCAATGCATTTAATCTTCTTTCTTTCTTTCTTTCTTTCTTTTTTTTTTTTTTTGGATTTGGGTGTTTGAGATATTGCAGTGTCAACCTGGTGATTGACGGTCCGGAACATTATCGGAGGATTAATGAAGTACTCGTAGAGGCAGCTGTGAATTGCATCAAATGCTTGGAATACTTGGGCTTTGCCTATGTAAATTAAAATCTCTATTTAATTTTCTTTAGAGATTTCTTTCTGACTGCACAACTCCTGATCACTGACTCTTTATAATGTTCAGGTTAAAGATGCAACAAACCCCACGTCATTCGAACTAGGACTAGTACTTTGTATGTAAGTTCTAATTAAGTCATTATCATGCATGCTTCATTCTATAAATTAGAGAAATACTATTTATTACAGTGTTGAGATGTCGTGACAGTGAAAACTAACATTTTATTTTTTTTACAAGTTTTTGTTGATCTAAATACTGATTTTCATTGTCACGTCATCTCAGTTGTACGACGGTCGTCGTATATATAACAGATATATTTGTGGGCAGGGACAATCTCATGTTGTGGAATGGCAGAGATATGGTGGATGCACAGATGTACGACGACCACGACATTCTTTATGATTATATATATGTTGATTAATTAAGTTTGATTTCCACAGTAGTCTATAAAGTTAGATGAGATATTAATTGTCAAAACTTTTGTTGGTGGGTTGTTTTTCATTTGATGGATAATTCGTGAATCTGGATTAATAAGGCTGTGTCGAATTGTGTTGAAATATTGTATATGGAAGAAAGAGAGCCATTGATGCAATTTCTTCTTGTCTAGAGTATATATATTTTCATACAATTACAATAAAAAATCGTTGCAATTGCGTATCAAATCCTTATGATTGGTGTGATTTTTTTATTTTTATTTTATTTTATTTTTTTATTTTTTTTTATTTTTTTCTAATTTAAAAGGATGGGAATGGGCGACCAGTGTAGTTTTCCTCCTTGAGCATGACCATCGGGGTTCCCATCCACTGTGGAATGTCCGGTTTGAGCCATAGCTACTGCTTGGGAAGGCGAGCCGGTCACCACAACCCCACCAAAGTGTAAGCCAGTAGAGTCCCTTCATAGTAGCATTTGATTCACGCATCTACTACCACAAGCGGATTCGAACACGCGACCACTAAGATGAAAGGAGTTCTTCTACCAACTCAACTACCACCTTGGTGGTGATTTGATTACCTTATTTGTATTACTTTCACTCCGTACTCTTTAAATTTCGTTTGAAATCTTTGACTGCTTGAAGTTTATTTAATGACAAAAAATATAGCCAAATTTTGCAGTAAAATTATGTTTAAAGGTATAAAAGTAGTGCGCTAGTTATTATTAAAAGTAAGATAATTTGGGGTTACAAAATGTGTCTAAAAAATAAGGGTAGTCGACCACACCCAAATTGGCCGGCCATATATATGAGATGGTCGGACCAAATTCAAAAGTTTGAGATAGTTTGGCCACTCCCTATAGTCAATTTAGAGTGATCCAATCACCTCTAAATTTATATAGCCATTTGTTCAAACCTATGAATGATAGATGTTATCCCTGGCCTTGTCATTTTCCACTTGATTTGGAGTTTCATTAACATTTGAAAGTAAAAGTATATTGGGTACTTGTCAAAACCACTTGGGTACTAGATGTTTTTTGATAATAAGATTATTATGATCAATTCTTAAGGAAAGCAAGATTTTGGTGTAGTCCATGCATCATTTATTCAATGAGTGACCAAAAAATGTTCATTGATCAATTAAATTATAATGGTTGTCACAATTTTTCGGATCCGGATCCCCTCTAATTGGGAGAAATTGGAGATTCTCTAATTGTTAATTGTGGCTCTTCATTTTAAATCCAATAGTCTATAAAATCATTTAAACCTCAGTAAAACAAAAGCCAACATTTAATCCCTCAGTTATATAAAAGAAGCTGACATTTTATAGACCATTAAATTTAAAATAAAGGATCACAATTAATAATTAGAGAATCTTTAATTTTTCCTCAATTAGAAGGGATCTGAATTTCAATTTTTCTACCAAAATAAGAAATTAACAATCTGTGACCTCTGTTTCTGACGGAGAAATCTGCATGCATGCAGTACTAAAGCAACCAATCTGGTACCACCAAGGTGGTAGTCGAGATGGTAAAGCAGCCGGGTAAACCCCCCCTCCAGGGGCACGAGTTCGAACCCGCTTGCGGTAGTAGTGCGTGCTCAACTCTGGGCTTTACCAACTCGCACCTTTGTGGGGCTGTGGTGACGGGCTCGCCGCTTAGGCAGTAGCTATGGCTCAAACCGGACATTCCATGGCGAGGGGGGGCCCCTATGGTCACGCCCAGGGGGGGAAATCTACACTGGTCGCCCCTCCCCCCTCTTTTAATTAGAAAAAAAAAAAAAAAAAAAGAAAAAAAGAAAAAGCAACCAATCTGGTGCACGTTAATTTGCCAACCCCCCACAAACTGTTTAGTTGCCGCCACGTTGGCATTTAACTGAAACAGTTAAATGAGGATTGATAAGCTATAAATCTTCTTCTTCTTCTTCTTTCTGATCTTCTTCTCACAATTCTCATGCAAAGACTCAGAGCAACATTTCTTGAACAGTTTGTTTGTTTTTTTTTCTCATAACACTTGAAAGTTTCAGAGCTCTTTGAAATGGGGAGGCTCTTTCTCATTGATTACGATCAAACTCCCGACACTAAGTTTTATGTGTGCCGTAATTGTCGTACCCATATTACGTTGGCCAGAGACTTACTTTTCAGTGTAACAAATCTCTCTCTCTCTCTCTCTGTTGATTATTATTCTTTTCTTTTCAGTTTTTCATAGCAAAGAAATAATTGTATGTGTTACCTTAATGCATGCTTCTCCGTTTTCTTGGATTCTGTTATACATTTAAAGGAAATTCTTTTTTGAGACTGTTTTTGTGAATTTGATTGTTCTTGGGCATTGATCAGCTTGTGTTTCTTGTTTTTGCACCTCATGCATAAATCACTGATTACAAAACAAATGGTGAAACGAAGGAGAAATTAATATCGATTCCTTTTGCTTACAATCGTTCTGCATTGCATTTTGCAGGCTAGTCTCGGCACTGAAGGCTTCTTTGAAATGGCGTAAGATATTATCAAACTTCATTCAATGCATTTAATCTTCTTTCTTTCTTTCTTTCTTTCTTTCTTTTTTTTTTTTTTTTTTGATGTGGGTGTTTGAGATATTGCAGAATCAACCTGCTGGTCGACGGTCCGGAACATTATCGGACGGTTCGTCCAATCATAAAGGCAGATGTGAATTGCAACAAATGCTTGGGTTGCTTGGGCTGGAAATATGTAAATCTCTATTTAATTTTCTTTACAGATTTCTTTCTGACTCACTTCACAACTCCTGATGATCACTGATTCTTTATGTTCAGATTGTAGATGAAAATCAACCCACGGGCGTAGAAGAAGGATTTGTACTTAGCATGTAAGTTCTAATGAAGTCATTATCATGCTTAGAACTATTTATACTAGCTAATGAGATGACCTAACAGAAAAAATTAACTGAAAAAATTAACTTTTATTAAAAATAAAAAATTTACAAGTTTTTGTTCATCCAAATATTATTTTTCATTATCACATCATCTCAGTTGTACAACGGTTATATAACATTTTATTAAAATTAATATTAGTTCGCATTTTTGTGAGCAGGGATATGCTCTTGTTGTGGGATGGAGAACAGCTTGTGGATGCAAAGCTGGACTAAGTTGAATTTTTAATTAAGGATATTTTATAGTTTAAGGAAGACTAGTAGTTTGAGGTAAAATGATAATTTAAGAATGGTATTTGTACTTTTTTTAAGGTCAGATTTACAACTCAAAAATGGTAAACTTTGAATTGGGGATTCTCCTCTTTTTTGTTTTTTCAAGGAATTTATGCATTAATTTGCAATAGACTCTAATTTAGAACTCGTCTTAGTAGTCTTCAAGGGGTAGTTTAATCGGTTGTTAACCATGCTTAATGAAGCGAAAGTCACTAGTTCGAATTCTCATTTTTCCTTTCCTTGTGTGAACATGTCAAAAAAAAAAAAAAAAAAAAACTCGTCTTAGAGCATTCCCAATGGAAGAGCCAAATGTTACTTTTATCTAGAATAGCTCTTCAACTGCTCAAAAAACCTCTCACATTGGATGAGCCAAAAATATATGTAAAATAGATATTTGATTAGAAGAGCTAAAAAAAAAGTTAAATGTAGCAGCACTTTTTAAGGGAGCCATTTTATTTTTTAGTGTTTCTCTCTCCTGCTTTATCTTTTTCTCAAATCTTTTCCCACCTTCTTTTTAAAAATATAGCTAATCGAATGTGGAGACACTTAAAAATAGCTTAGCTAAACTAGATAAAAGTGAGTTTTAAAGAGCTATTTTACATAAAAATATGGCTCTTCCATTGGGAATGCTCTTAGTAACCATTTATTGGCAAATAATTCCACTCTCCAAAATTTCGTTTGAAATCTTTGACCGTTTGAAGTTTATTTAGTGACAAAAAATATAGCCAAATTTTGCTGTAAAATTATGTTTAAAGTTATTAAAGTAATGCTCTAGTTATTATTAAAATTAAAATAATTTGCGGTTATTGAAAAATAAATAAATAAATAAAGTGTTTCTTATAATAATAAAATTTTTTTAAAAAAAAAAACATATATATATAAATTAAGGATAGACGACCGCATCGAAATTGGTCGCATGAGATGACTGAACCACGTTCAAAAGTTTGAGAATGGTTTGGTTACCTATGGCCTATTTAGGTGGTCCGGACACCTCTAAATTTATATATATAATTTTTATTATAAAAACACGATTTGTATTATTATTGATGCTTATATAACACTATTTAAACGAAAGTTCAAGATAAAACGGCTCCGCGAAGAACACTCATCTAGAACTGAGATGGCGAAAAGATTCAACTCGCAGCTATTCGTCAGCAGTACTCTTATCTTTCTCATGCTCTCTCACTTACACGCCCGCGCGCGTAAATGAGTTTTGTTCAGAACCATGGTTTCTGATTCTTGCTTTTTTGCTCAGGAATATCATTTTACACCACAAATGAACAACTGAAGAGGTTGTTTTCGCCATTTGGGGTAGTTACAGAAGGTATGCTTTATTCATCACCCTTTCTGGGTTTTAATTCTTATGGATTGTAAACAATTGATGGGTTTTTTGTTTCTGTAGCTAGGCTAGTTAAAGACCCAAGAACCGAAAGACCCAAAGGTTTTGGTTTTGTAACATACGAGTCAGAGGCTGAGGCTCAGAAGGCTTTGAAGGCCATGAATGGCAGGGTATTATCTCTCTCTTCCCTAAAAATCTTCTATAGATTGATTCAAAGGGTCATCAATGCCTAACTTGTTAGAATTTTTTTGGGGGTAAATCTCTGTTTAATTTACTAAGCAAATTATATTCAAATTATTGATAAAATGTTACATCTATTAGTAAATTGACTTGAGTTTTTACCACAATCCGATAAAGGGAATTTGTTTTAGTTAAAAATTTATTGATTATCATTTATCCAACTGGTTTTCTTCAGTAATTAATGGTCTTTATTGTTCATAGTTTAGCGGAAGATGATGCATATGAAGATCAATGGTCCATAGAGATTCTTAAGAAGTTGAAACACATAGTTAAGTTGCCATCACCAAATTGAGGTTAACATTCTTAGAAGTATCAACGTAATGATTAGACTAAATCGATTGCAGTAATTGTTCTAGTGTGATACCTAAGAATTTCAGTCAAGATTAGCATTTCAGTTAAGATTAGTTATGGTGGGGTTTTGTCAATCACTGTAGCTCAATATCTGGATTATAGATGCCAGAAGTCACCTGTATCAGGACTCATGTTCACAGGAACTTGTAATAATACCTAAGAATTTCTGTCAAGATTAGCATTTCAGTTTAGATTAGTTATCGAGGGTGTTTTTTTTTTTTTTTCAATCACTGTAGTTGAATATCTGGATTAAATACCAGAACTTATTCATATTTGTTTAGAGTTTTGAAGGTTCTTATAATGTTGTATTAGTTGTTTTCTCCTACCAGAGTGGAGTAACGGGGGTATGGGCCCTGGGAAAGCATGCATCATTCCACTTTGAATACACTTTCAATTCATTATATTGTTAGGAGTTGTATTTCTCAATACGAAGTTTTTGCCCTCGTATCTTTCTATCAGTGAATTATCTATCATCCAAAATTGTTACTGAGTTGAGTTTAAGTGCACAGAAGGGGAAAACAAAATCAAGCTACCTTGTAAGCCCAACAAATAAACTTAAATTTTTGCAGTGACAATAGCTAAATGGAAACCATAAGCAGAAGAAGGTTACCAAGAACCTTAAGAGAGAAAACATATCTGTCAGAACCCTCTGGTTTAAGGTAGTGATTTTCCATTCTTCTGCTAATAATAATTATTGGGTAACAGGCTAGAGAGAAGTGGGGAAGCAGTTCTTCCTTCACAAGTCTAATTAATGTTTTCATGTCTTTATTATAATCTAATGATACATCTCTGATGAAACCCGTGTGGAGCGTGGTGGCTGTAAGTTTGCATTCTAGTTATTGATTGTAGAAGGCAAGAGATCATTATGCTTTAGAAAATATAACATTAGTTTGTATATCTTGAATCATTCTTAACGATCTAGTGATGTTGCAATATCATTGCATCATTTTATTCATGTAATAAAAGAAGTAAAAATAAAATGAATCTTTAATCTTTTTTCAATTACCCGTAGTCATTGTGACGGTCCCTTTTTTTTTGGCTAGTGTAATCATCGATTGATATGTATCATTCAGAGGTTTGTTTTGCACTTCTTTTGTTTGTCTGTGTTTGATGGAAACAATCTTTCTGTAAAGCGCTAAGATCACTACTTCAGTCTCTGCATTGTGATAAACCTCTTTCTCTGTGAAGAAATTTCTGAATATGGCATGCTTTAACAGGAATAACATCAGACTAAAACCGCTTTTTCATCTCATATATTTTGTCCAGCCGATAAGAAAAAACCCTATACTTTTGCAGGATATTTTTATTTTTCTTTGTTCTTGTCAATTTATATGGCAATTAGTTGGATCTTCATCCCTCTTCCAAGATATGCTGTCAAACACTCAAATTGCATCAACATTGCTGTGATTTGTGGTTGATTATAGAGCTATGTTTTTCAAAGCCCCTGCTGCTCCTATTTTTCATCCTCTGTGTTTATACTTCCTTACAGATAGTTGATGGGAGGCTGATTTTTGTTGAAATTGCAAAGACAAGGAGAGCTGAAGATGCCACTTCTTGATGAGAAGGCTCATTTTAATGTCCCATATAGAGATCTGTATAGAAAATGCCTTTGGCATTCTGTGTCGGATGACTAATAACATATTGTTTCTAGTAGTAGTAGTAGTTCCTTTCCCCGCCCCCCCCCCCCCCCCCCCCCCCCCAATTGAAAAATGGTATTATGGTGTATGTATGCAGTGGAGCTTAAGTTCAGTATGCCTTATTAATCTTACTGCATTTTTGTTGATGTTGCTTTCCAAGTACTTGATAAATAATATTATGAATTCTATCATTTGTTTTATTTGAAGTATACTGTCTTTAATGGAGTACGGTGTGGAGGATTGAGGACAGGATACTTCAAATAAAACAAAAAGTTAGAACCATAACATCCAGCAAGGTGTGTGGAGCCCTAAACTAAGGATACACTACCAAATATTCTGATTCTTATGACTTCCAAAATTCAAATTGTTGACCTAAATAGTTGCATATGTGGTTTCATCGAGTTAAACTGAGTTGAGGAGGGACAACTTCTTTACACTTGCATGCTTATTTGTAAGTTGAAGGGAAAGGTGTTCGGGACTCTGGATGATTTTGGGAGCTTAAGGTGGTAAACCAATGAAAAACCAGGGCAAAAATTTCTTGATTGGCGGTAGGGCTGTGCAAAATTACATCACTCCAACCGTTGACCTGACTTCGACCCGTGCGGGTTGGCTTTTGACGGCAGGCGTAGGCCCATTTGTTTTTCCAACGAAAGTAGGAGGTTGGAGTGGAGGTTACTCGTTTCTGACAGAATTCTAACCTATCTCTGCTGGTATTTTTTAAAACATTTATTAAAAATACCTAGTCTTCTTCTGTGTTTTTCATCTCTCTCTCTCTCTCAAAAAGTTAGGTGTCTTCATCTCATGT
Organism: Corylus avellana; assembly: GCF_965113065.1. Classification (NCBI taxonomy): domain Eukaryota; kingdom Viridiplantae; phylum Streptophyta; class Magnoliopsida; order Fagales; family Betulaceae; genus Corylus; species Corylus avellana. The sequence continues at coordinate 19,217,619 of NC_142497.1, forward strand.
CTAGGATGAAGATGAAGAGCTTAGTCTTCATAAGATTCATCAGATCTCTTCCTATGCTTCTGCTCTCCGCCTTTGAAATGTCAAAGGCGGAGGCCAGACAAAAATGAACTCAAAGTCTTTCTATATTGGTGCTTCTTTATTCTGTTTTGGGATGCATTAAAAGTATTTCTTTTAACTTGAAAGACGATGCATTAAATAATGTTCCTTCATTGTTTTGGGCATGTTTGCTTAGGCTAATATTCTCAATAATTGCCCCTGTAGAGGGTATGGTCTAATCAAGGTTAGAATATCAAAAGATTCAAAACATGTATAAAGGTCCTTGAAATTCCTACAAGTTTAAACACTTTTTTTTTCCAATCTCTACTTGATTTAGAGACACCAACTCTTATTACCTTTCAGACTCTGATTTGTCACCACTCCACTGTCCCTGCTGAAATAAGCAAAAAGTTTCCATTCACCACTCTAACAATGAATACAGTAGCAAAAGGGAAGTCCTTAACCCAAAAATATCATAATATTACTTTTCTAATCTTGCTCAACTCTTCATTTAAAAAGATAATTTGGCTACGTTGGGTTTTAGAGAAAAACTAATCCAATAAAGCATCGTATAACATGAGCAAACGGGAGACGGGATTTGACGATTCAAATTTTACAATCCTCAAAAATTGAAAGAAAAGCAAGCCCCTTTCTGTTTTAGTTGAAGTATACTGTCTTTAGGAAAGAGGTTCTTAAGATTTTGTAACACACAGGATTCAGCAGCAAGCAAAACTGAAGGCTCTATTGACTCAACCTTTAATAGCATCCAGTTTCCCATTTCCTGCTAAAACAGGTGAAGCCTCAGAGACGTAGCTGTGAGATGGTGGGATGATCACGGCTCACCTACATATAGATACACACATAAGGTGAAACAAAAGAAATAATATGCCACCAGAATGATAATAATAATAATAATAATAATAATGATAAAGATTCCCTTAGATTGAACAATATCACCAATTTTAACAATTTGAGTGGCGTGCGTGGGTCTGTGAAGAACAACATAGGACATCATGAACTGAATACAGCCCAAGATTTCATCCTTATAGCATCAACAGAATGGCCAAAGAAGTAAAGCCACCTCTTGGAGGTAAGGCCACCTCTTGGAGGTAAGGCACATAAACTCTACCAAATGCAGGCTATATCCATCTCAGCATTTTACTCATAATGACACAACATTGAGATGGTGAGGACTGGCTCAAAGAATAATGCAAGGTGTTTGATAGAAAGCGAAAGTGCACGTTTGATGCATAGAAAAATGACCCATCTGGCAGGTGGGATTGTTTCTAACTTCATCAAGTAAACTGCCATGGAAAGAAATCTTGGAGGAACAGATTAAGTAGAGAGCCCAAGCACATACAACTAAGTCCCAACACCAAATTCCTTTATGGCTGAAAGTGGAATTAAATAAATTGAACAATCTAACCAAGTAATACCTCAGGTCCATCTTTTTATGCCTGGTGTGCACAATGCACACGAATATTTCTGCCATCCAATAACTGAAGAGGATCACAAAACACGACTTTAGCTGATTATAGTATTTTCATTTCAAACACTTAACAGGGTAACTTTAAGACAATAATAGAATTATTTCATGGTGAATTAGTACATTTACCTGACCATCCATTTCTTTTAGAGCTGTGGCGGCTGCAGTTTCAGAAATGAACCGCAAAAACCCATACCCTTTTGATCTCCCACTCTTGTGATCACATATAACTTTAACTGCCAAATATGATAGCATAATTCCCTTAAGAAAATATATTGCCATTTGGACCTGAAAACATAATTTTCAACCTTTATGATACACTACATTACCTTCAATTATCTCACCATGCCGTCCAAAAGCTTCCTTTAGAACAGCTTCATTGGTATCATAGGAAAGCCCTACAAGCCAAAACACACATTATACTGACAAATTTGGCTGCAAAAGAGATACTCTCAAGAAGCTAGGGAACAAAGGCTCCACAAATCCAACCATTTTTTCAGAGAATCCAATTTTTCTAGAGGTGCATTTTCTGGTACTTAGCAACTGATATTAATACATGAACGATGTTGCTCAATACTCTTAACAATAAATGTGCAAAATTAAACTTTAAGATTAGCTTATGACACTCCAGAAAAGGTGCCAAACCTACTATTACAGATTCAGTAATCCGTATAGGAATGTGAAAGTTAAATGAACAAAGTTTTTCTCTAAATGGAATTGGAGAAAATTCTTCTAACCCAATATATTCAATTGATTTCTTCCAACCTAGTCTATTAAATTGAAATTTGTTCTTAGAGTTCTCACATGCAGACAATGAATTTTGTGATTCGCCTCTCATAGAGCATCACTTGCGTCGTATTAATAATAAAATCAATGAACCGATTTATACCTTGGGACTAGCTTTGGAAACTTCATCAATTCACACAGCACAAACAAGGAATTCATGCGCTCAAGCCTAAGGAATGTTGCTTAGCTAGATTCACTTTAAGTAGGACACAATTCAAACTATGGAAGAAACATGCTTGCTTTTGGAAGCGAATATTGATTTCAACTAGCTCTGAAAAGAGAAAAAGGAGAAGAAAAATCTTCTAGAATTCAATTTGTGAGCTAATAACTAACAATGATTATCATCAACAAGAGTTTCGAAATTAGGAATATAGTTTTGATGCTGAAAATCAATACCTTTTCAAGAAAAATCGAATAACGAGCACATTACATAATTCAAAAATGATTACCTATAAAGGAAAATTTATTAAAAAAAAGGGAGGGGGGGGGGGGGGTGTTTCTCGTTGCAGTCAATCTCGGATATCTCGTACGACAAGAGACTATACCCGCTGAACTAACTGACATACCCAATAAAAGCCCGTGTTTGGTTTCCGAGAAAACCAGTCGTGTGTGATGAGAAATTGTATGAAATGGAAAATCGAAAAGTGAAAGTTCGAGAAAATACCTCCAACGAAGAGCTTGGCGGAAAATCCACGGGCCCACAACCATCTGGACAATGGGAACGCAGGGGAAAGACGAACACCCCCACTCGAGCACTGCATTTCTTCTTATCGGGCGCCAGTGGGCGCATGATAGCATCTGAAATTATAGAAACGAACCCTCTGGTGTATAAGATAGTTGAAAAACGGCAGTCGTTTTGTTGAGACGGCAAAACCGGTATCCGTTTGGAGAAGATGGCCGAAAAGAAAAAGTTTTAAGGCCCGTTCAGTTGGACTTTTAAGTAGTACCTGTACCTTGGCGTGAGATTGCAACCCAAAATCCTCGTAGAAATGTTAAATGCTATTCAACTCCCAAGCTTCCAAATGCAAATTTTTTAATGCGGTAATAATCCATTTAAAATTTAACCGTAATTTTTACTGTCACTCCGAGAAGTGCGCATTTGAGAGTAGGTAGCATTTCTCATTATCATAAATTTCCTTTTGAGTAAAGTTATTTTATAGACAATTATATAACAATTATCGTACAATTTGGATGACATGGTAGTAAAAATCAATTTTTATTTTTTAATTTTTATTTTTTACAAGTGTTTATTTAATGACTAATTTTTAATATTACACCATCAAATTGTATAGCAATCTACTAAATAATGTTACACATTCCCTTTTAAGATGTAAAATTGAGGGCAAATTACAACACTCACTACAAAAATCAATTTTTTTAGTCACGGACCAGTAGTAACGTGTATATGGGGTTAACACGTTACTAAAGTATTGTAACATGTTTTTTGTAACGTGTCTGGCGCGTAGTGAAATTGGACATAACAAAATTGAATTTTGTAACGTGTCAGATTTTGACACATTACAATTTGGTAACGTGTTAATAATTACCACGTTACAATAAAATTGTAATGTGTTATTTTGTTAAACGTTACCAACTAGTCACATGGTAACAAAGTGCCACGTTACCACTTATAGTAACGTGGCATTATCTGCCACATTACCACTGGTAGTAACGTGGCAGTGTATGCCACGTCACTACAGTTTACAGGGAAATTTTTTTTTTTTTTTGTAATTTTCTCCAGCATATACAACCTCTCGACAACCCAACATCAATAATCAATAATCTAACATCAATAACCAAATATTTTTGCCACGTCACTAAATCCTAATATTTTTGCAGTGACTCGCAACTTAAGTAATTGAGTGGCTGTATTCAAATTTACTAAAAGCATTCATTTTTATTATTTTGCTTTATTGGAGCTTTCACTTGACAGTGGAATGGATCTCACCGACATGCCACCGACTACCGGTGGTTGGTAGGTAACACCTATGGGTGCCCTTTACTTGCTTGGCATACACCCACCTCCTTTAGAGCATTCCCAGCAGCTTCTCTGTCATTTTCCCTAAACTTAAGGATCCAAACTACTTTATGCTTCCTTATGTCAATATGCACCCCAATAGCTTCCCTTCGTCGTTCCCTATATCATTAAAATATTATTTTTTTTATTTTACTTTTTTATTTTATTCTTTTAATTTATTAAACAAACTTTCTCTCTCTCCCTCATATTTTCTTCTTCTTTCTTCCCGTAGCTATCTTCTTCTTCCCTCTACTTTGGATTTTTTGCCCTTGCTGGAAGGGAAAAAATTTTCTGCAGGTCCTCTTTCTGTCGGTAGAAAACCAGTCCTTGCTGCAAAATTTTTCCATCTTCTTCTTTCTGCCGGTCCTCTGCCCTTGCTGCAAAATCAAAGGACCCATCTCAACCTGGTAAATCAAAGGACCCATCTCAACATTTCAGAAAACCCTAAGCAAACCAAATCACCATGATAACCAAAATTTCCCTTCAAAAATCAAAGAAACCCATATTATGATTCTAATCGAAAGCCATCCCAAGCAGATCAACCCTCAATCCAAAGCAAGCACTCCACGACTAGAGATCCTCCAGTTTGTGGCCGCCGCCTGAGTACTCTTCGGCGATTTCTGATACTCATCCATGAACTTCTAGCTCATGGAATAGTAGTGCTAAAGCGTGCTTGAACAAAGAAGAGGAAGCAAGACGTCGAAGACGAAGAAGAAGGATTGCGTGCATAGATAGCCGTGAGAGGAGAGAGAGTGTTTTTAGAATTAAATAATTCATCAGGATCGGTACAGTAGAACCCAAAACATTGGGTTCTACTGTAGCATCTGATTGTTTAGGGAACAATATAGGGAGTCTGCTGGGGACATTTTTTGCGATTTTTTAGACATATTCCCTATATATAGGGAACAGACTCCCTTATAGGGAGTCTGCTGGGAATGCTCTTACCCAAAAAAAACTTCAATTGGGTCTAAGCTTTTTCTACTAAAAAAATATAATCATTGAATTTTGGCTCTTTTTGAAACTCATACAGAATGTGATTATAAAAATGGATATTGTTGTAGGATAAAAATGCAAAGCTTAACGAGTTCTAAATTCAGTTAGACTTCTGTCAGAAAGGTCAACCATAAAAGGCATACAACAACATGGTCCATAAACAACATTGGAATGAGTTGGTGCTGTTGGTGGAATTGAACTTGGAGTTGACCTTCTAAGAGCATCTCCATTAGCGATAGCTATTTTACTTATTTATTTTTCTATACAAATTTTAACAAATTTTTTATTTCATTTTTTGCTTTTTTTAAATATTATTATTTAATCTTCTTTTTTTTTTTCACATCTCTCTCTCCTAGAGCTGGGCACAGGTCCGGGCAGGGCGGGGCAGGGTGGGTATTGAACTTTTTTCCATCCACCCCACACCTTGCGGGTTTTGGGATTTCCAACCCGCCACCCGAGCACAATGAGCAATATCCGCGCAGGTTCAAGTGTTGCGGGGCGGGGAAATCGTCTGGGGGTTGTGCGGGTTGGGTTCTTTTCCTCCATTTTCATCTCTCTTGTTCTACAGATTTCTTTTCCTCCTACCCAACATCAGAACCCATAAACAATAGAAACGAAAATTTATTTGTTTGAACAAACAACCCAACATCAGATTAATGAATTTATCAAGATATCTCTTGGATCCTATTCATGAAAGAGGTCTAAAAAAAAAAAAAAAAAAAACCTGGATTGTAGTCTGTGGAGGTGGGAGCGACGCAGCAGCGTTTGAAGAGGTGGAGGGCGGTGTAGACGAGAGACGAAGAGAGAGCCACTAACGAGAGAGAACAACAAAAACGAATAGAGAGCAAGAGAACAAGAGAGGGACTAAGGGAGAGAGGCGGCAAAACAAAATAGAGAGAGGAGTTAGGATAAGTACCTAGGGTTTTTTCCTTTTTATACGAATGCGGGTTGGATCAGGGCGGGGCGGGTACCTGTAGGGAAAAAAAAACTCCTATTCCCGCAACCCGCCCCTGCCTGCACAGGTTGGATAAATCCTACCCGAACCCGCAAAAATACACACAAAACCCGTGTGGGGTGGGGCGGTTCGGGCGGGTTTTTGCCCACCCCTACTCTCTCCCCAATTCAACCCAAACCCTCCATGGCCAACCTCTACAATTATCTCTTCCCCTCCTTTCTCTCGCTTCATCCCTTCACAATCCAAGAAAAACTTAATTTTTAGAGTTTAACCAACACTACCACAAAAGAAGGATTTGATACAGCCTGCCTGCAGTGAATTTAAACCCCATTTACGACATTGGGTTCAGGTGCTCATGCTAGAAAATCTTTTGTTTGGATTTAAGATGATTTGAAGAAGCCAAGAGTTTGAGGGGTTATATAATGGTGAGGCTTACCGACCAAAGTCATGGCTTAGGTACTTTCTCTACAATGGACAACTCTCTTACACGCAAACCATATAAAATCAAAAGTTAATACAACAAACAAATGAAAATCAATAAATCATAGGCTTCGTCTTGGGGTGTAAGTCGGAAAGAAGGATTTGATACTATTATGAAAAATGAGAGGGGTTGTTGAGTGGGTTTGAACAAAAAACCAAGAATGCCTAAGTGAGGAAAAGGAAGAGGGAGAAAAAAAAAATTTAAAAAACATGAACATTTTTGTTACAGTAAATAGAAAGAAATTGCTACTACTATAGCAAAAAAGTTAGTTTAGCTTTTTCAAAGCTAATCTATTGGAGCTTAAAAAAAAGTAATAATAGGTAAATATAACTAATATTTCTCTTTTATCTAATATGCTAAAGAGTTGGATGGGAGAGAGGGAAAGAAAATGGAAAACTAAAAAAAATTAAAAAAATTGAGAACGAAATAAATAATTTGTTAAAGTTCAAATTAAAAAAGTAATAGCTAAATTTTAAAATTAAAATTAAAAAAAAAAAAAAAAAAAAAGGGGTTTGGAGATGCTCTTAATTATACATCTAAAAGTCCAAAAAAAAAGTTTGGATGCCAAAAACAAAAAAAAAAGGGAGAGAATCATCCAAAAAAGATGAGAGATCAAATATGAGGAAGCAGGATCGCTTTAGAAAAGGAAAAGATGTTCTTTGCTTTAACTTGCAGTCCAAATGGCATATGCACACCATTTGAAAGAATATATAAATAGAAAGCAAACCACATCTTCACTATTGATGAAGCATCCACACAACCAAACACCCCAAAATACAAACTAACAAACAACAAGAATGGATAAATGACCCAATGCAACAAAATCAAACAAGGAAAAAAGATATTCAGCTATTAATCACTAAATCTAAGTAATGAAACAAGTTGTTTCATCCATTAATTTCAGAGAAAATCCTAACAAAAAAGTCACAAGATCTTTCAAATTCATCAATTTTGCACTACACATACAACCAAAAAAAAATACAAAGATCCATCCTACACCCAAATTACATACAAATAAAAAAGAAGCAACTTGATTGGCGAGAGAAAGCTAAGCCTTCTTCGGAGACTTGGTGGCCCTGGCTGGAGACTTGGGCTCTTTAGCAGCCTTGTCTGCTGTCTTCTTGGGCAATAGAATAGGGTTGATGTTTGGAAGGACACCGCCATGAGCAATGGTAACGCCTGCAAGCAACTTCCCAAGCTCTTCATCGTTCCTCACTGCCAACAGAACATGCCTTGGAATTATCCTGTTCTTCTTGTTGTCACGAGCTGCATTTCCAGCCAATTCCAGCACCTTCACACACATTTATGCACAATTACTTCATAATCGAGAACGAAAAACATAGGCCGAAATTCAAGCAGTACAGAACAGAAAAAATATCAAAAGGAAAGAAAAACACCATTTTCACAAACCCACATGGAAAAAAGTAAAATCTACAAAAATTTCAACATGTTTTCTCGGAAAAATCACGACATGAAAAAAAAGGGCACGTCCGAGAAAAACCAGCCACTATTAATGCAATGTATAAATTTTCTGTCCCACATTTCCGGGAAAGTAAACATACATCTAGGGTAATTAACACAAGCGTCAACTACCAAACTATATCACAGACCCATGAATTTTCAGAGAAAAACTACCAACATCTAATTAAGCAAAATCACAGATCTGAGAAAAACAGAAAGACAGAGAGAGAGTAGTAGTATTACTTCAGCAGCTAGGTACTCGAGCACGGCGGCCAAGTAAACCGGAGCACCAGTCCCAACACGCTTCGCGTACCTCCCTTTCTTCAGGTACCGGCCTATCCTCCCGACGGGAAACTGCAAACCGGCCTTTACGGACCGGGAAACTGGCTTCTTCTTCGGCCCCCCACCACCTCTTCTTCCTCCGGCACCCTTCTTCTCCATCGAAACACTAACAATCCCACACCGCTAGACACTGCCCTCGCAGCTGGACCACAAAAATAACCGAAATTGATGAATGAATGATTTGTTTTAGGGCAAAACGAGAAATTTGGGGGAAGATGATGGAGTGGGATGAGTGGGATCGCTCTTGTAATTATATAGACGGGTGCCAAAGTGCGAACCATGTGGGCATGGCTCGTGAGTATTGGGGAGTGAGGCGTGGTGGCCGTTGGATTGGGGCCTTATCGACGGCTGTGAGGGGCGAGGGGGAGTTCCTGCCACGATCCGTGTATTTTGAAATAGACCAATGGGGAGCGAGTTTTAATTTTTGAATTTTGAATTTTTTTTTTTTTTTTTCTGTTGTGTAGATGCCACGTTTTAGAGGGTCATGAGTGGCTCATGACTCTTGAGCATCCGCCAATTATTTTTCAGTTTCCTGCTTTATTTCTATTCGAGAGGTACTTTAATTAGTTGGGACCATATTTAATGAAGCGAAGGTCACTAGTTCGAATTACCTTTCCTTTATCTTATGCAGACATGTAAAAAAAAAAAATAGTAATGCGAAAAATCACATATGATTTACAAAGCTACGAGAAAGAGAGAAACAACAAAAAAAAAAAAAGTTTATGGAGGAAGAAAGTGTAAAAATAGAAACCCTTTAGAAATGTAATTATCTGGCCATATTTTTGTGCCTAGTTTAGTTATTGTGTGTTAATATAATAATAATATGATGTTGTGGATGGATGTCACAGTATTTGTGCCTTCTAAGTTCTAACTTGTTGCTTTGCTGCCATTTTGGTGAGAATTGAACTCAAGAGTATGAGCTTTTTTCGTAATTAGACAAGAATGCAATTGGGATGGATGGCTTTCATCACAATTTTTGCGCAAGTGATTGGTGGTGGGCTCAGGGCCATCGAGTTATGAAGAAGTCCATTGGTTTGGTTCGAAAACCTATTCTAGGACGAAAATGTAAAATATACTTATTCTACAATAGAATGCGTAACACCTAATTCTTCCTTTTGCTAGGTCGTACATAGTTATGGGACCAAAAACAAAAGGGCTTAAAACGCCAACATCATATAATTGGAGAAGGATCCTCTTCAGTTGAATTCAACTAGAGAGGAGCCGTTCCTTTCTAAATGAAAGACAGAATTGTCAAAAAAATTATAAAATGATAATTCTGCCCTTCTAAATAAAGGGACCGATTCCTCTCCAGAATTCAATTGGAGAAAATACATTTCTCATACAATAGGCACTGGTTTAAAACTGAACCCAAGAGTAAGTGAATACAATTTATGGTGCGTTTCGCATTACAATTTTATAGTCAAAATGTGTGATTTTAAATTAAATCATAAAAATATTATTTGGAATTGCATTTTTAAAAAATTACAATTTAAAAACTCAAATTTATGTTTTCAAATAGTATGTAAAGACGTTTTTTTTAAAACACATAATTTTAAGGGTTAAACTGCGCTTTTTTCCAAGCAGTTCAAACCCTTGGCCTCTCCGATACCATCAACCTCTCATCACCACAAGCAGCCTTTGTTGTCTCTAACTCATAGCCTTCATCTTCTGAAACCTTTGACCCCTACCTTTTTTCCAATATTCTTCCTCTTCTACAATTCCTATGCGACAGTCGTTCGTTCATTGTTCACAATGCAATAATGTCCACAAGAATTGATGATCAGCTCACCTTTCTCATCCTCATCAATCTTCATCTCCTCTTGATCCTTCTCCCACCTTCAAGGCTTCAACAGGTTTCTCTCAACCCCTTCCATGATGTTCATTTACTCATGTATTTACTCATGTATGCAAATTCAAGGCCTCTCTTTTCTTGCTCTAATGAAATTTTAATTTCCTGCTCATATATATATAATTTTGTCTAACCCAAAACGGCATCGTTTTGGGCTAGGGGTGGGTGCTGAAGTTGCGAACAATTTCGAAATTTTAACTTGCTGATTGTGGGTATAATGAGCATAAAAAGTCAAATTGTTTGAGTTTTCAACTTTTGACAAAAAAGGAGCCAAAATTTGTAATTTTGACAAATAAAAATTCGAGCTTTGAATTTCAAATTGTAGGAGAATATCATTACAAAGAAGAAAATGCCAGATGGAGCCTCAAATCCTATAGCAATAAAGACTGATTTTCTAAAAATCTTACTCATCCTGTATCTGATAATTTCTTTTGAATAGCACGTAGAAGCAAGTTGTTGCACTTTTCTTGCTACCCAATCAATGAAACACCGCCAAGACAGAACTCGTACATAATCCAGCTAGATTTCTTCATACACGATCCCTCCTTTACCGTGGAAGAAAAGAATTCTTGAACCCAATAACATTCTCGCTCTTAATAATATCATAGACTTTGTCACAAGTATTTTCATTTTTCATGCCAGGTGCCACAAACTCCTGTCCTTGCCAATTGATTTTTTCTCGGTTTCTTTAGCTTTGTACAAACGTAAAGGTTCTCCAAATCAGCCCTGGTTTTCCTAGCTAGGAGCCTTTTCATCATAAAAAATAGACTCCTGGGCACCACCATTCCAAGGCAGAGCACTTCACCCCTAAACTTCCTCAACAAATGGTAGGTTATGATCTCATCCACTTCCACTGCAAAAGAACTATAGAAAGATGAGAATTCGATTTCTAAACTGAATTATGCATGAGAGAGTTATCAAAACAAGGGGAAGAAAGTGAGATTGGAAGATGAAATAGGAGACAAAGCATTCAAAAAGCAGGCAAACGTCAACTGAACAGCATCAGAAATTATACTGCCAAGAAAAGAGAAACAGGGTATGGTTATAGTTGCCTTGGGAAGGGAAGTAGGAACATTTTTGCCGACCATTAAAAGTTCCATAACAAACACATTTAAAGAAACCCTAAATTCATGTTAAGAACATCCATCGCAGATCCCAACATGACTCGGTGACATAGGACAGATTAGGAAAACTTTTCTAGGTGTGTCTGTTATGGAAATTGGGTTGAAGATCAAATGAGGGGTTGAAACAATTGAATTTTAGTGGTTTGAAGGCATTGATAGTTTAGGAAAGGGCATGCTGGGATTTTAGGGACAGACAATATTAGGGTTAATAGACTCGTTTCAAAGGATTTGAGCATTCCCAACAGCTACCCTAAAGCTGCTTTCCTTCTCTTTCATACATATAGGGAAAATCTAAAAAAAAATCACTAAAACTCATCTACAACAACTTCCTCATATCTTCCTTATACATTAAGATTGCTACAGTTGAACCTAATACAGTTGAACCCAATATTGGGTTCAACCACATGGTTTATTATAATCATAAAATGACATTTTCTCTCCTCTCACACCTTACTATGCAAAATAAATGAATATAATAAAATAAAAAAAAAAGTAAAAATAATAATATTTTAATATTATAGGAAAATATAAAGGAAAGCTGTTGTGAAGTGTATTTGAATAGGGAAGCAAAAAAGTAGTTTTGTTTCCTAAATTTAGGAAAAATGAGAAAGAATCTACTGTGAATGCTCTTACTAGTGACTATTAATAGTTAGGAAAATACATAGGCTTTTAAGGTTTTGATAGGGAAAGGGTAAGGATTGACTTGGGATTGCAAAGAGAAAAAATACTACAAAACCATGCTGCTGTCCAGGGCTGTACGAACAGTGACATGAACAATAATAGTGCATCAAAGAAGGACAGCAAAAAAGAGAGAAAAAGGAACATAATATGCCCCATCACTCATATTCCATTGAAGCATATATTTAAATAGAGAATAACTTCCATAAAAACTTGGCACAAATTAGGTCATTTGTGCCCTCCAATAAAAGAATGACACATCAACTTGGTACACCAAACATAATAAACTCGAAAACACATTTTCCCCTATCATCTTCAACCCATCAACAAAATGCTAATCCCCATTAAAGACAAAACCCCTAATTCCAAAATCGAAAGCCACCAACAGCTTCAGCTTCAAATTGTTCACAATTTTTAAGCTCATGCCAGAAAGAACAAACTAGTCCAGACAAAGAGTCTTCTTGGTGACTTCCATTATTCCATAGAACTTCAGATCCATTATTGCAAAAAGATCCTAATGGAGAAGAAAATTTGTCACTGGATTCCATTCCATTTTCTGGCTTGGAGAATTGGAGTGTAGGAGAATAACAAGTAATCATTTGTTTTTGTCTTTTTCAGTTTTGGTCTGATGTCATTATCTTATAGGAGGACACAAAAAACTTAGTTTGTAACAAGTCCTTATAAAAGTTATTCTCATTTAAATGAACTTTTGGCTCTTAACGTACAAAAATTAGGATTTGTAATTTGACTAGTAAACCAAAGACCTTTTTTTTTTTTTCTCTCTAGTAGTAAACCAAAAACTTTATTAAACCAAATAAACTACTAACTTGAACTCAAAGAAAGCAAACCCAAAAGACACTTACAAGCTTCTTGGAAGTTCTAGACTCCAATCAATTACCAAACTAACCTTAATTTGAAGGAATTGCAGAAAGTTACAGCTCAACCCTGATAACAAAACCACCCATACTTTTTTTTTATGGTAAAGTCATCTTAACCTCCTCAAACTACCACCACAATGATAATCTCCCCCTCAAACTATCAATTGCGACAATTTACCCTCAAAACTACCAAAACAATGACAATATACCCTCCAATGCTAGTAAAATGACACAATTATCCCTATAAAATTTTCAATAAAACAAACATATCCCTTACAATTTGAAAAAAAAAATTAAATATATTTAAAATTAAAAAAAAAAAAAAAAAAAAAAAAAAAAAAACTACTAAAATATTAAAAAGGTTTGAGGGTGGCCGGCCACCCCCTTGGCCATGTCTCCTTCCATCCTCGCTCATGCATTTGTGTATTATGCATTGAAATATGAACATTGTTCGTCTGTTGTAGAGCCGTACCAGACTATTCTGTTCTCACCAATTCAAAAAATTGTGATGCTTCTTTCCATTCACTATCTCCATCAATTTTATCAGACCACAGAGATGACCAGGATTCCTGGCCAAGCTTTTTCTCTGCTGATTTTTTAGTCACTCTTAGAAGTTTCTCTTCTTCAATTGAATCTGGAACTTTCTGGGCTTTCTTTCTAACCTTTTGCCTTTCCTCCCTGTTGCCTTCTCTGTGACAAGCGCTTTGCTCACTATCATCTCTCAAAATGGCACACTCATCAACAATCTTACTCTCCTTCTCTTCCCTATCCAGTACATGATTCTTTGAACTCATTTTTGCGCTGCCATGAAAGCCCTCCTTCATCCTATCCATGAGTTCTTTTGCGCTTCTAAGTTTGGCTTGAGCTTTCTTCATTGCCTCCTTCATGACCGGCCACCCCCTTGGCCCCTTTGGAGGTGGTCGCCCAAACCCAAAGGGGGGTGGTCGAAGGGGCCAAGGGGGTGGCCGGATCATCCCCAATTACCTAAGGGTGGTCCGGCACCCCTGTTTTTGTTTTATTTTTTATAAGTTCCAAACCCAAAGGGGGTTGGTTTCGACCACCCCCAAAGGGGCCAAGGGGGTGGCCGGATCGTCCCCAATTACCTAGGGGTGGTTCGGCCACCATCCAGAGGTGGTCCGGCACCCCTATTTTTGTTTTATTTTTTATTTTATTTTTTTTTTATAAGTTTTAGTATTTTTGTTTTATTTTAGTAAGGGTAATTGTGTCATTTTACTAACATTGGAGGTACATTGTCATTGTTTTGGTACTTTGGGAGATAAATTGTCGCAATTGATAGTTTGGGGGAGGGGGGGAGATTGTCATTGAAGTGGTAGTTTGAGAGGGTTAAGAGGACTTTACCATTTTTTTTAATAAGTAAACGGCCAAAGGGGAGGGGGAAGGGGAACAAAACTGCCCATACTTATCCCTAAAAAAAAAAAAAAAACCAACTGCCCATAGTTCAGGGGAAAGAAATCCCTTGTGAGCTGGCTCGTATAAGCTCGACTCAACTCATTTGGCTCAAATCATTAGCTCACTTGTGTGTGTGTATATATATATAGACACACACATATAAATATATACGTACATTAATATAAATAGGCTTTACAAATATAAGTGTGTGTATTATTAAGTGATCTGCGTGCAATTGCTTCCTTTCCGCTTTATTGCCCGTCTTCCTACTGGTTATATACTATACTTATACAATAGTTAATTCGTTATATATAGTGTACTACGCTTACTACTTACATTATACATATATAGTCTCTACTCTCTAGCTTTACATAATAACATATTGTTATCTATAGACTATAGTTATATACTATATTATATAATATGCTTTACATAGTTACATATTATATACTTATACTTTAGTTATATTACTAATATTAGTTACTTAGATAGTTGCATATACAATAGTCTATAGTTATAACTTATTAGTTAATATGTTAGTACTAGTTAATAATTACAATATCTTAGACATAAATGTTACTAATTATTCGCTAATATTTTACTCGTTAATAGTTAAAGAAATGGTTGATGTTCAATCGTGCCCTCTTAGAGAAATGGTTATAGTGCTATGGGCATGAGAGAGAGGTTTGGTGGAGAGTTGTGGCATTACTTGTACAAAAGATGCTTCTGTTGCGGCTCACATGAAGATTTTAGGTGGCTCCAATCAATAGAATGTAACATTTGCTAAAGTGGCTTATGACTAGAAGGTGGATGACTTTGCCTCGTTCTTCAAGGTGTTGTATTCAGTTAGGGTGAGACAGGAAGGTGAAGACATGCTTTGGTAGGTTCCCTCCAACAGAGGTTTGTTCACTGTCAGGTCTTTTTACAATGTCTTAGTTCGCAATGATGGCTCTCATTTCTCTTGGAAGAGTGTTTGGCAGACTAATATTCCTTTGAGTATGGCCTTTTTTGCTTGGTCATTGACCCGAGGTAAGATCCTTACCATGTACAATATGAGGAAACATCTTGTTATCATGATTTATAGGTGTTTTATGTGTAAAAAGAATAAGGAATCTGTGAACCATCTTCTTCTCCATTGTGAGGTTGTCAAGGCCTTATGAGATGTTTTCTTCAATCGATTCGGGTTGTCTTGGGTTATGCCTATATGAGTAGTCGACTTATATGCGTGTTGGTAAACTACTGGTAGAGCTCAGGGTACTGCTGTGTAGCCTGTGTGGAAGATGGTACCTTCGTGTTTGTTATGGTGTCTATGAATGAAAAGAAACGACAAAAGTTTTAAGAACCGTGAAAGAACTTTCGAGGAGGTTAAAAATTTATTTTTTATACTCAATATGTCTAGACAACTGCTTTCGTTTTTCCTTTGGTGATTAGTTATCACAATTTTCTTCTTTTTCCTCTAGCTAGATATTTTCTCAAGTATACTTTTTATGTACGTAGGGGCGCCTTACGCTTTTAATAATATCTCAATTACTTATTAAAAAAAAAAAAGTTAATAATTGTAATATATTAGACTTGTATGTTACTAGTTAACATGTTACTTAACTCGCTAAAACATATTACACTTCAAATGTTTTTCTTTTTCAGTTTTAATTGCATAAGTTCTTAGAAAATGTGAAATAGATCTTTCCGTTGGTTTTTTGTTCGAAATTGTGTCGTCCATTAGTAACACGTCAACATTTTTGCCACATCATATTAAAATAATATTTTTTAATGTGATGTGGCAAAAATGTTGACTTGGCACTATCGAACGACACAGTTTCGAACAAAAAACCAGCAAAATGTTCTATTGCACCTTTCCAATAAAATTAGGCGGTTAAAACTGAAAAAATAAAATATTTAAGGTGTAATCTGTTTTGACGCGTTGACTCAGGGATTTATCTCAAAAATACCCTATGTTAAATTAACTAATAACATAATATCTAGTCACATACAAGTCAACATATTGTAATTATTAACTAGCACTTATATATTAACTAATAAGTTATAACTATAGACTATAGTATAAGCGACTATGAGAGTAACTAACACTAATATATTATATATAACTATAGTATAAATATATAATTATGTAAGGGATATTATATAATATAGTATACAACTATAGTCTTTAGATAAAAATATGTTATTATATATAGCTAGAGGGTAGACAATATAGCATATGTATAATGTGAGTAAGTAGTACTAGTTAATAGTTATATATTATACTTATTAATTAATATACTTGTTATTGGTCAATATGTTTATACTAGTTACTATGTCGCTGGTTAATAATTATAATATATTAGACTTATATGTTAACATATTAACTTATAAAATAAATTCCATTTTTTTTTACATTATTACTTAATAAGGAACAACCAACAACAAGAAAACATAGAGCCGTTCTTCCCTCCTACCATTCCTTGTCCATGTTCCTCTAGTAGCAATGTTCAGTGTGTTCTCTGTAATCTCTTATAGACTCTGTTTCTATTGGTTTCATTTTAGATCTAGATCTAGTTTTTCAAACTCATATCTACTCGTCTTCCCTAGCCAAAGCGTGTCTTCTCGAGGATGTCTACAATGACGTGCTCCTCCACTACTGCTTGTAATAAGGATTTTTTTTTTTTAGTTTTTGTCCTAGTCTTTGGGTCGAGAACGTAAATTGTTTTTCTGACCTTTTAGGCCTAGAAGGAATAGATCGGTGTGGGAGATTCTCTCATGGCCGAAAAATAAAGTTTGAAAATTTGGGTTACCCATATCTTGAATGTAGTCTGCCTGGAACAAATCTGTTTCATAACTGTAATTGTACATGGGTTAGCGGAAACTGAAGTTATAGATAGTACTTGATTGTAAGAATTTTCTAATTGCATCTATGATTTTGTAACCTTATAGTTTTTTGCTATAATTTATCATAGATTTACGCTCTATGATGTAAGAGCTTTATGCTCTTGATTTTTTATCAATAAAATCTGACAAGATTTCCATTAAAAAAAAAAACATATTAACTCATAACTAGTAACATATTAACTAGTAACATCGAAGTTTAACATATTATAATTATTAACTAGTACTAACATATAAGTGTAACATAACTGGTTGATATGTTACACTTATTAGTTAATATGTTACTAGTTATTAGTCAATATATAGTTAAAAATTATAATATGTTAGAATTGTAAGTTATTAACGAGTAACGTAGAACTCTTAACATATTATAATTATGGGAAAATATATTATAAGTCCCTAAGTCAACGCGCCAAAATTAAAAACTCCCTAGACTTTTTTTTTCGACAATTTACTCCCTATGTTAATTGAAACTACAATAAACTTCCTATCGTCAATTTTTGTTAACTGCCGTTATTTTTATTTAAACGAACCGTTTCGCTTAAGTTCACTTCAGTCGATTTTTTGTATCCTACGTGTCAACATTGGACACGTAGGATCAAAACTCATCGTTTTGGACTATCCAAAACGGTGAGTTTTGGCTTAAACTTGAGGGTTTATTTTTTTGAAACCCCCAATTTAATAACACGATCTAGATCGTGAAACCACCAAGCCACCTCAAGCACAGAACCCACCGACGCAGAACCCACCGGCGACTGTACCCATCGGCACAACCACTCAGTCCAGTGTTAGTTCTCTGGCTAGGGTTCCGCGAAATCTAAAAATTTTGATTCAAAAAATTTTGGTTCGACGAAGGTATTTTCTGGAATTTGTTGATTGAAAGAAATGGAAGCTTTTTATAGTAGTTTTAGGAATCTTTTTGTTGTTCATGGTTTCTGATGGTGTTACTAATCTACATAGTGAGTTACTAGACCAGAGATTGTAAAACTACTATAAAAGGCTTCCATTTCTTTCAATCAACAAAACCCACAAACAAATTCTAGAAAATACCTTCGTCAAACCAAAATTTTTTGAAGCAAAATTTTCAGATTTCACGGAACCCTAGCCGGAGAACTAACGCCAAACTGAGTGGTTGCACCGGTGGGTTGTCGCTGGTGGGTTCTGCGCTTGAGGTGGCTTGGTGGTTTCATGATCTAGATCATGTTCTTTGGAATTGGGGATTTCAAAAAAATTAACCCTCAAGTTTAAGCCAAAACTCACCGTTTTGGATGGTTCAAAACGGTGAGTTTTGAACCTATGTGTCCAATGTGGACACGTAGGATACAAAAAATTGACTGAAGTGGATTTAAATGAAATGGTTCGTTTAAATAAAAATAACAGCAGTTAACAAAATTGACAGTAGGGAGTTTATTGTAGTTTCGATTGACCTAGGGAGTAAATTGTCGAAAAAAAAAAAAAAAAGACCTAGGGAGTTTTTAATTTTGGCGCGTTGACTTAGAGACTTATAATATATTTTCCCTATAATTATTAACTAGTAACATATTAACTAATAACTAGTAACATAGCCAATACTAAACTAGTAGCATGTTGTATGTTACTAGTTAATATGATACACTTGTTAGTTAATATGTAAGTACTAGTTTTTTTCTGATAAATCATAGCCAAAAATTATAAGGTTACAAAATCATAGATACAATCAAAAAATTCTTACAATCAAATACTATCTATGACTTCAGCTTCCACTAATCCATGTACAATTACAGTTATAAAACAGATATACTCCGGACATACTAAATCTAAGACATAGATAGCCCAAATTCCCAAACTTTATTTTCCAACCATGAGAGAATCTCCCATACCGATTTACTCCTTCTCAGCCTAAAAAGTAAGGAAAACAACTCAACCCAAAGACCATGACAAAAATAACAAAAAGTCAAAAATAAAAAACACAAAATCCTCAATACAAGCAGCAGAGGAGCACGACATCGTAAACATCCCTGAGAAGACACGCCTTGGCTAGTAAAGACGAGTAAATTTGAGTTTGAAACACTAGATCTAAAACAAAACCGCCAAAAACGAAGTCCATAAGAGACTACAAAGAAGACACCGAACACTGCTACCAGAGAGAAGAGAGACAGGGATAGGAAAAGGGAGGAGGGAATAATGGCTCCTCTGTGTTTTCTCATCGTTGAAATTTGGATGGTATTTGATAACAAGACAAACCACAATAAAATTGTATATGTTAGTACTAGTTAATATTAACTAATAGTACTAAAATATTAACTAGTAACATATTAACTAAAAGCATCTCCAGGTAAAATAGCTAATCAAAAAGTGCAATTTTTTATTTTAGCTACGGTTTTTTTTCTATACTCAATCCAATCGATTCTCTATTCTATCCAACGGTTGGGAAAAAGAGTTGTTTTTAATCCAATAGCAGCAATTGCAGATGTTAAAACCAAGGTAACTTTCCACCTGCATTACTCCCAGTCGTCCGATCTTCAAATTAATTTGAGCCATTGATTTTTTAAAAAAAATATATATCTCCCAATGCACAGTCCACATGTCATTCATGCGAAAATCCTCAAAATCCCTCAAAACACTTTTTCAACCATCACCAAAATTAATCATAATCCTAGTTGTTGCTTCAAACATCAATTGAAACTCAAAATCTTCAAGGCTTGTGAGTGTTTTGTCACAAAAACGAAAAGGAACCAAAAAAAAAAAAAAAAAAGAAAGAAAGAAAGAAAAGAAAAAGAAGAAGAAAACATATATACAGAGAAAGAGAGATCTCTCAACACTGTGGGTGGCGACGCTTGTGTGTCGACGAGGTGAGCGTGAATCGAAGGGCGGTTGTTGGTGGGTCTTCAAAGCTGGCTTTGGTGGCACAACCACCACTGGGCGGTCTCCGACCACGAAGCATGTCAGAGTAGCCGTTCCACATGGTCGCCAACCTTAGGGCGTTGTTTTTTTCCCGGTTGGATGTTGGAGAGAGTGGATCTGTGTGGGCTTCAATCATTGAAAGGGGATGTTTGTGGGGGCTGCCAGCTGTTGCCAGTGGCCACCACTCATTGTGTGGGGCAATGTGAGAGAGATTGAGCAGTGTAGTGAGCTGCATATGGGTTGTCCTGTGACGATGTGAGATAAAAGAAATGGACGTAAACAGGAGAGCAACCAAAGGAAGGGGCAATGGCTATTACCACCACCGTTGGAGGTTGTCGCCTGCCATAGGCAGACGGTCATTAGGCACCTAATGGCGGGGGTATATTGTACTAATTTTCTTTAGTTAAAATGTAACAGCCCAAAGAAAAGCGCTAGCCACATCTGCGCTATCACCGCAAAATGACTAGTCAATTTGGAGCTTTCTCAGAATCACTTATAAACCGTTCACTCTCTATGTGGGAAACTCAACTTCCCAATATGGGACTAGGGTGTTATAGACCCTCGCTTTATCCCCTAACGTCCTCGTTAGGGCTACGCCATGCAATATTGATAGTACCACATGGCGTTACTAGATGGCTCTAATACCATTTGTAACGACTTAGGGAAAAGCGTTAGTCACATCTATGTTATCACTCCCAATTAACCAGTCTTTTTGGGGTGATAAGCGCATATGTGATTAGTGTTTTTCCCTCTGTCGTCAGGTATGTTAGAGCATATTATGGAGTTTCTAGAATTATGTCACAGTTAAAGACTATAGTTGAAGTCTATTCATAGTTAAAGACTTTCACCTAGCTGCAGTTGAAGTATAGTCACAGTTGAAAACTATCACTAGCTAGAGTAAAAGTCTATTTGTATCCGACATGATTCTCCTATAAATAAGAGCATGTTATATTGTAAATATCGCTTGGAGAAATAAGAGTTTAATGTAACCTTAGGACTTTATCCCATGGATGTAGGTCATATATTGAAACCGAACCACGTAAATCTATGTCATTATTATTATTATTTCCACTTTATATTTATTTGTTCAACGCATTATTAGTTTCTATATGGTATCAGAGCTATAGGCTAACACAAGTTTCGATCCTGTAGATTTCAAAATTTTATTTTCTTCGAATTTGTATTTTCTATTTCTTTTGGGTCATTTAGCTCAACAATGAGTATTACATCAGTGAGCCAATCGTATCGAAGCTCGCGCCAATGTACTACAGTCGATCGTCTCAGATCTCTTCGGAACAACGTCATAAAAGGCTCGAAGTGCCACACACACCCCCTGAAGTTTTTGTCACGTGCCACCACCGACCACCACGCGCCGCCAACATCAGTCGGTTCAAAGAAAAACCACCAGATCTTAGATCGAAGGCTGCCGATCTACACATCCCCATCAAAATCAGCCCAATCTGTGCATTGGCGCGCCCTCATGCGTCGCGCCGCCTCTAGCTGTTCCCGATCAACTATCGTTGACAGTCACAATCAAATCCCTCTACTCTAGCTAGTGATAATTTTTAACTGTGACTAGACTTTAATTGCAGCTAGGTGATAGTCTTTAACTGTAACTAGACTTCAACTATAGTCTTCAATTGTGACTAATTATAGAACTCCATAATCTGTTCTAACAAGGTCGACTCAAATACCAGCCCTACTTGCTCAACTCATATAATCAATAGAAGGCAATGCACTTGTGATTTGTAATTAACTAGAGATTATAGCTTGATAAAGGTATATAAAACAAGAAGAGTACACACTAATTGCAAAATGGAATTACTTGACCCATATTCGTGAGTTTCTCAATAAAACCTTATGGAAAATCAATCTGCAATATTCATCATTTCCCAATAAGGTTCATTTTAAACCTAAAAGTAAATGATCCCATCTCTAGGATTAAAATAAAAAAAGTAAACATATATAAGATCTTTCAACAAAGGCTAGAAAGAAGTTGAAAAAGTGCATGCAAATCGTCATACTTCTTTGTCTTTGCCTCACTAAGAAAGCTGCTTGAAAACTACGTGATATCTAGAATAATGGTGAAGAAGAAGAAAATGTCAAAAGGGAACAATACATCGGTGGTTACTAACCCAATATACTAACATAACCGTAAGAAAGACATGGCAGCGGCAACGATTATGTACTCACTAATTCACATGCAACAAAAACATTAGTGTATCAAAATATATTACATGATAAAATGCGAGTCAGAGATATTCCCAGATGAAATTTGAAGGCTTAAAGAAACTCTTTATGGTACCAAAAGCACAAATTATTTGCTTCCACAACGAATTTAGTACATCAGATCATAAAAGAAAAGCAATGGTTGTGCACGTTGGTTCATAAGCAACCAGAGGAGCTCATAAGCTACAAGTACATATTAAATTTCAACTTTATCTGTTATGTCACACATAATGGTAATCATGAGGTAATTTGCAACACCTTTTCTCTTCTTAATCCCTCTAAGACCATAATTTCAAGCATCCCAAAATCACCAATAGGGTTAAAAAAAAATTATGGCTGGCTCCAGGTAGCATTCTAAAAGGGCCTACAAATTACTCCAACACTAAATTAACAATAACGGGATTTTTTTTAATAGGAATTTGAAACAGGGATATCCGTTTATTTCTATCAATACTAGGTAAATATTAGTATTTGTAATTTTTTTTTTTTTTTTTAAAAAAAAAAAAAAAAAAAAAAAAGTACAGCAGGATTCAAGTGCATGAGCAAGATACCCATGTAAAATCAAGCACTCAAACCAATTTAATTCGTTAACAGTCAAAGATCTTGACGGTGTATCAACAAAGATCAACAGAATAGGGGGAAAAAAACTAAAATCAACAACATTATTCCAAAACTTAGGAAAAAGATTCAAACTGGATATATATAAACAACAATATAGATAAAAGGTAAAAATAAAAACGGTCGTGAAACAGATAGAGTTAGCAGAAAGAATGCACAATGAGAAGGGAGGAAGGTCTCGTACCTACCAAGCGCAGGCCCCGTTGAAACAGCCATTCAATGGAAAAGAACCCAGATCTGACTTGAAGGTTAGGATGATGAAAAAAGATCTTTTAAGAGATTTAGGGTTTAGCGTTTAGAGATTTAGGATTTAGGTTTTCACAAGGTCAAGGAAACTGAGCGAGAATCGAGTGGCGAGAACAATAGATCGTGGAATATGGCATGAAAATTCCGGCGACAAAATCTAAGCAATCAGATATTTGGGGTAAAAAAAAATTATGTTCTTTAGGTATAGGAGGGATCGTGCATGAAGAAATCTGGAGTATGGATGGGTTTCCTCCGGCAGGTGTCTCATTGATTGGATTTGAGGCGGTGCTACTAGGCACAAGATGGTGAAATCAAGCTATGATTCCAATCAGTGCAATCGCCGTCAACGAAAAACGCCGAGTCTCGGATACAAAAGTGTCGCTATTTGGAGAGGAATGCCGCTGAGATCTTCATCCAAAACGTTTCGAGTGCGTCACCGAATTTTTGGGTATGACAAAAACGTAGAAGACAGCTGTCAGCTGCCATGATTGATAAGAAACTGATTGAACTTATCTACATTATTAAAAAAAATTAAAAAAACTATCACATATTTATTGTAATTTTTTAATAGTACATTTAATTTTATTCTCGTGCTTTTTCATTAAAAACTTCAAATTAAATTGGATAAATATATTATAAGTCTTAGAGTCAACTCGCCAAAACTAAAAAATTATTAGGATTTTTTTTTGAATTTTTACCCTGTAGGTTAACCGAAATGCCAATAAAATTTCTATCGTTAGATTTTTGTAATGCCCGTTATCCCAATCAAAACACACAGTTTTGTCACGTCAGCATAATAATTTTTTATTAATTTAATTTAAAATTTATTTAAAAAAAAAAAAAAAAAAAAAAAAAAAGAAGTTAAAAAGGTGACCAGCAGTGGGGCTGCCACCCCCCAACCCATATGAGGTGGCCACAAGCCACCCTAGGGGTGCAAAGGCGGGCGGTTAAAAACCGCCCGCTAACCGCTATAACCGCCAACCGTCTAACCGCCTAACCGTCTAACCGCATTAACCGCTAACCGCTATAACCGCCTAGCGTTTAGCGGTTATTGGGTCTACTAACCGTAACCGCTAACCGCCTTTTTATATAATATATTTTTATAATTATAATTATAAAAATATTTATAGATGTAACATAATCACTTGATCATTAAATCACAATTTTTTAAAAAAATAATTAAATCACAATTTGAGTATTAATATATTATCACTATAATTTATATGATTATATCATATAATCACTTGATTATTAAATCACAATTTTTTTAAAAAAATAATTAAATCACAATTTGAGTATTAATATATTATCACTATAATTTATATGATTATATCATATGAGATTGATCATTAAATCATTTGATTATATAATAACAAATTATACATATATAATATGACATAACTCATAAGTATACCAATTCATACTAATACAACAATTAAATATCTAGAGACTTATTTCCAATGTATGTTATAAACTTATAAGTTTATATATGTTATAAGTCTATATAAGTCTACATATGTATATGAATAATATAAATATATAATATCAATACTTAATCATATGATTCAATGACAATTTAAATACTTTATTTAAGACTTCAAGTGAATTATATTATTAATGTACAATGATGATATGATTCGTATAATATCAAATTAAGTAATTGACATTGAATTAAACAATGACCAATGTGTTACTTATAAACACAATTTAAGTATCACTACAAAAAAAAGGTCGTTTCTTCACGTGTCAAACAGTAACATTTTTTTGGCACGTCAGTAAATGCTGACGTGTTAAAAGTAGCACGTCAGCAAATTATTTACTGACGTGTTAAAATGTACACGTCAATATTTACTGACGTGTTGAAAACAACACGTCAGTATTTACTGACGTGTTACTTTGGCACGTCAGTAAATTTGAACCAAATTTAATTGTGACATCATTTTAAAATTAATAAATAATTGGCTGATTATTTACTGACGTGTCAAATACTGACACGTCAATAAATATTGACGTGTCAAATTGACACGTCAGCAATTGTTGACGTGTCAACTTGACACGTCAATATTTATTGACGTGTCAAATTGACACGTCAAGATTTATTGACGTGTCAATTTGACACGTCAATAAATCTTGACGTGTCAATTTGACACGTCAACAATTGCTGACGTGTCAAAGAGACACGTCAGTAAATATAATATATATATATATATATATTATACATATATATATATATATATATATATATATATATATAGGATTGATCCCAACATTATCAGATTAATTTAATATTGTACAATATGATTGAATTCCAATTAACATTCAATAAAATTAATTTTTAGAAAAGAAACACCGGCCAGTACTTTAATATATATATATACTTCTCTTTTACAAGACGTACCGTAACCCATGCCATTTGAACATTCAAAATTAAAAAAAAAAAATAAGAAAATTCCCAACTGTTAGCCATGTTTTACTCGAGATACCGTATATATATATATAGCAAAACCATGCAAAAGGATATATATATAACATGGCTATTTAACGTGCATGCATGGTTCAAATTAGACTAAAGGATATATATATATAACATGCATTTTTCTCGATCTCATTCATTTAATTATGAGATACCAAATTTGGTATTTCATTAATTAAAATAATTAAAGTAACAATATTGGTGATAGATGATATTAAAGTTTTGACAAACACACACACACACATATATATATATATATATATATATATATATATATATATATATATAAATCATGCACGCTATATATTATTTAGGTTTGAGCCATGCACGTTAAATTGAAATTGTTGTTTGTAAGAGTAACTGCACTATTCACGTACATAAAATAAAACCAAATACATGAGAACTCAAATGAAATACAAAAGAGGAAAACATAAATTATATTAGTATTAATATAATTAATGCTATATTAATTATAAACATATAAACGTACATGTATATATATACATACAAAACAGACAAATATTAGTTATATTAGTATTAATATATATAATTAATACTATAACATATATATAAACATATTTATATATATACATATATTAAATAATTCCTGACGGGCCACTTAGGCACGTCAGGAATTACTGACGTGCCACATGTGGCGCGTCAGTAATTCCTGACGTGCCTATGTGGCACGTCAGGAACGTGCGTTGGGAAGGCCAGCGCCTGCTGGCCGTCCCATCGCACGCATACACAGTTGTTTTAATCATCATTTTTTTTTCTTTTTTTCTTTTGATTTTCCCAGCTGATATTTTCTCTCTTTCCCCTGCTATTCCATTATCGCACGCACGCAGCACACTTCTCTTCTCCCGCGCGCCATCCCTGCAGGTATGGTTCTTCTTCATTTTCTTCTATCTCCTCCCTCACTCTTCCTCATTTTCTTCTAGCTCCTCCTTCATTTTCTCTGTGATAAGCTTAATTTATCTCTCTGCAGCAGCAACGTAGCACTCTCTCTCCTAGCTAGCTCTCTCCGGCGGCCACGTCCACTTCGCCGTTGCCGTCTCCGGCGATTCTCCGGCCAATCTGCTCCGCCAATCTCCACCATCTCTCCTGCAGGTATATATATATATATATATATGTATATATATATATTGTTTTATTTTATAACTATAAATATTGATTTATTTTATATATAATATTGTTTTAATATTGCAGAATATTGTTTTATTGCATAATATTGTGTTGTTTTATAAATTTGATGTTTTATTCTGTCATATATTTCAATAATGCACTGGATTGAGTATTTGTGAGCATCTAATTGAGCTGAAATTTTTTTTCTTTTTAGGAATATCTAATAATTAATTACTTATTGTACGTTGGATATGCACATGCATGCAAAATGATGTTTCTCATGCTAGCTAGGTTTTTGTTTGAAAATATAATTGCTAAAGGTTGGCTTATTAGTAAAGAATTTATAAAACATTATATGAATTTTAATCTATCATTCATTTCAATATCGTTTGACCTTCTAATTAATTAGTACGTGTAGTGCGTGGTGATATATAATATTTATAGAGATTTAGTTTAAGACTTTGTTTAATTAATATTCAACGTTAATGAGTTTTTTAATATTCTTTTAACCATAAACGTTATGGATTAATTTGTAAGTTATAAAGTCACACAACGCGAGGATTCAATCCGAATTACATGGATTTAACGGGAAAAAGAGTTGGCAAAAGTGCAAACCTTGTCAAACTTAAATAGACGTGCTATATTGAATAAGCAAAAAGTCATGACTTTGTTTTTTAGACTATTTTTTCGCACTTTTGTTTTGAGTTTTTTTAACAAATCTAATCATAATTAAACACATAACCTAAAACACTTGCAAAATATATTCAATTTGATTCTTACTTTATTCTATCCCACATATATTATTTTTTCAAACAAAAAAAAAAAACCATACAAAACGGATAAAATTTTGGTTAATTTGAGGAACTTATATAGCTTGTTCTTGTTGAAATATAACGCATTAAAATTTATATTACCTAAAAACTAGTTGGAATTTTGTTAAAATTGTGATTAATATGAAAGAAATTAATCTAATGTGTCAATAACCCAAGAAACGTCCGAACCAAAAATATATATTACCAAAACATTTGCCATATTTGCAATACACTCAAAATTCCTTTAACCTTTATATATATCATATACAAAATAAATAAATACACCAAACAAAAGAGTTGTATGACCCATGCATGTCATCACCTACTAATTCATGCCAAAGGCTAACGACATTTAAGCTATATTTATTGTATTTAGGGTCCTCGTAACGAACCTAGCTCGGTAGATGTACTAGAACAACCTTATAAGTTATAAGCTAGCTATAATTAATTTGTTTAGGGTCCCCACCAAAGAAAATGCTTAAATTTTGGATCAAGTATTTTTTTTTTATTTGGTTTTTGTAGATTAATTATAATAGATAAGGGTTATAAATACACCCTTCAGTACGGTTGAATGTAGATACGCATGAATATGTATATATTTTTGGACATAAACAATTTAACCCTATACGAGAATGTATAGGTTTATATTTCTAATGTGGTTCAAATATTTAGGTATCGGTTTATGTTTATATACATGCATGTGCTTGAAAGTATGTATACAATTTGTAAGTCTTATGTATTTATTCCTAACTCATGTACGTAGATAAAAATGGACAAGAGTTGGATGACAAAGTCTAGGGGTACGAGGGAATACAGAGACGGGTGTAGAATGTTTGTGGAGTTTGCAGTTAGTAACTGTAGAACCCTTGATGGATTCATCTATTGCCCTTGTAAGGTTTGTCGAAATAACCGGCGCCACCCGCCGGGTTTCGTATTCGACCACTTGACAGGGGGAAATGGAATGATGCCGGAATACACACTTTGGTTCTATCACGGTGAGAAGCATGTACAGGGTCCTGATACCGGGTCTAATTCCAATCGCCCGGCCTCAGATGCGGGTGCATCTGCAAATCAGGGTGGAGACATGCACGGAATGTTGCGTGATTTATTCGGCATGCACGAAGTAGTTAGGGAAGACAATTGTGAGCCTCAGGCCGTAGTGCAAGGGGGTGAGGAAATTGTGACCGAAGAAGCCGCTGAAGGCGATGCACTAAAGTACTATGCCCTTCTAAAAAAGGCGGAGAAGCCACTTCATACTGGGACAAAACATAGCAAATTAAGTGCCACTGTTCACCTGTACAACTTGAAGTGTGTTGGTGGAGTTAGTAACTCGATTTTCTCGGCTTTCCTAGAGTTCATCAATCAGTTGCTACCCGAGACTAGTGAAACTCTGCCAGTTAATACATATGAGGCGAAAAAGTTTTTGCGAGACATGGGACTAGGCTATGAGAAGATTCCAGCGTGCCGTAATGACTGTATGCTATTCTGGAAGGGCAATAAAGAGTTGGATTCATGTACCGTATGTGGAGAATCTAAATGGACGGAAGCAATCAATTTAGATGA
The DNA here is from genome assembly GCF_965113065.1 of Corylus avellana. NCBI lineage: Eukaryota > Viridiplantae > Streptophyta > Magnoliopsida > Fagales > Betulaceae > Corylus > Corylus avellana. The sequence goes on from NC_142497.1 coordinate 19,246,947, forward strand.
GGACGGTCAACCCATATCATCGGGCAAGAAACGTCCGGTGAAGGTGTTGCGGTGGTTTCCACTCATACCACGACTACAGAGGTTGTTTATGTCAGAACATACAGCACGCTTTATGAGGTGGCATGCAGAAGGCCGCACTAAGGATGGCGTATTGAGGCATCCAGCCGACGGCTTAGCATGGAAGTCATTTGACAATTTACATCAGGAGTTTTCAGCGGATAGCAGGAATGTAAGGCTCGGACTAACCTCTGATGGATTTAATCCATTTGGGAATATGACTACATCGCACAGCACTTGGCCTATAATGGTTGTACCCTACAACTTGCCTCCTTGGATGTGCATGAAACACACATCTTTTATACTATCATTGATTATCCCGGGCCCAAGTTCACCTGGAATGGATATAGATGTCTACCTTCAACCCTTAATTGAAGAGTTACAAGAACTATGGAATGTAGGGGTTCGCACATATGACGTCTCAAAGAAAAATAATTTTGTTATGCGAGCGCAGTTGATGTGGACAATTAATGACTTCCCAGCATATGCAGATTTGTCTGGATGGTCTACCAAGGGTGAGAAGGCATGTCCGTGTTGTATGAACTCGACATGGTCAAAATGGTTAAAACATGGCCATAAATGGTGTTATATGGGGCACAGGCGATACTTGCCCATGGATCATCCATGGAGACGAAACAAAAGCACATTTGACGGCAACGTAGAACTAGAATGTGCCCCTGATGTGCCAAGTGGAGATGAAGTCATAAGCCAATTAGAAGGGATGGTGTTTGGGGATGAGAACGCCGGTCAGGCAAGGGAGGCTGAGAAAAAAGAAAGAAAAAAGCAGAAGACGAATAATGGCCATGTAGTGTGGAAGAAGAAAAGTATTTTCTTTAGATTGCCGTATTGGAAAGATAATTTATTGCGGCATAATCTTGATGTTATGCACATAGAAAAAAACGTCATGGACAACATACTTGGTACAATACTGGACATTCCAGGGAAAACGAAGGACAACCACGCCGCCCGCTTAGATTTGCAAGAAATGGGCTTGAGACGTACACTTCATACATTTGTGGACCCGCAGGATGGTAAGACCTATTATCAACAAGCTACCCACACGATGTCCAAGGATGATAAAACACATTTTTTGAAAGTGCTACGAAATGTAAGGGTGCCCGACGGATATGCCTCGAACATTTCTCGTTGTATACGACTTAAGGACCGTACGATATCGGGGTTAAAGAGTCATGACAGTCATGTACTGATGCAGCAGCTTCTACCTATTGCATTGCGTGGTTCACTTCCAAGCAATGTGGTTAGACCTCTTGTTGAGATGTCCACATTCTTCAGGTGCCTATGTTCAACAACATTGACCGAACAGGATATTGACCGACTACAGTGTGACATCTGTATCACGTTGTGCAAGATGGAACAAGTTTTCCCCCCCAGCTTCTTTACGAGCATGGTTCATGTGGTCGTGCATCTTATCCGTGAATGCCGACTCGGTGGACCTGTACAGTATAGATGGATGTATCCGGCAGAGAGGTAAAATTTGTTTACGGATATATTTCTATTTTTTGGTTTCAGGTGCCAATACATGACAAGTACTAACTAAACTGAAAATATGTATTGGTTCATATTTAGGAGCCTTGGAGTATTCAAATCTAATGTGCGCAACAAAGCGGCTCCCGAGGGCTGCATTGCGGAGGGCTACATAGCAACTGAGTTGGTGACGTTTTGTTCGAGATATTTAGAGAATACACCAACCTTTCACAATAGGATACAAAGAAATCTGGATGGTTCAAAGGGAAATGGAACACGAGTCCGACTCGACCGAATCACAATGACACAGATACACCGGTATATTATGTTCAACTTGGACGAGTTTCATCAATTGCGGATGTAAGTAGAGATCTTTTGTTGGTACATTGCATGCTCAATGAACTTGTGACAATATTGCTCGTATTGAATTATAATTAACATAATTTCGAATTGTAGGATGCACATAGATACGCTTAGGCGATCATGCAATAGGGGACGAACAACAGAGGCTCAGTTGGAGACCCAACATTATGACTTGTTCTGCGAGTGGTACCGTGACTACGTAAGAATGATGTGATGTTTACCTTATCACAATTGTCGGAGTTATTTGCGTGCAATTTTTAAAATCAACTAAAGCTAGTAACCGTGCGTTTCCATTGTACGTAATATATTCACAGGTCGATCGATTGGACGAGCGATCCAGGAATGAACTTGGTGACAAATTGGTAATGCATTGTAGAGGGCCGAGGGAGGCAGCAGTCAGATACAATAGATATGTGGTTAACGGCAAGCTGTTTCGCACTATTGCATCTGATGCCGGAAAGAGGACTCAGAACAGCGGGGTGTGTGTGCCGACTCTTGATGGCGACACGTACTACGGGAAGTTAACGGAAATAGTTGAGGTTGAGTATTACGACAGGACTAAGTACGTTATGTTTAGGTGTGATTGGGCAGACAACACGAGGGACAAGGGGTACAAGGTGGATGAGTATGGTATAGTACTTGTCAACTTCAAAAACCTTGTCCACACGGGAGACCTGGTTTCTGATGAGCCGTATGTGCTAACTTCACAAGTTGACCAGGTATTTTACGTACAAGATGATAGGTGCCCAGATTGGGCTTGCGCAGTAAGGACCAAGCCTAGAAACATATACGACGTTGGTCAGGTTGAAGGACATCAAGATTCATGTGTCAATTACCACGAGTGTGAGCCTCTTATTTTGCCCAGAAATGTTGATCACGATCTACAAGATCATATCGAATACGTCAGACACGACTTAGATCCAACCGAAGCGTATGTATAGTAGTATAATTAATTTTATATTTATGTTTTGATTGGTAGTTGTTCACTACATGCACATTACATCAACACACTTAATTAAGCTGTGCATTTGCTAAAATCTGATATATATCTCATGTAGCACTATTATTCATGCATACTTAATGTAGTAAATATTTCATACATTGTTTAAGAAATTAATTGGGTTTGTGGTGTTTTTTACAGGGTACCATGAGTACAAGGGGGAAGAGGAAAGCACGCAGGGGCTCGTCCGCAGTGCGGCAGTCTACGTCGCCTGGGTCTCCGGCAGTCCAACTTGATGACAGCGAGCAACAAGACGTTGCTCAGCTTCTTGGGATACAGGAAGGATATCGACCAGTTCTTCCAGGTACGATGGAAGGGGAGACCCCTGTCCATGCTTCATACACTCGGGCAGGCATGGCCCAAACCGGGTTTCGGGTTGATTCGTACCCGTACAGCGAGTTACGACAGAGTTATGAGGGCGATGTCGAGCGGCTTTACACCCAGCATAGCGCAGGTACGCCCGACTGTTTTTTTAAAGATTCAAAAGATTGAAAGTTTCTAACTATATTGGTGCAATATCAATTATATTTAACTACAACTACAATTTCATAGAATTCTAAACATTATTAAAAACTACAAAGCAGGTCTGGAGGACACTGAGACAGAGGCCCAGGAACACATGGCAGGTGGGGCACAGGCCACAGATGACCCGCAGCCCACCAACCCTGCTCCCGACGCTCGGTTACGCCCTCGGCAGGTCCGGATCATAAGTAAGTGTATATACTTTAATGTCGTTGTTGATTTGGTTTTAATTTACTTGTTACCTAGTATTGAATTCGAAATAACTTACCTAACTAATTTTTAATTTGTTAGGTACTGATTCTGAAGGAAACACCGTTATTGAGGTGTTTACCATTCTTGATTCGCACAGGCGGCCGGGAGTCCCCCCCGGCAAACGGATCATTTTGGAGTACAATGCATCATGCCAGCCCGTTGGATTTAGTGCCATGCGGTTCAGACGGATGACCGGAGACATAGTTAGGAGCGGAAATTTCGTCCGAATACCAGACGATTGGACGAAGGTACCGGACCGTACCAAGGAGGATATTTGGGACGCCTTGATGGTATGTTTTTTAATAATAAGTTAAACACTAGTAATGTATATATGTATATATACACTCTAAGTACGCTATATATATGTGTGTTTAGTAAGTAAATGCATATACACATATTTTATTTTATTTTTTAATTTATCAATGTTGAACTTGTGCAGGCATACTTTTTCGTTCCACCCGAGTACAACTTGGAAGCAGTAAAAAATGAAGCATTTAAGGATATGGGCTCCAAGCTGCGGACTTGGAGGCACGAGCTCAAAAAAATATGTGCCATTACGGAGGAAGATACGCCGGACACTATACGGGCAAGACTGGGGGGACAGACGCTAGGCGAGTACAATCCCGTCGATCTGGATATCTTATTGGAGAGATGGTGTACCCAGGAGAATAGGGTAGGTCATGAGTTAAATTCTTAGTGTTGTGTACTGTCATTTATTGTAATTGTATTGGTATTAACATATTAAAAGTGTTAACTGTGTAGGAGTATGCGGCGAAAATGAAGAGCTTGCGAGCATTAAATGATTCACCACATTGCAACAGATCAATGAGCTATGCCAGGTTGACACAAGAGGAGGTACGTGTGTAATTTATCCTATATATATCTAACATTATATCGTATTGATATATTTAAAAATAAATGAATTACCTATTTTAAATGCAGGCCGAACGTTTGGGCCATCAACCCACTCGTGCACACAATTATGTCAAGTCACACACGAAGAAGGGCGGTGGATATCCGAATGATATTGTGAAGGAGAGATGTGTATGATATTCACTTTTCATATGTTGTTTTGCTTGTATATTTGATAAATTATTTGCGATTAACAGTTGTGCGACCCACTGACTCAATAATTAATGTGACATTCAGGAAAAGATGAATGAGCTTATACCCACCGACCCTGCAGCATCGTCTAGCATCACAGAAGGAACGGTCAGGTGGGCGCCAAACGACGCATTCGCCCAGGCAATGGGAAATAAGCCTGAGTATGCCGGTAGGGTTCGGATGGCCGGACCAAATATTCTGCCTGTGCGGGGGACCATACACTCATACTATACACCGTCACAGGCACGGTCAGGAAACGTCAGGTATTCCACGATATCACAAGACACACTTGATAGAGCGCTTGACGCGGAGAGGGCGAAGCACAAGGAAGAGATGGATGCGTTGTTGGCCGAGAACAATGCGCGGGTAGCCCAGCAAGTGGCGGAGCAGATGGCTGAGAACAATGCCCGGGTAGCGCGACAGGCAGCTGAACAGGAGGCTGAACGTCAGGCAAGGTTTGACGCCCGTTTTCGCCAACTTGAGGAAATGATCCGGTTTCACACCCCACCAGACAATGCTTCCCCACCCTTTGCGATGGTGCGATCGTCGGTCGACAGTGGATCAGGTACTGACTTTTTTTAATAGTCAATTTAGTTTTATAACTGTCCCTATATATATATATTTAGAATTTGGATATGTTGTAGTCATTCTAAATAATTAATGATGTTGTAAATCTTGCTTAAATTTGGTTTATATATCATGGTTGGTTTGGTGATGGATGTGGGTTAGAGTTTTGCTGGTTGAGATAATTATTTAGAGTTATTCATGCACGTATAAATGGATATAACTGCATGGCACGAAGCAATACATGCATATCAATATCATCAAGACCAGTTCTTCATAAACTTAATTTTGTAACTCTAAATATAAATAGATATAAATGCACTCAATGCTAGGGAGGGCGCTTTCCCTTTGTGTTTATCATATCTTCCATTGAACCCCCAACATTAATAACCTATATGGAAGTTCTATAATTGTATTCGGGCTCAATCGATTATTTGTTTGGTGGTTGTTTTATTGGTGAATATTGTTTGTTTTATCATTTGCAGGTAATGGACATCGTCGAGAGGATGCTATGGATGTCAATGATCGCTAGTCTGGTCGAGAATTTGAGGCTATTCAGAGTTGTGTATAAGTTGATGTAATTGTATTTGTGTATATTATGTTAGTATGTGACATTTTTGGTGTGTTGAAGTTAGTTTATATATATATTTGTGATTGGTGTATATATATTATGTTATTTGTGTTATTATGGTGTGTTGAAGTTAGTTTTGATGGGTAGTTTGTGATTGATGTTAATGGATATGATGTATGTTATTTGATGGAAAAATTGTATATTATTTGCATGGTTTTGATGGATAGATTGAATATCAGGTGAACCGTAACACAAAATTCGGGTATAGTCCTGAAAAAAATCACAAAAAATATAGGGGGGAGGGAAAAAATCTGGTTCAAAACGAACCAAATTTGCCGACGTGTCAAAAATTGACACGTCAGTAATTACTGACGTGTCAAAAATTGACACGTCGGCAAATTTGGTTCGTTTTGAACCAAATTCCTGACGTGTCAGTTTTTGACACGTCAGGAATTTCCTGACGTGTCAGTTTTTGACACGTCAGGAAATTATTGACGTGTCAAAAATTGACACGTCAGTAATTTCTTGACGTGTCAATTTTCACACGTCAGAAGATTTACTCACGTGTGAAAATTCAGCACGTCAGTAATTCCTGACGTGTCAATTTCGACACGTCAGGAATTCCGATTTCCTGACACCCACATTCTTCACGACCGAAACACGTCAGGAAAGCTCCGTCAGCAAGATTTACTGACGTGTCAGGTCGTCTGACACGTCAGTAACCATGGGTCAGCAAAAAATGTGTTTTTTGTAGTGTATTAATGTATTATCATTATAATTTTAGTAATTTATATATTATCACTATAATTGATATGATTATATCACATGATGATTTGATCATTAAATCATATGATTATATAATAATAAATAATACATATATAATTTGACATAATTCATAAGTCATAAGTCTACAAGTTAATCATATGATTCATGTACAATGATAATCACAATTAATTCAATTGAATTAAACAATATATTACTTATAACTACAAGTCTACAATTTAATTAAAGCATTATTAGATACTTTAGGAATTTAGGATTTAGGAGTTTGAACATTACCATTTACCATTAGATATTAAGTTCAATTCAAAGAAAAAAGATTATAAGTAAATATGATAAGAATTTAAATAATTAACCGGTTATGATTTAATATTTAAGGAAATTTTTTTAAAGTACAAGTAAATATAAATTTTGGGTCAAATATTTTTTATTTTTCAATATGGGCTTTTTTTATAGCAATTGGGCCCAAGAAGATATTAAAAATACAAGAAAAAAAAGTGAGGGTAAAAAAAAGCCAAAAAAAAAAGCCAAAAAAGCCAAATTTTTAAAAAGCCCAATTTTAAAAAAGCGGTTAGCGGGCGGTTATCTATTTCGCTAACAGCTAACCGTTAACCGCTATGCGGTTAGCGGTTGCGGTTAGTAAAATCAACTAACTGCTAAGGCGGTTACAGTTAGCGGTTATTACCACTAACCGCTAACCGTAACCGCCTTTGCACCCTTAGGTAGGGGTGGTCAGCCACCCCATGGGTGGTTTGGGATGGCCTGCGAATGAAATAACTAGTGCTTGAAGAGATGGAGAATGCAGGAGGGTTTGGTAATGGCTTTAATGGGATTGCTAAAAAAGATGATTTCGACCCAAGTGTGTCGTCTCCATTTAAGATTGCTGAGATCCGAGCTGTCATTCCCAAGCATTGCTGGGTCAAGAATCCCTGGATGTCTCTTAGTTATGCTCTCACGGATATATTTCTGGTTATTGCATTGGTTGCTGTTGCAATTTACTTCGATTCTTGGATCTTTTTCCCACTCTATTGAGCTGCTCGGGGAACAATGTTCTGGGCTATTTTTGTTCTTGGACATTGTTGGGTCATAGATCGGCCACACTAAACCTAACAGGCTATTAAATCCGACCCACAGTACATCACCACTAAAGATGGATCCAAACCAAGGCTAAACTCGGTTACTTATGCCACTTTACCAAGCCTTGCTAGGTAATTCATATTCAACTTAAAGATCGGTTTACCGAGGAACATTAGTCTTTCGGTCAAAAACTTGGTAACTGAACAAGATACGTGCTCCCGATGAATACTCAGGAGCACGTCATTTACTTACATAATATTCTCATACGATTCACCACACCAAAATAGTACACGTGGATCTTCGGGAGGCTCACCATGCTAGGTGGACAGCTACTATCTGATGCCTATAAAAGGGAAGTCCCATTTCATTTTTTTGGGCTACCTGAAATTGGAGTATTCTCAATTCTCGCTTGTTTAAAACATTTAAGTTCATATATTCTCCCAAATACAATCATTGACTTAGGCATCGGAGCTACCCCTGTCGTCAACCACCGGCAACTCTGATCCTATTCTCTGCTATTTTGTAGGCAAACGATTCTTCGGATATCACAACACTCATAGGGTTCATGCCACGTCACCTCTCGGAAAACTGTCATCAACAGACATGATTGGTAATCACATACTTTTCTGCATTCTTTGCCTTCCATTCTCTAACTTTCATGTTTACCATTAATGCATTCATTCATATACTCTACTTTACAATGCCCACCCTTGGGGTGGCTTGATGCCATCCCATAGGGGTCGGGGGGGTGGCAACTCCACTATTGGCCACCTCTTCAATTTTTAAATTAAATTAATAAAAATTATTATGCTAGCATAGCAAAACGGTGCATTTTGATTTGGACTAATAGATGTTACAAAAATCTAACGGTAGGAATTTTATTGGGATTTTGATTAAACCAAGGAGTAAAATTTTGAAAAAAAAAAAAAAAAAAAAAAAAAAAAAACCTAGGAATTTTCTATTTTTGACAGGTTATATTATTTACCCAGTTAAATTTGTAGTTTTTTTTTTTTTTTTTTGGTTAAATAATTTGTTGTCCCTTGTATTTTAACAACTTTTTTTTTTTTCCCCTTCAGTTTTCGTTTTTTATCACATTTGGTACCTCGGTTATTTTAACAAGTTAGACGGAGATAGTATTTCCGTTTAACTTTCATCCAAAATTTGACGTAAATTCACGTCAGCGCCCTTAAAGATGCGACACGTGTCCATATATATAATTAAAATTTAAAAAATTAAAATTAAAATGATTAAAAACCCCATTTTACCCTAAGGAGTGTCCGGCCATCTCCAAGTTGCAAAATGGGGGTGGCCGAAACCACCCCCCAAGGCTATTAGGGGTGGTTTGGCCTGGAGTGGTTTTGGCCACCCCCAAGAGCCAACTCTACTTCTTCTTTTTTTTTTTTTTTTTTTTTTTCATTGGCCTTTTGGGGTGGCTGAAACCACCCCAGGCCAAACGGGGGTGATTGAACCAGCCCCAACAGCCTTGGGGTGCTTTTGGCCACCCCCAAATAGGCCGAGGTGGCTGGCCACCCCTTAGGGCAAAATGGGGGTGGCTAGCCTTTAAAAAAAAAATTAAAGGATTTTTAATCTTTTTATTTTTTTATTTATTTTTTAATTAGATATATGAACAGGTATCTAGTTTTTAGGGGTGCTAGTGTAGATTTCTGTCAAATTTTGAATAGAAGTTAGACGGATGTATCGTCTCTGTCTTTATCCACAATCGATGTGCTAGTTGTAATAAAAACGAAAACTGATAAGACAAAAAATAAAATTGTTAAAACACAAGGGGCAAAAAAAATATTTAACCCTTTTTTTTTTAATATGTCCATACAAGGAGAAATAAATGAAGAATTCAATCTAGTAACGTTTACTTCCTGAGACGTGATCTTTAACCAATTAAACTACCATTTAAGAACAAATCTACAGTTGAATCACGGTAGTATAATTTTTTTACAACACATTTGCCAAATCCATAAGAAACAACTTTAAATGTCGTGTCAATAAAAAACCAAGTAAAAGAATGTCAAGTAATTTTCTTTTTTTTTTTTCTTCTAATCTTTCCATCTTCCCATCAAAGCAAAAAAAGGCTTTTATAAATGTCATTTCTAGATTTTAAGGGCTAAGACCTTATGTCTTCTAGTGTTTTTTAACCTCTCATATTTAACTTTATTCTCTATTTCTTTCACATAAAATATTTGAAAATCTAGATTGTTGAACAAAAAAATAGCATATATGATTTTTTTTTTTTTTACTTCACCAAATTTAATTCACATTACAATTAGGTCCTCGCGACCACTACAGTGTTGCTAGACAGTTTTGGTGGTTGATGTAGAGTTGCCAATTGCCATATGACCCTTGTGGTTAAGGCAAGGTTGCTAGACAATAAAGGCCAACATATGTGGGGGGAAATAAATTATACGACAAAATAATGATTTTGCTAACATATTTTTTTTTTAAAAAAAAAAAATCTAAAATATTGGGTTAAATATACTTAGAGCCTGTTTGATATTGTGTTTAAGAAACAGAACTTTTAAGTCAAAAAGAACTTTTGGACAAAAGCTTAATTTTTGTCAAAAGTGTGTTTTGGCTATTTTTAGGCTTTTTGAACCCTTAAAAGCGCTTAAAATTTTTTTTACCAAACGAATACTTTTTTCTTCAAACAGACTTTTTAAATGTTAAAAGCATTCTTAGGGCCCTCAAACAATTCCAAACACCGTTAAACCCCCTTAACATGTATGACACTTAGATAAATCAAACTATAATTTTGTTACAATTAAACTACTTTTTTGTTTTTTTTTTAAAAAAAAATACCCATATTTTCTTAAAAAAAATGAATTTAAAAAAAAATTGATTAAATACTAAAATACATAAGTAAGGTTTGATTAATATAAAAATAATTTGCATGAAATTATGATTTTTTATTTTAGTTTTTTTAATTGAAATTTTTTTTTTTAATTTATTTTTAAGAAATATGAGTATTTTTGAAAGAATGAAAGAAAAATGGTTTAATTGCAATAAAATTATAGTTTGTTTGATGTATCTAAATGTAACAACTGTCAATTTATAAGATAAAATAATAAATAACCTGTTAGTTGAGGCCCTTGAGGGGCCAAAATATATTTATTCCTAAAATGTTTTTACAAAACTCGAGGAGTGAGAGAAGAAAAGGGAACTCCTGGCTCAAAAGACATGGGCCAGGAAAACAAAGGGCAAAAAGTATGGGCCAGAAGCAATAGCTTTACTGGGCCAAAGCCCAGCTGTCATCCATACGATGAGAAGACCGACCAAGAAAGCAACGTCACTGGCAGGGCAAAACCGTCATTCCAGTTTCATCAGACGCGTCGCTTCCTCATTGGACAGACATACTTTCTGGCTTCTGCCTGTTGTCACGCATGACCACCATCATTGATATTTAGAGGGGAGTGGAGCCACCGAATACCCAGGTCTGAATTGTTCAGAAAGAGAAGAGAAAGTGAAAAAGTATTTTCTTCGCGTGAGAGTCTCATATAGTCCAATCTTTATCTCTCTCTCTAGTCTCTACCCACGCAGATTCATCCCCATTTCTCGTTTGCACTAGATTTTCTGCACCCATTTCTGTCTTAAGAGCCCTCGATCCTTAGCCATGGTAACTCTCTTTGAACTATGTTTTCTTTGTTCTCTGCTTTTTGTGCTTGATCTGTGATGTTTGACTGACCGTCGATGTGCTTGTTTTGGGCTCTACTACTATGGATCTGATGTGGGTTTTCTTTTGATATTGGAATTTCGGTGTCGATTATGATATGTGAAGTTGTTGGGTAGTTACCGTACGATTAACTACTGGGTTTGATGCAGTGAGTGTCTGATGTACGTTAGGAAGAGAACCAATTTTTTCACATTTGGGTTGTTGGTTTAGTGGATCTTTTGGTTGATCCTGCCGCTTGATTTATTTGTGGGTTGGACTTCCTTAAATTGTGGTATCATTACCCTTAAAAATAAGTGCTATTAGTGTTTGCTGCAATGTTTTGATTTTGTAGAGAATGGACGAATATGAAAAGGTTGTGCATTAGTTAGATCATCCTCGTGGCGCATGCTGTTGTGGGTGTGATTTAGTTTCAATCCACGAATAGATGCTCTTAGTTTACAATTGGTTTTTGATTGACTGCATTTCTTTGCATTTGGGGTGGGTGGGTTATGGATTGTCTGTTATTATATCTTGTTGATATTAGGTGTTTGTTTTATGAATCCTGATGGGGTCGGTAATTTTGGCATGTCTTATGTAAAAGAACCATGTGCTATTTTTAGTGGTATTTGTGAATTAAATTGCATATGGTTTCTGTTTCATGTCATAAATTGTAAGCGTTGTAATTCCAAGATCCCTTTGATTGTTAACAACATCATCATTCCTCTATTATTAGAATTGGAAGACTGATTTAGTTGTACGCTGACATTTGTGCATGTTGTTTGTTCTACCCCTTGGGACTTGCCCATTAAAAGCTTTTCTTTTCTTTCTTTTCTTTTTTTTTTATTCCGGAAAAAGAGGGGGTGGGGGTTAAAATTCAGAAAATTAGGCAAATGCCTTTTCCGAGTGCTTCTCTTTGCATTGACCTTTTGATTATTATATGGATTCATAACCACCTGATGCGGCCATGGGATGAAAGTCAATTTGCTGTCTTTAGAATTTACTTTAAAATGTATTAGTTTTGACCACTTAGAATTTTCATATGTAGCACCAACATGTGAATTCCAATTAATGGCATGTGAATGCCTGGAGTGTTCTCTCTCTCTCTTTTGGTGCACTGTTACTGTTCACACTGCCCTTTTAACAGTAGAAGACCCCTAACTTTACCCAATATAGTTTGTGTTGTTGATTGATTGTTAGCTGCTGTTGATGGACTATGGCTGCTGAAAGTTTTTCTACCTCAGCCACTGTCTCATTTTTGAAACAATGATATGCTTATCCTCTAATTTTTTGACTTTTTTGACATGATCAATGTTGGCAATCTGACTTTACATTGAGGAAATCTATTGGCCTCCTGCTCATCTAGAGGCTCAATGGCTAGTTTGCACATGAGGATAAAATTTGTATTCATTCCCATGGCTCAAGATGTCTGCTTTCGCATAAGAGGGTGTTATGAATTTTTTTCATCAATATATCTGTAGCAGTAAAACTCTCGGGAGACCAGGGATGTTGAAGATTTAATCTAGCATTTGGAACTCCAATATGATCATCTGGAAAAGAACTCAGTTAGGTCGTTCCAGTTCAACCAGATTGCAGCATTGATATTGTGATTTTGCCCCATTAACTATGGAGGGAAGACAAGATTTTTGGAATGAACAACCTAATCCAATCTCTATATCTCCCAAAAAAAGAACAAAAAACCCATGTGCATTATTTCATATTATCAGAAAGGCGTAACTTTAAATGTTATGCACTCCAGTATATGCCTATATTACAAAACATAGAGAAGAGCCTTTTGGAAATGTTGATCCATGATTGCTCCTGCTGTATGGTCTCTTTCAATTTAGTATTTTATTTTAATGTACATTTTATTTTCATTCTATATACAGGCAAATGCGGCATCAGGTATGGCTGTGCATGATGACTGCAAGCTGAAGTTTCTGGAGTTGAAGGCTAAAAGAACATACCGCTTCATTGTATTTAAGATTGAAGAGAAGTCAAAGCAGGTGGTGGTGGAAAAAGTTGCTGAGCCAATTCAAAGCTACGAAGATTTCGCTGCAAGCCTTCCAGCTGATGAGTGTCGATATGCTGTGTATGATTTTGACTTTGTGACTGAAGAGAACTGCCAGAAGAGCAGGATTTTCTTTATTGCATGGTAATATTACATGCTACAAGTTCGTTGTTTGGTTTTTCATTTTGTTTTTTAATTTAAACCTATCCTCTTGAATCATTTGCTGTTCTGTTCATGTTTACTGTTTACTTAGGTCTCCTGATACTGCAAGGGTGAGGAGCAAGATGATCTATGCAAGCTCCAAGGACAGGTTCAAGAGAGAACTGGATGGAATTCAAATAGAGCTGCAGGTGACTGATCCAACTGAGATGGGTCTTGATGTTTTCAAAAGCCGTGCCAACTGAGATATCTCCCAGTTCCCAGTCTTGCACGACGATTTGGCTATGCTCTCGGTTTTACTCTTAAGTGAAATGTTAATAGTTTGTGGGCCTGTGAACCTGACTGAGTTATGATATTGGTTTGTTGTTGAAGTTTTACCTTACAGTTTGTCCTAAAACAAAGTTTCAGTGATCCAATTAATATCTTATGATTTGTTGTGTGGAACTGAAGCAATGAGTGTCTCATTGTAGTTGTTATGTCTACATGCTAAAGGTGTATCATCTGGGAATAGAAAAGCACTTCTGGTTTGTTTTTAAGACTCTGAAGTGGACTTTTGACCCTTTTAGCCTTGCAGGAGGTGACTATGATACAGGGCTATTTATATTGCTGGTCTGGTTGGTTTGTAACTCGAGCAAGATTTGTTATTAAATAGACCTGAGAAACTTGTTTGAGCTTTATCTTTGTCCTTTGGATTGTCTGAACTTTGCCAGTTTATTCCTTGTTGACATTCACAGATCTAACAGTTTATTCCTTGTTTGAGCTTTATCTTTGTCCAAGGATTTTTATTTGCCTATCTAAATTTTTTTCAAATGACTTAATATTTTATTTTTGGTGAGGCCTTTTACTTTCTTTTCCACCTTTTATTTTTTATTTTTAACAAATTTAATATTGAAGGCATTATTTTATTTTTGTTTAGGCCTTTTAATTTCTTTCTTTTTAACTTTTTTTTTTAACAAATTTATATAAAAGGTATTTATTTGGAGCCTTTTATTATATACTAGGCCTTATTGCAGCGGCAAATTGCATAGCCCTTGACGCTAGTTAGCATCCGCTATGCACTACTGCACAAGCCCCATATTTGAACCTTTTTTAGTGCAGATTGCCTTGGGACAACTTGAATTCAGATTTTAAGAATTTAACTTTGCAGAAAGAAAAAATAAGTCAACCTTGGTGTATTTTTTTTATTCAACATAAGACCTAAAGCTGGACTTTTTGGATTGTCAATATCATGGTGCAATTTGAAGTGATAATTTGAACTGAAGGTAAATTCCTTCTTCTCACTTCTCACCAACAGAGAGATGAGGATTCGGATCCTCTTTAATTCATTATCCAGTTCATAGACATGTCCTTCCAATAAAAAATAAAAATAAAAATAATGATAATAATTAATACTTAAAAAATAAATAAAAACTAAAATAATAATAATAAAAAAAAAGGATGGGTGGCCAGACTAAAAAAATAATAATAATAGGTTAGCCCTTGGAGGTGATGGGGTGGCCAGCCACTCCTTATTTGTAGCTCTATGATTTCTAAAAAAAAATTATAGCCATAAACTGAATATTTTTCAGTCTATTTTGCGCTCGAGAGAATCCTACTTTCAAAGATGAAGGATCATCATAGAGCTTTAATCCAACACACTAAATGCAACCAAAAAAAAACAAAAAAGAGAAAAATCCTCTGACATTTAATGCTCTGGCAAGAAACAAGAATGCAGCTGAACAGTAGAGAAAAATGTCCTCTATCCACCATTTTTTTTATAGACTGCAAATTTTTACAACACGACATACTCCTCAGAAATATGCAAAGGAAACATCAACAGACCACACAAAAAAATGACTATTGACAGATTCTCAGAGGCCAACTCAACCAAAGGGAGCAAATTTCCATTGTAACACAGACTATTATTACGACAGCATCAATTTCATTTTCTTCAAAAAAGTGCTTACAAGAGTCTGTTGTTAACAGACAAACAATCAGTTAAAGATTCCCTTCATCCTCAATTTACATGGCACATTCCCTCTCCTTCACCTCCTAGTTACAAATTTACTTGCATACAGAAAAGAATCTAGTCATCTTTAACTGGCAATGCAGATTGTTAGATTGGTAAAAACTGTAATCATCAACAACCATGATTCTTCTACAGCAAATAGAAAGACACTGGTAAAATGTCGCAGAGACTATTGACCTACTTCAACAAGTATGACAAATTATTCTCCAACATATCTAGGTAGACTGAACTGGACTTTTTAAGCAAGTTCCATGAATAAGAGAATTATATGTGACCCGATTTGGCGTCACCCCCCTTCTTATCATGTCATCACGTAATTCAAATGCCTTGGTGAGTTCTCCAGTAACGCAGCAACCATAAATCATAAAATTATATGCTAATGTATCAGGCTTTAGACCCTTATTTAGCATGGTGATCCACAACTTAATAGCTTCCTGTAAATTACCGCTTCTACAGTGCTCATAGATAAAAGTCGAATAGGTAATACAATCTGGAAAGATACCGTTGTCAGTCATTCCAACAAGGAGCTTGGTGGCTTCCTGAATCTTACCCAATTTGCAGAAACCCCGGATAAGTATATTATACGTCACAGTGTTTGCTAGAAACCCTTTAAGCATTGTATCGTGCAGCTGTACAGCTTCCTCCATATTTCCATCCTTTGTAAGGTAGTCAAGGAAACAACCATATGTGATTTGATTGGGAAGGTCATTGCCAACTAGCATTTCTTTTAAAAGAAGCTCAGCTTTATCCATATTTCCTGCCTTACATAAGCCATTTATCAAGGCAGTATATGTCACCACATTAGGAATGCATCCCTCAGAAGCCATCATATCCCATATCCCAAACGCCTTCTTAAGATTTCCTGCTTTGCTGTATGCATCTATCATACTAGTATATATAACTTCATCGGGCTTCAGTTCTTGATCGTGAATCTCCTTCAAGAGACCAAATAATGTTCTCGTATCATGCTGCTTTAGAGTTCCACAAATGAGTACCGTATAACACACAAGATCCATGTCTACTCCTCTTTCAACCATCTGACGACAAGCACTCAATGCATCCTTCATTTTCCCCTCCTTGCAGTAACCATGTACAAGTGCACTATAACACATCACATTTAACTTACGATGCTCTTTGTGAAGGTCGTCTATCAATTCTTTGGCTTCAGAAACTCTACCCAAAGAACAAAGACCACTAATTAAAGGCCTATATGTATACGTGTCTGGTTCAAGACCCTTCTCAACCATTTCATCGAGCAATTCAAAGGCTCTGACTGTGTTACCATTCATACAGTGACCCTCTATCATAACATTATAGGTCACCTCATTTGGCAGAATGTTTCGCTCAACCATTTCATCAAACAATTTACTTGCTTCACCCATCATTTTAGCACTACAGAGACCAGAAATAAGTGCAGTAAAGGTGTAAGTATTCGGCACAATGCCCTTCCCAGTCATCTCATGATATAGCCTAAATGCCTTGTGCAGTTCTCCTTCTCTGCAGTATCCACTTATCAATGATGTACAGGTTGCAACCGTTGGCACTAATCCTTTATCAATCATCTGATTAAAGAGAAACTCTGCTTCACTCAATTTCCCAAACTTGCATTGCCCATTTATCAAAGAATTGTAGGGATACACAGTAGCTATTATCCCTGCTTCTGACATTTTACCAAAATAACAATATGCAATACCTAAATTCCCTCTTCTGCAAAATGAATCAATCAAAATAGAGTAAGTGATATCATTTGGAAACAAACCCTTCTTGCCCATGTTATTAAAAAGTAACTCTGCTTCGTCCAATTTCCCTTCTTTGCACAAAGAATTGATCAATGCATTGTAAACAAACAAGCTAGGCAACACCCCCACTCTCTCCACCCTATTTACTACATTATAAGCCTCTTCAATTCTATCGCTCCTCCTCAATCCTTCCACAACTCCAGAAACAGCAGCTTCACTTGGAGCAAACCCCAACTCAATCATTTCATCAATCAACTCCATCCCGGCCATGAATTCTTGCACTTTGCACAAACCAAGTACTAATGTACAATATGTAACCACATCCGATTTCAATCCCTTTCTGCTTAATGAATTCTTAATCTCAACAGCCTCCCAAGCCTTTCGGCTTTTGCAGAGCCCATGAATCAACACATTATACATCACAACACTCGTATCACATCCATTCAACTCCGCCCGCCGAATCATTTCCTCAGCTCTAAGAAAATCTTTCAATTCACACAAACTCCGAACCACCACGGTGTACATATAAACATCGGGCCTAAGACCCGCATTCACAAACCCATCAAACAATTGTAAAACTACATCAAATTGCCTAATTCTCACTAGCCCGTTCAAAAGGGCACTCCAAGTTCTAACTTCAGGCAACAGCTTATTCTCTTTCATGAGCTTCACAACCAATACACCATCGAAGAATCTTTTATTTTGCACATAATTCTGAATTAACAAATCAAAACCCAAACTCGAAGCAAAATTAAATTTCTTATAAGAAATCAAAAAATGTTCAAAAACCTCTTTTGGGTCTAACCCACGAAGAAAAAGCGTTTGCATAAGCGAAGACGCCGGCCAAAAGAGATTGGACTGGACCAGACCGTGGATCAGAATGCAAAACGACGTCGGCGAGTGGTTGAACTTCTGGTGCAAACCCAAGAAATTGAAGAACCTGAGGGCCAACCTGGAGTCGTCCAGGGTTTGGATCAGGACCTTCTCGACGTGGTCGGGCCTCAACGTGCTCGAAATGTAGGTGTTGTTGAGCGCGACTTTCCAGCTCTGGTTTCCTCGCACGATGTCTCCGAGGATCGACACGAAGTGCGAGTCGTTTTCGTCATTATCTTGGGAGGTGAATTTGGAGGTACAGAGGCTTCTTGGTTTTGGATAGATGGTGGAATTTGTGAGGGGTCGATGAGGACGAGTGAGCTTCATTTTCAATTCTGGGTTTGGAATGAGAGGGCTTTCACGTTTGAGGCATTTGAGGTTGCAGAGGTTGGAGCTACACGAGGAGAGTGAGTATCCACATCCGCCGCTTTAAAAGCTTCTCAGTTCAAATATACCTAATTATGAGTGTTAGATTTACGCTGTTATAAGGAACATGCCACTACGGACTTAAGTTAGGATTCTCATACTGTTATAGGTTTGCTTTGCATTATCATTACTTGCTTCATGTCTTTAATTTCAAGAAATATATTTGTCCAAGTAGTGTTAATAGTTTCTCAAATTTATTTTACCTTCTTATGCATTAATTTTGATAATGCTTAAGGGGCGATTCCTCATTTAACTACAAGTTAGTTTATTTGAGGAGATTGCCAGTAACCATGTCATGCTGGCCAATGCTAGTTTTGGGTCGTTACAATTGAGGTACTAATGGTTTGTCTGGATTGAGTTTTTAAAAAATAACCCGAACCGGTTGGTCCTTAGACTTAGTGTCTGTGAAGCCCTTTTCTCATTGTTCTTTTTCTGCTTAATATTCATGGTTTATTTGGAAAATTGTCAAGATTTAAGTTTTAATGGGTTTTCTTATCCCAAATGGTTTTATCCATCATATAACGCCGTGGCTTTAATCCGCTGCATTCGTTAGTGCCTTCCACTTTTTTGGTATCGTTCGAGTTCATTGAGGTGCTAGTGATTTGTCTCAATTGGGTTTTTCACTTTAACTTGTATTTGTATTCTGTTTTCGTTGTAATATTTTTTTGATTGAATGGATGTACTTACAAAAAACAAAAAGAAGCTTATTATCGAGTTATATAATTTGTTCAAAATCTGTTAATTTATTTTTGAACGAGCTCGAACTTGTTCACGAACTATTCTATAGATAATATGTAAAGTAAATGTCGTGATTTTTTTTTTTTTTTGTTGCAAAATTCATTCTAATTATTTGTTATTTAATTATGGTTTAGATTTATTATTTGAGTCATTAGATAAATGAACTCAAATATTGAATTATCTAATATCAAGTTTATATGTTTATCTTATAGCATGTATATATATTCATTATGTATGGCGCGCGCGCGCGCACACACATATATATATATATATATATATAAACTCACTCATACGCACAATACAAATACACATATATTTATATCAAGACTTATAATTATAATAATTAAGTTATATATTACATTACAAAGAAAATTTATTTTTATCTTTTTAAATACTTAACATGTTGTCGTTACAAAGTTAAAAATACTATTATAAAAACAAAATTTTACAAGCTTATATGAGTCAATGAGAGTCCAGCTAAGTTTATATAAATTCGATCGTTTAATAAACGAATCTCAATTTTTGTTTAAACTTAGTTCGTTTAATAAATGAGTCGAGTCAAAGCTTATACGTGAGTGACTTTGTTCATTTACAACTCTATCCAAAATGGGACATATAAACTTCCATAAAATACATTGTTTAATTCATAATATTTGGATTTAGAGACATCATAAAGTAGGGGTGAAAATGTGGATAATAGTTTTTGATATCCACATCCGCATCATGCGATTATTATGCACATCTGTGTGGTTAATGCGGATATTATTCGCTATCCACATTTGAGGTAATCAACGTTTTAGACCTTGAAATTGAAATTCACTAATTATTGTTTCTAGTAAATACAAATACAAATACAAAAAAAAAAAAAAAATACAAAAAAAAAACATATTATTTATAGTTGAACATTATTATTCATATCACAAACATTACAAATCCAGCAAATATAAGAAACATAAATTATAAATCCGACAAACATAGATTAAAAAATATTAATATATGTGTGTATAAAGGAATGAGGATGCTGATAATATCTGTATCTACATACTTTAAAACTGCTATACGCATCCGCATTTGCGGATATTAGTTTTTGCTATCCACATCAGCATCTACATATCCGAATAGCGGATTGTAGATAAGTGTGGATAGCAGATGCGAGCGGTTATTAACCGCTCGCATTTTCATCCCTATTAGAAATTATATTGAAAAGAGAGCCTGCTATCAGATTCATCCTTAAAACACCCATTTTGCATACCTCACTTAAACACACCAAAATACACAAAGATTAAAACACGTGATTACATCCCCAAGAGTAAAACACCAAATCCATCCTTAATCCAGCCATGCCGGAATCCACTTGAGAGAAAGAGCCATCGGCCAATGTCGCCGGAATCCATGGTCAGGCCGTGACCCACAGAATCCGCCATGGGTCACGGCCTGACCATGGATTTCAGTGTGGCTAGGCAGTGGCCGGTGATGTTGGGTTTTTGTTGGCCACCAGAGAAAAGCAACGCATGTTCTTCGATTCAAATCATGTTCTTCAATTCTGATTTGATTTGAGTTTTAATAAGAGAAGAGAATTGTGCTCTGAAATGTTATGAGTTCTGTATTAATTTGTCTATTATTCTGTTCAATATGAATGTCTGAGTTACAGATTTTTACTCCCTTCTTTGCTGGGGGATTTTGTTTTGGTTTTCTTCTTTCTTCTTTCTTCTTAAACATAAGGAGCAGTAAAATCTTCTGAATAGTGACCTCTTATCCCCCTTCCTCCTGTCTTGATTTGGCATGATTTTTCTGGTATACCTTCCTTGGTTGCTTCAACTGTGGATATACGATTTTCCTAATCTGCATCTATCAATCATCATACTAACCATCACGTTGGGTAGTGGCCGGCGGCAGTGTCTAGTGGCCGGCGAATATGGTCTCTGTATGTGGCCATTGGGTGAGAGAGGAAAATGGTTTTTTTTTGTTGGTCGATTTAGGGTTAAAAATCTAGTGCTTTTTATTACTATTCCATAAGGTGGTATTGCTAATGTGTCAATACTATATTGGATGCTGTAATTACTGCAGGACCTGAAAAAGGTTTCTCCATTGAAAAGACAGAGTTTTTCTTCAAATTGGATTGAAGGAACTTTCTCCAACTCAGTCTATAAAAATGACATGTGTCATTTGAACATGTGAGATATACATGCTTTTTAATAGTAGGAACAAAGTTTAAATAAATAATATTAAAAACTCATATGCATCTCACATATTATTAAAAAAATAGACACATGTCATTTTTATCGATTGGGTTGAAGGAAGTTCCTCCAACCTAGTTTGGAGGAAAACACTGTCCACAAATAAATACTCGCATCACTTTGAAAAATACAGAGTTTTCCTTCAAACTGGGTTGGATGAACTTCCTTCAACTCAGTTTATAAAAATGACATGTGCCATTTGAACATGTGAGATACATATGTTTTTTAATAGTAGAAACAAAGTTGAAATAAATAATATTAAAAACTCATGTACATTTCACATATTATTAAAAAAATAGCCACATGTCATTTTTATAGACTGAGTTAAAAGAAGTTCCTCCAACCCAGTTTGAAGGAAAATTCTGTCCTTATTTTGTGTAAATTATTATTATTATTATTTTGGTTATAGATGAGATTCGATTTTAAATTCTTCTAAATCATCAAAATTCGTAAAAATTCCACAAATCGAAACACACCACGTCAACACCCGACTTCGCACGCAAACAGCTCTTCACGTATCTCTCCGAACCGCCGATTTCCACTTCTATTCCACCAAATCCAACGGTCAAAATGTGCCATGTCATTGATCCGTGCCTTTCCCTCTCCTCCAATAAAAATAAATCATATACCTGTTGACGCATGTCCTCAGAACCGTCCGATTTCTACTTCAAACAGAGTGAAATCGACAGGCGTAGTTGTGCCATGTCAGCGATCTGTTGCTTCTCCTATTCTCCAATCAAAAGCAACCTTAACCGTTTATAAATACGAAACACCAACTTCACTTCTTCTCATCGCACATTTCTCAACCAATTCTCTCTCTGACCCTGTGTGTGTTTTTTTCACGAGAAAAAAGAGAAATTTCCAATGGCCCCCAAAGCCGAGAAGAAGCCAGCGGAGAAAAAACCGGCCGAGGAGAAGAAGTCCGCGGTAGCGGAAAAGGCTCCGGCCGAGAAGAAGCCAAAGGCTGGGAAGAAGCTGCCGAAGGAAGGCGGAGCTGGCGCGACAGACAAGAAGAAGAAGAGGACGAAGAAGAGCGTGGAGACGTACAAGATCTACATCTTCAAGGTGCTCAAGCAGGTGCACCCTGACATCGGGATCTCCAGCAAGGCCATGGGCATCATGAACAGCTTCATCAACGACATATTCGAGAAGCTCGCCCAGGAGGCCGCCAGACTCGCTCGCTACAACAAGAAGCCTACCATCACCTCTCGGGAGATCCAGACCGCCGTTCGTCTCGTGCTGCCCGGTGAGTTGGCCAAGCACGCCGTCTCTGAGGGGACCAAGGCGGTCACCAAGTTTACTAGCTCTTGAATTGCACTTAGGGTTTCGTGGGATTAGGGTTTATCCAGATTTGGGGAAAAAAGTTAGGGTTAGGGTTTCTGTTTAATTTCTATATCGTTCTCCTTTCCATGTCTTGTGTATGTGTTTTCGGTGATGTAAGTACTGATATTCATGAAAATTGGCACATGAATTTTCTGTGTCTTTCCCAAATTCTCTGTAAAAGAGTAATCGAAGATGGACAAAATGGATTTTTGCCTCACTGGTAGTTTTGATTCACTCGATAGGCTATAAATTCAAAACTTGAAAAAAAGTAAACCTTTTGAATTTGGGCTCATCACTTAACTAAATTTGCTTTTGATTCTCAGCTCCATCTCTTAACAAAATTCGATTCCTGTTCAAGCCTCTCATGGCAAATGAATTGATTCAAAATAAGAACTCATCTACACTTCTCTTTGTCAATTTAATAAACACCAACCCCCGGTGGTGGCAAGGAAGTCAATGGATCCATCGAACCCGTAGACTAAGTTGATAGAGATAAGGAAGCTGATGATGGTTCTTCAATCTAATTCAAGTTTCTTCAATTTATGCTCAAACATCAACCCCCGGTGGTGGCAAGAAATCAATGGATCCATCGAACCCGTAGACCAAGTCGATAGAGATAAGGAAGCTGATGATGGTTCTTCAATCTAATTCAAGTTTCTTCAATTTATGCTCAAACACCAACCCCCGGTTGTGGCAAGGAAGTCAATGGATCCATCGAACTCGTAGACCAAGTCGATAGAGATAAGGAAGCTGATGATGGTTCTTCAATCTAATTCAAGTTTCTTCAATTTATGCCCAATGAGTTTGTTGAAATGATATGCTACATGAGTTTTGATTGTCTTGAAATGATACGCTACTGTTCGTTTTTTAGCAGATGACTTTGAAAGATAACATGCTTATCCTTGAAGACTCCTAATAATATATAATCTTAATTATAATAAAACTCTATTGACTTAGTACCTTTCCACACTACTCATGATTCTCACGACCAAGTGGGTCCGTAACAAGTTGGCATCAAGGATTCAACTGAAGGCTACCAATTTAATGAGTACTACTAGATATTGTTTTGCAAACTCATTTGCTTTTGTTTGCCGGAAAAATTTTGAATTTGTTGTAATGAAAAATGAAAAAAAGTTTTATTTTGTAATTATTATTTTTTATTTGAATAATAATAAAAAGTAAATGATATGATATAAAAAGTGTAAATGTTTTGAAATTATTTTTTTATTTTTTTTTAGAACGATTATTATAAATAGTAAACTAATATTATGCACAACGTTCTATAGAGATAGTATTCAAAATACAATGAAGAATTTCCTCAATAGACCATTTTTCCACGATGAGAGAAAGTGCCTCTTTCTCAAGGCGGTGGGCAGCCTCATTGAGGTATCGTGACTGTCGTCTAACATGATTAACTTTTCATCTGTGTAAACAATTTAGAACTCTTCAAGCTTCCTTAATAAGATGCTCATATTGGCTCCAACTCCTCTCATCTTTTTTGAGAGCTGAGCCGAATATTAAATGTTCAATTTCCATTCATTTAAATTTTTTCGAAAATAAGCTAATTTTGAGCTTATTATCGAGCAATCTTTAACAAAAATAGAAAGAGTCAAATAGCTCTCTTCTCTCTCTTCCAAAAGTAGAAGATAAAAACCCTTCCCCTTATCTCCAGCAGCCTAGGGGGGAAGGACTCATGGCTCTCTCTTCCCACCCTTTTCCCCTACTTCCCCTTACTTCTCCCTCCCCTTCTTGCCGCCACTTAAGATGCCCTATCTCTTTGGAGGTCTTATCCGCCTCTTTTGAAGTCTTATCTTTTGTTCGAAAGCACCATTAGCGCATTCTCTACTGTTAGTTGCCTAGTTTCAGTATCATATCGTCGTCCTCAACCCTGGATATACAAACTTTTTGAAGTTTTTAGATTTGATTTTTTTTAAAATCAGATTTGTAAATTTTAGGAAGCCATACCCACAAAAGCGCCACTCCACTAGGATCCTAGGCCACTCAGCTTCTAGACGCCATCAGCCATGCCATCATCTGACCACCACACGCCGACGCGTGGGGCGTCCTGCGAAGCGTGTGCAACCTTCCTCTACCCCTTCACACTGCCACCAACCCCTTATGGCGTTCCCCGACATCCCCTGGCAATAAGCTTCGGTCTGTGTCCCTTACTCGTTGACACGAGCTGCTCCACATCTCCGACTCCTGGTGTTGCTTTTGTTTTTTTTTGGACTCATAGAATTTTTTCTTGCCTTTTGTCATGTATTTTCATTATGTTCTATTGTTGTGTTGCTTTCTGTTTAACCTTGGTTAGGGTTCAGACTCTGTGTTTGTGTAAGGTATATTTTTTCCACGTGTTTGGTCTCTTTCAAGTTCATTGAGGTAATAGTGGTCTGTCTCGATTGAGTTTTTAAAAAATAACCCGAACTGGTTGGGCTTTAGACTTAGTGTTTCTGAAGCCCTTTTTCCATTATTCTTTTTCTACTTAATCTTCACGGTTTCTTTGGAAACTTATCAAGATTTAAGTTTTTATGAGTTTTCTTACTCCAGATGGTTCTATCCATCATAGAGCGTCGTGGCTTTAATCGGTTGCATTGGCTAGTGCCTTCCACTTTTTTGGTATCCTTCAAGTTCATTGATGTGCTAGTGATTTGTCTGGATTGGGTTTTACAGTTTAACTTGTATTTGTATTTTGTTTTCGTTGTAATCTTTTTTGATTGAATAGATGTACTTGAAAAAAGAAAAAGAAAAAAAAAGAAGCTTATTATCGAGTTAGATAATTTGCTCGAACTTGTTCACGAACTATTCTATAGATAATATATCTAGTAAATGTAGTGATTTTTTTTTTTTTGTTGGAACAATTCATTCTAATTATTTGTTATTTAATTATGGTTTAGATTTATTATTTGAGTCATTAGATAAATGAACTCAAATATTGAATTATCTAATATCAAGTTTATATGTTTAATTGTTTATCTTATAGCATGTATATATATTCATTATGCCTACACACACGAATATATATTTATTTTATGACTCATAATTATAATAATTAAGTTATATATTACATTATAAGGAAAATTCATTTTTATCTTTTTAAATACTTAAGATGTTTTTGTTGTAAAGTTAAAAATACTATTATAAAAATAATAAAAATAAAATTTTATAAGCTTATATGAGCCAATAAGAGTCAAGCTAAGTTTATATAATTTAATAAACGAATCTCAATTTTTGTTTAAGCTTTGTTAGTTTAATAAATGAGTATTTATTTTTGATCAAAAAAAAAAATGAGTATTTATTTTGTTTATTATTATTATTATTATTTTGGTTATAGATGAGATTCGATTTTAAATTCTTCTAAATCATCAAAATTTGTAAAAATTCCCCAAATCGAAACACACTACGTCAACACCCAACTTCGCACGCAAACTGCTCTTCACGCATCTCTCCGAACCGCCGATTCCCACCTCTATTCCACAAAATCCAACGGTCAAAACGTGCCATGTCATTGATCCGTGCCTTTCCCTCTCCTCCAATAAAAATAAACAATATACCTGTTGACGCATGTCCTCAGAACCGTCCGATTTCTACTTCAAACAGAGTGAAATCAACAGGCGTAGTTGTGCCATGTCAGCGATCTGTGGCTACTCTTATTCTCCAATCAAAAGCAACCTTACACGTTTATAAATACGAAACACCAACTTCACATCTTCTCATCGCACATTTCTCAACCAATTCTCTCTCTGACGCTGTGTGTGTTTGTTTCACGAGAAAAAAAGAGAAATTTCCAATGGCCCCCAAAGCCGAGAAGAAGCCAGCGGAGAAAAAACCGGCCGAGGAGAAGAAGTCCGCGGTAGCGGAAAAGGCTCCGGCCGAGAAGAAGCCAAAGGCCGGGAAGAAGCTGCCGAAGGAAGGCGGAGCTGGCGCGACAGAAAAGAAGAAGAAGAGGACGAAGAAGAGCGTGGAGACGTACAAGATCTACATCTTCAAGGTGCTCAAGCAGGTGCACCCTGACATTGGGATCTCCAGCAAGGCTATGGGCATCATGAACAGCTTCATCAACGACATCTTCGAGAAGCTTGCCCAGGAATCCTCCAGGCTTGCCCGCTACAACAAGAAGCCTACCATCACCTCTCGGGAGATCCAGACCGCCGTGCGTCTCGTGCTGCCCGGTGAGTTGGCCAAGCACGCCGTCTCTGAGGGGACAAAGGCGGTCACCAAGTTTACCAGCTCTTGAATTGTACGCCTGCCGGTACTAGCGTTTGTGAAATTGGGGAAAATTTTAGGGTTAGGGTTTCTTATTAATTTTTAATCGGTTTCCCTTTTTAGTATGTGTTTTAGCTGATGTAAGTACTGATATGCTTTAAGATTGAATGAAAGTGTTTTTACCCAATTGATCTGTTTCTCTTAGTAATTTACATTTTTATTTTTATTTATTTATTTATTTTTTGGTTTGGTAATGGTAATTCTTGTGAGAAATTAGTTTCTATATTGTTCTCTTGATTTGATTCAAGAATGGTATGGTAAGGGCTCTCTTGTTTGAGTCGCAGTGGTAGAGGAAAGGTTCCTGCAGAAATATACTTTAAGATGGATTACTCCATTTACCAACAAATAACTGAGCAGGGCTCTGATGTGGCAAGGAAATTGTCGTTGCCACTTGCGTCTGTGGTTTTTAAACTTTGGTTAATCTTAATAACTGAAGTGAGCTCTGATGTACAGTGGAGTTTGATGATGCTTTCTGGTTCGTCCTCTACTTGATGCTCCTGATTTGTTTTGTGTTTAGTTGTAGTGGCCAACAATGTTGATATAGTTTACGGATTGAATTTATTTATTTATTTATTATTATTTTTTTATGCTGCTATGCCGTAAACTGTTTATTTTAATATTTCTGGCATGATTTTCCACTTGGGACTTTGTTACAGAATCACAATTCCTTTATAGTGTGTTATAAAATCTGGCCTAAGAGAGAAATCTCATGAAAGCCACTATCTTTAAAGGAAGTCTGTTGAGATTGATAGGAGCAGTTGTCTGCTTTGTCTTTTTCCTCCTCGATTGTTCTGCATAGTTTTTCCTTAATTGTCTTTCTGTAGTATGCGCTCCTCTTTCCTAGCGAGCTATTTATTTGTTTATCATTTACTTTTTGGGTTAAACCGGGCTGCTTACTATCTTGTGCAATGGACCAATTGTGTATTGGTTCTGATCATTGTATTTTGGCCCTAGATATTCTTTCCCCACTTAAATTTGAAATTTTCTTGAACAATTATTTATTCACTTTTTGTGTTTGACACAATTTCACTCCATTGTAGTGACTGACATTATATGATTAACATATTGCTTATTGCTTGTCTATAATACTTCAAGACTCTTCTCAATTTGGTTGTACTCCTAATTTTGTAGGCTTATGACTCATCTCTTTTTGTAAAGTTGCTGTAGATCTTTGGTTTAAAAGAAGCACTTTTGGGAAAATATATGTTGTCTGTATAGCTTAGTAAACAGTAAGCCATGAAAGCAAAACAGGTGAGGTTTTACTGGGCCTTTTGATATCATATTCAGGGTTATGATGTTTGCGATAAACATAAGCTTCTAATCTAGTTAATGTTGCAGTTGGTTGACACATGTGCATGTTATCTCATCTCTGTAGCATCTTCCATTTGAGGCTCTTAGAACTAATTCATATCTATCTAATGGAAGCATAGTGTATGTTCTGTTTATGAGAAATGCTACCCTTTCTGTAAAATCTCCTTTGCAAGGTCTTGAAATGACATGGAGGAGCACTTCAGTTTGTTTTGCAATGGGAGAATAGTGAAGGGGCGTTTTTCTCTGATTATTATTGTGAAGTTACACCATCCATTCTATGGTTTTACTTCTCAAAAAAGAAAAAAAAAAGAGGAAAAAAAAAACCATCCATTCTTTTCCCTGTAGCTAGTTATACATTTATTATCAGGTGAACAACTCTAGCTCAGCTGAGCCAGGTGTATGGGATCCATTTTCACAAGAGTTAATGCCACACCTTGTTAGTACCAGTATTTTTGTGAGAAAGCCCCAGTGATCAATCAGATTTGTCAATTGTATTGTTCTCAGACAGACTAACTAACCAATTAAACTTGTCAAGTGTGGTTTACAACGAAATAGGGTTTTTTGCATCAAAGTTCTGGATGTTCTAAATACTCCATGGTCTGAAAGCATGAGGGAAATGGGCCTCACGTGGGGACATGCCTAATTCTAAACGTTTGATTAGGTAAAATGATGCCAGAAAGGTGTGGTTGGTACCACGTATGCTACAAATATTTCTTTTACTGGTCTGTTTTATATAACATATATGTATAATGCTGTATGGGTTAGGTTTCACCATAATATTGTACTGCCCTTATCTGCACAGATTTTTGCATGAAGTGTCAGCGGATGGTTGGTGACCGCTGATGTGGCAAAGTGTGGAGGCTTGCCGAGGCCCGCTAAGTGGTTTATTACAAGATATACCTTAAGGTGTGGAGGAAGGTGAAATTCTGGAATCTTCTTTCCTCTGAAATTTGGGTGCTTGTGGAGGCTAGCTTTAATGGTTACTGGCTACTGGAATGGTGCTGCATCATTTCATTTACCAAAAGCAGCATCTAGATCCTGTAATATATTGCTAGCCTTGTTTGAGCCTTGCACTGATTGTAAAGCAATGGAACAGGTGCTTTTGTCCCATGTATTTACCAGTTTTTGGCTTCTTATGTGGAGTTTGCTCATTTGTTTTTGCCATTTTCTTCGGCTGAAGCTTGAAAATTTCTGACCAAAGTTTGGAAGGCAAGGGATCATAATTTTACTGGGGAACTTTCCCGAAATGAAGTGGATGATATAGATGGTTTCAAATTCTGAAGGAGATATCACCATTTGACTGTTCTTTAACTCCCTTCCCATATTTCAAGCAGTGGAACAGAGCAGAATGGTACTCATCACAGATTTTTCCTAGAATACGAGTTTAGTTTTGTAATTTTTCTGCTTTACATCTCTGTAATAAACCGCTTATTATGGTTTATATATGTTAAAGTATTAATTAAATGATTAAATTCATTATTTTCTATCAGGTTAAGCTTTTGAGATAAGCGGTAACAATTTATATATCTATTTACCATAGGAACCTATAGAAACCAGTGTTCTATATTCTAATTTTGTGCCTTTTGTTTTACTATTGATTTTTACTCAGCATTTTATTACTGCATAAATCATCACAAGCATGTGATATGCACCTTGTGTGTGTCTGTGTGGGAGAGAGACAGAAAGAGGAATAGGAGAAACTTTTGTAACCCCATCTATCTTACTTTCTCAGGCTGTTATCTGCAAGGCAGTTCATTATTTCTTTCGTGTTTGTATTGTTAGAACTACTACTCAAGTTACTCTTTACTCATAGGGAAGGGATTGTTAATACCATCATGATTAGACTGGCCCGTATAATTTCCTCTCTAGTCCTTTGCAACTGAATCCTTCTATGATGAGTGCGTCTCTTGGTCGTCAAATTGGTAGATTACGCAAAAAAAAGTAATTTCCATATTTTTCATCATAAAGGTGAAAATGCAGGATGGAGTGATCTTGACCTTGTTTCCGCCTAGGATATATTTGTATTACTGCTTTAAACTGCAAGGCTCCGATTTTATTTGTGTTCTTCTTTTGCTTGTCATATTGTCTCCTTCTCTTTGTTATGTTGGAATTGGGCCTCTGTCACAATCAAACTCAAGGGACGAAACTTCAATACACGCTTTAAGAGAAGTGCTACACAGAAGCTGTGTTGAGATAAAATAAGCTGCCCCTTTCGTCTCTTTCAAAAGTGGCTTAACAGTGTATCCTCTCATTCCTTCTTCTTTTATTCCACCCAGCCCACCCCCCCCCCCCCCCCCCCCCTCCCTTTCCTCTCAATGAGTATTGTACACGCTCTTTTTTAATAGCAAATTATCCCCAATTTAATTGCTTGGTAGATGGGTAGTCACAAAATGTTTATTTATTTGTTTATCTATTTTTTTCAGTTGTAAATAAAGGCACATATTTCATTGTGTATTCTGATGAATGTAGATACGCAAGTACTTTTCAGGCACTTCCATTCTATATTGTTTATTCCAAAATGTAAATCTTAAGCTGTTTCTTGCACTTTTGTTTATTCTCTTGCTGGTTGGTCATCTATCTGTTCTTTATGACTGGAGGAACATTCTTGTTTGCACTTGGAACAGAACAATTCTTGTATGTGACTGATCTTACTAGTTATTAAAAATAAGCCTATTTAAATCATTGGACTTGAGAAAGCCTGCTTATCTCAGAAGGATCTGGGAGACTGGGACCTTTATTTGCGGTTTGGTTCCACAGAGAAAAACAGTTGGTCCCCAACTTTAATGTAAAATTCTTAATTAAAGGATTAATACTTGGGCGTTGACTAAGATATTGTTCCTAAAATGGTTGGTCAATCTAATAGGATGGAGACCATATGATTTTTTCAGGACATGCTAGACATAATGGCAAGTACATTGGTTAGATCATGGCATAGTTAACTGTGGATGAGTATGTGAGAAGCTTCACCTCTGAAACAATTTCTAGGATGGTGTTGGAGAGCAGCTATTGTGAAGGAATGAAGTTATTTTTCAAGTGTATAACTCTACGGTTACGAATGCACCGGCCATTACTTAATGGGGTTCCCTTTGCAAGGTACATTCTCCCTCAATTCCTCATAATTCTGTTTTTCAATCCTAAAATTTATAGAACATCTCTGCATATGAAATAGGGATGACATATGTAGCAGTTGGTCGTATCAGTTTTTAAAGCATCTAGAACACCTTATTGGAAGTAGATCTGATATTGATGGCTATCAGTCGCTATCAAGTCCTATTTCTGTTGACACTTTTTGAGAGAGTATACTCTCTGGTTATCCATCCATGTTCTAGAGTGTGATTCAAATGTGGCATTATTGAAAATCCCTTGTCTGTGTTCTTCTGGATAAGGATTCTTCCCATTAAGAAGAAAAGGAGAAGGAGATTTATTCATTCAATGATTGTAGACATAGTAAACAAATGCAATGCAGCTACTTTCGAAGATATGTTGCAAATAATTTTGGAGGGTGCAACAGCATGGTGAGCTCCGGTTATCCTCAATTGCTAATCTATAGTTGACGATGTTAGAATATTTTCTTTATTGGGTTTACAATGATTATAGGTTTTGGTATGTTAAAATGGGTTGGACATACATAACCTAGAATGACAGCCCAAATGTTGTTGAGTGATCACCGAGTTATTGGGTTTTATACGCCTTAGTTGTGGAGTAAGTGGGCTCCTACTGGATGTGATAGTATGTAGGCCTGTATTTCTCTTGTTAGCCAAAATAATTGTTGGATTTGCAGTTGAGAATGTTGATTCATGAGTTGCTGTGGGTTTACCCGGGACGGGAGGCACGCCTCCGTTTTCTTGCTCCCCCTTTGCAACAAATCCTGGCAGTTGCTCCATGTATACAATCCCCAGGTTCCAAAGGTGTTAGCATTCGCATATGGATCCTAGCATTGCACCATGATCCTGAACTCTGGGGACCAGAAGCAGACAATTAAGTTCAATCCTGAGAGGTTTGATAATGGAGTTTCTGATGCATGCAAATTTGTGCCAGCCTACGCACCATTCGGTGGTGGTGTGAACTTTCCCATGGCAAGCCATTCTGGATTGAAATTGCTGTTTGCACTGATCTTATCCAATTTACTCCCTCCATTTCTCCACCTTATATACCCACTTGCCTTGATTTGGTTTCAATTACCATTGATTGTCTCCTATTTATGTTACTTTTTAAGTTTTCTGTAATGATTAGAAATCAAAAATTTCTTTCGTTGTGAAATGATGAAATCCAAGAAGATAATGAATGGTGTAACTGGTGTTCGATTGACAAAGGGCAAATGTCCTTGCCAGAATGTGCCCAGTCCCTTTTAGACGCCACATCTCTTTTTCCTGTTCTAGATTAAATGTCGACGAGCCTCGCCGTGCTCGATTTAATTTTGTCAAAAATATATATTTGTTTTATTATTTTCGTTCATTATCATTGAATTCTATTTTTTTTTTTTAATTTTAATTTTATTTTCATTTCCGTACTTTTCGAATAGGTTGGCTCTTCTCTCCCTTCTCAGTCTATCAGACATCACAACAAAGACCTTTCATACAACAGAAACGGTACAAATTAAAAAAACCTAAAATTTAATCGGAATGAGTTAAATGAATAGCCGAGCCCATTGAATTCTTGGACCATCTTTCGGAAACAATAGTTTGTAGTGATGTTCCCAAGAGGCAGTTTAATCGGCTGGAGTTATGTCTAATGAAGCGGAGGTCACTAGTTCGAATTCTCCTCTTGTGTAGACATGTCCAAAAATAAAAAAATAGTTTGTAGTGATAATTCGAAGAGAATTTGCATGAAACATTTACTACAACAACAAACAAACTTAAGAATCACAAGCATTGATAATGGCTAGATTGGAATTGCCGACAAGCAAACTTAAGAATCACAAGCACTGATAATGGCTAGACCGGAATTGCCGACGATGTGTGAAGCGTATATAAGCCAAGGCAGCACGTGGTGTGCACGCGCAGAATATAGCATTTGCCAAATTTTTTTATTTATTTTTTATTTAAAGTGGGAGAGGGGGAAAAGAGGAAGCATTTGCCAATTGGTAGTTCCAACCTTCCCTTTAATAATTCTTCTCATCCACAAATTCCCATCGTGAGGAAGAGTTGGGTGCATGTTCGGTTGCTGCACCACTTCATCTGCCACGTGCCCAATAAATTTACCTTAACCATGTTTGTTTATTGTTATGTTACAACAAGTTAGAAAGTAGCCTATTGGAAAATAATAATAATAATAATAATAATAATTTTTTTTTTTTTGAATACAGCCCATCTTTATCTGTCACTTTGCTAGCTTGTTTGCTAGGTAAGTAAAGCCAGAATAATTTATTTAAGAGTTGGTTGAAACTGTCACATCAATATTATAAGATAGTTGTAAGCTGCTTTTGCTGGCATATAATAAATTAATAAGAACAAAGTTATTTTTCAATCTATAGAGCGTATGATTGTTTTATAAATAAAACATTGTTCATTGATTATTCACCCATGCCCATTAAATAAATCAATTAACAGCAATGCATGAATTTGTTAATTTCTTCTCATTACACTTCACAATAAACTTGCCTTCTACCAAACATTAATTCACGTATAAAATATCATGCAACGTACGCGTCGCTAGGGCACAAAAGGAGAACGAGGGCTCTATCGTCATTCCACCTCTCTCTCCATGAGAAGTTGATAAAACGTGGCCCCTCCCTCCTCTCCATTTCCTCGATCCCAGAACTCCAAAAACCAGTACTTCTGATGATGATGCTTCTCATTTTCTTTCACCGACTCGTGTCACGGTGGCCGCTGCTGCTCTGCGCGGCGGTTTGGACGGTTCTGTTGACGCTAGCGGTGGCCGTGGCATCCTTCGGCCCGGAGATCGCCTTTGTGTCGGCTATATCCCCGTCTTCATCGTTCTCGAAGCCATGCAAGGCCCACGGATTTCTGAGGATCCCTTTGGATAATCCATCGGAGGTGATGTGCTTTCCGGCTCACTTCGTCCGGAGGTCCACGTTTGACTTTTTTCTTCCGACAGTGTTTGCAGCTCTTGTTGTGTCTGGTTCCGCTTGCATGGTTCGCTCCCTGGGCTTGTGGGAAAGTACTCAGACAGAATATTGATGACGACGACGATGGTCGATGGTTGTTAAGAGACAGGGAGAGCTAGAAGTTGATGTCATTATTCAGTTATAATAATTTCATTTTTTGAGGAGAAAAACATATTTTAACACTTTCTTTATTTATTTTTATTTTTTTTTGTTGAGAAATGTTTATTTTTTATTTTTAGAGAAATGTTATTTCTCCATTTCCTGTCAATCTTTCATCCATCTTCTTTTATCTACATGTTCAAAGCTATGATTTTATTTTTTATTTTTAATTTTTTAATTTTTCTCTCTTTTGATAGGAAGCGTTCTTTGGATTTACGATTTAAAAATAATGATATTTAAAACTCATAACGGTTTAACCTTTAAAGTTACACGTTTTAAAAACATCGCAATTTTTTTAAAACGAGACATTTTTTTGCAATATTTTTGAGTAAAAATCGCACTTTTAATCTACAAAATCACAATACTTACGGATTAATCATGATTCCAACTTATGATGTATTAAGGCAAAATTTGGAACAGACAAGGTTTGGTCTTGTTCCTGCTCTAGTGTTAGAACATGCCCGAATAGAACTAGTATTTATCCTACCCTACTTCAAAGCACATGTTGGCCGGGGATCTTGTTTGCACAAGCTAGAAGAGTAGACAAAAAAAATGGAACACTTTTGCAATAGATTTGTTAATTTTTGCCAAGTCATCCTAAATTCTAGCCAAATTTGTCTCATCACACTTGCACACATATCGGGCAACTGGCCAGGCAAGTGTGAAGGACTCTGTCATGGATTCAAAACCATATATGCCACTTGACAAGGAGATTAAGGCTACTGTGATTGCAACACGTACATGTTCTGTAAAAAAGGACCACTTCAGAAGTTAAGAGTTTATTTTGTAAGGATCGGAACCTTTTCAAAGGGGTGGCTGATTTGTATTTTCACACACATCGATCGGAACCAATGTACGTGGTAAGTTTTATTTTTTTAGAAAACAATATTTATTAATGATTTGTAATTTGTCACGTCAGCACCTAACACTAATGTCATATCATCAAGCGCTAACCCATCCTTATAAAAAAAAACCCAACTCCAAAAACAAAAATCATCCTCTTTGTTTTTCCAATCTTTCTAATCTTTGTGCATTTTGTAGCATTAGAATTAGAATTTTTGTATAATTAGATTGTAAAACTGTTAAACTACCATTCATCTCAAAAGTTTAAGCTTATAGGAAGAGATAAATTTAATCACTTAATCATTACTTTAATACTCCCCCTTACGTGTGGGTTCAAATTCCCGTTTAATTAGTGAGGTCCACGTGAAGAAATCCGTGAGACTAAGTCATCTCATAAAACAAATTCAATAAGAGAGGGTTGCCCATTTCTTATAAACATGCCTAAAGTCTTATCCACAAGCAATATGAGATTATTTCTCAACAAAAACCGACAAGGTAAGGAGCTTGAAATTGTATGAGCATTTTCATCAGGAAATATCTTCATTCTTTACGCTTTTTGGCCAATTTGTTTCGATCATCATATATATATTTAGCATGTGCCTAGCTTCTTTGATGCGAAGGAAAAATATCTCTCTTCATTAATTATTGGAAACAAAGCAAAATAATTCAGATGGAACGAACAAGCCCAATTGCCTAGAGTCATTTTAAATACTTAATTTTTATCCCACTTCTATACAATTAGCTTTAAAATACAACTCAACACTGCATTACACAAATTTGGGTGATTTTACACACGCTGCGGCGGTGTGTGGTAAGTGAGGTTGGCCGTACGTTGGCAGGGACTACAGACAAAGGGTAAAGATATTGAGCACGCCCGGCGTGCTTCAACAGTGAAGCACGCCGGACGTGATTTTTTTTTTTATTATTATTTTATTATTTTAATTTTTTTGAAAAAAAAAAAAAAAAAATTTTTTAGCCTGGCGTGCTTCACTGTTGAAGCACGCCGGCGTAAGTTGTATCATGACTCACAGACAAATGGTCCAAAAATGGGTAATTGCGTACCCCGTTTATTTCTGTTTATTTTTGTATTTTCACACATTCGGTTATAATTGGTAATCAAATATATATATATAACAAAGCCCACCTTATTGGGCCCAATAAGCCTTAATTATTTTTTAAAATGTGGCCAAAAATGTTCATTATTATTATTATTTTTTTAAAAATGCAAATAACATATAATAACCACATTAACTGTTCGGAGTAAAAATAGGAAGTGGATCCTCTCCGATCCACAATGGATTAAAAAGTATTCAGTTCATGATTAAGATTTAAGAAATCCTAGGGCCATAAATAGGACACGTGTCCTACTAATAAAAACAATATATATATTATTTAAAATTTTAAAAATAAATAAATAACAAATTAATAAGAAAAAAGGGGTGGCTGACCACCCCACCTTGGCCATAGGGGGTGGCCAGCCACCCCCATTTTAGCTAGGGGTGGCTCGATGGCCACCCCCAACGTGCAAAAGGGGGGTGGCTGAACCATCCCCAAGGGCAATGGGGTGGGTTTGGCCACCCCAGGCCGGCCACCCCTTGGGCCAAAATGGGGGTGGTCGGCCACCCACTATGGCCAAGACCCCATTATTTATTATTGTTGTTATTATTATTATTTTTTTTTATTAGTAAGACACGTGTTACATTTGTGGAACTAGGATAAACTAGATACTCTCTAGTCTATTAATGTAGATGCGAATAATAACAATATCTGCATCCGCAAAATGCGGATAATGATTTTTTGTATTTGCATCCGCATATTTTTATGGACAAAAAATCATTATCCGCATTTTGCGAATGCAGATGCAGATATTGCTATTATTTGCATTCGCATCCGCATTTGAATTTGCACCCCTACTCAAAACTATTTTTATACTTACGTAATATAATAAAAGATTAAAAAAAAAAATACCATCCGAAAAGATCACACACATTCATTGTAAACATGACTGTGGTATTGGTAATTCTATGAACAAGAGAGAGAATCTGCCACCAGTCTCAAAAATAAAAAAGCATTTTGTAAGGAATGGCGTCGCCCGGGTTCGAACCGGAGACCTTCAGTGTGTTAGACTGACGTGATAACCAACTACACCACGACACCATGCTACTGGTAATAGGATTCACACTTTTAATTATATAATATTAAAGCAAGACCTAATAATAGTACGACCATACCGCGTGAAGGCACTGTGCCTTCTGACTGCGACTCTTCTCTCCTCGTCAATCTTCTAAGTTCTAACCCTTTTCTTTCGCTCTCTCTCTCTCTCTCTCATTTCCAAGATCTCTCTCTCTGTAGCTCCTAGGGTTTTTTCTCTCTCTCTCTCTCTAGAAACATGTCGACCGCTTTAGACATGGCCCTGGACGATATCATCAAGAGCAACAAGCAGTCCGGATCCGGCGCCAGAGGCCGTAGCCGGGCGTCCGCTCCTGGTCCGGGACCAGCTCGCCGCATCCCCAACCGCGCCGCCAACCGTACGGGGCCTTACGCCACGGCCAAGGTGACCTAGGGTTCCGATTGTTCATATAGATTTAGCGTTTCTTTAAATTAAATGGTTTGTTATGTTCTTCGCTACGATTTATTCTCTGATTTGTTTGATTGTATGTCAAATTAGGCGCCAGAGTCGACGTGGCAGCACGATATGTTCATGGATGAGAATTTGGGTCGAGCCTCTGCCATAGAGACCGGGACCAAGCTCTACATATCCAATCTCGATTACGGTGTTTCCAACGAGGACATTAAGGTACTTTTCAATATTTCTTCTCTGGTGGTCAAAATTTGCTCCTTCAGTTTTGGATCGTTCATAGCTTTGCCTGCTATATTAGTTCAATAGGAGAAGAAAAGGGTAAAAAGTACATTTTTTTTTTATCACCAGATTCGAAAGGACCGTATAAGTAAAACCGTACGAGATCGGATCTATTAGCGTCTGTTAAATTATGACTTTGAATATAACGCTGCAACCAACGATTGTAAATAATCAGGAGGGTGAGGTTCCATTGTTTTACTTTTTCAAATCATGAAATGGTAAATCGTCACTTTTTCTCTAAGTAGCAAGTATGTGGTCTGCACGTGGTAGATTTTGTTATGTTGGAAAGATAGGGATATGGGTATAAGATGGGTTTTGATTAAACCTCGTTGTTTGCAATATACTTCTTAGAGAAGGTTATTTTGTTTGAGACCATGTCTTTAAATTGATCGTGTTTGCAAGGATATGGACTGGATACCATGGTTCTATGATGTCCTCAAAATTTCCTTTTTTTCCTGCGTACTTGGGCCACTCCTTGGTAGTTATTTAAATTGTTTCTCTTTTGGGTTCATGTTTCCTGCATTCAGTACACTTCTTAGAGGGTTTTTGTTGGCAATGTTTAATGGGCCAATACACTTTACATGAGGTAGATCTCTTAGGCTTTTTACCCATGGAGAGACTTCCTTGTTCTTCCACCCATGAAATTCATTTGCTCTCATTTGAATTCTAATTCCTTGTGGCATTTGTATGCCCTTTTTCGGCATGTTTATTGAATTGAGATCTATCTGCTTATGATTCTGTTTATAAGCTTATGACTCTGGTGTTGTCCATGTGCATGTACTCATATTGTAGCTGCTATGATTTCATTCCCTTTTCTTTCTTTACTTGAGGTGATGGGAATTGCATTTTTTTTATTTAAAAAACTTTTGTTGGTTGAGAGGCATCTTTACATTATTTGTTTTCTAATCTTACTTTAAACATGTGCAGGAACTGTTTGCTGAAGTTGGTGACCTCAAGCGTTATTCAATCCATTATGACAGGAGCGGGAGATCGAAGGTATCTTGTCAAGTTTGGCATAAGTAGGTCCTTCTGATGAATTCTTTCTGTCCTGCTGTGGTTTAGAAAAAAACTGTTTTTCCTAGGGAACGGCCGAAGTAGTATTCTCCAGACGAGCAGATGGTGTGGCAGCTGTTAAGAGATACAACAATGTTCAGCTTGACGGGAAACCAATGAAGATAGAGATTGTGGGAACAAACATTGCAACACCTGCTGTGCCTCCAGCAGCTAATGGCACTTTTGGAAATTCAAACGGGATTCCCCGAGGGTATGCACTCTCTGAAAAAAAAAATCACTTCCATTGTTCTTGTGAATTTAGGTTATAATGGTGTTAAGTTTCTGTGTCTTGTTTGCTATGCTTGGGATGGCCTATTTGGCATCAAGTTTTGTGTCTTGTTTATTATGCTTGGGGCCTTTCCACTTATTTACAATATTAGTAGTTATCATATTCAGAGGGCATGCTTGCTTTGCATTATTGTTGATATCCCAATAATGGTTTGTCTTTGCTAAATGTTCTTTTGGAATAAAGTGTGTGCTGTGCCATGGTTTCGTATATTGAATATAGGAATATTTGGCTGTCAAATTGGTTGAAGAAAGTTTTGACAGTTCAGCTTATTCAGTGTATTGTCATTTATGTTTTAAATATCCATGATATAGATGTGTAGTAGGGGGCATGCATTTTGCTTGTACCAACTTGCTGGGAAATGCATGAAATTTAGAGAGAATTATTTCAAAGCTCTGTTTATTAGCTGTTAAGCAATTAAAAAAAAAGGTTGTTGGCATGCACGAATTTTGGTTTTTTGTTGCTAAAGGTCAGTCTACACTAGGAATATTATTAATATTTGCAGTTTTTACTGCCAGTATATAGGTGTATTTGTAACACTCCTGCCCCATATTGGGAGGGTTTAAGGGGGGAGGGGGAGTTTGTAATACTTCATTCTCATATTGGGAAGGTGGATGGTTTATAAAGATATTAATGGGTGCTAAGTCCCACATTACTTACTAGGTGAAATTGGGCTTTATAAGTGATTCTAGGAAAGCTCTAAATTGACTAGTCTTTTTTGAGGTGATAGTGTAGATGCGGCGGACACATTTCCTTGAGTCATTATAGTATTGTGGTGACAGTTTTTTGTTTTTGTTTTTCTATTGGGTTGAATGAAAGAACTGATGGATTCAAAAGAATAAATAGAGTATTATTAATATCTAAAATGCATTTAACGCGTAAGTAGAACTTTTTAATATTATAGTTTGAGAAAAATGAATGATTCTCTGTGAAAATTACCAGTTGTCTATACTGGAAATGTGTCTTTGAGCTAGGATCTTTGTAGTTTCTTTTTTTTTTTTTTGGGAATTTGGAACTAATCAAGCTATGGTATGATCCATTTGTGATTTTAATCCACTCGCAGAATCTGGTTTACATTTATTTGGCCTTGTTGGATGTGCCACACCATTTTTTGTTTAATTCAATGTTACTATTTGTTTTTGTGGGTTAATAATTTGTTGTTAGTACCTTTTCTAGTATATGCTTTCTCATGTGCTGCTGATGTAAAATGATATGGCAGTTTTGATTAATGTGTTCAACATGGTTAATGAACAGTGGACAAGGTAGGGGTGGTGCACCAGGACGGCCACGTGGTAGCAGTGGTAGCAGTGGTGGCCGAGGCATTGGAAGGGGTCGTGGACGTGGACGGGGAAGAGGCCGTGGTGAAAAGTTATCTCAGGAAGATCTTGATGCCGACCTGGAAAAGTATCATGAGGAAGCAAAGCAGAAAGATTAAAGGCATTATCATGTTTTATTGTTTGGCTATTACAATCTCCCGTGGCCTTCTGCTGTGTGGTGATGCAACAATCTCATATATTTTGTGTATCTCTACCAAAATCCTACTTAAGAGAAAAGAGGAAAAAACTACCCGTAGAGTGAACTGTTAGAATCTTTGTTATAAGGAGTTTGGCCTGTTAATGTCGATTGTTCCTTTGACTTGGTATACGTTATGTGGGTTGATGGACAGCTGTCACTATGTAATCTGAACCCATGCTTTTGGCTTTTTAGCTTCCTAAGTTCTTTTTGTTACATTCAACGAGTCGGAGTTTGGAAGCGAGGCCTTATTTTCTCTCTGGTTACTCCATATGCAAAGAAAACTCTGGCTGCAAATGTGGGAGAATTGAGCCTTGCTGAAATCACCCACAGCTGCAACATCTTTTGGTTATGAATGCATCGTAAAACTGGGAGACTTCGATTGAGGTAGATGATCTCTTTATGTTTTTTTTTTTTATTTGTCTGTGCACTCATAAATTTTATACTGTGTTCATATAATGCAGTTGATTTAGTTGGTTGGTCGAGTTACATCTGTTGTATGTTTTGGCCAGGGAAATGTTAGTTCCCCTGTTTATTATTATGGATCTCTAATGTATTCATAGTAGATCATGTGGAACCGCGCTGCTTCAGTTCAACTTGAGGCCGTGTTGGTGGCAGACATGGTGTCAACACCTTAGCAAGGTTGACATATGTAGGGATCAAACCTGGAACCTGGGTCAACTAGTAAGGATTACATTGATGCTCAGAATCGTGCACTACCTTAAAGGCTTCCGTCTCTGGAAGGAGTGCCTTTTTGGTTTAAGGTAATGATGCCTGAATATTTGTGAAAGTAAATACCTGAAAGTATTAAGCTCCCCTCATCCTGACATTTGTGGTCACACAGTCTCTCCCTCGTTGTACTTTATCTGGAAAAGAGTCCATTATTTGCTGCTTGATAATGAAACTGAGGGAGTCGACTCGGATCAGTTGGTGGATCTCGTCTTCTTTCTGTGGCCAATTGATGGCATGTTCCATGAGAGCAAGAGCCTGCTTAGTTGCTTTTCTGCTGCTGCCTGATTCGGGTGTTACCCAACTTCATTTCCTTTCTAATTGATGCAGAATTTTGTTTAATACGCTGCACCATGAAATTTTAGACGATTGGTGCTGTATTTGCATTAGGATGCCAGTTTTTGTGCCAAATTTGACCATTCTGCTCATGTTCTCTCTCTGTCGCGCCGCCTGCTTGTGATTATCTGGATTTTCAGTTTTAACACGTTCAATCTCATACACTTGAAAGCTCAAGAATCATTCTTTTTATTTTTTACTTTCTTGGGAGTTAGTAATCAAAGACTTCAATTCCCTATTTACGTATGTATTTTGGGCTGTCTTCCTTTGCTATATAAATCTGTTCGGTTCTCTGTTACTCAACACAAAATATGTTTTGAATGTGGCTTGCGTCAGTCTGTTTTCTTTGCTGAGTTCTGTCACGTGGAAATAGATGGGCAAGGCCAAATCTTTCTTAAACGTCTGTATGATTTATCTATTTCCCTTGTTTAATCGAAGAAAGCTGTATGTATACTAAGAAATTATATTTGGCAAGACATGGTTAGAAAGCATCTAAAATAGGAAAAGAAAATTGAATAAATGAGCAACCGTATGCGAGCAATACTAGACAACAAATTCTCATTAAAATATCTCTTTAAAAAAAAAAAAAAAATCTCATTAAAATATCAAATTTGTTGGGTACAAAGTACCCCATGTTCTACAAAGAAACATTGGTACGATTGACCACCCCTCGACAATAAAATAAGAGAGGCTAATGGGAAAACAAAAGATAGACATACACTACACAATTTTAAATCTTTCAAGAGATTTTCAGTTTTGACTCTACATGAAATTCTATGGCCTTTTCAGCTTCTCCCAACTGGAAAATACCAACCTTAACAGAGAGTATAGCACGGCCTTTATGCAAGAGATTACGAAGTTCCAACATGAGGAGGGCCAATACCATGGATATAGCAATCGGAAAAAGAGGCTTATAAGATGCCGAGGGTATCTCCCAATCTGTACCACAGCAATTAATCTTATGTCAGAAAAATCCTCTGACAAATTAAAAAGATATGAAAGGGGAAACTCTGTGAATTGTTATGACTTGACCTTGTCAAGCATGGGACTAAATTATCACCAAACAACTTGGTCTCAATCATCTTCCTAAATCGTACTCTTACTAATTGAATGGATTCCACTTATATAAATTAGTTCTGCTAATTCGTCTAATCAAGATGACTCTTACCAAACAATTTGGGGTGCGTATACCTATTGCAGCATACACTAGAAGCATAAATGAACAAGATAGTTGATCTATATTAAATAAAAATGCATAATGTGGGTCTAAGTGATATATATATATATCCTAAGCATGTGGGCCTAAGTGATAAGCAGTGCATGAGTAGTTGCCACATTCATTGGCAGATTCTAGGGCACGTTGAAAGCGAGTCTTGCTATGCGGCTAACAAGCGTCGGACATATATTAAAAAAAAATAATAAAAAAAATTTTGTTATTATTTTTTTGTTAGTTAAGTTTCTATGAGTTAATATTTAGTTTTTAATGCCTCAAAACTTGTTTTTGGATTCAAAACTAAAACCTAAGGGTAGAAGGTTAATCCTTTAGGGATGGTATCACCAAAAAAGGATTCAATCATCCTAAATTTGGTGCTAATGCCTCAAATTTGGTGCTAATACCTCAAATTTGAATTCCCTTTTAATATCTCTTCTTCAATTTAAAAAGAAAACAAAAAAACAAAACAAAATGTCTGACGCTTGGCTGCCTCAATTTGGCAGCCAGAAATCTCTATTCCTTGAAAGCCTTTCTTTCTCTCGTAGGGTTGACACCAAGCATCACAGCTCTTTGAGTAAACCTAAAAGCCTTTTTGAGTATGAT
The DNA here is from genome assembly GCF_965113065.1 of Corylus avellana. Lineage (NCBI taxonomy): Eukaryota > Viridiplantae > Streptophyta > Magnoliopsida > Fagales > Betulaceae > Corylus > Corylus avellana. The sequence goes on from NC_142497.1 coordinate 19,291,129, forward strand.
AAACACCCAACCAAAACCTTCTGCTCTATAATTAACTTGCATACTCTTCAAACAGTTATAATGGACACATACGAATATTGATAATAATGAACTTGTTGTGAGCTTAATGCCAATACAAGTTCATTAATAACTAGCAATTTTATATTTTAGGCCAACTAATTCAGAAAAATATAACTCACAGGAAAAAGCAAATCTAGTGCATCCCAGGCAGCATGACGAACGGCTCTTGTAGGATACATTGGACCACCAGGAGATGTGAAGCTATATAAACACGTCTTTAACCTTGTACTTGTGGTCATTCTTAGTTCCATGCCTGCAAAAATTAATAACCACATTGATCGGAAAAACAGCCATAAGATGTCAAATACAAAACATATTAGATCTCATAGATGGTTGAATACCCTGGAGAACTATAAGGTGTGAAAGGTAATGGAGCAGTACTGGTTCCACCTTTAACTTTAGAAGCTGAAGATAGAAGAATTTAACACAATATTAAAAGGGTTACACGTGTATGATCCAGTACACAACTATTTGGGAAAAAAAAGTTATATGCGGTGAAGATGGTCAATCGGATATACCTGATCAGCAAGTTCAATAACGAAGAAGTCTGCTGGACCACCAACCAAGAAAGCATTTGGAAAATCTGGAAAATGTTTTAAGAAACTTTCAAGCTTGTCACCTGCATGAACGGCAACACGATGAAGAAATATGCACTATTTTGTTAAAGAGAGTATCAGCTGCACTGTAAAGCCTACCTGAATTGTAGAAAATTATGAACCTTGAGAGTAAAAGATACAGATCTCTCTGGGCCTGAGATTAGATAAATAATTGCCGACAGTTAAGGAAACACAAACTACAGATAATAATTGGATAATGGTTCCACAGTCGAGTTGTATTCATAGGATTATACATGAAAGCTCAACCACATAAAAGGAAAGTATCAGCATGTAAGATCTGAAAGGACAACAACGACTGACCTGCACAGGAATCTTGTTTAAGCGTGTGGGCTCCAGTGCAACTTCCTCAAGGAGATACTGAGTTCAGTGGAAAAAATTAAGGTTAAAATAAAAGAAAATCATGACATTGTTCAGCCAATAGATGCTGGAATGTAAAATTTCATATGTGGAAGGGCTCTTACATGAAAGAGGGATTGAAAACGCCTAGAATTTGTTTGGCTGTCAATCCTGAAAATAACCATACAATGATTATTACAACAACGTATTAAAATCCTACTTACCATTAATCTAAACAGGGGATTGTAAAAGCACAAAAACAGAATACTGTCAATTGATTACTCTAAAAGAAGAGGATGAGAACGATAATAATAGCAATAAAAAACAACAACAACAATAATAAATAAAAATTCAGGGCCCTCATGCACCCATTTGTCGGCACCCTAATTCTCAACTGCAATGAAAATTAAATACAGAAGAAATCTTATAAACCATTCATGAAAACTACTATAAAGGTAACAGTATAAAAAATAAAATTTACTACTGCCCTTTTGGGTTTCGAGGGAGATTATCAGGCTGGGATGGGGTTCAGAGAAATCATGGGTTACAGGAAAGAGAGGATCAAGAATAACAATACAGCAGTACATCAAATATTAGTTTTTGCTGCATGATTATACAGAAACAGCGATGGTAAAAACACACACATAAAAATGTGTGTTTTTTTTTTTAAAAAAAAAAAACAAGAATACATCTTACAGTATGGGCTACTGTCAAGTTTTTGTTATGTTGCATTCAACACCCAAAAAAGAAAAAGAAAAAGAAAAAGAAAAAGATCTTGATAGAACAAGTGACACCTAACACTTAGAGCAATAAAGATGGAGGAAAGCAAACAAAAACAGAAAATTTGAAATAACTGAGGACAACACAAATATCCCTTGCTCCAAAACCTCGGAAGTCAAATAGAGCACAAAGGACAGAGTGAAAGTAAACTTCAAAAATCTTTCCATCAGCATTATCTAGAGAAGGCACTCAACATTCAATAGAAATTGGAAATACTGCAGTGCAACTCCAAACGTTATCGGTAACCAGCTTGACACTAGCCAATCAACCAATTATAATCCACATATATTTTCGATATTCGTACCATAAAACATTTGAAGCACCTTGAACAAGAGCAGATGAGTAACGGAGGAGGACTTCAGAATTGTCAAGTTGAACTTCAAACAGCTGCAAAAGAAAAACAGAAATATGTACTACTCAACATCATATGAACATCAGTGTAGAGGCGTAAATAAGTAATCATCACAAGCCTTCAATGAATTAGACAGATTTGTTGGAATCCATATATAACAAAATATCACAATTAAGCTCCACAGGGGCTATTCATGCTGAGCAAACCATGATAGGTACATACCTCAACCCAATGGAAGAAAAAGAGTTAAATGTCAACCAGGTTCAATTGTTTAATATAAGATCCCATAAGAAATCAATTACAATCAAGCCTTCAAAAAAAAAAAACCCCAAAGAAACTGTAATTATTAATGAACCCAAGCTTTAAACGAATTATAGGGATGGAGTAACATAAATATTTTGGGCAAAAAAAAATAGACACTTTTGCATAACAAAAGTCTACAGAAACAGGGGAAACAGGGTTTGACCTAAACTCACAAGCCTTACAACATCAATCACGAATATCTGGGAGCCTCAACATGTGTCAGACATGGTTGCAATGTTTGAAGAATATTATTATTATTATTAATATTTTGATAAGTATTTCAAGAATATTATTAAGGATAAAATTCCCAAACTTTAGGACATAAGACTGATCTTATTGTATCCATGACGAATGTAATCTGTTTTTTCTTTTTAAATTGTTACAATTTTCAGTGGCGCTACGCAGATCAGCAGAAGTAGGCATTTTGAAGGTATATTTTGCATATTAGAAAAGATTGAATATGTGCCAAATTCATGTTTTATGTCCTTCACATGGCTATAGCCAACAACTAAGTAGTCTAATTCCAGAAATCCCCAATGGGAAAGTCTTCTCAGGGAGAATAAATTTAAAATGATAATCCCGTAAGTGGTGGTCCTCTACTAGACAAGTTGGCATCTCAGAAGTGGACAAGCAGCGCTTGTTATTTCTGCAGCTTAGAAAGTAACCTCTTCCTGCTTGACGACCAAATGAAAGTTGAAGCTATAAAAGCTCCCTTGATACCAGAAATAGAAATCTATTTGTTCATGTTATAAAATGCTACTTTGGCCAAAAGTTAACCTCTAAGTCTTTATTCATTTAATTATTTAATTTTTCCAACACAAGCTTCCTTAAACTTCCTTCAGCCCAATCAAATAGGTGGAATCTTGAAAAACTAAGTTGTGTGCAAAATTTGAAAATCCTCCTAGTGTAAGGTTTGAATTATCAAACAAGATCAATAATCATTGGTGTAAAACAGAATGCAATTCAATCCAAACAATAATTATATGCAAGCCAACATACCCATTTGTGGAACAAAAGTGTAAAAATATGGGATGCAAATGACTGGCTCCATAGCTGGACAATCAAATCAAGGATGGGCTTTCCACTCTCGGGCACCAGAACATAATAATCCGCAAGAACATCAAAAAAGCATAATGGACCACTAGTACCATCCTCTGCAGGACAAATCATTCCTTCTTCTCGCGTGAGAATCATATCTGTTTCAGTTTCATTTGAAAAATATGAGAACACTTTATGTAATATTCGTTTTTATTGGGATGAATAACGTAATTGTTGTTTGTAACACTACAAAATTTAAGTTTTGTTGGTCGTGATGGAAAAAAATCCCATAAGCTACTAGACAAACTCTAATAAAATCAATCTCTAATCTATATCAACAAACAATTAGTAATTTAGTATGATTTGCCACTGCACTTGAGCAAAAGTCCCGAATAGGTTTTCAACGTTTTTCCTTCATCATTGTCTACGAAAACATTGCATCAAAATGAGAAAATAGGCAGGCATTGCACAACCTCGACTCACCTCTCGCTCGGTCATCAACCTCTAAAGCAATGTCAGCAAACAGCTCTCGCAACAACTTGGGACTCTGCGAAGGAGAAGCTTGCGCCTACCACAAATGAAGGCACAAATAAACAATCTCTTCCAATATATTGCACGAATTATTCTCTCACAATCCAAACACTACCTAGACTAATTCATTCAAACAAGCAACTTCGTAATAAACAAGCTTTTGGTTGCCGAGAAAACTAAGAAGGAAAACAAAAAAACAAAATTTGTCCTACAACACTCGTTGACAGCTCCCGAACAATCAAAAAACAGTTCAACACACCCAATCCCGTTTTCATTTTCCCACATTTTCTCAGCAAGCGAACGGGGAAAAGAAAATCAGAGAGCAAAGAGAACGAACCCGCCGGAGCGTCTTCTCGATTTCTTGGGCGAGAGCACTGAGATAAGCAGAGCTCCGGAGCGTTGCGGAAGCTTGAGCTTGTATCATTCTGATGGAAAACAATCCAATCCAAGCAAAACAAAACAAAACAAAAAAATAGCATTTGAGAAAACACACACAGAGCCCCCCAAAAAACCCAAACAAACCCTAACCCCGAATCCGATCCAAACACGCCGTTAACATCGCCGATTACGGGTTTCTTCAATTGTCACAAACCGCTTCAGACGAAAGTGGAAGAAGAGGGTTGGGAAGATTTTGAAGTAACTGTTTGCGGAGTTTTACAGACATTATGATTGCGCATTTATGACGCCTAGTGTTATTTTATTATATTATTTAGATATATGAGAATTTCGTTGACGTGGAGCTTTGTAAGTGGGGGTAGGGGTGGCGTGACGTGTAGCGGAGATTTTCCACGTGTTGGATGATTTTGGATTGCCATAAAAATAACTTATCTCAACGCTGGCTTGTAGAAAGCGACGAAATTAAGGCCACTCTTTTATTTATTTATTTATTTTTCTAAACAAATTAAGAAATGGTATAAGAATTCAAAACACCTAAAAAAATGTGTACTTGGATCCTCTCCAGAACAAGTTAGTTGTTTTTAAGGGATAATTTTATCATTTTTGAGCTTCTTATTTTTTATTTAAACAAAAATACCCTTTTAAAACAATTAAATGGATCCCGTCCATTTCAAATGAAACAAAGAGGATCTTTCTCCCAAAAACAAAAATGTGGGGTTTCCAACAGCAAATTTAAATCCAAAATTAATGTGGCACATTAACAAAGGCTCTAAACAGTCGTTCTTTCCATCGAAAGGCTTGAAAAATGCCACATATTAAAAATAGGGTTAAATACTTAATACCCTTAGGATTTGACAACTTTATTTTTTTTCCTCTGTGATTTCATTTTTATCACAAGACCCCCATGGAGTTTTGATAAATGACCAAGTTAGTTAATCTGTTAGTTGACCGTTAGGACTAACATGTGGACCAATCAGATGTTGACACGTAGTACCCATTTTAAAAAAAAAAATGTTAAAAAATGTTAAAAAAAAAGGAAAAAAGGCCACCCCCATCTGGCCGAATGGGGGTGGCCAAGGGAGTTAATACAACAATGCACTTGATTTCAAAGAGAGAGAATCTATTAGGAAAAAAAAATAATCAATTTTAATATTAATATGAGCAACAATGTGAACAACTACTAATTCGAGCTTTATATGAGTTGCTCACGAGCTTAACCAAGTTGAGCCGAGTTTGCTTCGTTTAATATTTGAACCAGTATTTATGTTCATGAAACGCATCATTTAATAATCGAGTCGAATACAAGCCGAACCCGAACTTGCTCACGAGGGCATCGCTCACTTAACACCCTTACTTATAGTTGAATTTTCTCCAGATTTGCCTCAAATCATTGAATTCTCATTTAACTTTACGTATCATGTTTCCTTCTCACTCACACCCTTGAAGAATCGCTCAACTATAGAACTAAATATAGAAAAATATATAGCGAAAACTAGGGCGCCGAAAACAAACAGTATATCAGAAAATCCAAAATATGAATTATCCCATTTAACTTCTAGATCTACTCTCTATTTTCTTTGGCCTACTGCAATCACCAAACAGAGTAATGTTATTAGTCCTCCTAGAGTCTTACTAGGATCCTCTCAAATGTGATTCAGCTTTTAAATTCACATTTCAAATTCAACGGTAATTTTAAAAGCCACATCAAATCATCCTCCGCCAATTTTAGACAATCCTTCATTCAAAAGACCCAAATTCTTCCAAGAAACAAAACTACCACAAAATTTCGACAAACCTATCAGGATAAAACCCACAACCAAAATCAACTTCGATCTCCCACAATCATTCCCCTCAGTAATCGCCCCCCATAATCCAAAACCATACACCAACATTTAGTCCAAACATTAAACAACAAAAAAGAAGATTCAAAACTTACGTTGGAGAGGGAAAAATGTTATAGCAGCCAGAATTTTAGAATGGCGCCTGCAGAACAAGCACCGCAACAGCATACATCCAACAACAATAAACAAGCTGGTGTAGCCCACAAAGAAATAGGATTCTGAATACCAAGTAGTTGTTGCTGCCCTGCATCACAGGCGCTAGCCAAGCATATATTTTTAAGATCACGAAGAATCTGTTATAGTGCTATCATTTAATATATCTGAAATTGCATCACGAACATCCAGTTCATAAAATGAAAACAAAGATACAATGCTCACAAAAATGACACAATGAAATGGCCAACAAACCAGAAGAGAACCGCAATATCATGAAATTATGATCCTTTACTTACTTTTAGTACATCATATAAAACAAACACAAAACTTCAAGCTCGGGGAAGAATATACAAAGAAGAAGGGCAAATCCCTCCTATTGCATCTAGTAATGTGGAAATTAATCTTTGTTACAAAAGTCCCAACAAACCAGTCAGTAGACAGTATTAGGGTAATTACCAGGATCTTCAAAAGGGTTTGCAGTTTGTTCCAAGTATTTTATCCTATCCATAGTTCTACCACCATTTATAAAAACCTGTAGAAAGTTCAAGAAGATAAGCATACATAGATACGTTTATAATATACCTGGACCAACAAAAGAGAGAAAAACATTCAAATTTGAACAAGAATAAAAGTTTGAACAGTACCTCAGGTATCCTTGCCAGCCCTGCCCACACTTATGAGTTACCACAAACATCTGGTTAAAGTATCCTAATTCGGCACCCAACAAGAGCAAGCATAGACAATACGGCCCTTCCATCCCTGAAGCATCCAGTGGTTGTCTTCATCAAGCACAAAATCCTTGTGGTACCATTTCTTCAACTTAGACCTGAACAAGGAAATCACCTCTTGGTCCAATGGGAGCTGCCGGAAACCAGCCCTTATAGTCCGGACCTCCCACTGCTTGTAAGTCTCGGGCCTCTCAACCCTCTCTAAGCCCTCACATGCTACAACATTCATAGCCTCCCTCCCAAGGAACTCTCTCTCAAACATCAACCTTTGTTGGTTCTCATGGGGTAAAGTAACATCAAATATGTCATACAATGCCGAGAAGTGGTAGAGTGCTTCTCGGAACCGTGTGACGAAGAAGGGGGCATTGTAGGCTCCATTAACAATAGAATGGACAAAAATATCAGGATTTATCCTCCTGATTAAATTCAAAACCGCATTGTGTGGATTAGTCTCTTCAACTGTCTCATCAAGTAGATTCTTAAACCGGTACATACAGTTCACAACAATCATCTCATTTCTATCAATCTTGAGCTCCTCAATTTGGATAGTCTCCCAGTTCTGTGATGCTAGAGCATGGTACTCAAATGGAACATTAAACCGCTCACAATAATTAGCCAGGCGACGACTGGTCTCCTCAATACTCTCTGTGGGACGGAATCCGGGTTGGGGAAGTTCTATCCCTGTAATACGTAACTTGGGAGGTTCTCCAGCTTTTTTTGAGAGCTTATGGATTAGAAGTGGCCAATGGAAACCATATTCGATACCGAAGTCTATAATATGAAGACTTGTAGCTTTCTCTGCTACTTTACGAATCATTTTTGTTGCAAAGAATAGCGAGGCCCTCATGAAAGGGGAGACTGAAAGATTAACTTTGTAAGCTTTCAATATTTCAAAAACTAAAATCCTTTTGGAAATTAAGGAACTATAAAAAATTTGAGTTCCAGTGCCATTGCCAGCCAAGCGTGCCTCAAGGCCATTAGCAAAGAAATGGGCCAACCTATGAGACCCATCACCATAAGGGGAAGAGTGCTGCCTAATCTGCTTCAGTAACTCATTTGCAGTTCTAATGTCACCTGCTGAGACAGCTTGTTGATAAGCGTCGAATGTTGCACATTCAAACCCCTTAATTTACATATGTTAATTCCTTAGCATTGTTATTTGTTTGATTTTGTTTTGTTTTTGTGTTTTCAGGATATAAATCAAGATGCAATTAATTCCATTGATTTTGGGCTTAAAAGAACACTTTGAGAAGACCTAGAAGATATGGTTAAACTTAACAAATCATGGTTAAGTTTAAATCAAATAAAGAAAAGGATTAATTCGGAATTTCTCAAATTGGAGTTAAAATCGGATTGGATTCAATTTTGGATTCTGCATACGTCTCGGTATTTTGGCCATAACTTTCAGCTCAAATATCCGATTGAGGTGATTCAAGCGGCACTGGAAAGCTAACTCAAATTTCTACAAATCATTGTGAAATAGCATTTTCTTAATTCGGAGCGCCGCATTGCCAAAATTGCCCCGCAAGATAGGAACGCAATTCTGGGCGAATCCTATTCCGATTTGGACTTAGGTTTTCTTTATCATAATTGGACTTGGACTTAAATCTCCGAAATTTATAGGATTCCTAGGGCTTTTAGGACTCTCCTAAGCCCTATAAATAGGCCTCTAAGCATTGAGAAAAAACACACCGCCTCTTAGAGCAAAATTCAGTAAATTGTCTTTGGAGCTTAGGAGATCATGAGCGGCTAAACCCATTCGTGGGGTATTGATGTAGCCCTTTCCAAGCACAATGGTTTGATTGTATTTAATTTCTAGATTTTCAATTTATGCATATTGATTGTATAATTATGAGGATTGCTACAATTGATTTATGTTCTTAATTATTAAATGCAATTGCTCTTAAATTCCAAAATCAATATTTGTGAAATTCTTCTCTTGTCTTAGAAAGTATTTTACTTTTATTGATCTCAAATCATTCTTGTTTTCTGTGATTATGAGGATGATGGTTATACAATGAGTTTAATTGACATATGATCAATAGGATTTGATAGGCCATGCCTAGGGAAGACGGATTGTACTACACCCTAGTTTAGTGTAATTTAGGTAGACAGTCCGTGCCAACCGAAGATGAGTTACACTTATTCATTGATTGTATGTATCCTGTTATAGAATTTGATAATTTATACCTAGGGAAGACGGGTCGTACCGCGTCTTAGTGGTTAGGTGGACGATCCGTGCCAACCAAAGATAGATTATGCTTATTCTTTAATAAGGTAGTTTCTTGTTTATTTATAACATGCATAGAATGAATTTATGGGATTAATTATGATTAACCATTGTTGTGCGGATAGAGGTGAAGTTAATACCCTACTCTCTCTCTCTTATTTTAAATCTCTTTTATTTTCATGCACTTTAGTTTTTAAGCAAATCAAATCAAAACCCCTTTTAATTAAGTTAACTTTGATCTTTTAATTTTGATAATTAAACCCTTGCAGTCCTTGAGGTTCGACACCCTCAATATAGCCCTATCCTACAGGATTCGTACTATTGCGAGTGGTAATTTTTATTATTGATATTTTTTTGACACAAAAATACCACATCACTTGTGCACATTGAACCAAAAGAGTCCTCAAATCTACCGTTTCCCTCTTTTTGCCCTGTTTCTTAGCACGGCTCTTCCCACCACTAACTCTTTGCGGCTGTGCATTTGGCTGTGAGGCCTTGCTTGCTTCATTATGCACGGATTCATTGTCATTGTTACCATATAGTAGAGAAAGTGCTTTAGTGGAAAGCAACACCTTATCAAACATTTCTGTTAATTCACTGTCTTCCACATAAACCACAGACTGCTAATTCCTCCTCCCCTCTTCTACATCTACATCTTCTCTCTCATGATTCTTCCTTCCCCTCAACCCATCTGGTAAATTCTCTCTCTCACCCTTCTCTCCCTTGAGTTCCACCTTTTGAACCTCTCCCTTCAACTCTGGTGATACCATGCTAGTCCCCGAATCAACCACCAACTGATTACCCCTAGGAAGGAACTTACTAGCTTCTTCTAACCCTCTCCTAAATTGCAACACAGATTCACTATCAGTAAAAATGTTATGAGCCAAAAGCTCCATGCCATCATCGATATTAGTCACGCTGTTCGACTGATTGGCTAAAAACTGTGATCCACTAGTGGGCTGCAAATTGGACTGGAAAACATAGTCACCAGGAACAACAACTTGCGAAAAAGACGACTTGTACTCCCCAACATCACTGACCCACTGTGGATCAGTACTATTGCTAGTGCTAGAACCACTATTAGTACCATAATCACCACCAGTGCCTGCAGAAAAAACATCATCCGGCCTTCCCAAGTTGAGATTGATATAAGTTGGTTCTTCCTGGTGTATATTGGGGGAAGGAGGGTATTTCTGACCGAGAGCATCATAGAAGGAATTCTCGGTGACTTTTAGACCCAAAGGGTCGTAAAACAGGCAGGGCTTGTCCTCTATGTTATCTTCCGTAAGTATCTCGCCTATGTACTTGAGAACCGTTTCCGAGAACTCAGTGTCGTCCGAGGTCGAGTCTACCCCCGGAATCTTACCCACATACGGTGTGCTCATGCTATCGCCAGCGGACGGAGCATATGGCTGTGCTGCGGGGTCCACAGTTATCGGCGGCGCGAAATCAGTGTGACCCAGGTCAGGTGAAAGCAAAGAAGTTTCAAGGAAGCTAAAATCAGGGGAGGGCCAATTGAATGTGTACTCGTTTAAAAGATCTGGGTATTGATTGGAATTGGGTGAAAAGGCATGGTCATCAGCTACCAAGACATTGTTTATGGAATCAGGCAACCCAGAAAACTTAGGATCCATAACTATTTATAATATGCCGAATCCCAGAACAAATAAACACTGAACTACTCAAACCATATCAAAGACTGGGATATATCTATAAGATAGATGTGAACAAGCTAAAGGCAAAAGAAAAGGTTTAAAGTTGAAGAACCTCAGACATCCATCGGTTTCTCCGCGAAAAGCAAACACGTTTATCTGAGAAATAGCAGAGAATTCTCAGACGCAGACCAGCAAGATGGAACCGAAGAAATTGATGAGATTACAGAGAGCGGCACTCAGCTCTGACCGAGACAATTCTGGGGACGTTCGGGAAGTTTCGAAGACGCTGTGGATGAAGACTTACAAAGGAGTCAAACTCCAATCCTGAGAGGCATTGATACATTTTCAATGTTTTGACTCGTCACTCAACTGCTAACCTTGGAGTCATTGTTTGCTGCCTTGCAGCTCAAGACGAATTATATATATATATATATATATACAAAATATTCTTTTTTTTTTCTTTTTTTTTTCACATCAATTAAATTTGCTATAATTTCTGGCCACTTCATTTTTTAACTAACATATGGACTAACTTGGTTCTTTATTAAAACTCCAGGAGAGTTCTGTGATAAAAATGAAACCACAAAAGGGAAAAAATAAAGTTGCCAAACCCCAGGGGTATTAAGTGTTTAACCCTTAAAAATATGGTATGTTAACTATGAGAATTGATATATTTTCATTAGATTCTTGCTCTCTGTGTTGTAAAAATGTTTTGAGCCAAAAACTGTTTATTTATTTATTTTAGGAAAAAATTCATTTTACCCCCCTGAAGTTTGAGGTGTTTTTCAATTAGAAGCCCAATGTTTAAAAATTTTCAATGTACCCTATATTGTTTCAAAAATTTGCAATAGAAACTTTCTGTTACTAATTTCCATCTAAGAGGATAGAAATTATCCCACGTGCGTCTCATGTGTAAACAATATGCATTCTCTTCCAATTTTGCCCCTCAGTAAAGCTAGTGAAATTACTTAAATTGCAAAATGCCTTGGGTTTTAATGAGGGGCAATTAGGTCATTTCACTAGCTTTACTGAGGGGCAAAATTGAAAGAGAATGCATATTATTCCCATGTGAGACGCACGTGAGATAATTTTCGTCCACTTAAACGGAAATTAGTAACAGATGGTCCCTATTGCAAATTTTTAAAACAATAGGGGGTACATTGAAAATTTTTAAACATTGGGGTTCAAATTGAAAAACACTTCAAACTTTAGGGGGGTAGAGTGAATTTTCCCCTTTATTTTATTTTTAAGAATAAGAATCTCTTCAAAAATGAAGAATAAATATTTTGAGAATAAAGATCTTATTGGCTATCTTTGTTGTAAGTGCACTTATGAAGTTTGTGTCCTACAATGGCAAGAGCATCTCCAACAGAGTAGGCAAACTTACTTCATGTCTTTTCTGTGTTCTTCTAAAATTGATGTGACTTTTAAAATTATTATTTGAATAAAATTTAATATTAATCTATTACAAATTCAATAATAATTTTAAGAGTCATATCAATTTTTGAGGAGGCATGATAAAGGCACAACTTTGGCCAAACTTTTCTCTTATTTTTATTTATTTATTTTTTTAAAAAAAAAAAAATTCTCAAGCAATAACATCCTATGTGATCTTTTTTTTTTTTTTTTTTTGGTATTTTTTTAAGAAAATGGTCATTATTATGAAGAAAAAGGCCATTTTCTTTTTTTTTTTTTAAAAATACCAAATGGAAAAATGACCACATAAGATGTTATTGCTTAAGAATTTTTTATTTTTTATTTTGTTTTTTAAAAAATGACCACATAAAAGAAAAATTTGACTAAAATTGTACCAAAAAATTGTGCCTTTATCATTTCTGATTTTTTAGATGAGACGAAGAAAACAAAGATCTTCGTTATAGTACTACTCCTTGTGCTTTCCTTTTATGAATGGAATGTATTCCTAGATGGGTTGGTGCTTTTATAATGTAAACAACGTCCAGATCGAAGGCCCAGAAATAAAGCACCTGTTAGCAAATGGCCGGAATCCTAGGGAATAAAGACATCTACATTTGCAAACAACAAAGTGCGACAACAATCAACCTTTTTATTTTATTTTTTTTCTGATTAAATAAGAAAATGGTTACAAGTTATCAAATTACGAAAATAGATGGACTCCTTTACAACAAACCCAAAAATAAATAGTCAACCTTATTAAGTAAGGTATAGTATTAATTGTGGAACACGGTGATTGCTTTCATTATAGGTTGGGAGGAAAATAATGTGTCTGTTTGAACGACTTGCCCTGTGATCTTGATGATTATCCAGAAGCTATGAACATCGATGCTTTTTTGAAATATGGATGTAAAAACCATCTCCAAATCCTAAAGAAGGAGACCGAATCACCTCTCCTCCCTTGATTGTGGTCCACTTATACAGGGAGGGCACATAATTGAGTTATCTCTTGAGGTAACGTTACTTTTAAAATTATCATTATATCAGAATTCAATAATGATTAATTATAAATCAAATGATAATTTTAAAAGTTATATCAACTCTAGAGACAAAAGAATGAGACAAAAGCCTTTCTTATAAAATTACTCAAACTCAAAAGTAGGTACCTGTATTTGGTGACAAAAACATGAAGAAAAACACCCATTAGAACCCAACTGAAATCTGCTCCAGAACACGACGTCGTGCCTGCTCCAAATGGTATGAAATTCTTTGCTTTGACGTTTGCCGAGATGCCCTTCAGATCATAATTGAGGAAAGATTCGAAAAATATAAGGTAATTAATTAAGCCAACTAAAATTGGTCCATGTTAAGTGATGTCAATATTGAAGGAAATTGAATGAAATAGTTAATAGAAATGATTTAGAAGAGGGACGGAGCTAGAAGTTCAATTTTAAGGGGCCAAACAGTTAAAAAAAAGAAAAAGAAAGGGGTGTGATTACCTTTTTCTCCTATCAACTATAACGCATTGTCACTTTGTTCCATGAACTGACAATCTTACTACCCGACCCTATCAAACTACCATTTTATGCCCAAAATCCCCATTCTATCAGTTAAAGGCGTTAACTTAGACGGTCAACCCGTCATATGCGTCCCACATGCCATGTTGAAATTTTATATCCCACATTTTCTCTCATCATCTACAACGTATTGTCAATTTGCTCCCATGAACTGACAATCCTACTGTGGGCACAAGTTGGTTGTAACGGCTCATGGGAGATGGTGTGGTTATCAACAAAGGAAATCTATTTTCACTTAGCTCTTATGAGACTATTAGGTAGTTTTGTGAAGTGGGGGAGAGAGAGCTTACCATTTACTTGAATGTCTTGAAGTGTTCTTCTCAGAATCCCAGGAGTAAGCAAGTCTTAGTGATTCATTGACAACCTATTTTTCCAATTCATTGGACAGTAAATAATATTTGTTAATCATAATTTAAGGGATATGTTTGTATTTGAAATATTTCAAATCATATGTAAAGCTTTGTATACTCAAATTATAAATCAATAAAATACGTAGCTTATAAGGCTTTAACATGTGTAGATGTAGAGTATATATCAAACCACTTTAATCTCTATCATTATTATTATTCCGCTTAATTATTGCATTATTAGTCTCTATTGTAAAAATAAAGCCAAATAAGCCCTTCAAGAACTAAAGAAAAAAAGGAAAGTGGGAGAATTAATCCGCTCACATGATGGGTAAAGGTCATGGATTTATATTCCTTCCACGTGAGTCCAGAATTATCATGATCTTCATCTCTACTATTAACATTTGCTTCATGCTCCTCCTAATTAATTATAATTATATAAACGTTGTTAAGAAATAAATACTGATTAAACACCAAAAATGTTGTTTTAATTTCGTCACTAATTAAGGCTCCGTTTATTTCGACGTAAAATAATTTCCGTCGGAAAATATTTTCAGGAAAGTCATTTTCTCTGAAAATGTTTTCTGCCAAAAACATTTTACGGCGTTTACCGCACACACGGAAAATAAATTTTTTTTTTTAAATATATATATTTTTTCATTAAATCATATTAAACTCTAAATTATGAAAATGTCCTGACCAAGTCTTAGAGGTGTCCGAACCAAGTCCCGTAAGGACCCCATTGCAACTCACCCGGGACCCGCCCCCACGCCTAGACCCTACAGGACCCTGTCGGGATCAGCTCGAGACCCTGGCAGGACCTGCCCAAGACCTGATAGGGACATTTTTGTAATTTAGTGTTTAATATGATTTTGCGTATACACCAAATACCAAAAAATGTTTTCTAAGAAATCATTTTCAAAGAAAATGTTTTCCGCCGAAAGTATTTTTCGACGAGTCTCGGGCAGGTCTTAGGCGAGTCTCGGCCAAGTCTCGGCGGGGTCCCGGGCAGGTCCCAACCAAGTCCTAGCGGGGTCTCAAGCAAGTCTGAGTCGGGTCTCGGGCAAGTCCTGGGTGGGTCTTGGCAGGGTCCCGATCCGATTCTGGTCAAGTCCTAGGTGGGTCCCGGGTAAGTCCGGGGCAAGGTCCTAGGTAAGTCAAGTCCCAAGCGAGTCCTAGGTAGGTCTTGTTCAGGTCTGATTAGATCCCGGGCAGGTCCTAGCGGGGTCCCAAGCGGGTCATGGGCAAGTCTCAGTCAAGTCTCGGCGAGGTCCTAGAAGTGTTTTGGTAGAGTCCGTCAATTTGAGAATGAGATGGTCAAAGTCGGAAAATAGTTTATTGTTTTAAAAACAGTAAACCATTTTTTGAAAATTAAAGAAAAATTTTCAATCAAAAGAAAAATATTTTTTGTTAACCACTATTTTAAGTCATAGTAAACACTCTAAAATGCAAAATTCATTTTCTACAAACTATTTTACTTCGTTAGTTCTTGCAACACTTGAGGGCTGTCGGTAATTAACTTAATGGCCAACGTAAGAGTTGATGATATTATCTCAAAGAGGAGAAGCCCAAACATCATATAAATAATGAGTTTTTCCGTCAAAAACGAATTGATGATCAATAATATATATGTTAAATCAATTAATAAAATTCTATTTATTATTATTATTATCTAAAAGAAGAGATAATTAAGAAATGTTTTAGATTTTGATAACTTACCTGTCGACATGTATGGTAAGTTGTGCCAGGGATGTTAATGGGGAATGTCATAAGTCCACGCAAAAAGTTAGTGAAAGATTTACCAATATTTTCCCCTGATTTCTCACCATCATAACTTAATAACTGCATGGCTGTAAAATCAAAGATCATCTGCAAATAGCCAACAAATTATAGGTAAAAATAAAGATTTTTTTTTTTAAAAAAAAGGTTTTGTTTAGCATACGAATTTCAAATTAATATATATATGGGAATGTTTTTACCGCAGCTGTACTTTTCTTCACTTCCAAACTTTGGAGCTGAGCCCAATCCTGCAACCTTTGATTAATGGCATCCTCTAACTTAGGAAGCATGTAATTGTGCTTGAGAGCCTCCGGACCAAAGTGACCCAACACTAAGTTTCGGAGGTATTTATGATTGTTTTTATGAGCATTATTATTAATTCTTTTTGAGTCTTGGTTAGAAACTTTGCAAAGGAGTCCATATACCACTGTTCCACTAGTTTTCCTTCTTGTTGGAAAACATAATGATTGAAATCTGAATCAGATGATACCACAACTGGTCGTCCTGCCAAGCTTGTCCGAAATATTGGTCTATATCTGAAACGACAGATATAATTAAAAGAGTCGAAAATGGCAAAAATAAAGTTGAGCAGATGGTGAGGATTATTGTGGGCTAGCCATAATAAAAGGGGACATGTCTGATGAGTACCTGTTTGAGACCATGAAATCCAGGGTCTGCCCAATGAGTGGGAAGCCCATAAAGCCTGGAGGCAATGTTCCATTACACTTAGGGTTCCTCCACCTATAAAGCCAATGAGTGACAGCCACTAAAAGCAAGCTAATGACAGAAAGCCAAACAGACCACATGCTTTGTACTACTGAAAATAGAGGACAGGACAAGAGTATTAGGGGAACTTTGGGTTAATTGGTTTCCAGTAAAAGAGCACGGCCTTATACAGGTGTTGTGGTGACAAATACGAGCGTTTCCTTCTTCTAAAAATGCTATATATACTCCCACTTTTGAGTGTATATTTAAATAATGCTCATCTGCATGTGTGGAGCATGAAAAGCATACACATGTGATAAGTGCTCCATTGAACCCCCCCATGTTTCTTGACCAAGGAAAGTATGATTGAAAATTTTCAAGAGTCTTGCAAGTGGGTCATAAAAAGGGAGTAGAAGTCAACCATCTACCGGCTCTGAAGAAAAATCTTGAAGAATCATACTGAAAATCTTTGGAGAAAATTAATAATTAATGCAAGATCAATTCGAATTAGGATTCTCTCAATTTCGTTTGAACTGGATAATATTTAGTTAGTTATTTTAGAGTATTTTTGTCCATTCAAAAGAAGATCCTATTCCGATCAATCCATATCAATCATTTAGTGGCAAGAAGAAAAATTCTTTGGAGAATTAATAAAAGATTTGTCAATAACTCAATATCATATAGTTGCTAGAAGAAAAATCTTTATAAAATCTTAGATCTAGATTCCCATTAATCTTCTTTCGGGAGTAGGGGTGCAAGCAATTATGGTGGTTGTTACGCAATCATCATGCTAGGGTGGGTAATTAGCGGGAACATGATCATCTCTAATATCCCGTTCGTTATATTTGAAGGGTATTATTATCTTTTTACTTTTTGAGATGACAAAAATACCTCTCCAATATAACTTACAAGATATTATCCAATTCAATTGAATCCTAATTCAATTGAAGGCCATATAGCAACCGGGATATATAATGTTTTTGCTGCTACTACTAGCTAGTTAGTCTAGTTTGTTACCATTGTGAAACCTAATATTAATGTTCATCGTGACATTCCATATTGTTTGATTATCTCTACTTAAAGCATGCATTTTAAGGCATGTAGACAATAACACCGCTTCTTACTCTTTAGGGTTATTTAAAGATATATAAATGATTTACATCAATATTTTTCTCATCTCACTCTATAAATTCAAAGATCAACCATTAGATTTGTGAACTCAAGTATATTCTACACAAATTTAATGGTGAATTCATCTATTCACTCTAAAAATAGTTAAAAATAAAATGACTTCAATCATTTCTATATCCCACATGCTAATTCATATCTTTCCTGAGTAAGTCCAACGTAAATAAAACAAAAAAAAAAAAACAAAAACAAAAAATTAAAAATTAAAGTCCAAGGTAAATCATATGGTGTCCCAATCATTATGCAGGATATTGTTAGGCCTCATCGTACAAGAAAGCCCAATCCAAAGTATTTTGAGGTTAGAAGTCTAAGCCCAAGCAGTAAGAGAAGCCGGCCGAGAAGTCCAATTTGAAGTCAAAGATGCTGTTCAAGTTATTTCACCGAAGACTTCTATTGTTCTTGCACTATAATAGAAGTTTATGGATGGGAAGATTTTTAGTTTTAGGATTATTATTCGAAGATTGTTTCGGATTGGGACTATTTTGTTCCTGAGTTGTGGTTATGATTAGGTTGTTGTTAGTAAGTTTGCTGATTTCTTCTTCATAATCGGAGAAAAATTTTACCCAATAATTTGTCGTCTCTTCTACTTCAAAGGCATCCTTTTTTTTTAAAAAAAAAAAAAAAAATTTAATGTTACGATCAAGTTCAATATTATCATGTGTGTATATAATCTCTTTAACACTTTTTCCTTGCAAGTCGATTTTTAATGATGAGTTCTACTCAAAGTTTATATCATTTGGTATCAGAGTCAAATACTACGTTACGGGTTCGAGTCACGGAGGGGGTAACCTATAAAATAGAGTAGGCTACCATGGACTTTGGTTGATGAGCATGGTGGTATGTTATGATTCTAGTGTCTCATATGGGTTAAGGTTAATCTTAACCATGTGTATATACGTTCTTGAACATCCTCTCTTTATAATCCGATTTTTAAGGGTGAACTCTACCCAATACCTATATCACCTAACCTCAGGATTTATCATTGATGGACTACAAATAAGCTCACCAGGCGTTTGGTCATATAGAAACAATGCACAATATGGCTTTGGAAAGTTAAGTTCTATATTGAGTGAATGGATTGCAAAGATGTTATATAAATGTTAAGTTTCATTTTGGTTCTGTATTAAATAAAGGGTTAATAACCTTTTTTAGTACCTAAGTTTTCTTTCTTTCTTTCTTTCTTTTTTTTTTTTTTTTTTTCACATGGGTTTCAATTTGTATCACAAATAATATATGATTTATGGGTAAATATCAGTTTAGTACCAACGTCACTATTCCGTCAATCAAACTAATGGGCTGACACATGTCGTAACAAAAACATGTCACGTGTCCAAACAAAAATAAAAGAAATACCGGTTTAGCATTCCTTATTATAAACCAATGGAACACAAAAGGAACTAAAAGTGCTACCCTAAATCTAGGATAGCACTTTTGCTTCTATTAACATTATTTTTATATAAAAAGATTTTCTCTCTCATTTTCCTCTTCTTTTCTTCTAACATTTATTTGAAAGAATATTTAATTGGTACAAATAAATAATAATAATAACTATTGTAGAGTTTATTTGAATATACATATTACAAATTGATCATTCTTCCAACCATTCCGTTTGCAAATTTACCATTAAATTTGTGAGGCCTATGTACGGCTCTACAAGTCTGATGGTGAATTTACTCCTCCACTATACAGAGATTGATGAAAAATAGGATGTAAAATAATTTTTTATTTTTTTTCATTTCTCTTATTTGAATAGAGAAGAAAAAGAAGTTCGGTTAATAAGAACAACAGTAAAAAGAACCTTTTACTTATATTTTTCTTCAATTAGATCCAAACACCAAAGCGACATCTGCATAAACTTAGAATCACTAAGAGACAAAGCCTTGGATTCGAGACAGATTTTGTCTCTCTATAACCTTTGTGTGTGTGTGTGTATATATATATATATTGTTAGCAGAAGACAGAGAAAAAGAGAAGATAGTCTTGTTGTTTAAAGATGAACAATATCTTGTTAACCTGCTATAAGACTGTTGGAATTAATAATATAATAGTTTAGCACTAAGATGTGCATCTCGTAAACCTCACCTAATTTTTGTTTAATAATTGAAATCCATTGAACCTTTACTATCTTGTAATCACATGGGAAAACTCTACCTAATAATCTTTTATTTATATATAAGAAGGGGAAAAGGGAAGAAAATTAATTATAATCTAATTAAAGTAGTAATCTTTTAGACTAAAGAAATTAAATAAAAAGTAGTTATACATTTGCTTTATGTCTTGGTGCTCCTAACTGATCACCCTTTACTATAATGTTTACAAACTCCAAAAAATTTTCTCATTGCTCGATAAGATTTTCCCAACAAAAGTATAAGGTTAGATAGGTTTTATAGGTGGCTGCTAAAACCTTAAAAAAAACAACCATTTCTTAGAAAAAGAAGAACCAAACCAATAATGCTTACCACATTAATTTGTTTGCTTAACATATATAGCATACTTTTGCGTGTTGGATTACTACAAGATTCACATTTTTATCTTGCCGTGAAAAATCATTGAATTTTACAAATTACAAATCTAACATAGTCAGATGTCATGTCGGGTTTTGATCAACCAGACTTAGGTTAAGTTTTTTTATTAGATTTTGTTAAATTATTATTTATCTCATAAGTTTAAATTAATATAAAATAATTAATTTAATTATTTAATTAATATTCTAATAAGTTAATTAAATAATTTTTATGTCAGTAATTATTCCATTTAGTGAAATGTGCATAGAACCTATCCTACGGACTTTGACGCAAGGACTCCGATCTAAGTTGCCCTTATGTGATTGACCATGATCTCTCTCTCCTACTTAACTGCATCATGGTCATGTGCAGTTTTCTAATTCTACTTCAACTTTTCTTGCCCATATGCATAATTTGTAATGTGCTGAAGATTACTAGAAAAGATATTGATCTTTATTAATTAGCTGAAGCTTACTAAATAAAGTAATTTAAAAAGTAATTGTGTCATGTGATATATATATGGAGAAAATGCAGTTTATCTCCCTGAAGTTTCAGGAATTTTTCAATTTTAATCCTAAAGTTTAAAAATTGGCAATCTACCCCCCTGAAGTTTCAAAAATTGACAATTTAAACATTCCGTTACAAATTTTCATAGATTTCCGTCCATTTAGACGGAAAAATTAAACGGAGGGTTTAAACTGCCAATTTTTAAACTTTGGGTTAAAATTTAAAAACCCCTGAAACTTCAGGGAGTAAACTGCATTTTCCCATATATATATATATATAGTTAGCACATGACATGTCAAACTAAGTCACGTGGAAATAATTGATTGGTTTAACATGGTATATACTGTTAATTTTGGATGTTAGATGAACGAAAAGATTTATTTGAAATTAGAAAGAAAAAAAAATATCGGACAGACCTAATTTTCGAAGTTAAAAACCTAGCCATTAAATTGAAATCACAAGAAAACCTAGGAACTAAATTCAATTTTTCTCTAAAGAATTTGTAATGGTTGAGATCCCATGTTATTCCTAATAAAAGACTCAAAATAAATTCGGTGGTCTAAATGTATAAAATAATGAGAGAGAAAAAAAAAAAATACAAGAGAAGTTAAGGCCAAATGGGATGGTCGGCAACTCCATAACACTACAATTCTTTTGAGGGTAGTTGGACAACGTCGAAAGTGTTTTGAGGTTAGCTGACCACTCCAAAACATCCTAAAAAATTGTTTTAGAAGTAGTCGGTCACTCCAAAAACAACTTAAAACAACTTATGGAGGTGATCATTGGTCATCCATTAGCTATTTGGGTAAGCCTGACCACCCAAAAAGTTGTTGGCCTAAGAATTGAAGAGGGAAAGGGGATCGAAATTTAACATTTTTCGTTAGGGTTGATTGAGATGACATAATAATGGTCGTTCATTTAAAAAGAACAACTTAAATCTAAAGAATTTAGGTCTTACAGTTCCTAAGAATTCACAAGATATCCCAATCTGTTTGCAATACAGGTCTACAACTTTCAAATTTTACCAAGGCTACATGCTTCTCTTGGTTGGGGACAGAAGGAGGTGTTAGATCAGGCCTTTGACTATTTTATTTGAAAATAAATTAGTGTCAAATAAGAGAAGTCAAAGCTTTTTATGGCATTTGAAATTGCACCCCGCAATGCATGTTTTAAGAGCCGTCAACGTGAGCAGAGTGGTGCTATTGTACCTCAACAATCCCTCACTCAACGTGAGGCTCTTGCGGCTCGAACCCATAACCCTGGCTTTGATACCATTTATTGGATCAGGTTTTTAACCATTTCGTTTGAAAATCAATTGGTGTCCAGTGAGAGAAACCAAAGTCTTTTATGATATTCGAAATCGCACTCAACAAAACATGTTTTAAGGATCGTCCATATGAGCAAAGCAATACTATTGCACCTCAATATGAGAGGTTCGAACAATTTCTCAATCGACAGCCTTAATTACCATCACAAGCTGAATGCTTTGAGGGTCATAAATGCTATTTTAACTAATTATAGACAATTTACCGTAGAAAGAAGAACAAAATCTTGATAAACACACATAATTTGCAGGTTCCATAGATCACAAACACTTTGTATAGACATATTAAATATATAGGTTTATATATATATGATTATATATATCCACTTTAACAATACAAAACCAAACTTAAATAGACAATATGTCACTTTGTATACAACTTCTTTCAAAGAAATATGTCTTTGCTTGCATGCAGTTTTGGCTCGACAGAATAGCATCGTAGATGGACAAACGAGCACAGATCGATGTTGTTGCTGCCAGATGTTGTTAATTTCTTCTGTCTACAGCTTCCCAGTCGAGCGCCAAAGACTCAAGAACATGACCAGACGAAAATTCAAATTCAAATCTTCGAGAATCCAAGCTGAGAGTTCTGCTCTTAATGAGAGAGAGAATCGTTGCTTGTCCTGCTGATCTTGTGGGTTTCTCATACTCCACATGATCCCAAACCTCTTGCTTCTGATCCTCTCATGATTCTCAGCCTTTTGCAGGATGACATGAACATACTGTAGAAATTAAGAGTAGGCAACTTTGTAAGCATTTTGAGAGAGATGTTAACAAGTTGTTCCAAAAGCTTAAACTGATAAGAAGAGGTAAATTTAATCATTTAATCAACACTTAACACTCCCCCTCACGTGTGGGCTTAAACTCCATTTTTATAAGTGAAACCCAACATGTGAAATATTTAATTAAAATAAAAGTAAATGATTGAGAAAATGTTCGATCCCAAAACTTTTGACTCTGATATCATGTTAAATTACCAGTTGTCCAAAAGCTTATGCTGATAGAAAAAAGTAAATTTAATCATTTAATCAACACTTAACAAGAGAAAAAAGGAAAAGAGAGAGAACTTACTCCCATGGAACATCTCCAACCAACATCCAGTCACCATCTTTGTCTTCATAAGTTGGTGCATATTCAGAACCCTTGTAGCCTTCCCTTTCTGAGTACTCACCTGAAAAGGTAAAACCAAGGTCATTTTTGTTAAATTATTAGTTAAATAAAAAAATTTATCTTTTTTTTTTTTTTGTTTTCTTCTTCTTCTTTTTTTTTTTTTTTTATTCCATCGAAGTAATATTAGTTCTTACCAATGGTGAATTTAAACAAGTTCTCCAAAGCCTTGAGTAGTTCTGGGTAGCCCTTGTAAGTCTTTAGGTCAATCTTTCTTAGGTAAGGAGCCCCATCCATGCTTACTTTCACGTAAATTCCAGCAGCCTCATGAGCCTCATCCTCCGCCTTGATCTTCTGCTGCAGGTTGTTTTTCCGGTAAGATCGGATTGGTGGCCATCCCACAATTGCTGCCCTGTCATGTCAAACATATATATATATAAGTCAATCGAAAATCAATATACAACTGAAATGATGTTACAGGAAAAATTAGTCAGACAAACTTACTTAGCCGGAGCATCAGAACTATCCTTTGATCCACACTCATTCCTCGCATCGGGAAACGGCCGCTTGTTGTTTCTAGCACCAAAGAATGATTCTTCTTCGCTATCATCTCTTCCCGGCAACCCCAATCTAAGCTCGGTTGCCTTGAGATGGAGATCATTCTCTTCTACCACCTTATTGCTTTCCATTTTTTTTTCCTTATAATCTACAACTAAAAAGATGCGTCTCTTCTTGCTAGCTTCTTGATCAAGAGTAGTGATGCAATGGCAAGTGTTTGAAGAAATTTCTTCTGGGGTTTGCTCAAGTTGTTGGAAGGAAATGTGTAATGCGAAAATGGTTGGAATGCAAGGTTGTATTTTATAGGATATATATATATGATAAACAAGGCATTAAAGAGAGATGTGAAGGGCTTTGTTATTCTCACAAATGCATGAATTATGGACAAAGGCAACCGAAGCTGTCGGTTGCAATAGCAGCAGCTTTTAGGCATGTTGCCGCGGCAAGAGGGGACAAGGGTGGGACAAGCTCAACCGCCCATAAGGAAGACTGGGGATTCAGTGGGACGGTCAAGATTTGTTCTGGCGGGTTGTGGGACGGCAATCCGGGACGTTGGTTTGAAGGAAAGGAGGAGAGCTTCCCAAGTGTAAGGGGTCCACGTGGGCGTTGGGTATAAGGTTTGGCCATGTGGGACTAAATTTTTGCAGAGTTTTTAATTGGTACGTTAATCGATTGTGGGGCACATGACATGTGGGATGGCATGTGGAAATGGTCATCCCTGACATGATTCTTTTATTGTTTATTTTTACTTCCTTTTCATTTTATATAATAAAATAATTTGCATTTTCGATTGGGAAAAATGCATTCTACTTGCAGACAATTTTTACTTTATAATAAAATAACTTGAGGTCGGTTCATTAAAGTAGTAATTAACAAACCAAACACAAAATAATTATTTATTGAAATTAATGAACGAATTAGTAAATCTTAATTTAGAATATATATATATAGTTTGGTGCATGCATGGGTAATGTGCATTAACAAAAGTAGAAATACATGTTTCTCAAGTAAATATTACATTAATTAAGTTAATTTACTTAACTAACTGATCGATCAACAAAGTTTCTGAACAATTAATTTGATCTTATCCGAGAAATTATTGAATTAAGCTGGATAAAAAGTTGACAAACTATGCTTAAATATTTAACACATTGCTTAAATACAGAATTGATGTTACTGGTCTCACTTAGGGTTACTCTTTGCTCATATTTTAATCACTTTTTCTTATTATTGAAGCTATACATGTTACCATATGTAAGGTAACATGGGTTTTAGCAAGGATTGGTTTTCTTAATGCTCATCTCTAGTAAAAATAGTTTACCTGTCTAAGTTTTTAGAATAAACGGTGATTTAATAAGATAAAATTATGAAGCTAGCACATTGTGTTAAAGTATTGATTACATGAATAAATTCATCCCGTCTCATAAGCTTAAATTTTTAGAATAAGTAATGATTTAACATGGTATCAGAACCAAATGTTACGAGACTCATCATTTCAATTAAATATTTAACTTATTAGACATCACCCGTTTAATTTTAAGCTTTTGGGTATGTGTAGAAACCCGCTATCAAGTGAATATTAATAAGTTTCAAGGCTAAAATTTGTGGTATCCGATGTTGATCGATCCAAATTAAGATAGTTCTAGAATGAATTTTGAAACCCCTTTGCCAATTTAAAGCTGAGTAGCTTTTTTTTTTAGCTTTAGTTGCAAGGAATGCTCATTCTGTCTAAACATTGTTGGCCGTGTTGGAATTTGTCATTATTGCTTCAGCAATGAGGTGATAGCAACAACATTGATGAAACCCGCAAAGTTGGCTGAAATTTGTGGTGTCTGATCAATATATTCTGACCAATGAACTGGCAACGTAAGCTGTAAGCTTGCACTTGTGGTGCCTGTGCTGAAAGCTTGGCGCTTGCTCAGGCCAGAAGTACTCGAGAGAGATATATCAATGAATCAGATCTAGATCTTTTTTTTCTTTTTTTTGCAGATTTTGATACACAAGAAATTTTCCCCTGTAGGGTATGATCAGATATGGTGTACGTACTGTCGATGCTGCTGCAGCTAGCGTACGTAGTTGGCATTGCATTGCTGTGACGATCGACATGGATTATTTTGCATTGATTCTCACTGATTTGTGTTTGGTATCCGAGAAAAGAAGAATATGGTAGTGATGGATAATGGATGAGATTTGTTTCATGACTCATGAGTATTGCATTGTACGTTCTTTGCTTCTTGCTATGCTTAACTACTGCGTCAAGTTTGTCTTATATCCTCGTTGTATGTTGTTGCAGTTGCTGAAAATCAGAAAAAAGGAATATCTATATAATAATTTATGAAAACTATACTAGTTAATTCGAATTGTCTCATTTTTTTCCAATCAATAAATATATGTAGGCAGAAGATGGTAGTATTTAACAACATATTTGGTCTATAACCTGTAAAAACGTTGCAAGTTTAGGGGTCGCATTGGCCTCGGTCTCATAATTTTTTTTTTTTTTAAAAAAAAAAAAAAAAAAAAAAAATTAGGAAAATATATACTTTAAACCTCCGACCTATCACCCATTTTACAATCATGCATCTAAACTTTAAAAAATGATATTGAGGTCTCACATACTACCATTGCATATAAAATTAGACAATTTTATATTTTTCTCTTTTCAAAATATCCTTAAATTTATTAAAAAGTAGCCACTGGAAAAAATTAAAATTATTAAAAAATTAACCAACAAATAAAAACACCAGAAAGAGGTGTCCTTTTCATATTAGCCTCCTTAATTTTTTTTTTTTTTTTTCAAATGATTATTTTTGGGGGTTACTTCACTTTAGACCCCTGAATTACCACGCGATTTGACAAGCGCTCCCCAAACTTCAAAACCTCTCAATTTGAACTTCTGAACTTTCAATTGAAGTCAATTTGAATCACTCAGTTAGATTTAGCCATTAACTTCTAACAGAAATACCTAAAAAAACCAAAATATCCATTATTTTTATTTTTTTTATTTTTAATTTGGAATTAAGGATAAATTTAGAATTTTATAAAAAAGTCAGAGTATAAACGTCATTGTATCACTTTTAACGTTTAAAATCTGACGAATGGATTCAAATTAACTGCAATTAAAAGTTTAGGAGTTCAAATTGAGAAGTTTTGAAGTTTGGAGGACTTGTCAAATCGAATGATAATTAAAGGGTTTAAAGTGAAGTTATCATTTATTTTTACATATTTTTAATTAATAACTTCAAGGATATTAATTTTTTCCTCCAAGCCTAAAGTACTCATTTTCTGCCCCCGCATAAAATGCAATCCAGTAATTACAGTGAAGTGCAGGTCCGAAACATGAGAGACTGTAAAAATTTCTTCAATTATGGAGAATATGCTCTGCCTACTAACACAGACACTGCAGTGCAGCCCTGGCCTGTACAGAATGTTAAAGGTTGGACTGTCTTGCTTTGGCTCAATTAGGACTCAATTAGGAGGTCGGTGCTGATGCCTTTTGGTGTAGCTAAATGCTGCTTTTAGGTCTCCTCTTTCTCACTTTATCCTTAAAAAAACCAAGCAACTTGGAATAAAAAATTTGCCTACATTTAGCCTTAGGAGTCAGTGGTAGAGCACAACTAGGTGGCCAGCTTTAACAGGGAGAATTTTCCTGGCTGTAGGGTGTCCCCATGGGCCTAAGACAAGGTGACAAATGCCACCAAGTTATCTAGGAGCCTTGGTCCCCTAGAGGCAACCCCCAAAGGAGCACTGGACAAAGTAAGGGTACTGTCACATAAAATGATTAACAAAAGAAATGATTCATTTTCGTTTTTCTTTTATTTATTTATTTATTTTTAATTTTTTAAAATTATTATATTTGAGAGATTATGTGTGAGACCCACATAGGCAGCTCCTGCAAATTTAATTATGATTTTGAAAATTAGAAGGATGAAAGAAGGATCGGGTGAGAATGTATATAGCACATCACGTCTTTATTAACAATTTAAACAGTTAATACGAGAAAGTTTATATGAAATTCATCTGTACGTATAGGCAGGCAATTGAGCAACTTAAAATTTATTTGAACAAGTTTCATATGAGCTTTTATTGGAGTACTCAAATCCGGTTAAACAAATATTTAACTAAAATTTAGCTGAATAACACCTTCTTTTTTCCTACTCACTTTTCTAAAATATTTACATCCGACTTAGTATGTTACCTTTTCACTTTCAATTTTTCATTTAAAATATTGTTTCTTTATCTACTTTCCTTATTCTCTCTCTCTCTCTCTCTCTCTCTTTTTTTTTTTTTTTTTTTTTTAACATGTCCATACAAGAGAAGAGGGAGGAGGGATTCGAACTAATGACCTCCCCTTCATGAGGCGTGGTCCACAGCCGATTGAGCTATTCCTTTGAAACTCGATCTACTTTCCTTATTCTCAAATAGGAGAGAGAATCATATTGATTTTTTTTATTAATATAAATCATAGATTTTTTTTTTTTTTTTGGGACATGTTCACAAGAGGGTGGAGGGGAATTCGAACTAGTGACTTCCGCTTCATGAAGCGTAGTCCCCAGCCGATTGAGGTACCACTTGAGAACATAAATTATAGATTGTTGATCAATAATGCTCAACAAATTTGTTTAGCACTATAGTAGTTTAACAAATCTAGTCATTTTGTTGAGTCGGATATGAAATCATTTTGGCTACAAAACTAGCCAAAATAGCTTGTCGAGCCCATTGTACGTGTAGCTTAATTGTTGGGGGAGGGGGAGGGGTGTGTTTCCCTTTTCTTGCTTTAAATCCGGGGCTATTTTCCATTAAATACGTGGGTATCCCTGTATCATATCTGGCCAGGAAAACTTTTGCAAAAGGGTCCACCATTTATTTCTTTGCTACAATTGTGCACCTCCAACAAATATCTTGCAATTATATTGGACCATATCACATGTTTCACAAGAATCCCACCTTGATACACCCATCTACCTGCCCCCTCCACCTCTTGTGGTATAGAAATGTCTTAATATTTGTATTTTATGATCTCAATAAATGATCACTTCGGATCATATGAGGCACCTACAAATGGATTTAGACTGGTTTTGTACCTTTGAGTTGTAAAGTTTGATGCATCGTGGTACAGTGGGTCGTAGAATTAGTGCGTTCAAATCTCGCAACTTTTCTCAAATTTAAGAATACGTACAATTAAGAAATTGAGACAAAATAGTGAATACGTGAAAACTCAATCTTAGAGCGTTTCTTGTTGAAAATTGAAGAAAAATAAGCATAAGTTGCGATCTAAGCTATCTCCAAACCATAATAAGAAAGAGAAACAATATGAAATTGCCAAATCGCATCCCACTTGAATGGAACCTTACGAAGAAGTCCTTAGTCGAACAAGCTTTGATCGGCTTGCGACCAAACGTCTCAGATTGTCGTATGATGCACCACCTCGGTCAAATGGGTATTGACCGAGGCTATCAAGTACACTTTTTTTTGGTATTTTTTTTGACAATCTGTTTTGACCTAATAAGTATTGAAATTTGAAACTTTTTATGAAATATGACTTTTTAGACCTACGAATAAGCTTTCCAATGTCACTAATATTGTCTTCGTCCAATATTAAAATCTCAAAAGGGCAGAGGAGTCTTCTGTTATATGCGATCTTTGGATTTAATTGACAACTCCAATTCATAAAGAAAAGAAAAACAAAAAAATTAATAAAGAGAAAAAGAAGAAAAGCTCATCCAAATTGGTATATCTAGGAATTTAGAAATTTTGATGAAGCAAAGGATATCTTAATTAGGATGATGAAATTAGGAAACCTGCCTCCTTTTCCTCCTAAAATTAGATTATTTCATTGGAGTTAAATTTTATCATCTAGTTAAATTTTTTTTTAAAAAAAAAAATTATTAACTTGAGTTTATTCAAGCTCAAAAATTCCAATTATTACGTTTCTAAAATCTGTCAGGGCCAGGGCTGGGTGTCGGTTAGTGTCGGTAGAAAAATTTTTGTTTCGCCAAAATGTCGGTAAAGTCGAAAATTTCACCAACTTATTCCGCCAAATTTTTGTCCCGGCACCGATAGGCGGTCGGTAAAGTCGGTATGTAAAAAAATTGAAAATTATCGGTGAAGTCAGTCGGTAAAGTCGGTTCGGTTAACAAATTTTATTTTGCCTACCAAACCGAATTTGTTGAAAAACAAATGTTTCGCCTACCGCCCATTGGTTAATCGGTGTCGGTAGAAGTCAGTTGGCTATCTGTCGGTAGGCAATCGAAAGTCGATAGGCGGTGAATTTGCCTAGGCCTAGTCAGGGCTTTTAGAAAACAAAATTTCTTAGATTATTTGTTGGAACCATTTTTTTAGTTTCATCAAGATGAAGAGTTTATGAAGATCATATATTCTCAAAAATATATGGTTAATTGGTCTAAACTTACACAAGAAAAGGGTTTTGTGATGGGATTTATTAAAAAAAAAGTGTGATTTTAAATTAAATTACAAGTAATGAGATGTTGTTTTGAAAACGCACAATTTTAAAAAGTTAAATTTGCGACTTTAAATGCCAGACTGCAATTTTGCCGAACGCTTAACTACGTTTTTAAAAAATCACATTTCAAAAAGCTATTTTTAAATCGCACTTTTTTAAAATCATAAATTCAAACTGGCCCTTAATTATTTAAAACAAATAATTGCTATTTCAAGTGGAATGAAAAATGATCATCTTATGTTTAAAATTTTATTTTATTTTATTATTTTTTTTTTTGAATGAATTATCTCTTCATTAATATAACAGTCAAATTGGGCAAAATGCTCCGTACAATGCCAAATATATAATTTGGAATATTCACACTCAAACATTATCTATGACATATACAATAACCTCTTGGGCTATTATAAAATAATATCTATGAAAAGTTACCGCCTCAATCAGTTTTAGATCTACAGCAAATTCCAGCGAATTACGTCTCTATCCGCTGCCAGGTCCTTGATTCCCTAACTTTTTTTTTTTTTTTTTATCTCCGCTACTAGTGCTTTATCAATTGCAATCTCCTTCTCTGCCTTTAACATAGTGACAATTCTTCTTTACCCTTAATAATTCATCCGTCATCAGTCTATGATTTGCTCCCATAAAATGAACCATAAAAAAAAACACAAAAGACTGATTGGAAACCAATTATGTTATTCTTAAGGATTTGTGAAAATAAAACTTAAGAAAACGAATAAAACTTCACCTTATAGATTGCTACTAAAAGCAGATCTAGAGATAATATATTCTTATTTAAAAACAACGAAAATACAATAACAAAAACCCAACATACCCTCAAGCTTTCCATGCGCCACCGCTGACTAGCCACACGCCGCTAAAAAACATCTTGAAGACCATTAACACACACACCCTGATCGATTTATAGTAGATGCAGGAAAAATAAGGAGGAATGGAAAAAGAGAGAGGGGGCGAGTCCTCCCACTCTGTTATGCTCTCTTTTTAAAAAATTTCAATAAAGAGTTTAAGAGTATCTTATTATATTATATTTAACTATGTAAATAATGTTACGCTATCTAAAAATTTTAAATAACACACACCATATACAATTATCAAATCTGTAAATCTATTCCTTTTTCCTTTGAATTGGATCTAGGGAATGAAAAACCATATTCGGATATGGTTTCGGACTTCGGATCCTGCTCCAACAAGTAGTGGACCAGGACCAGGGGAAGGATGTGGTGAATGCGCGTGAAAAAGATGTCACAGACAGGAGGATTTCAAATATCTGTCGTGTCTGACGTGTGATGTGGTTGATGAGTTTGTGGGTCCCAATGCGCGATGCACACGAGAGGTACTCTTGGGCCCCATCCGATATTATTGTACTCTCTTTGTCTTTATAATATCCCCACATATGATTAGGAGAGAGCCATCTGTTTGGTCTAAAACTCTAAGCCACGTCGATGCACCGAGGACCATTCGTGGGCATCACCGTTGACGTGAGTGCAAAATCAAGGATCCCGCGAAGACGGAACACCATCAATGATCATGGGTCCTCGGTGTCTGTCCATGTGAAAGAGATTTCTACATTTTGTTTGCACCCAAAAAAAAAAAAAAAAAAAAAAAACTTGTATTTTCAAGTTACATGTAAACATTCAAATTTGAAACGGTAAATTCTTTCTGGGATAACTTCACATAAGATTTTTGAATTATTATACGTTTTGAAAATACCCTCATAAATTTTAAAAAATTTTAATTTTATCTTCTAAATTTTTAATTTGATACAATTGATCATCTTAGTCAATTTTTTTCGTTAAACCCTAACCGAAACCACATTACCATTTAATTTTTATTATTATTATTTTTTTAATTTTCAATTTGAAGTTTAGGATAAATTTAAAATTTTATAAAAGTTTTAATGGTATGAAGGCCATTTCATCATTTTTTAACGTCCAAAAACTGACAAAGGAGTAAATTGCATACAATTAAAAGTTTGAGAGTAAAATTAAGAGGTTTTAAAATTTGAAAAAGTCTTTTTAAATCACATAATAGTTCAAGGGTCCTTTGTGAAGTTTTTCCTTCTATCAATCCTCATCTTCTTTAAGTAGCAAGGACACGTCGCATTGTCATGTCAATAAAATTAAAAAAAAATAAAAAAAGATTTACCGCTCGAGCAACAAAAAAATGCTTATCTTTTGGTTGAATAAGTGTAATCTATAATAAATAGTTCAATTTTGATCATCTTTTATGGTGTTTGTCGGTCTCTTGTTGTACATTTTTGGGTCCAACTGGGTTCATACTTTGCTAAAGCTTGTCAATATGGTGATATTTTTTAAGGATATTTTGGTGGCCGATCCTTTCCTTTGGTTTGATTTCTTTTTCTTCTTCTTTTTTTTAACGAAAATTTGTAATTTTCATTAATGAAATATCAAAAGCATAAAAGTTTTACAATACTGAGCATAAAACTCTGAAAAATCATAGTCAAAAGTTATGAAGTTACAAAATTATAAAAGTCTAGAGAGAGAGGGGCTATGCCTTCTCTCTAGAACTCTTCATTCTCTTTTTTTCTAGCAACCAAGAAAGAAATTACGGATGATCTTTCTTTTTCGATAGCAGTGCTTGGTGTCTTCTTTGTGGTTTCCTCCAGTCTCCGTTTTTGATAGGATTGCTTTAGATCTAGTTTCTTCAACCTTAGATCTAATCATCTTCATCACCCAAGACATGTCTTCATAGGAATGCCTACGATGGCTTACTCCTCCACTGCTTGTGAGAAATTTTTTTTTATTTTTTATTCTTTTTGTCAAAGTCTTCGGGTTGAGGATGTAATTGTCTCCTAACCTTCAGGTCAAAGAAAAGTAGATGGAGTTTATCTTTCACGGCCAGATCTGACAACAACTTGCTTCTTTGGTTCGGTTTCATTTGACATCAAAGTCATTTTGTTGGGGGTTATTTATGGAATTATCATCTATTGCTATGTGGTGTACCTGATTACCGAATACCCACTCAGCCCACTATCACCAACCAATTATCGAAGGCCTATTGGACCTCTCCACCCAAGGCCACTTTCGGACTTTCCTCGCCCAAATGGCACTCGGGATTCCAGGTCCATCTAGCCACAAAGGCCCGAAGGAAAGCCCAACTGAGGGGGTAGACCAACAAACAAAACACCGCACAAGTGCGCCACACGGAATCCCCTTCCCACGTATACAGTGAATTTAGTTTCCCCTTTATTATCTTATTAATGTATGATTGGTTTTGTGGGGAAAGTTACCGTTAGGTACATTCTATTAATAGAATTTAGGGGAAACTTCAGAAAACCTCCATGAAGTTTCAACCGATTTGAAAAACCCCCTCTAAATTTTCAAAGCTCTCACTTAGACCCCCTGAACTTTGATTTTCTCTCACTTTGGACCCCTTTAACATTAAACTACGTCGTTTTGAATGTTTTATACCCATTTTACCCTTCCCCAAAACTATGTCGTTTTGTGTCCTAAAATCACAACACATATCTAGCCCAAAACGACGTCGTTTTAAGCATAATTTTTTTTTTTTAAAAAAAAAAATGTAAAATATATATAAAAAAAAAATTAAAATTAAAATTAAAATTAAAAATTAAAAAAAAAAAAAAAAAAAAAACACGGGTGGCTTCAGCCACCCCTTGGCCAAAATGGGGTGGCCGGACCACCCCATTTTTGGCCAAGGGGGTGACTGTAGCCACCCCCTGGCCGATCTGGGGGTGGTCGAACCACCCCCATGGCCAAGGGGGTGGTCTGGCCACCCCCTTGGCCAAAAAAAAAAAAAAGGGGATGGGGTGTTTTTGGGGGTGGCCGGACCACCCCCAAGGGGCTGGGGTGGCCGAAACCACCCCAGCCCCTTGGGGGTGGTCCGGCCACCCCATATCAACCCCCCCCCCCCCCCCCCCCCCGGCCGTTTTTTTTTTTTTTTTTTTTTTTTTGCCCTTTTGGGGGTGGCCGGACCACCCCCATGGCCAAGGGGGTGGTCCGGCCACCCCCAGACCGGCCACCCCTTGGCCAAAAATGGGGTGGTTCGGCCACCCCAGTTTTTTTTTTTTTTTAATTTTTTTTTTTTAAAAAAAAAATAAAAATTAATGCCTAAAACGACGTCGTTTTAGGCTAGGTAATTTTAGGATACAAAACGACGTAGTTTTGGGGAAGGGTAAAATGGGTAAAACATTCAAAACGACGTAGTTTAATGTTAAAGGGGTCCAAAGTGAGAGAAAATGGAAGTTCATGGGACTTAAATGAGAGTTTTAAAAATTTAGGGGGGGTATTTCAAATCGGCTGGAACTTCAGGGGGGTTTTCTGAAGTTTCCCCTAGAATTTAATATAAAGTTACCGTTAGGTAAATTACTGAGGAGTTGTTGGATTTGCCGCCTTCCATATCCATCTTCCCATGTTGATTTCCCACCAATCCAATTTATAATTTTTCCCTCAACAAAATAAATAAATAAATTATAAATTACTGAGTCAACCTTTTAAAATTAAAAAATTCCTAATATATATATTTTTTTTTGGACTCTTTATTCATTGAGTAAATCAAAATGCCAATAAAATTTTTACTATCAAAATTGTGTAACTGCCGTTGCGAGCTACTCCTGACCACCCATGGGGTGGTTGCGAGCCAACCCCCTAGGTGATTTGGGGTATCCTAGGGATGGCTCACGACCACCCATAAATGGTTCCCAAACCCCTTGGGGATGGCCAGAAGCCACCCCAGGGGTGGGCAAACCACCCCTGGGGTGGCTTGCGACCACCCCAAACCCCTTGGGGGTGGCTAGAAGCCACCCAGGGATGGGCAAACCACCCATCGAGGTGGCTTACGGCCACCCATAGGGGTTAGGGGTGGCAATCCCACCACTAGCCACCCCTTCAAAAAAAAAATTTTAATATTTAATTTTTAAATTAAATTAATAAAAAAAATTATTATGCTGGTGTGACAAAACGGTGTGCTTTGATTAAGACTAACGGCAGTTATACATTTTTTACGATAAGAATTTTATTGGCATTGCAATTGACCCAAGGACTAAAATGTCAAAAAAAAAAAAAAAAAAACTTAGGAATTTTTTAAGTATGGAGGATTGATTCAGGGACTTATAATATATTTACCAAAAAAAAAAAAAAAAACTGTGGTTACAATGGAATAGCCAAATTTTTATGCAAAATGGCTCATCAAAAGTCACTTTATCTAGTTTAGCTAATAAATTTTTAAAGGCCTCATACATCCGATTAACTATATTTTTATCTATGTCATTTATATATATATATATATATATATATATATATTTTACTCTTTATTGATTCTATATTTATTTCTTTTCTAAAATTCTTATTTTACTCTTTATTTTTTCAATGGTAATTCGGTTAGCACAATAATTTTTCAATGATTATTATTTTTCAAATAATCATTTTTGTAACTATAATATTTTTGAAACAGTTGTATTTTATAAAAAGGAAAAAATATAAAATGGCCCCTCAAACTATTAGCCATTTGTAATTTAGTCTCCCAATGTTCAAAATATAATAAAGTAGCCCCCACAAACTACCAGCTAGTTGTAATTTGACCATTCTGTTAGTCAATACTGTTAAATTGGATGGAAAATACAATACAGTGTCCTTTTTTAAGGTTAAGTTACTAAAATGCCATTTTCGAAAAGAAAAAAATTCAATTTAAAAAAAGCCCCCAAAACGACGTTGTTTGGCAAATCTTGAAAACAAATTAATTAAAAGACAAATTTGAAAGGGGTGGTTTAGGGGTGGTTGGGTGGCCACCCCATAGGCCATGAGGTGGCCAGCGAGCCACCCCCGTGACTTTTGCATATTTCGATGTGTTTAGAAAAAATCACCGTTGGATGAAATTTAAAGTAAAGCTGATGTTTTTTCTTTTGGTTCACAGATTTGTGGTGAAGATACCAGATGGGATGGATGTAGAGCAGGTGGCGCCGCTGTTGTGCGCCTGGGTGACATTTTACAGTCCACTGAGTCACTTTGGTTTGAAGTAGAGTGGGTTGAGAGCAGGGATAGTGGTGCTTGGAGGAGTGGGACACATGGGGGTGAAGATAGCAAAGGCCATGGGGCACCATGTGACTGTCATAAGCTCTTCAGATAAGAAAAGAGAGGAGGCTTTGGAGCATGGGGGTGGCTGGACGGCCCACCTACAACCCCTTTTTTTAATTAATTAATTTTTAATTTGTTTTTTAATTAATATTTTAATTTTTTTTTAGGGTTCGCCAAATGGCATTGTTTTGGGGGCCTTTTTTAAATTGATTTTTTTAAAAGAGCATTTTAGTAACTTAACCCCAAAAAATGAGATCGTATTGTATTTTCCATCCAATTTGACGGTGTTGACTAATGGAGTGGCCAAATTACAACTAATTGGTAGTTTGGGGGCTACTTTATTACATTTTAAACATTGGGGGGCTAAATTACAAATGGCTAGTAGTTTTGGGGGCCATTTATATTTTTCCCTTATAATAATTATATTTTTCAACGGTTATATTTTTCAAATATCGTATTGACCAACGTTAAGTATAAAAATCATATTCTCATAATGTCAATCATATTTATGAAATATATTTTTATTAAAAACTGTGAAATAATATTCTCATAATGATCCCTTGAAAAATGGAAAAAAATTTAGGAAAAAGATAAAACAGGTAAGAGAAACAACAAAAAATACAATGACTCCCTTGAAAAGTGCTGTTATATGTAGCATTTTTTTTTTTTTGGCTAATCCAATCAAATATCTATTTTGCATTTTTTTTTTTTGTTAATCTAATGTGGGGATTTTTTTACAAATCTAATTAGCCATTTTAGATAAAAGTATTATTTAGCTACTCCATTGTGAATGCTTTTAGAAGCCTAAAACACGTAGTCTAGTTGCCATTTTCAGCGGCTAGCATCTTTAACCATTGTTGTAGTTCACCATCATCTCCAATTATTGTTGCTTGCTCTTGCCATGAATTATAACCTTCTCCAATTTATTTGAACCGAAAAATATCCAGTTAGTTATAGTGGAGGAATATTTTTGTCATCTCAAAAAGTGAAAAGACAAAAATATCCCTATACTATAACTAACTGGATATTTTCCAATTCATTTGAATCGGAAATGATCCTGTTCCTCTGGTGCCTTCATCTTCTTCCTAATTAATAAATAAACAATTAAGATTCTACAAATTTTCATCTTAAATTTGAGGGAAATGTTAAAATATATTATTGTAATCATAATTGATTGATATTTCGTGTACCATATTTATATTATTTTCACCGACCTTAATTCTCCTATCAAATAATAAGAACAAGACGTAGGCCTTGTTTAGTTTGCGGAATGAGTATTCTATTGGAAAAATGAATAGGTATTATTGGGAATAAAAGAGGTTGGAATGAAATAATTATTCCAATTCTTTAGTTTGGTAGCAACACATATTTCATAATTAGAATTGAACCAAAATTACTAAAAAGCCCATATAATTTCTAATTTTTCCAAAACTTAAAAATAAAATAAAATAAAAATTGTGGGTGGTGCGAGGCCTTGTCGTGGCCTTTGCCACCCTCGGCAGCACTTGGGGTGGGCTGCAACCTCCAGCCACCCCTAATGCAATCGAGGGTGGCTCAGCTATCCCCAGCTATTTCATTTTTTTTTTTTTTAGTTTTTATGTCGGAGAGAAAATTATAAAAAAAAAAAAATGGTTTTTTTGGAACATTTTGTCAATTTTCTCAAGAAAAACTATTCCTTTAATTTTTGAATGGAATGGTTATTCCTATGTGTAAGGGATTAGTGATTCCCACGTAAATAATTATTTTTAAGAATAGACACTTACCAAACAAAAAATTGACTATTACATAGTCATTCCATTCTACGGGTCTATTTCACAAACTAAACGGACCCGTAGTTTTTTTGGACTATTTTTTAGTATTAGACATAGGTATTTAACATCAAACTACTTGTAAATCTTTGCCTTTAATTTATATCTTTATTCTACTCTTGTATTTAATTTTCATTTCATTATGAATTTCTTTAATTCTTTAATTTTTTTCCTTGTTCTGCAACCGTGACCTTGGATGTTTATTAACAACCTATTGCTTCCAGAAACTTTCTCATGTCTAGAGTTCGCCAAACCGTGAATTGGCAACCGTATTGTAAAGTACATGAGTCGTACATCAAAACAATATATATATATATATATATATAAAAAAAAAAACACTTTTCAAAATTCAAATTTTCTTTCAAAACTAATTAAAAAAACACTTAAAACCTCTCACTCCATAAAATTTGTATTTAGTTGCCAAAAAAAAAATATTAAAAAAAAAAAATCCTTCTTGAAGCTATATTAAATTGGCAAGTAATGTGTCGCCTCTCGGCACCGATGAAATTATGACATTTGTTTATTTAAGATTTAAAAGTTTGACTAAACAATAATTGTGGGTTAATCGGATCCGGATCCCTTCAAATTGTAGGGAAAATTGAAGATTCTCCAATTGTGAATCTTGACCATCCATTTTTATCTAATACCTCACATCACGCCGGAAAAGGAATTTCTCAATTTCAAAATCCCCAAATTTTTTCAATTTAGTACATTTTGAAAGATATTACATTTAATGCACTACCATTATTAAAACTGTTAGACAACACTATCTTTAAAAATGCACTAAATAGAAAAAATTGAAGAATTTTGAAATGGAAATGATCATTTTCCCA
This sequence comes from Corylus avellana, assembly GCF_965113065.1. Lineage (NCBI taxonomy): Eukaryota > Viridiplantae > Streptophyta > Magnoliopsida > Fagales > Betulaceae > Corylus > Corylus avellana. The sequence continues at coordinate 19,330,333 of NC_142497.1, forward strand.
TCATGTGTCTCACTTAAATTAAATAATAAAATATTAATTAATTTTAAAAAGAAATTAAAAATAAAAATAATAAAAAATTAAAATCAAATAAAAAGTAAGAAAAAAAAAAAAAAAAAAAAACTGGGGTGGCCGGCCACCCCACTTGAGTCTAGGAGTGGCCGAAGAGAACCCATGGCCCTTGGACGTAGTCTTGCCACCCCAGTAGCGAAGAAAATTTTAATTTTTTTATTTGGCCATTCGGGGTTGCCATGAGGTGGTTCGGCCACCCCTAAGGGCCAAATAAAAATAAAAAAAGTAAAATTATTTTGGTCCTTAGGGTGGCCGGACTACCCTAAGGGAAGCCACCTCTATACTCAACTTGGGAGTCTGACCATCCCAGTTTTTTTTTTTATTTTTTTTTATTTGATTTTAAATTTTTATTATTTTAATTTTACTTTTCTTTTTAAAAATTAATTAATATTTTATTATTTAATTTAAGTGAGACATGTGAGGTGATGTTGACTATTGAATAAAAATAAACCGCCAAAATTCACAATCGGAAAATCTCAAATTTTCCCCACCTTTGGAGGGCATCCGGATCCAAACCGCCCATGCAGTTCCCCACTTAACGAACAAAACGCGCCGAGCCTTCACTGACCTACGTGGCAAACCCCCAATTGTAACCGCACCGTAACGGTGCTACAGCAGAGTACACCCGAAAGCACACTTCCCTTTATTCCCTCCCTTCGGCCCAAAATAAGCGAACATCAAGCGCCAGATTAACGATCAATAAAATCAAAATCATCAACCCTTGGAAGCGAATCCGAATCTTAAAATTCTTTCAATAATTTATGATGATGATGGGCATGGCAGTAGCACCATTGTAACTGTATTTTTGAACTGAAGAGATTGGTGGTTAGGGCTTGTGAGAGGCTTAGGAATGTGAGGAATGGCTCGGGACGGGCACGTGGTGCCGGCGGACCCGGGTGCGTCGGTGGTAGAGAAGATGAAGGGCCAGTGGGCTCGGACCTGGATGTCGATGGACTGCACGGGGGAAGGGACCGTGCTGGACGTGGACAAGTACGCCATCATGCGCCGCGTCCACATCCACGCCCGCGACCTCCGCATTCTCGATCCCTTACTGTCCTACCCCTCCACCATTCTCGGCCGTGACAAGGCCATCGTTCTCAACTTGGAGGTAATTTCTCTCCCCCTCCCTCCCCCCCTTTTTTTTTTTTTAAAATTTTATTTGGTTTCGAATGATTTGGGACTGACTGATTGGTTTTTGTTCGCAATTTTTGTGTGCTCAGCATATCAAGGCAATCATCACTGCTGAAGAGGTTACTCTCTCTCTCTCTCTCTCTCCTTTCGATTAGTAAATTGCGGAGAAGTACTTTATTATGACTCTTTCAGTTCAATTACTTTCATTTTGCTGACGATAGGTTTTGGTGATTAATAAAGAAAAAAAGAAGTGATCAATCGATTGGACGAGAGTAGAATAATACATAGGAAGTATGTCTTTGAGTAGTACATAAATTTGTATCTATTGGACGATTAAAAGGGTCGGGTTTTGGTGGAACAAGCCTGCTATTGGTTCAAGCTATATGTTGATAATGGTTGTGACACAGAACGGCAACAGTTAATTGGGTCTGTAATTTTATTTAGGTTTTATTAGTTAATTGAGATATTAGTTTTAACTAAAGTTTATTTTAATTTTCAAGAGGCAAAGGTGTTTTTGTAATGCAATAAATAGGTGTTGCTCTAGGTTGTTTTAGGTAATTCAATAAATAGAATTACTCATTTAGCTAATATGAGGCACAAATCGCATCCAGCAGCTTGCCTTCTCGTTATCTAAATCACATATTTTGTGTTTTTGATTAGTTACATTTAGGTAATCACTTTAGCTTATGTATTCCTTTTCTAATCATTTCTCTCTCTTTGTTACAGTCATTTTTCTATCTTCTCTCTTGATGGTTTAATATAACAATAATAATAAAAAAAAAACATTATAGAATAATATTTAAAAAAAATAGAGAATGAAATCGAAAACCTGTTGGATTTGTATTGAAAAAGTAGTAGGTAAAGTAGAGAAAATTGTGCTTTTGATTAGCTGAAATGCATAACGTTGTTTGGAGATGCTCTAAGTCAATAAATGGGTGTTGCCAGTTTAGTCGTGAGCCTACTTAAGCATGCTTTGTACTCTAATGAAAGTAGACTTTTATTGAGTAAAATTATGAGAAATTGATTTTTCTCTCTCCTTCTCTTTCTCTTCTCCCCTCTTCTCTCTCTCTCTCTCTCTCTCTCTCTCTCCCTAGCTTCTTCTCTCTCTTTGTCGACTTCTCTCTTTCTAGCCTTTTCTCTATCTTCTTTATCTCTTGTCTTTTCACCCTAATTTCACAGTGTATTGTTGTGATCAATGTTTGTCCTACATCAAATTGGTATCAGAGCCTTTGCAACTGTTTTCTAGTAACTTGCACCCCTGTACCATCGTTGTTTTAGTCCTCCATAGAAAGCCTCTTTCAATTACACAGACCCATATGCTTGAAACCTAGCACCTTCTTCAGCCCCAAGCATCCCATATTGGTAAACCATTCCTTCACCGCACCGCCACTCAAACACCCCACCATTAGTGTACCATCCGCCACAACACCCATCGCAATACCCCACCCACGTCAGAACCACCATAATAATAAAAAATTAGAGAACCCATCGCAACAGTACTCTTCCCCATCGGAGCCAATCCCGCCCAGAACCGCAAATCCATGCATCATCGCACCTAGCCTATGACTCGCACAACGCTGCAACAACACCACAATGAACACATCAATGGCCAACGTACTTAACAACTCGGTTCCCAAACACCGGCCCCTCGCAAAAGCAGTGTTTGGGGATGCCAACCCCTCGCAAAAGCAATGTTTTGGTTTGGCCAAGATCTTTTTCACCCACCCGCTCATACGCGAGGTAGATCTCTCCAAAACAACAATTTTGTAGGGCCACTAACACCTACCTTGCCTCCACACCAATCATCGAAAACCACGGAAGTTGCGCCTCGCCTCGCCACTTGCTTCACCATGTCCCGCCCCTACGCTGTCCCCCAATGTTGCACCCAACATGACCAGTTCCAGGAGGATAGTTGTGGATATTTATTTGGTTGAACGTGTGTTGTGAGGGCTGTTTGGTTACTTGCAGTCACTGTCCAGCATAGGAGAAAAAAATAAAAAATCTCTTTTCAATACTTGGAGGCTGTGCTTGGGGCTTTGTAACACTCCGGTCCCATATTGGGAAGATAAGAAGTAGCCCACATAGAGTGGGTGGTTTACAAAGATAGTCTGCTTAACACAATATATATATATATATATATATATATATATATATATATATATATATATATAAAGCAGCTTATCAGAGCTTATGTGTTTTTACTTACGTAGATTTTCTAAATTTATGTATTTCCTTTTCTTGCTATATGGGTTCTCTTGTATACTCATTATATATATATATATATATATATATATATATATATATATATATATATAGAGTAGCTTATCATAGCTTGTGTGTTTTTACTTATGCAGATTTTCTAAATTTATGTATTTCCTTTTCTTGCTATATGGGTTCTCCTGTATACTCATTATGTACTAGGGTTGCGCCTCTCTGTGCTTTATTAATGATATGATATTACTTATAAAAAAAAAGGATAGTCATGGGTGCTAAGTCTCATATTGCCTTGTTATTATGTGAAACTAGGCTTTATAATGAAGTCTAGGGAAGCTCCAAATTGACTAGTTATTTTGGGGTAATAGCGCAGATGTAGCTAGTGCTTTTCCCTGAGTTGTTACAAATGGTATCAGAGTCGCCTAGTAATGTTAGGCCATGTGGCATTGGAGCACTTCATGACATAGCCCCGACGAAGACATCAAGAATTTAAGAGGGGGAGTTTGTAACACCCCAGTCCGAAGTTGGGAAGATGAGAAGTAGCCCACATAGAGTGGATGGTTTATAAAAATAGTTATGGGTATTAAGTCTCACATTGCCTAGTTACTAGGTGAAACTGAACTTTATAATGAATTCTAGGAAAACTTCAAATTGACTAGTTCTTTTGGGGTAATAGTGCAGATGTGGCTAACGTTTTTCCTAGATCGTTACAGGCTTGGATCCAAAAAAATTTGAGCATCTGTTCCCAATTTCTTCTCTCTTCTCCCTCTTTCCTGTCTTCTCTCTTTCTAGCTTTTTCTCTATCTTCTTTATTTCTCCTCTTTGCCCTAATTTCAGTGTAGTTTCGTGATCAGTGTTTGTCCCACATCAAGTTGGGTTATTGGTTAATAATAGCATGTAACTTGTTTAATTTGCAGGTGACTCGATAAGTAGAAGAAAACTAAGGCCAATTTTAATTGAGTTTGAGTTTGAGTTTGCAGATTGTGATTGCTATTTTTGTTGTGGGATAGGTATTGCTACGGGATCCAACGGATCAAAATGTTATCCCTGTTGTTGAGGAACTTCAGAGGCGATTGCCTCCTGTAAATGCTATTTGCCAAGGTCAGGGCAATGAGAAAGAGTACCCAAGTGGGCAAAATGACGTTGAGGCAGGCGAAGAAGATGGTATGCGAGATACTGATATTAATGGAAAAACAAAAAAGTTAAATAAAACAGCAATGTTGATTAGTGAAGAATTGGGGCTGTCCTGGGTGTTAGTTTGTATTATTTTTCATCTTGTTTATTTTCTTGTCATTTTCGATATTAGAACTACATCATGTCAGTCCTGGTTGTATTTCTTGATATCTGAATGGTCTAGATTATGCAATGTAGAGTCTCCATTTGAATTCCGGGCTCTGGAGGTAGCTTTAGAAGCTATTTGTAGTTTCCTTGCTGCGCGTACAATGGAATTGGAGACTGCCGCTTATCCTGCGTTAGATGAGCTTACCTCTAAGGTGAGTACTTATGTTTTTCCTTGTCTTTGAAATGGTCCATTGCCTTAATGATCTTGTAGTTACCCACTCTCCTCCCTGCCCCAACCCTCCCCTGGCGTGCAGTTGTAATTTATGGGTTGCTTTTGTAATTGGTTTGCATTTTACGGGCCAAAGTATATCTTTGAAAACCTTTTAATACCACCAGTCCATTTACCATCTTCATTGTTCATAACTTCAACATAAAAGAAACACGAGAGTTACATGCCTTTTTGCTATTCTCATCCCCAGAAGACAAAATTTGTTTTAGCAACTATTGTACTTTCAGAACTATATGGTCTCGTGACAATCTGTATTCCTTTGGAACTGTCGGTCTGTCCAAAAAGAGAAGTGTTTCTCAGTCTTTGGTATCTTTTGGATACTAATAATTCGGGTGTTTTCATGGTTGGTCAAATAGGGCCTCTAACTCTTGCATACCCAAATCCGCCTTTGTCTACTTTTTGAAGTTCAGTAGGAGCTCAAGGGGAGAATTATTGATAGGTTAGTACTGACTCATGTCACTAGAGAGTTCATGATCTTTCTGTTAAGTTTTTATAATTTTTCAGCTTACCTCTTTTCTATAGGTTCTCTTTATTTTTCTTCATTTTGGGTATTTTGGGTCTATTTTGCTTCTTTATACTCTTTCATGCACCCAGCTCTATATGCTTAATTAATTTCTCTCACTTGGAAGGGAAACTTTTTTTCTGCTGAATCTCTTATAGAGGGTATCAGACTTTGCGCTCTTTTATTCTTCATGATCATTTCCCGCTTTCCAGTCTTGTGTCTTCAGCCGCTTGGCTTATTTCTGCCGCGTAACTTTTTGCTAATTATTATGCTCTACAGATTAGTAGCCGTAACTTGGACAGGGTTCGCAAATTGAAGAGTGCAATGACAAGGTTGACTGCTCGGGTTCAAAAGGTATGCACCTTTTGTTGTGATGTGAGATGCTTTGTACATCTACTGACTAAAAAGCAAATCTGTATCATCAAAGCCCTTCTTTTTAGCGATTTATTCTGTTAAATAAAATATGAATCATGGACTTTCTACATAAGACACATTGTTGACTAACCTCCTAATATTTTATTTTTGGCCTGGCTCCTAATGTCTTTAATAGTTGAAACATAGGTTTCGTTTTTTCTCTCATTTTCTGTACTTATCTGTTTTAACCAATCTACGTCCAACATATGGACATTTTCAGTTTTTCTGTTTGTTTTTGTTTTGTGCCAAAGAGATTTATGTAAATAAATGTAAATACATATCTTTGCAATTATATAATAATCATTTTCCAGTCATAGAGGATTCGTATATAATCATTTTCCAGTCATGGAGGATTCCTACCCTTGAATTTTTAATTCATATGAAGTCCGGCCAACTTGTATTTATTTTTTTATTGGTATGCATCTGAATGAGTATTTTTAAAATTATAAATGTACTAAATGTTTCCATCTATTCCAGAAAATAAGAGTAGTTCTTCTTCTACAATATTACATTGCATAAGTATCTGGAATTAATCTTACACACAATATAAGGTGAATTTTATAGATTTGACAAGGTTTGTTAATTAAACTATAGAATTGTGTTCCACATAGCCATGGCTTTCGATTGTTTGTATAACTGGCCGTATAGGCTTGGGCCAGCAAAATTAGAGGACTTATATCATCTTTATCTGAAAAATATTCAGAGCAGCAAAACCATTTTCTTTGATTTTTCCACCATCTAAGTTAAAGTAGATTGTCTCCGTTGCATAGTTTTAGGAAGGATAATACACATTCCAGTTGACAGCGACAGCAAGCTTAATTCTATTTATTTTGTTCCTAAGCAAATATATCCATGGGGCGGTTTGTCCTATTCAGATATACACGACCAACTTGAAATTGAGTTTCTGTTTCCCTCATTTTTCTGCTAGGATTGGAACCTTGTAATGAGAACAAATCAAATAGATTGTCTCTGTCATATAGTTTTAGGAAAATGAGAACAAATCAAACAATATACGCTGATAAAAAAAATCTTTAAACTTTGACAGATAGCATTTATTGTTTTTATTTGTGCAATGCCACCTCAGAGCAAGCTGTTGGTTGAGAATTCCATTTTCAGTTCTTCCTTTTATCATGCCACATGTAAGTTAATCCAATAGGAAATTATATGGACCACTATCTCTCTGAATTTCTAGTGTTTGATTTGATTTTAACTTTCTTGACCAGGCTGCACTGACTTAAATATGTATATCATTTCCTGTTGCTTTCCCTCATAAGTTACACAATGTGTTATTTACTGCCCATCAAAAATCGCAGGTTAGAGATGAACTTGAACAACTCCTTGATGATGACGATGATATGGCTGACCTTTACTTGTCAAGGAAGTTGGCTAGTGCATCTTCACCAGTTAGTGGCTCAGGCCCTGCCAATTGGTTTTCTGCCTCTCCTACCATAGCCTCAAAGATATCCAGAGCAAGTAGAGCAAGTGTGGCTACAGTTCGTGAAGATGAGAATGATGTTGAGGAGCTTGAAATGTTACTGGAGGTTATAATGTTGATTTACTTTACATTTGTCATATTTTATCCAAAACGAAGTCTCAATTGGGCTGTAATATATTTTGCAGGCGTACTTTATGCAGGTTGATGGCACGTTGAACAAATTAACCACGGTATGTGTCTGTCAATTTGTTTTACTTATTGGTACTTAACAGCATATTCTTTATGACTGATATGTGGCATCACATTATAGGGGAAAGGCAAACTTGAGATATGTGATACATGTAGACATTCATGAAGGGCAGATACTAGTAATCGGTGACTGATGAGGGAGTCATTTTTGAATTGGACTAGTGGGGAGGAGAGTTGGAGAGGTTTTTTTTCCCCTGGAACTAGGTTTTCTGGTATTAGTTTGCTGAGTAAATTGAAGTTAAGCTAAACCAACACTAATGCTATAACTGGTGTTTGGATCTTTGAATTGTGACTAGTATGGATTTGCTTATAGATTATGTGGCTTCTTATTACGTTTTTACTCCAATTGAATATCTGTTTCTCTTCTTTTCAATGATATTTTCCCTTGGAAGTTTCTTATCATTATTGTTTTAAAGGTTTGGTTCTATATATGCATAGATGGAGATTCTTTTTAGGTTTCTCTTAGGTTTAAGATTCAAGTAATGCTACAAATTCCTCTTGTGTCCCTCCAAGAATGATGCGACTCTTAAAATTACCATTGAGCTTGTGATTGATCATTATGAATTTTGATTAAATGGTGATTTTAAAAGTCACCTCATTTTTGGAGTGACACAATAGAGAATTCTAGAATTACTCTTAAGATTCTCTCTTTTTCACAATTAGTTGATTTTATATTTGTTCTGGCTCTTTTCATGGTCAGACACTCAAGACTTTTAATTATATGCTAAAGTATGCTACTATGAAAGAATAAAAGTTTATCATCCAGATTTCTTGATTGATAAATTACTTAAGCACTTGGTGGGTCTTGAACCCATGATGTCACTCTCTCTCCTATTCTTATAGGGGGAGGAACTGTAATTTGATGAGCTAGAGCATCTGGATCCTTCAAAATTCTTGTAGTAGCTTGTCAAGAGAATGCAAATTAGATGTACACAAATTGAGGTTTTATTTTTGTATGATCTGTGCTATTGTTTCCTGAATTCTTAGATAAGGGAGTCAGGTGAATCTATCTGCTGTTAAATTGTTTGTCCTAGCTCCTTACAATTGTTTGTTTGCTATCTTAAATAGTTGGTGCTTACTAAGAGCATCTCTAGCAGTATTAGGTATTTTACCTAGTGAAAAAGTACAACTTTTTACTTTAGCTATTGCTTTTTAACTACACACTCCAATAGATTCTCTATTCCATTCTCTACTTGCATTAAAATATTATTTCTCATTCTTTTTTTATTATATTATTGCCAACACTTAATTTAAAAGAAAAACAAACACATATATAGAAATCATTCATAAAAGCAAAAATAACACATACGAGGAACACTCATCTCACATGTAGGTACTAGTTCTTAAAATTAATAACAAAAGTAAATATATGCTGAATGTTTCAAAGGAAAGAGAAGAAATAAATGTTTCAGAGGAAGAAGAAATGGTTGAGTGAAAAGGAGGAGAATACCCAAAACAATAAACAATAAAAAAGTAATAGTTAGAAATGATATTTTATTCAATCTAGTGTGTTAAAATGAATAACAACAAATTGATATTCACTGTAGCAGTTAAGATATAATAGATAATATGAAGTTATTCTATTGGAGCACAAAAAATGGCAAAAATAGCTAAATGTAGCTAATATCTTCCTTATAGCTATGCTGTTGGAGATGCTCTAACCCTCCGGAACTCAATTCTTAGATATGGCTTGATAGCTCTATGTATGTAACTAACACATGTTTTCTGCACACAACGTGAGTGTGATATATATATATATAGGTTTACGGTTTTGTGTATATTTGTATTTGTGTATTTATATTTGTATGTATATATGTATGATTGGAAAGCCTTAAAAATAATATAAAAGAAAGCTGTGATAGAACGTGTTTTCTGCAAGTTTTTGGAAAACTTTGTCAAAATCGAAGCAATTGATTTACCTGAATTAGAAAATTGAAGCACCACGTAATGGACCTCGATAACTAGGATATCATGAACAATTTGGGGCTGGGTTTCATAATCCTTTCCAGTCTTTGTAGGGATGCAATTTCCTTCGAAATAAGTATTTACATCTTAATATGTGATATAGTGGTTTGTTTTTAACATTTACAGAAAGTCCGGTGCTAAATGTAATTTGTGTATGGAAATTGTTGGCAAAGCCCAGAGGAGAATAACCCCTTTTTTGGAAAGGCAGTGCTTAGTGATCAGTTGAACTAGAACGTGGAAACCTTTCGTGATCTGTGTTGCTTAGTCTTCCTCATGCATGAATTTTTTTATATTAACTTCTAATCTACTCCTGCTACATGTTAGGTTTTCAAAAAGCAGCTAAATCTTTTGAAGTTTGAGAAGATGTATTCACATTCTCTACACCACGTCTCATGCTTCTCTAATTGCTTGTTTTGAACTTCTGCAGCTGCGTGAATACATTGATGATACCGAAGATTACATCAATATTCAGGTAATCAACTAAAAGACTTCAAATTTGTTGTTCCAGACTATTGGGCCATGCTCTAATATTATATGATCTGAATAAAACTTTTTTATTCTGTAGCTTGACAATCATCGAAACCAGCTGATTCAGGTGCTTTGATCCTCCTTCTGTTGTGTATCACTTAATATCAATGTGTTTTTTTTTTCCTGGGTGATATTGCCGAGTCCTGGAACTTGTACTATTTTTATGCATTTGCATTATCTTCATCCGCTTAATGGCTGCAGTTGGAGCTCTTTCTAAGTGCCGGAACTGTTTGTTTATCCCTCTATTCTTTGGTGGCTGCAATTTTTGGCATGAATATCCCGTATACTTGGAATGATAACCATGGCTACATGTTTAAATGGGTATGCAAGTCATTTCAGCTGGTAGATTCAGCTCTAATTTTCTGGATGAAATTCTTTCAAAACATTGAATAATCTTCCCATTTGGTTTTGGCAGGTGATCATTGTCGCAGGATTGTGTTGTGCTTTTCTCTTTGTACTAATTGTTTCTTATGCCCGCATCAAGGGATTGGTTGGATCTTGAATTCATTCGTACATGAAGCATTGCAGTGTAATACATCTCTGGAGGAAACTTTCGGACGAAGATCACATAAGTCAACACTGTTTTAATCTCAAGAGGGAACATAACGAGTTCCCCAAATTATCAACAACCTGGGATTTATTGGTTTCAGGCACTTATGAAAGTGTAAAAAGAGTTGGCAGAATGTCAATTTAGTCTTTCAATTTTGATTCACAATTCTTCTTATTGTTCTTTATACGCATTAGTGTATTTACAGGATATACCTGTACTGGATCATAATTCTACTGATATCTATCAATTGGTTGTTTGGATCTTTTTCTTTAAATAAAAAATAAAAAATTATGTTCCTCCCCTCATTATTCTTTCTTTTATGTTCCAAGAATTGTTATTTTAGTTGATACCTGGTGGGTAACATAGCCTGGTGGTGAGGCCTTGATTATTTTTGCTCACTGATTTCTCATTTTTTGGTGCTGGGAAGTGAAACAGCTTGAGGTCTCATCAATCCTTAAGACAGGAGCGGAGAATAAAAAGAATGATTGCAGTGCACTTAAGCTGAAAGCTTGAAGAAGCTGAAAGCTTGAAGAAGCTGAAAGCTTGTTGTCTCATCAGTCAAACATGCTGCTGCTTCTACATTATCTTCATGATCCTTTTTGAGTCCAAATTGTATTTTTGATGCTATATATATATATATATAAGCTTAAAAAGAAGAAAGAAAGGGTCTCAAAGTTGCCTAGGTCGCTTTGATTCAAGTCGTGTTTATTTTATGGGGAGAACTCGTGTTCCTTTCCTTTCCTCTCTTTTAGCCTCATTAATTAGTCGTTTCTATCTTTGTATTCACAAGTTGTGAAGCTTTCGGGAGGAGGGCTTACAGGAGGGAGAAGCCTCCTCCCTTTCTTCATCCTTTATCTCTTTATCTTTTTTTATTTTTTTATTTATTTTTAATTTTGTGTGCATGGGCCCACGTGCTGCCCTCTCGACCGGTTCATTAGGCATGTGCGCAGCCTCCTTTGGTGGTGTTCAATTCCACTCAGGGCCGGCTTAATGGCTAAGCAACTGAGGCGGTCGCCTAGGGCCCCAGTTAATAAGACCCAAAAAAATTTTTAATATGGCCCAAAATTTTTTAAAATTTTATTTTAACTTAAGGCCTAATTTTATTTTTTATTTTTAAATAAGGCCCAAAATTTTTTCCCATAAAAATTTAAGGCCTCTAAAATAAGGCTTCAATATAATAAGTCCATTGTAAAATAAGACCAATTAACCAAAAGAACAAATATGCCACATTAATTTTTTTAAGCAACTAGTTAAAAGTTAAATTTAAAAGTCATGAAACAACAATTAGAATAAAAATAAAAATAATATTATAAAAATATAATAATATTATTAAAATTAATATTATTTAATTAATATTTAAATATTAAAAAAAATAAGGTCCAACTTCAAAATTTCGCCTAAGGCCCCCAAATACATTGAGCCAGCCCTAGTTCCACTCTTCCCTGCAAGAGCCCACCTCTACCTCTTTCCTTAGTAAAGCGGAAATAGTTTTCTTTTTTTTCTTGGAACTGTTGTGGAGTATGCTCATGCGGAGAAGATGATCTTCATCAATCGTCTCATCATAGTCCTTTACAATGTACCTCTTTTTCAGTTGTCTAATTGAATAGCGTCACATACCATCTTCAAGGCGGTCTTTTCCCTGGCCTTTTGGTCAAAGAATCATGAGACTATATCTCTATTTAAATCCATTTTCCGTTCTATTTTTAACCACAAACGGAAAATGGTTCCAAACAAATCCTGTTCTACAATTCTTTGACTGAAATTAAAAGGCCAAGAAAATAGCCATCTTGAAGCTCTGTCCTATTAGACAACTGAAAAAATGTACTCTACCGACGACTATGATAAGGTGATTGATGAAGATCAATGAAAAACATTATCCGTCGAAGAGCCTTGAAGAACTTTTTGTATGCAATCAATGTTTTTGGGGTATTTGTTAGGGTCATTCACCCCCTCCTCTTATAGTTTTATTTTATGTTTAATGTAATGGTTATCAACTTATCTCGCTCCCAAACCAAAAAAAAAAAAAAAAAAAAAAGGTTTATTTTGACATAAAATATTTGTCGATAAAATGTCTTTTTGAATTTTCCGGTGTGGACAGAAAATGTTGGCTGCATTGTCATGACCCACGATGCCCTAGATGGTGAACCCTTTCTCTCGGATTATCAAGAATCCCACGTTCATCCCATCGGCGTTTGCCATTTCATTACCATCTTTGGAATTAATTTTTCTGCCCTAGAAGTTTATGCTTGCACCCTATGGTCTCTTTTACACACCTTAAGTTTCTATTATAAACCCTATTTCTTCCATCACTAATTTAAATTTAACATTTTTTTTTCCTAATTCTACTATCAAATATCCATCCATAAATCCACTTCTGTCAGCCTTGTCATCTCGTAAAACTCAAGTACAAAACTATGTTAAGCTTCTAGGTTTTCTTTGCTAAATTTTTAATGGTATTTTCATTAAAAAAAAAAAAAAAAATTAAAACTAATCCCAGCCATGGCAGCCACATAATAAATAAATTTTCTTCAATTTGAATGAGAAGAATTTTCTTCAATTCAGTCTATAAAACTGCAATGTATCCTGGAATTCTAGGAGATGATTGAGATCTCCTAAAATTCCTTTTAAATTTGAGATTCTCAAATTCATAAATTTCAGTCATCTATCTTATTTAAGCATCTAAAATAAGCCATGTTTCAGAATTTAATAAGAAAATTACCCTCATCCATCTCATTAAATCAGGAAGTTACCTTCATCCGCCTCATTAAATTTTGAAACATATGTTATTTTAGACGCTTAGATGAGATGAATGGGTAAGATTTATGAATTTGAGAATTTCAAATTTAAAATAAATTCTAGGGATCTCAATCCATCCCTCAACATTTGAGGAACCATACTCGCATTTCCCCCAAGTAAATTGCAAACCACTTGCAGCTCCATACAATTATGGACAATAATTTCTTTCAAATTGAGTTGTGGCACGACTATTATGGTCACATACATTGTAAACAAAACAAACAAGAACAATTTGTAACTTGTCCCCATATAAAAGACATCTCTCCTTGCAGGATGACTTAAAAAAAAAAATGTCATAACTTCTTCTTTTTCAAATTTTCATAAAAAGAATAAGGGTAAATATATCATAAGTCCCTGGGTCAATGCGTCAAAATTTTTATCTCTCTTTAAAGTTTTTTTTTTTTTTTTTCCAAAATTTTTTAAATGTCGTTAGATTGGTTGAAACACACCATTTTCCAATGCCAGCATAATAATTTTTTTTATTAATTTAATTTAATTTTTTTTTTAAAAAAAAAAATTTGAAGGGGTGGCCAGAAGCCACCCCCACCCCTGGGGTGGCTTATGGCCACCCAATATGGGTTCACTTCAATTTTTATTTATTTTTAGAATTAATTTTTAAATTAAATTAATAAAAAATTAATATACTGACGAGGCAAAACGGTGCGTTTCAACCAAGCTAACGGCAGTTAAAAAATTTTGACCGTAAAAATTTTCTTAACATCTCGATTGACTAAGGTTGACACAAGCACTTATGATATATTTACCCAAAGGATAATGATAATACATGGTTAATAGGGGTGGGCAGATTAACTGGTTACCAATTACCGGATGTGTACCGGTTTCGACAGAACCGATATTAACCGTAACCGATATATCGATATCCTTATTGGTTAAATTTTTTGTACCGGTATGCTTATCGGTCCGGTTAAAAATTTCATATCGGTTAACCGTTTAACCGATATAAACCGTTAAGTAGGGATACCAAAATGACGTAGTTTTGGGATTATATATATACCTATGTAACCTTATCTTAGATCAAACCCTAAGCCATCGCCCATCTGATCTACCGCTCCACGCCCATCACCATTGCCCATCTGCTCTCTGTTCTTGGCTCTCGCAGTCGTAGTCGCAGTCTCTCCTCTCTCTCGCAGGTTAGTGTCACTCTGGGCTCTGTCCCCTCTCTCTGGGCTTTCCTCTCTCCCCTTCTCAGTCTCTTAGTCTCTCACTCTCTTGCAGCGCCGTAGTTGTGGGTTGCCGTGAGGTTCGTGGTCGTCCGTTGCAGTGACAGCGTGAGTCCTCGATTCCGTGAGACCCTGACGGCGTGACCTCGTCTTTGTGCTTAGAAATCGTCACCTCACTACATCAGGTAATGTCTAGTATTTTCGATTTCAGGTAGTTTGATTTGTGGATTTGAATCTGTCTAGTATTTGTGAATTTGATTTGTGGATTTGTGTATTTCCGAGTTGTGGATTGATTCTTGTCTAGTATTTACGATTTGTGGATTGATTATTGTCTAGTATTTTTGATTTCGGTAGTTTGAATATATGGATATTGATTTATGGGTTGATATTTTTCATGGGTCTTGTATTCTTCATTTATGGGAATATTAATTTATGGGTTGATATTTCCTTATTTTTCCTTTAAAGGGTTTCGTTTTCTACATTATTAAAGTGTTTCGTTTTCTATCATTTTCTTGTTGATTTTGCCATTTGGGGTGTTTTTAGTGTTTTGTATCATACTTTCTATTCCCCAAAAGCAAAACGATTTCAGTTTGTTTTCTCATGAAAGTTGGTTTTTCCATGTGTGAACTGTAGAAATTTCCTTTTTTTTTCTTTTTTTCTTTTTTTTTAAATTTTTTTTTTTTCCCCTCTTCTTGCTTGCTTTTAAGGTTCATTAATTTGTATTGGAGCTGTGGATTTTACGGTAAGGGGCGATATGTTGTTTATAGAAACACAGGAATTTCAATTATGGGTAATATTTGTTCATTTCAGTTACTTCTGTTAATTTGCTCATTGTTCTAATTATTTTATTAAATTATTTTTACTAATCCTTTAAAAAATTCATTGTGGTAGAAATTGTCTAATTCCCTCACATTTGACGCGAATTAAGGCTTGATGGATGAACTTTGCGGGGTGATGTTTTATTTAAAGTATTTGGTAAGTTTTTTGCATCTTATTTTTTTCTTATTTGATATTTATTTCTTACTCTTTAATATTAATCACTACTAGCGATTCACTATATTTATGTTTTAATTTGTTGGATTATTAAAGGAAGCAGATTTAAAGAATTGAAGATAATCCATGTTTGAGATGGCTTATGGAAATTAATCAAATTATTGTGTAACCATGTTGATGTTTATCCATATTGATCACTATTTTTATGTTTTTTCGCTTTTATATTTGTGTAATGAGTTATTTTCCTTTTACTAAGCGACTTTACTTATTTAATACTATGTTTATTATTCTTAGATGGATTTTATTTTAAACAAATTTTATTTATTTATTTATTTATTTTTTGCATTTTTTTTTTTTTCTAATTAAAAAGGTGAGAAGGGGCGACCAGTGTAGTTTCCTCCCTTGGGCGTTACCATCAGGGTTTTCACCCGTTGTGGAATGTCCGGTTTGAGCCATAGCTACTGCCTGGGAAGGCGAGTCCGTCACCACAACCCCACAAAGGTGTGAGCCAGTAGAGCCCCTTCAAAGTAGCATCTGGTTCACGCATCTACTACAGCAAGCGGATTCGAACACGCGACCACTAAGATGAAAGGAATTCTTCTACCAACTCAACTACCACCCTTGTGGTTTTTATTTTATTTTTTGCATTTGCTTTGAAAAAATGTATTTTATAATATGAAAACAAGCTGTGGGGGATCAATATAAAAACAGCTTCAATTTTTAGCCCAAAAAATATATATTTGGGTCCCAAAATAACTAATTTTTAATAAGCTATTTTAACCTAACAAAAAGTATTTGGGCTCTCAAAAGTCAAAACAACTCATTTTTGGCCCAACAATAACAAAAAATTATCGGTTAATAACCGATAAGAGCCAAAACTGGACCGTTTTGACCAATACCAAGCCTAATGGTTAAGATTAGAGAGAATTGCATCTAACTCAAAAATCAATGAAGCGATGCCCAGTCCAACAGTGACACGAGAATCAGGCAAAATCCTTGGAATGCAAACATGATCAATAAGTTCTTTCCATTCCTTGCATACACACCTGGCTCTAAGCAGATCCTTCGGAGGAAGTCTACACAGAATATCCACCAATAAATCCTCACATAAATACTCCATTGATTTCATCCTGATGCAAACATGAACAAGTTCATTCCATTCCTTGGATACACACCTGGCTCTAAACAGATCCTTCGGAGGAAGTCTACACAGAATATCAACCAATAAATCCTCACATAAATTCTCCATTGTTTTCTTCCTGATGATATAAAAAATAAACACGAGTGGGCAGGATAGATGGATGGATGGATGAAGAACAAGTTGCAGTGCATGAGGATATTTTTTTTATAGGTGGTGTTTGGGTTTAAAGTGGTCCTTTACTGCAGCAAAAGTGTGAAAAAAAAAAAAAAAAAAAAAAAATTGAAAAGTGTTTGTTAAAAAGGTTTTGATACGATATTATAGTAAAAATTAATTGATATAAAAAATAAAATTAAAAATTAAAAAATTAAAAAGAAGTAATAATGTTTTTTCTTTATGAAAAAGTGAAAAAATAAAAATATTTAGTATGAAAAAATGAAAAAATTTTGTTTTATAGTGATTTTTTTATTTGAATAATAATAAAAAATAATTAATATGATGTAAAAAGTAAAAGAATGTTAAAAAAATAAAAAAGTAAAATAAATAGTATTGAACCAAAGCCGTTTACCAAACGGCCCTCTAAAAGCTGCATTTCTTCTGGTCGGAGTACATTTCTTGTAGTTGATATGTCTACTCCTTTTTTTTTATTTTTTTTTATTGTCCTTTTTTCTTTTTTGTTTTCCTTCGTATGAAAGGGTAAATTGTAATATTTAACCAAAACACACACACACACACACACACACACACACATATATATATATATATATATATATAACAACCTTCCTTAAATCTCATGCACTAATTTAACTTGGTTCTTCTTTGCTTTTACAAAAAGATAACAAAGAAATTGATGAAATAAGAACTTTCACTTAAAAATGGACTGATATTTGAAATATCCCAAAGAAAAAAGAAACGCGTGTCCCTTATATCCTATTAAGGGATATGTGTCCTAATTCCAACGGTTCCAATTCCAAAATTAGACCCAAGCCAAACCTATCAAATATAATATTGATCAATTTAATGGTTAGGGGCTGAAAAAGAGCCAATTTTTCTAATATTGATGGCTGAAAGAGAGGGAATGGCTAAAAATTAGGGGTCAGCCACTCCTGGTTGTTGGTTTTCACAACTCAAACCCTACATGGTGAAACACCAAACAGCATCAGAGCAAATTGCAATTAGGCCAAATGTCTTCTCTGAATGCATCCTTCAGCAGGCAACCTGGGTATAGTAATATGACACAAACTACTAAAATACACCCTCACAAATTCACAGTGCAAATCAACCACAAAACGTATTCCCTTAAAACCCAAACAACACCTCATATAATATAACAAAGAAAATGCAAAGCAGAAATACAATTACATTCGACTAATGGGAAATTCATAGCTCACAAAGCCTAGACCATGAAGCCTAAAGACATTCACAACTAAAAGGAAATATGGTCAACATACAGTAGTGAGATAGACATTCAAGAATACTTGTTATCTGCGTTAGGTAACTAGCAACTAATGCACCATATATATACATCATAGATGAGAGAGAGAGAGAGAGAGCTCACAGAGTTGAGTGGAACTCAGAACCTTGTTATAAAGGAAAATAAATCTACTCACCAGCCCATCAATATTCTTCTAACTCTGTCTACAATCTGATTCCTAGCTACCAAATTAGAAAATTGGAAGTTGCAGTTCTCATCCAAAAGAAATCTGTAGACCTCCCATTCACGATCCAATGTTGAATGCCTTCCTATTTCAGCCTAAAAGCCCAGAGAGGAACGTGTTACAAGAATTTCAGCATTTGAAATGGTAATTTACGATAGAGAATTGATTCAAGAATCCCATGCATGATGTCCCCCACACTAAAGGGTGGACATTAGCGATGTAGAAAAGATACAATGCCTGATTGTCAATCTAGCACCATGAATCATGGAATCGGAATGGAAAAAATCATGGAAGTTGCATGTGCCAATGGGGTTCCTGAATCACTTACTTTCTGATGCCAAGTATTCTTACCGAGAAAATGCAGATCCCAAGTGATTTTAGAGCAAGTGTAACATCATAGAAAACTCGTGGTCTTCCCTTTCCTGATAACTCAACTGGATTAGAAACCAGCAGTTCGGTGTCTGGTCCTCGGTTCGCAATGATGACACACAAAGGATGGAGCATTTCCACCTTCAAACGGGAACATAATGCACTCTGCTTGTCAGGATCAACAATCTTTTTTCCATCCTTTTGTTGTATAAATAGGTCCAAATCACCATAGCCCTTGTTATTCGATGAGAGTCGACCATAAGCTATCTGAATAATAAAAAACAATCCAAAACGCATCAGATATCAGCCAACTGAAAACATGTTACTATTTGTCAGCTTGAATTGACATGCATAATTTTATGGTGAATGTTGGAAGAAAAGTTAAAATTTGATCCACCATTTCAATTTTGAGTAATGGGACCCGATCTACCATTAACATATATTGAGGACCGCCTAGGAGTTCCCTACCACCTAGTGGACCTCCTGCACTCAGCCATCAAGGATAATTCTAGAATCAGCTCCTAATTGTTTATTTGTTTGTTTACTTGGGTAAGAGGCGACTACTAGAAGCAAGAAGGACAGCCTGCTGGCACATAAGAAAAAGTGAAATGCGGAACCGTGGTAGTTAGTTAATGGTTTGCCAATATCAAATGGTGTAACTATGTTTGTAGCCAACTTTGATTGGCAGACGAATTTGACCTAATCTTATTTTGAGACACAAGGATTATCAGATCGCAAAATTAACAGTAGCAATTAGGCAATAGCCAGGTAATAAGGTGGTAGTAGCTTAATTTTTGTCCAAAAAGTTCTAAAATTAAATAAAATCAACTTTGAGCATAGCAACATAAGTAATGTTGTTTTGGAGAAAGTAACACAGCACAGGCAGAGGACCATCCCATTCGAGGACAGCTAGAATTCCATAGATATAAAACCAAGACATTATTAAAATACCGTACAACAGATTCTAGTTAAGAAAATTTGCCTGTCAAAATAATCATGGTGAAAGATAGGAATTCATACCTGGATATTGCAGTCTTTCAATGGTCTCATGATGTCATACAATAGACCCTTGTGATCAGCAGAGTGTATTTGAAGTAATGTATGAACTGGACTCAATGAATTGTCTATGGTCACACTAGCTTTCATCAATTTTGCCATATCTGGACTAAGAGCTTGAGAGCAGATTTCCTCGTCTGGTAACTCACATCTAAAAAGCTCCTCAGCTACAAGAGGAGAAAGAGAAGAAATTCCCTGATGACATTCATACTCAGGACTTGCCAATTGAAGTTCACAGCTGATACATGATTCACCCAAAACAGCATGCAATTGTTCCATCGTCTCATCTTGTCGCTTCTTTGTGTGTAGAAGCTCCCTGAAATTAATTGTAGCAGATGAAGCAAAATAACCACCCACCCTGACCAACTGGTTAAATTTATAAATAAAAATCTTATGATTACTAGAAAACATCAATCAGTTAAGCGTGGGCAATAATTGTATCCAGTCAATTCTTCTCTCTTCCCTGGTTTCTCTGACATATCTAATCTATCATATTTCCAGTTGCCCACAAAAAGAATTACTCAGTAAGAAAAATTGGAATTCCCATTGACATTAGGGAGCTTAGATCTAAGCCCTAGAGCTAGAATGGCAAATCTGACATGTTCTCTGTTATGAAGAAGAGGTCGAGAACACTGCAATCCGGAAAACATCTCAAGAGAAATTCCCACATGTTATCAATTAAAAAAATTGACATAAACCCAGAAGAAAATCTGACATGTTATCTGTTATGAAGAAGAGGTCGAGGACTCTGCCATCCGGAGTGGTCATCACTTTTACCCTTTGAATTGTAAGCTCAAGCTCACAGAGGACCTGCGTAACATCTAAACCAATTCCAAAGCTGCATTAGAACCACGCACATAAAGCAACCAAAGAACACTAAAAATCAAAGACAATCACGTCCGATTACCGTGCAGTAACCCTTTTCGGCCAAGGCAAAAGAACTGTAACAGGTAAACCGGAGAAGAGGCGGCGTGCGTAGACGGTTGGTCAAAGTAATACGACACCAAACACGACGGGCATACGGATTGAAGACGGTTTTTCAAATTCGACCATCTCAAGATGAGCGAGCTGGAATGAGAAACCACCCATAATACTATGTAGCACCATTTCCCATCGGTCGAAACATCTATAACCAAAAATGTCCGCAAAGAGAATCAAAGTTGCTTGGATAAAATATCCAATTCGAGGATTATTCTTTAAAAAAAGAAGTGAAAATTTTGCGGTAGAAAGTGAGCGTTGAGTTTTGTAGTAAATAGCAGACCTCCTTTAGTAATGTAGAGGCCGAAATCGAGGATTATTCTGCAAATATCGCAACCGAGGCCGGTCTTATCGGGGCAATTGATGGTGATGACGCAGGGCTCGCCGGGCGTCTTACCCTTCTGGATCACGACGACGTCGTCGTTTAGTACCCCCATACAGGCAACCGGAAATGGCAGAGTTCTCTATTGCTGGATCTGAAGAAGAAGGCTGTGGTGGCTTTCGAAGGTCCGGTCTCCGGTGCCTGTGGTAGTTAAGACAAGAAGGTTCTACCTTAATTGAGAGGTGAGGGTGAAGGTAAAGCTACATCCCATTTTTGTTGTCCCTGGTAATCGGTGGAAGATCCACGTCAGCAGCCAGTGCGTGACAGGTGGCGGGATAGAGGTGGTTGTCTTGTCAGGTTGATTAGAGTTGTCGCTCTTTTTGCATGCGGGGTGGTAAAGGTGTCGTTGATCTGCCGTTACTGAAGCTAGTCGTTTCTTGTGAATCGCTTTTGTCACGGCCACCGGTAGCTGTTCGAACTTTACCAGGGAGAAACCCAAAAAAAAAGCATGAAGAAATATCGAGGCGCTTCTGCTTCACGTGTTAAATAAATCATCACCAAACCACTGATCTTAACCTTTAAAAGAAAAAAAAAAAGAAAAACCTTCTACTTTCTTTCCGCCGCCGCCCTTATTTGCTTTTTGGAAAAAATATAAAAAAAAGCCGCCAACTACCAGCCATTTTTTATCTAGCTCTTTAATGTTTCAAAAATGATAAAGTAGCTCTCAAATTACTAAATTATTGCATTTTAGCTACTCCATTAATTAAAATCCTCAGTTTGGACGGAAACTGTAAAATGACGTCGTTTTGTTATAAGTAAGTTACTATAATGCCCTTTTATGAAGAAAAAAAAAATTGAAAAAAATATAAAAAAGCCCCTCAAACTACTAGTCATTTTCATTTTAGCCCCTAATATTCAGAAAGTGATAAAGTAGCCCCCAATAAAACGACGTTATTTTGCAGTTTCCGTTCAAACTGACGGTTTTGATTAATGGAGTGGCCAAAATGTAATAGTTTGGTAGTTTGGGAGGCTACTTTTGAAATATTAGGGACCTAAATCGAAAATGACTGATAGTTTGGGGGGCTTTTTTATATTTTTCTCTTGCTTTTTTTACCAAAATTGTTTTCTCAAAGCGTTTGTTTGAGATTTCGTTTAAGAAATAGAGTTTTTAAATCAAAAAGATTTTTTAGGAAAAAATTTTATTTTTAAATTTTTGTCAAAAGTGTATTTTAGCTATTTTTAAACCCATAAAAATGCTTTTAATTTTTCTACTAAACGAATATTTTTTTTTCTTCAAACGAACTTTTAGAGTGTTAAAAATACTTTTAAGCAACTTAAACGCAATCACAAACGGACCTTAAGCTTCTTTACTTTTTTTTTTTCTTTTATTAAAGCACAACATACATACAGGACAAGAACTAAGAAAAGCTTCACAATACTTGCACGAACAGAGATATTTGCAAGGTCTAAAAAAGAAAAGAAAAGGGTAAGATGAGGTGTTTCGGTAGCATTTGATTTTTTTTTTTTTTTTTTTGAGGCTAATGTGTCAACATCTGATGTAGGGTACAAAAATCTTGATTTATGCTAAAGACTTTATAAAAATTATTCTCAACAGATTATATTAATAATAAAAAGAATTGTCATATGAGTAATTTGGCCACCACAGTTACCGGTTTAGAATGGATAACTAACAAGTAACAACTATTAGAAAAAATTAGAAAAAAAACAACTATTAGAAAAAGCAATAATTGTGGGTGGATCCCCGAAGCTGCTAGAGATCCTATCGCCCGAGGCCCAAAGTCACACAAATTCAATATATTTACCATTCAAATCCGTTTGATAAACAGTTTTGGCATGATTTCGGTATAATACTATTTATCCTGCTTTTTCATTTTTTTAGCATTCTTTTACTTTTTACATCATATTAATTATTTTTTTTATTATTATTCAAATAAAAAAAGTATTACAAAACAAAAATTTTTCATACCAAATATTCCTATTTTTTTTCACATCAATTAATTTTCAATACAATATCTAAACCGAAACAAAATCATTTACTAAATGAACGCTGGATGTGCCAAGCTCGATCACAATTTGGATGTGCTAAGCTCATGGAATAGGCTTTCCTCCACACTCAGGCAATTATATTTGAAATGAATATTTTTGTCTTTTCATTTTTTGATAAAACAAAAATATTTCTCCAACATAATTAAATATTCTTCGATTCAAATAAACTAAATACTAATCCAAGCTTATGTTATAGCGTTGGTCCATGGAGCACACACTTATAGCAATAAGTCGCGAGCCTAAGACCAGCCCAACAAAACAAATTCTAAGCCCATATAAGGATGTACAGCAATTGAGATCCAACTCAGCCCAATTGCAGATGATCATTGAGAAATAAGCCATGAATGCTGGGCTCCACAAAAAGCCACAGCCAAAATGAGGAATTTCTAAGCGCCAAATAGAAAAAAACGAGGTTTTTTTTTTCCAATATTGAAACAGAAACCAAACAATCCGCGGTTTTGTGGAGCTAAAAAGTTATTAAACGACAAGCTAAAATTAAGTAGAGCCTACCAAACAGAGCTTTACCTCATTTTGTTAAATTTTTTCACAACTTATAGCATTCCTTTCAGCATTTTCGATGGAACCAAACAAAGATTACAAAACTACAAGCACGGCTTTACAGGGAAAACGATGGAGTAAATAACAAAAGATTCACAGAAGCAAATCCCACACCACAAAATTCGGCAGCTTAGAGAGTCTAACAAGACTTGCAGAGCCTAACCTGTGTTTGTTTTATTGAGAAATCCATAATAATATGCTCGAGCAGATTTAGTTCTTTTTCTCTTCAACTATTTTCCGAGCAACCAAACAGATTAGTTAAAGAATCAACAGAGCAACCCACAAAAATTTCAAAAAACAATAGATTCTATTACTTCCAAATAGAAAGTGCGAATTACAGAAACTGACACTGCGAATTACAGGAACACATGAACAGAGGAAAAACCCACAGAAACCAGATCTATAGCCAAGATCCACAACCAACACTAAGAAAACTACCCTCCTACCCTAATAAACCCCCAAGCATACACAAATCTAGCCTCCAAACCCGTACAGAGTCCTTCCTTGCCTCTTCAAGGCGTAAACGACATCCATAGCCGTGACAGTCTTCCTCCGCGCGTGCTCGGTGTATGTTACTGCGTCACGAATCACGTTCTCAAGAAATATCTTCAGGACTCCGCGGGTCTCCTCATAGATCAGCCCACTAATACGCTTCACACCACCCCTGCGAGCCAGCCGGCGAATTGCGGGCTTGGTGATGCCCTGGATGTTATCGCGGAGAACCTTTCGGTGCCGTTTGGCTCCCCCTTTGCCCAACCCCTTGCCTCCCTTTCCACGGCCAGACATTTTCCCGGAAAGTTGCTGAGAAAATAAAACTCGGACGAGAAAATTGGATTTGAGATATTAAATGCAATTTAATTTGATGAGAGAAGTTATGGGGTTTGGAATGGTACTTATAGAGTGGGCGGTTTTTGGGTTGGGGTTTGAAGCAAGGGCGCGGGTTAATGTGGGCCGTTGGAATTGGGAAGTTATCGACGGCTAACAAGCTCGATCCGCGTGAAGCATGACAAGAGAATGTAAGCGGTCGATAAGATGGAAATCGACGGAGAAGATTGTTGTATGTGCTGTGCCACGGATTGTGCTTTTTCCTTGTGCTTCTTTTGGCGGCTTGGGGAGGGGGACCAAAGTGCAGTCCAAATTTTCAACTTTGAGTTCCGAATTTTGAAATTATATTGTAGATGAAAAAAGTGCGCGCTAGGGACGAGTTTGCCCAAATTTCTAAATCATATCTATACCCATCAATCATCATTCGATATTAAATCCATCATATAATTACAAAATATTTTATTAATTGAACCAATTTACATTTACAATAAATATTAAAAAAATAAGTTATCACTATTTGTATTGAACATTTTTATAACTTTAAGTTTAAATTCATCTACGTCTTTTGTGCATACTATATATTTGTAATAATAGAATTTGACTTATCTTTTTATATCAATTAGGTTTGACGACTGCCCAAGATATATGGGGAAGTTGTGACCGAAAAATCCAGAAGACTCATTGTTCGATGAAGGAATTTAATGATTTATGAAATACTATAACGGACAGGTGCGACATGGAGGAAGTAGAAAGATGGGCCACTATTGGGAGAGGCATTTGGCTCCACTGTAATACTGTAGTACACGGAGGTTGTTTCTCCCATCTAAACCACGTCGTCTAGGAAGTGGAATTGTCCTTTGGAACAATTCTGACAAGCTCAAAACGCCAAGAAGGAGAATACAACTAATCTAGTTGAGATGAGGATTACGGTGTGGAAATGGCCTTCTAGTGGTTTTAAGACAACCTGGGACATTGCTATGGATCCCTCTTTGAGAAGGGTCGGGATTAGTGTGATAACAAGAGATGCCACGGGTTCTGTCATTGCAACTCGTAGCAGAGTATTAGCGGCTATCCAAGAACCCACGAATGCTGAAGCGATGGGGGCTCTGTGTGCGGTAGAATTTAGCAAAGACCTTGGAATCCAAGAGCTATATTTAAAAGGGGATTCGAAGCTGGTGATTCAGGAGATAAATTCTATGAGTTTTGAGTTTTGTAGTTATGGGCAAATCGTGGAGGATATTAAAGTGGTGCTTTGGTCCTTTAGGAAGTGGAGAGGCTAGCTTTATCAGACGTGATGCGAACAGTGCAACACATGGACTTGCTAAGGCAGCAATTAAGGAATGGTGTGATAGAATCTGGATGGAGGAAATCCCTAACGTTATCCACGATGTTGTACTTTTAGAGCAATTGGCTCTTTACTCTTAAGAGCTTTTAAGCTCTTGGT
The DNA here is from genome assembly GCF_965113065.1 of Corylus avellana. NCBI lineage: Eukaryota > Viridiplantae > Streptophyta > Magnoliopsida > Fagales > Betulaceae > Corylus > Corylus avellana. The sequence continues at coordinate 19,356,345 of NC_142497.1, forward strand.
GTTGTTAATTCTTTGAATGAATAACATTTCAATTTTTCTTCAAAAGAAAATTAGGTTTGACGATATAATACCTACTCTATAACAAATATAAATTACTTATTAATTGAAGAAAAAAGAAATCATAGGTTCATTAGTAGGTTTGGCATATGCATCAGCATGCATTTTAAATCATCAAAAGAAAAAGTGACCTAATTGGTTATTAAGAAAAAAAAAATGTCATTTATTCATTTAGACAAAAAAAAAAAAAAAAAAAAAAAAGAAAGAAAGAAAGAAAGAAAGAAGAAAAATGTCATTGCTACGAATTTTCTCGTATGTTAAAGTAGTGTTCTAATAACTAAGGATGATCAAGCAATTGCGGTTGTGGTTATTACCTTATAACCGCAACCGTAATCACTTTAGGCGGTTATCATTTCTAAATAACTGCGATCGCAATTGTTAAGTTGGTTAGCGGTTAACACTTTTTGAGCCTTTTAGACCTTCTTTAGTGTTTTGGACCTTCTTTATACTATTTTTAAGGTTTATGATGGCAAAAACATAATAATCAAAACGTTATATATTATAGGTTATAAGTAAGATTATAAATCTGTGGCCTTTGAAATGAACCAATACTAGTACTCAATCTAGCCTTTAGTTTGGAACTTATTTTATGAAACCCACATCATTCCAAATCAGCAATGTGAAAACCCTACCCATATTAACCACAATAAACTAATATAGTTTGGTTACCAAATTATCATTAGGTAAATAATGTGAACACACATGTATAAGACCATGTTCATATGAGGTTGGCCCCCCCTTTTCCAAATTTTGGCCCTATTTTTAAATTTTTTTAGCCCTATCCAATAAAATTTTTTGACCCTATTCTTATTTTTTTGGGCCATACTCATTAAGTTTTATTTTTTTGATTTCCATTAGGGTGGAAATCAAAAATGACAAAGAGAAATTAAAACGTCATAGATAAATTATGTATGAACATTATGACCGGAATAGGATCCTCTTCATTTCTCTACCATGCCTGTGCCAATGCAAAACGAAGACGAAATCATGTGGAGATGATTATGGATGTCAGGGGGCAGCGTTGGGAAAACCCAGCAGGGGTGGAGGAAGCGTTTGTAGATTATTTCACAAATCTTTTCTCCAAAAGGCCGAGTGGTGATTTCACTCCATGTCTTACTCCTATAACGGGCAGGGTGACGAATAGTATGAATGGAGACTTGCTAAAAAAAATTTCCATGGAGGAGATTGAAACTGCTTTATTCCAAATGGCGCCGCTCAAAGCTCCGGGTCCAGATGGGCTAAACGCAAGTTTTTTCCAAAATAATTGGCCCATTATGGGAACGGAGGTATGTCAAACTATTATTGCTATTTTGAATGATGGAATGATGCCTCATGATTTGAATTTGACCCATGTAACTCTTATCCCAAAATTAAAAAGCCCCATGAGTGTCACGGAGTTTCGACCTATAAGCTTATGTAATGTATTATATAAGCTTATCTCAAAGGTCTTAGCAAACCGCTTAAAGACGATTCTACCTACTATTATTGGTCCTACCCAAAGTGCATTTATCCCGGGGCGCCTTATCTCGAATAATGTACTTGTTGCCTATGAAACTTTACATACTATGAATACGGGGATGAGGGGGAAGAAAGGTTTTATGGCTGTGAAGCTCGATATGAGCAAAGCATATGATAGGGTGGAATGAGGTTTTTTGGAGGCGGTGATGAGACAGATGGGCTTTCATGAACGGTGGATATCCCTTATTATGATGTGTGTCACTTCAGTGAAGTATTCAATTCTTGTAAATGGGAAGCCTTGCGGTTTGATCACCCCGTCTAGGGGCATTCGACAAGGCGATCCCATATCACCTTATCTCTTTTTAATGTGTGCAGAAGCTCTAAGTGCTATGATCACCCAAGCAAATTATACGGGAAGTTTGTCAGGGATTCCAACCTCAAAGAAAGGCTCGGAGATTAGCCACCTCTTTTTCGCAGATGATAGTCTGTTGTTTTGCAGGTCCAATGTGCATCAATGGAATCACTGTATCATCTATTTTACAATTGTACGAGATGGCGTCGGGGCAGAAAATGAACACAAACAAAACGGCTATATTCTTTAGCCGGAACACTTCTTCTAGTGACAGAGCCCGAATACAGGGGTTGGCGGGAATTCCTGTTAGTCAAAATTATGACAAGTATCTTGGGTTGCCGGCCTTAGTGGGGAGATCACGTACACGAGCTTTTAAAAGCATCAAGGATCGAATATGGAAAAGGCTTCAAGACTGGAAGCTTAAATTCTTGTCTCAGGCCGGGAAAGAGATTCTTCTAAAAGCTGTGATTCAAACGATGCCCACATATAGTATAAGCGTATTTCAGCTCCCGAAGGTATTATGTTCCGAGATAAATTCATTAATGATGAAATTTTATTGGGGGCATAAGGAGAAAGATAAACGGATCCATTGGATGAGTTGGGCTAAAATGAGTTGTTCCAAGGCGAACGGAGGTTTGGGTTTTCGTGACCTTAGATGCTTTAATAAGGCTCTCTTGGCAAAGCAAATTTGGAGGTTGTGGAAAAATCCAGACAGCTTAATAGGGAGAATAATGAAGGCTAAATACTATCCCAATTACTCGGTACTTGAAGCGTCTTGTGGAAAAAAACCATCCTTTGCGTGGCGGAGTATACAAAGCTCTTGTGATCTTGTAAAAGAAGGGCTGCTTTGGCGAGTTGGCAATGGACAAAAAATTCAAATTTGGAAGGATCGTTGGATCAACTCACCTTCCACTTTTCGAATTGTATCTCCCCCACGGATCCTTGCTGAGACAGCAACTGTGAGTGCCTTGATAGATGCACATAATAAATGGTGGAATTCTGACTTACTAGAACAGATGTTCAATCCATAGGAGATCATGGCTATCCGAACAATTCCTGTGAGTCTTACGGAGCAAGAGGATGTGCTCATATGGAGGGGAACGGCAAAGGGGGTGTTTTCTGTCCGGAGTGCGTATCATATTCAAAAAGAAAGAGAGTTGCTGCATTCAGCTGGAGGCTCGGGTCAGCATCGTAACCACCCACTTTGGAAAATCATTTGGCATCTCTCCATCCCACCCACAGAAAAACAGTTCCTATGGAGAGCATGCCACGATTCTCTGCCAACTAGAGCAAATCTGTGTTCCTGTAAGGTGTTAAAGGATCCTAGCTGCCCGAAATGTGAACGAGAACCTGAAACGACATTTCATGCCCTATGGCAGTGCCCGGCAGCACGTGATGTTTGGAGTGTAGGATGCATCGGCTTCCAAAAAAGTTCCTTTGAGGGACCTGAGTTCTTGCAAGTCGTTGACGGGATGTACAACAAATGTGATCGATTGGAATTCCTCCAATTTGTGGGTATAGCAAGACGAATCTGGCTTCGGCGAAATGATTTCATCCACAATGGGACGTTTATGCACCCAACGTCCCTCACTCAACAAGCTATCCGAGCGACAGAGCAGTTTCAGAACCTGATGGAGCGAAGAAAATCAGAAGAAGGAGGAACTGAAGCTCGCTCGACGACTGCATGGACAGCGCCACCAGCTGGCTGGTTTAAAGTAAATTGGGATGCCGGGGTTGATGTTCAGCAGGGACGAGTGGGTTTGGGGGCTATTGTTCGAGATCATCAGGGGAAGATGTGGGCGGCTAGGTGCCAGACGAAACAGGGACCCCTAGATCCTTCAGCGGTAGAAGCCATGGGAGCAATACTGGCGGTGCAGCTCTGCCAGGAACTGGGATTGCAACGTTTTCAGCTGGAAGGTGATGCCAAAAATGTGATTGAGGCAGTAACTTCCAAAAATCCTGATGATAGTAGCAGGGGACAGTTGACAGCGGACATACGCTCTTACTTACGTCCAATTCTGGCGTGGGAGATGAGATATGTTCGACGAGATGGGAATAAGGTGGCTCATGCTCTAGCTAGGATGGCAATTAAAGACAATGTAAACATGGGGTGGTTATATACTCCACCGGAATGTATTAGTGAATTTTTGCAAGCAGACATCTCTGCTTTGCAAGCTATGGAATAAATAGACGGCATAATGCCTTCTGCTCAAAAAAAAAAAAATTTTGACCCCCACTATCTATTTATAGAATGCATTAAGAGTTGCATTGGTTTTCTTTTCATAACTTTCATGGAAGGTATCACCTTTGAAAATATTTGAAAGAACTGATATTATTTACTATTTCACCTTACATTGTAGCGAGGAGCATGAGTTATATTTATACATCAATACATTGATTACAATTAGGAGATATATTATAACGGCTAGGAGATATAAATGAGATTATAAAATAAGGAAATAGGTAATGGTAATATCTCTTGATTTATGCAATCAGCTATTGATTTTGGTTCGCTCTTTATTGTTGGTCCTAATACTCCCCGTCAAACTAGGCCGAGGAGTGAGGCCAAGCTTGATAGATAATGTAGTAAAAGACTCCCGGGATAGAGGTTTGGTGAAGATATCAGCCAATTGATTTGAAGAAGAAACAAATTGGGTCACAAGTGCGCCAAGAGCAACCTTCTCACGAACATAGTGATAATCCACCGCAATATGTTTAGAGCGACCATGAAAAACTGGATTGATAGTAAGGTAAAGAGAGCTCAACTTATCACAATACAGTGTAGGGGCCTAGCCAAAGTGGGCACAATATCCCGCAGCACAAAACCAAGCCATGTAAGTTTAGCCAAAGCAGAGGCCAAAGAGTGATATTCAGCTTTAGTACTGGACTTAGCAACAATAGGTTGTTTCTTTGCGCTCCATGAAATACAATTAGGTTCTAAAAAGGTGCAAGACCCAGAAGTTGATCGACGAGTAAGAGGATAACCAGCCCCTTACTCATTATTAAAAAAAAAAAAAAAAAAAAAAAAACTTTGGCTAGAATTATATACAATTAGGTTCTAAATATATGGTTTATGACCGTTGGGCAATAAAAAAAAAACTTCTACAAGCTATCAATTTTTTAATGTATTCTTTTACCGTTGGTTTTTATTAGATTAAAACCATTTGTCTTTGACATATAATGAGCTTTGTTGACAGTTTGTTTTTTGACCGTTTGTTTTTAATACATGGATTACATGATAATGAGCTTTAAAAAAAAAAAGATTCTCTACGTCTATATAAGCAAGTGTTCAACTTTGACAAAACATCATAAAAAATATTACTCTTTAGTGAGATTTTCATTTTTATGCTTCAGAATTTTTCTTTGTTACTAAGGAGAAAAAATAGAATTATTTGCTACTCAATTTTTCATCATCTTCAATTTGAGAAAGGGTTGTTCATTTAATCTTCATTACTTGGAAGTGCGTCCTTAACAAAGGTAGACGCTATAGTCTAATTCTGGGAAGTTGCGTGTCAAGAGATCCAATTGCACTGTGTTATACACTCCGGGAGGTACGAAATCAACCTTTAAAGACAACATTTTTGCGTGATTCTATAGCTTTGTGAGATTTTTCATTGCTCTATTTTTTTATTTATTGTATTCTATTTATCTTATTGTTAATTGTTCAGATTAATATTGTTTAACATCGATAAGAATTTTTGCACCATCCATTTAAATTTTACAACAACTAGCACGTCCTCTTTGAGAAAAATTATGCCCTTTATGACTTACAAAAGGAACCGCCTGGTTATTGGAAGTGTGTGGTTCATGTATGTGGTTTAAGCATATTGGTTACAAAGGCTTTATACTCACTGCCTAAACCATTCAATAACCAAAATACTTTCTTTTGGCTCTCAATAGGCTTGCCAATAGCAGCCAAGTCATCGCAAATAAGTTTAAAATCTCTAACATACTCAGTCATAGTTAAAGTTCCCTTTTTGAGGGTTTGCAATTTTTGAGTAAGATGAAATTCTCTTTCTTGAAAGTCATGAGCAAAGGCAGTATGTAAAGTATTCCATACCTCTTGTGAGGAGTCAAGCCCAATTACAAGACTCAATGTGTCTTCAGACAAGGTACCAGTGATCCACCCTCTCAGTAAGCGATCTGAATGTCTCCACGCTTGAAATTCTGGATTAGCCACCATTTTTGGATTTGTTGGGGTTGCATCTGAAGCAGGCACCATTTCTGGTGGAGGGGAAGTTTCTCCATCAATGAAATTATAAAGCTCTTGGCTTTCAATCAAGCCTAACATTTGAGTTCTCCACCTAAGATAATTGGTTTGAGTGAGTTTTATTGACACAAAATTGCTAATATTCAAGGTAGATGGGTAAGGGTATAAAGTGTTTTGAGCAGCCATGAGAATAGAGGTAGGTCGTAGGGCTACGGAGGAGAAAACGAAAGGAAAACAGAGACATATAGCGGAAGGGAAACAGAGAGAGGGAGAGAAAACGTTCAAATGGAAAGAGTTTTTTTTTGGCTGATCAACCCACACTAGTATACTCTCAGAGAAACGAAATCAACCCACACAACTTAAAGCTATGGTGGCTATGATACCATGAGAATATTTGAAAGAACTAATATTATTTGGGGTAAAGTCCATATGTCTCTCTCAAACTATCACCCAATTGATAATATTCCTTCCAAACTTTCAATTGTGACAATGTCCTCTCCAAACTACTAAAACATTGTCAATGTCCTCCCCAAGATTAGCAATAAGACAAAAATGCCCCTATAGATTTATCAATAAGACAAAAATACCCCTATAAATTCAAAAAAAAAAAGATTTTTTTAAAAAACAAAAAATTTTAATTTAAAAATATTTAAAAAAAAAAACAATTTTTTTTTTAAACAAAAATTTTTAATTTTATTTTTTGAAACGGAAATTTTTATTTTTTTTTAAAAAAAAACTATTTTTTTTTATTTAGTTTTAAAAAACAAAAAAATTAATTTTATTAAACGAAAATTTTATTTTTTTTAAACGTAAATTTTTGTTTAAATAAAATTATAAAACAAAAATAAAAATAAATAAAAAAACGAAAATTTTCAATTTTTATATGAAAAAAATTGATTTTTTCTTATAAAATTGATTTAAAAAAAAAAATGGCCAACGTTTGGATTTTTTTTGTTAGTTTTAGGTTTTTTCTAGAAGTTTTAGTTTTAGTTTTTTTTTTTAAAAAAAAAATTTACTAAGGGTAATTTCGTCATTGGGGGGAACATTGACAATTTTTGGTAGTTTGGGGGGGACATTGTTAATTGAGTGGTAGTTTGAGAGGGTTATGTAGACTTTCCCCTATTATTTACTATTTCACCTTACATTGTAATGGGAGCATGAATTATATTTATACATCAATGCATATCGATTACAAGAGAGATTTTAGGAGATATGTTATAACGGCTAGGAGATATAAATGAGATTATAAAATAAGGAAATATGTAACGGTCATATCCCTTGATTTATGCAATCAACTCTTGATTTTGGTTCCCTCTTTATTGTTGGTCCTAATAACCTTCCATGGAGATAATTTGGTGCGGAGATCACCACACTTGTTATGGTTTGATAATCCTTACATCATCATCTCCGACTTGATCACATAATAACATTTGGTGATAAACTTAGTCAAGCATGATTACTTTGGTACCAATTTTCCCCATGTCAACTCTCATCTGTAAAACCTACAGATCAGTGTTAGTTCATGACATGGCCCCACACGCTATTGTCACTACTTTAGCCAATTACACCATTTACCATATGCTCTTCCACTGACAACATACCTAGGGGGTAACTTTATTTTGCTATATTTCAAGTGAATGACATTAATTCTCTGTGGTTGTAAACATAGTCCACACCCAATTCACAATTGATGGCTTCAACCGTACACAAGTCCCAGTGTCGAACCTTTGATCAAGTACTTCGCCTAAAGCCATTATTACTAAGGTTTTCCTTCACACACTTTATCAACATCTTTTACACTCTTATAGAATATATATTACCTAGTCTCAACATAATGGAGTTCACATAAATGTGAACTGTAACACTTATATCATGTTAGTGTTATCTGCCTTTAACTGACCGTCTCATGTTAGGCAAAAAGTACATAGAATCATTCATCCAAGCAACCCCAGATCCTTCCAACTATGTACTAGCCCATGTTCTTATCACCTAAGTGTTTATTAATCTCATTACCGCTACATGCCCCATACATTTATCCAGAGGCAATCATTTGGTCATAGGATTGGTTGTTATCTCTATCATTGGAATATATTCAACTTTAATTTCTCCCTCTCTACTATATCTTGAATACAGTGAAAATTTAAATTAATGTGTTTGCTATTTGAGCAATGTGTTCACTTTTTATTAAAGAGATAATAAACTTGTTGTCACAAAACAAATTAATTGATATGTTAGGGGGCACTAATGTTATACTATAAGTCCCTTGGTACAACATCAATCTTATTGAGAATGGGTTAAAATATCGAATAGACCATGAAGAGTGCAATTATGACATGTTCACTAGATTATTATGTATTTTATAGGGGTGAAATAGCGGTTGCGGTTAGCGGTTAGTGGCTAAAACCGCTAACCGCAACCGCCTAGGCGGTTAGTAAATTTTACTAACCGCCTCCGCTAACCGGGTAGCGGTTAACCGCCCGGTTAGCGGTTAACCGCTTTGGAATAACCGCTTTTTTTGGGCTTTTTTCTTTGGACCGATTTTGGGCCGGGTTTGGGCTGGTTTTGGGCTCACTTTAAACTTTTTTTTTTCATTTTAAACATTTTTTTTTCCCTTTCCATGGTCATTTTAGCATTAAAAATTGCTATATACCAAAATCTTGTTGGCCACCTTCTACAAATCTACACATCATATAATATACAAATAAAATTACAACAAAATCATCACTTCACTTGTAGTCTTATACATAAACTCACAAGCAAGTTCATAAACTCACACATAGAAATAAAATAAAACACAAACAAATTCATAAACTCACAGGCAACCAAAAAAACCAACATATATGGTTAAACTTGAAGCTTGAGGCTCATTTCAATCAACCAAAAAAAGTTCATAAACTCACAACTTATTGTTATTATATATATATAATGTAGAGTCCCAGAATTTTCAAAGCTATTTAAATAGATTATTTTGATAATGATGTTATTTTAATATCCATTGTAGCTAAGGATTTTAATTCTTGGGAAATTTATGAGAGTGGTAATTAGAGAATGGTAATTGGTGAAATAGTAAAATGAGGGTATAATTGTAAATTGAAGATAGAATGAGGGTATAATTGTAAATTGAAGGTAGAATAGTATAGGGTTGGTGAAATAGTAAAATGAGGGTATAATTGTAAATTGAAGATAGAATGAGGGTATAATTGTAAATTGAAGGTAGAATAGTATAGGGTTGGTGAAATAGTATAGGGTTGGTGAAATAGTAAAATGAGGGTATAATTGTAAATTGAAGGTAGAATAGTGTTTGATTTTCTCCTATAAATAGAGCTCTTCTCCTTCAGAATTTTCACCACTCATCTCCTCTCCCATCTCTTGCATATATTCTTCCTTCTTCCGCTTTTTACTCGGTCTTTCTTCTTTCTAAGAGTGTTTACTCAGAACAGAGAGAGAAAGGGCGAGACCAAGCGCTACAAGAAAAAAAGAACACAAGAGATAGCGGACTTTAGAAATTAGTTTCAAAAGATATACTAGTGGTGTTAGTCATATTGGAGCAACTAGATTCCTTCATACCACTTTTAGCTTCAGTCTAGAGGTAAGTAAATTCACTACCCCTTCTAAAATTACTTCATGTCATGCTATTTATTCATTCTTTATTTAATTGTAAATGATTATTTTATTTACGTATTATGAAGTTATGTTGCATGCATGAAGGATTTCTAAAAGAATTATCTAGAAAGTTTCTATTTATTTAAACGCTTTCTAAGTACAACAAGTTTATATTTGAAAAGGTTTCCATTTTGAGAAAAGAAAGTTGAGAAATGATGATGATTATAAGAAAGAAAAAAGATGATAAACCCTCCTACATGTTGCCCTAAGATGCATCAAAAGAAGTACAAAGAAAAGTACAAGAGATGAGATAAATGTTTATGAAATGAGGGCACATGTATGGAGGAGAGTATTTTTGGCCCCAAGATAAGATAAGATGAGAGTTCGGTACCGATACTCGGATGGAGGCGAAACCACTGAAGGAGGCTATGCCAGAAGGTGGTATTCCATCAACTAGACCGTTGAGTGCACCAAGAAAGAGTTAATTGACGGTCGGGCATGGCTGTGGCCACAGTTCAGTGCCATGGTCACAAGGACCCGCAACCCTCGTACACAGGGGTAATAGTGTACATGGGCCCTATTATGAGAAAATGATACTATATTTTCAACGATGATATGCTATGATGATTTACAAAGATTATTTATAATGATGCATTATGATGATGATTTATAAAAATGATTTACAACGATGATCTATTACTAGATGTAATAGTATGTATATGTTACGGGAGATGCAACCGTACATACAGATATTATTATGGCTAGAATTATATTTAATTGCGAAAACGATTTTCAAAACTGAGAACAAGGAGTAAAACTATTTATGGTTGTGGATTTTACTTGCTGGGCCCCTTTGGGCTCATTCAGTTTTATTTCTTGTTTTCAGGTAGAAAGGATGCTGGAATAGGAGGCCGGAATGGGGTGGGAATAATTATTAATTTTCAAAGTCTTTTCATATAAGTTATTGTAATGATATGATATTCCGCAACTAAAATCTAATGTTTTCTAATTTCGCTTGTAATAAAATCTCTTGAATAATGTTTTACGCATTTATTGTATCTTTTAAAATCAAGTACTCTGATAGACCTTATAGATCTTTGCAAGAACTTTTGTTGTAAAAGAAGAAAAGTGGCAAACTCAGCCTTAACGGGCTGGGGATGTTACATATAATATATAAATATATATTATATTTTAAAAAAAACGGTTAGCGGGTAGCGGTTAGCGGATTTCCAAAACCCACTAACCGCTAACCGCAACCGCCTAGGCGGTTAGCGGTTTTTACTAACCGCTTTCAAAGCGGTTTTTACTAACCGCTTTCAAAGCGGTTAGACGGTTAGCGGTTAACGGTTATAACGGTTAGCGGTTAGCGGTTGCGGTTAGGCGGTTTTAAATTTCACCCCTAGTATTTTATATTTATATTGCATTCACATAACTTCTAAATGTTGGGACAATATTGCATATTGTTGCCTATGGTTTATCAATCTTTTATAAACAAACACATGTTCTTTTGTATTTGGGCAGCACTTTTATTTTAAAAGTTGTTCTTGTTTGGAAGCATACTCCTTTGTTTTGAAAAACAAAACATGTGAAAATGAAAATTGTTGAAACACGATATATGAGAACAAGTTCAACCTATTTTCAAAAACATGTTTGAGCTACAATAACTAAAACATGCGGAGAACACAGGAAAACACAATTCAGTTTAAGTACACAGTAACTCCACCAGTGCATCACATGTTGGAAATAATTTTGGATGGTGCATCAATTCTCATTGATATAAAATCATTACAATCTAAAAATTAACAATAAAATAAATAAAATACAAGAGATGACAAGTAGAGTATGAAAAGATCTCACAATGTGCTATAGAATCACGCAAGAGCGTTGTCCTTAAAGGTTGATTCGTGCCTCCCGGAGTGTATAACTCGGTGCGATCGGATCCTTTGACACGCAACCTCCCAGGATTAGACTATAGCGTCTAGCTTCATTAAGAACGCACTTCCAATAACGAAGAGTAATAAAACAACCCAATTTCTTCAAAGTAGATGATGTAATACAATACCAAAATTAGTTGCTAGTGGGGAATGAAAATTAACCCAACTACACGAAAACAGGATGTGGTAAAAATATCAAGGCCTTTTGAGCCAAAGAAGTAATCACATTTTCATTCTCCTTTTTGGTGATATATATATATATATATAGAAAACGTGTGGGCCGGTAGTTCTCCAAAATGTCATAACAAAATAATGACCAAAAACTGAAAACCGTAAAACACTTATTAATGAGCAAATGGTCAAAGTCCATAAAGCTTATTAAACTCTAACAATCAAAAGTGAAAGATTTGTTATCAAAAGGCCATGAATATATGTTAATGACCAAGGGCATAAACGGTAAAGAAAATGAATGGCCACTCATGGTAAAAAACGTATAGAGAAACTAAATGGTCTTTAATGACCAAACGGTCACAATAATAATTTCTAGAAAATCATGGATATTAAATAAATAATAAAAGGGTTTTAAAAGAAAGTAATTGTTTGTAACACATATATTACAACATCACATTCAGCGCTCGATTCCTAGGAAGAAGGATTTGAGGTGCGCTTTTTTCTTCCTTTTCGTATTCATTCTCATCTTCGCTTCATTCCCTCAACAATTTGCTCACTTGCCCATTCAACACTTCATTCCAAACTTGAAGCTTTCACATTCATTCCCATCTACGTTTTCGATTTCCCATTCAACGCTTTATGATTTTCATTCATTTTCCTAACTACGGCAGTCACATTCTACAATTTTCTTGAATGAAAATCTTGACCTAGTTGGCTTAGAAATAGAGGTGTTCATATAAGTTTTTATCTAGTAAACCAGTACAGTAAGAAAGAGCTAACATAGGTGAACTAACTACACACATCACATGCTTTTGTTTTTGTATTTGCTTTCAATACAAATCCAAATGCAATTCATAATTAAAGTTATGTTCTAAATTTTGTGAGGCTCTCTCTTTTTTGTTTTAAAAAATGAGAAACCCAACGCTAGATCCACATCGCAAGGCAACTTCAATGATTAAGTACCAATCATTAGTTAGTTGGGATTATCCACCTCAAAATCAGTTCCAATCTCTTCCAAAAATACATCCATACCTGGTTCCAATGAGTTGCCACATGTGGTCACATATTAAATGTGAGTTGTGGATTGTGATTACTTGGAGATTCTGTGTTGAGTGATCGTGGACTGGCGTTACACAGGATCTCACAATGAAACACTCACATTTGAAGAAACGCACGACCCAAATGTATCTTTATCATCATATGAATCCAAGCAACAGTCCACGACTTGACCATCCACCAGAAAATCCCAACCATTTTGGTTGTTTGATTGATAAAGTTAAGAGTTAACGAAGTAATTATAATTTATACGAGAATCCACTAGTTGAAACCACCGCGCGCATAAATGGGATGCAACAGACTGTTGATTTTGACTCCCATGATTTGATGATTGAATTGAGACCAACGATTATGATCACAAAAATGCAAACGATAGATATGCGTTACACTAAATTGTAGCCACGACCCTTACAATTGTACTCAACAATCACTCTCTTTCCTCATCCAACAACCTAAAACGAATCGTACACCTTATTCAAGGTAACATATTAAATAGAAACAAAGTGACCATTCATTAGCCCACATACAATACAAATCTCAAAACATTTAAAATGTTTTCTTGCAAGAATCGAATCGTTCAAAGATATTGGCACAGTGATTGTTTTCATGGCCTGAAGTAAAAATGTGGTAAAATGAAGTAGGTTAGAAGTTCAACCACGTAGCCTCGTTCAATGGGTGAATAATTCCATTAGGTGGTAATTAATGGTTGTCGTAAATTGAAGTGGGTTGGGAATCGAATTCAAGGCCAAATATCACAGCTTGGGTATCTGGATCGAACTCGTTTTAAAAGCCCAAGAAAAAACTGCAAATTTTGGTTTGCAAAATGAAACCCAACTAAAAAAAAAAAAAAAAAAAAAAAAAGTAATACTACACATACTTTCACTTTTCCATACTCATTTCCCCATACTTATAGGTGTCTTTTAAAAGCAACATTGAATTTGTAATGTATTTTTATTGAATTTTAATCTAATGGTAGTTTTAAAAACTACCTATAAATGTAAAGAAATAAGTGTAGGAAAGTGGAAGTGTGTAACGTTACTAAAATAAATTTGGATATAACTGGTAGGAGTGGGTATTAGATCGGTCAGTGTCGGTAGGGGGCATTTTTGCCTACTGAACCGTGAAAGTCGGTTAATTAACCGGCTTCATGCCAACAAGGAATAGTTTCTACTTTTTTGATTAATCGGTTAATAGGTGGTTGGTTAAGTCGATTACAAGTTTTTATGTTAAGATTTATCTACTTCCTTTTAACAACAAAATCAGTAAAGTACATGCTTTTATAAATGAAAAGAAAAAGTAAATCCATGGATCACGAACTAAAAGGACAACCACAAATCAGTTGGACAAAACAATAAGGAAACGATAAAATTCAAATTTCACTTGAAAAATTGGTTAACCGACAAATTTTTTGTTTCCTTTTACCATCTACCAAACCAAACTAATGTCAAAATGGTATTTTTATTCTGCCTATCAATTGTCAAAAGTCGATTGTTGGTTGATAACAATCGGTAAATGGTATACGATTAATTTGTCCACCCCAAAATGGTATTTTTATTCTGCCTATCAATTGTCAAAAGTCGATTGTTGGTTGATAACAATCGGTAAATGGTATACGATTAATTTGTCCACCCCTAATAAGTTGCCAAACAATCAAAAGTGCATGAGCTTTTATAATTTTGGAAACAAATTGGAGTTCAGTGGGCTTCCAAGTTCCAAACAAAGGCTGAAAAAATACAAAAACTTCTTTTACTTTGTTCAGGTCAACAAACACTTAAAAAAAAAAAAAAAAAACCCACCGTTCGATTTCTTTTTCTGAGCATCAAAATATTCACTCCTCTTTGCCCAATCCAACGGTCTCAAGTGGCTGCAAGAGCCATCCCCTGTAGTCTCTCTACCACGGACCACATTACAAATAGCCACCACTTGATAGAAAGAGAAGGAGAGAGAGAGGGAAAGAGAAAGAAATTGAAGAAGAGAGAAAATGCCGAAGTTCGATCCGTGGTCCGTATTCTTCAAGCGTGAGTGGAATCGGAACTGGCCGTTCCTGGTAGGGTTCGCCGTCACCGGAACCATCATCACCAAGTTGTCTCTCGGCCTCACAGGTACGCTTACCCCCTCCGATCTTCTCCGCCTTTTGTTTTTCTCATTTGCCGTTCCAAAATCCCTAATTTTACTACTTGCTGTCCATTGGTTTATAATCGCTGCAGAGGAAGATGCGAAGAACTCGCCCTTCGTTCAGAGGCACAAGAGGTAACTTATCCGATCACCAAACCCTAGATTTCATCTATCCCGGTCTTTATTTTGCTTCTGTACATGTTTTCTTGACGAACCACGCAGAGCCTTAGAAACTGAAATGTCTTATGTTTGAAATCCAAGATTTGGATTAAAAATATATGGAACTGGCTAAATTTATTAGGCTTATTAGTGGATTTTAGCTTTGTATTATATACAACAACAATGACACATTCATGTATGTAATGTAGGCAAGGAATCTGCTTATGAAAAGATATAGGATATGCAATTATCTAGAACTAAGAATAGCTGCAGGAGAAATTTCGGTAAATGGACATGTCTCTTTGTTAAGAGGAAATAAATGTGTTATATCTACAGTAGCTGTATATGGTTTTGGAAACAGTTACTGTGGTCTTGATTGTGAGATTATTCTAGGCCAATGGTATTTTTGCGACATTCAAGTTGATAGAACAGGTGCATGTCTTTTATGAGTTTGATCGTTTGTTGTTTGTGCACCATTTCATTGGTGTGTATGTAGTTATTGTATGAAACACTGTTCATCTGCATATGGGTTGCATGTTCCTCTAGAATGTTTTGGTTCACTTGGAGCCAACGGCATGGTTACTTGACTGGCCTGCAGCCAGTTGCTTTTGGACTTCTCTGCTTTTATAACCACTATATGATAGTCCTTATACTCTATTTGGGACTTCCCTGCTTTGGTTCACTGGCTGCCGATATGCAGTTGGCGGCAAAGCCTATATTTTTTAGCTATTTATATTTGTGCATTGGTATGACTTTAGAACCTCAGATAGTTGAGGTGGCTCTTTAGCATCTGTTGTATGAAGTTTAGTGGCAAGTTTTTACTCTGGAATAATAGCTTATTAAGAGGTTCACAACCCATCATTGACATAGTCAAATGATGATGGCTGACATGGTGTCCCATGAAAAGTGACATATAGGTATGGACCGCACCTAAGTATTTTTGCTTCAGGAGGCTACTCTCGTGGATTTGTTTGCTTGTATCCAACTTTTACCATAAGTTCATAACTACCTAACTTTATCCCTTTATTGCCTGCCATTTAATTATTATTATTATTTTTTGACATGTCCACACAAGGGAAGGGGAAGGGGGGATTCGAACTAGTGACCTCAGCTTCATGAGGCGTGGTTCACTGCCGATTGAGCTACCTATTGGGGACGCCTGCCATTTAATTATTAATTCCTTTTCTTGTTCTATTTTTTGTACATGGGCATTGGATCCGGCAGTTGAATATCTGTTGTGGCTGCAACTGGAATGAAGTTGCAGCATATTCTACATCTCTCCCTCTCTCTCTCTCTCGAAATGCTATTTCTCCATCTCCCATCCATATTTTTTTTTTCAAGTTCACCATTGGACCTACAAATCCAATGGTGGATTTGAAAAAAGATAGAGGAATAACAGGTCTCCTCTCTCAAACTACATGAAAATTGTGGGTTTTTTTTTTTTCTTTCTTTTGCTGGGTGTTCTTGTGTGTACTTCTGGTGTACTTAGTGGCGCTTTACGCTTTTTTTTTTTATAAACCACTTTGATTAACCTATAAAAAAAAAAAAAATGTAAACATACCATTCCTACGCGACATGTGGCAGATGCTATAAAATATAACATATTGCATACTTTTAAGATGTCAACAAAGTAAGAAGAGATATGAGAATTAAGTTTTATGGGTGACACTGAGTTGGAGTTTGCAATGGTTGGGATACAATGGTGGCATAAGTTGGATACATATGTATGTCACTTAAAAGAGTGGGATTGGATCAAGTATGAAGTTGTCAACTAATGATCTGACAGAGACACAAATGAATGAGCTTTCTTCTTTTTCTCTCTAGAGAAATCCTAGCTCGGTGTATTTCAATGATATAATAGGACCTATGTCCATCTTTGGAGACTTCATTGCTTGCTATGGCAACAATGAGTGATGTAGACTTCATACCAAATTGAGTTTTCGTGGGCAAGAAATCTATTTACATGTACTCTGTTCATTTGTACCTTAGTTTGAAAAACGTGGCCTGAATATATACAAAAGTACTGGAATAAGATTCATGTAGTTGACTTCAAGTAATTGAATTAAAACTGTGTGCTACTTATATTTAAGTTGTGAATTTATTGATTGTGTATACGTTTGTTCACTTGAAGTCCTTTTACCTTTATTTATTTTAGTTTACTTTTTTTCTTTACTAAAATTTTGTCTGTATGCATAGTTCTTTGGGGTGATCATGACATGAATTTCATGACTATTTGTATTGAGCTAAACTTGAAAGTTGGAGATTGATATAATGGTGTATGTTGAACTATCTACTTCAATCTGCAGCTATTGTGATAGTACTTATGAATTTCTTGTTTTCAATGACATTTTTAGTGCCATGATTACTCAATTCTTGTCTGAGATAAGGAACTCTGAGTAATTCACTATTTTGCATGGTGTAACGCCTGATTTGGGATCAATATGGTTTGATCTGTTACTATGTTATCAATTATTTTTAATTTAAGTTCTATCATTAAGGTGATTTGATGTGGTTGCATTGCTCAAATAGGATTAATATTTTATGCCATGTGAAAAATTTGTGTGCTCAAACATAGTGGCATTGGTAGCCAAATATTTCGCAATTCCCATGGGGATTAACAATGCTTAAATTCTTTCTAAATTGTCTAGGTGACTTCTGAATGACGTTGCACAGCTGATAGCAAGTGTGATCTTATTGTGAGAAGGAAGGTTTGCCTGCTTCTTTTTCATGGATAAAATAACAGAATAGAGATTTTCTGGATACTCTACCTTTTATTTTCCCATCAGCTGTTGTTTTGTCATGAATAATTTTGACGACTTCAATTGATTGGTCATGTAGCTTGCGCATTTGAGCTGAACATTGTTTAAATCAAAATGGAAATCAAAGAATGACGTCATATTTGTTTTATTGTGATAGCAATTTCGTTTGAATTTCCTTGGCATTTTGGCTTGGGTCAAGTGCAGAATCTATTCTCAGTTGTTTCAGTTGGGAATATGTCAATTTATTTGTTCTTTTTAACTCAAATGTCCCTGCTATTTACGTAGGGGCTGTAGATTTTGTGCTGCTGATGGATGCATCTCACTTTGGCACTCTTTTTAGAGTAATGCTAAAATCCCTCTTGTGTAATGTTACTTCTAAAATTACCATTGAGCTTGTGATCGATCATCATTGAATTTTGATCAAATAATGAATTTAAAAGCTATTTTATTCATGGAGTGACAAAAGAGGGACACAAGAGTAACTTTTAGAATTACTCGTCTTCTTAGTTCTTAAGAACATCAAGTCGCAGTGGTTTGTTGGTTTAATTAAATAGGTTGGGTTATAATTGACTTAGATGTTCTTATACTCATGTGTTAGGTTAAGATTGACTTATATATTCGTATATTTATGCCTTAACACAATTTGAACTTGACACGTAAACATGAATTGTCCATATCTTTAACATTTTAATTTGGCGAGGTTACAACTTTCTCATAAATTTAATACCGGTAGAGGACTGCACCTCGATTGTTGCAAGGTTCATGGTAATATATTTGATGACAATGTAGAGCTCCATTGTTTGAACCTTCAAAGTGAAAAGCATCCAGGGACAGCAACGATTTTACAAATGGGAAGGGCATATCAAAAAATGAAATTTGAGATTTTGGGGCCATCCTCGAAATAGGTAAAATTTGGGAGCGGTCAACTATATACTGTTAGTAATATCAGATAACAACCAAAATAACATACTTATTCTACACTACATGGATTGAAAAGCTGCATGGTTTTTTTATAGTCCTTGGAGTTAGATGAGAAAAGAGAGAAGGAAATGTTGGACAAGAGTTGAAAGGCCCCTTATTTTAGTAATTAGTATTATGAGCATTCACATTGACATTGAACTCTTTATATTTGGCTTTTCTTTAAAATTCACAAAAAAAAAAAATCATTTAGCAAACTCATTAGCCAATGTTAAATATGAGATATCAAAGTAAAAGTTATATTTTTTTCAGTGTTATTTCCTTCCTTGGCTCCAGATATTTCATCCTTGGCGCCATACATTCTCCCCTCCCCCTTTCGTACAGACAATTTTCCCCCTCCCATCTTCTATTTTTTCTTTCTCATCACCTCGTCTTGCGTGCAGAGAGAGAGAAACAAAGTTCTTTCTCATCCCCTTTTCTCATCACCTCGTCTCGCACGAGAGAGAGGGAGAGAAACCGTGGGGTGACTAATTACTATGCTTCCAATCAACTGGGCAAAGAAATTATGCATACCAGTTGGGCATTAAAGTTAATTTTATGGTAGTTGGTTTTACTAATAAAAAGTTATATTTAGTTTAAGTAAATAAATATTTAGAGAGTTTGATGTTTAGTAGTTTTGAAAAATAGCTAGCTAAATCAAGAAAAGTAGTCTTTTTAGAGTTAAATATATAATTTTTTTTGAATAGCTCAATTGTGAATGCTCTAATCTAGTTGAATTTGGGTTTCCAATACTTCAAATTCAAACTCTTCCCTTTCGAACCCATCTTTATTTACTTTTAATCCTATATTATTATTTTTAAAAATTTCAAACCCTTCTTATTTGTGGTAGGATGGATCCGAAACCCCCCTCCCCCCATACATAGGTGAGAACAAGATCTTCTCCATTTCTAGTAGAAATGGAAAAAACCAACTTCATAACACATATACAATTAATTAAAGTCCAAAGGCAACCAAGTTTTTTTTAAAAAAATATTTTAAAAGAGAGTAAAATAACTTGAAGACCCGTTTTCTACAGCAAATATGCCTTTATTATTCATTGTAACACAAAATTGGGGTGACAAGAATATTGACTCAACCAAACCAAAGAACAACCTTCGGTCATCTCATCTATAAAAAAAGGTGGCGATTGCCAAGTTTAAGGAGATTCCTTAGTTTCTCAATGTTGATAATTCACTAAAGGAAAAAAATGAGAAAAAAACAAAAAACAAAAAACAAAAAGCAAAAGACAACAGTCGCCACCACTTATTTTGTACAAAAACACAAGGGGAAGAAGTAGAAAAGGCAAACAAGAATCATTGATGATGTTGTATTCTGAAGCACTCTCTCATGTTTGATGCAAAAGTTCACCCCCTGAGCAGATATCTATCAATATTTTTCAGGCGGCAGATTCAGTTCTTTTTGGCCACTCCAAGCCTCTGGCGGAAATCCTCCTCCATGAGGGGGAGGCCATCCCTCAGCTTCACTTTTGGCTCCCATCCCAGCAGTTCTGTAGCCTTTGTGATGTCAGGTTTCCTTTGTCGTGGATCGTCAGGGGTATTGTCCACCTTCTTTATCTCGACCTTAGGATTAATAAGCTGCAAAACCACACACACAGTCAGCATTGATGATCGATTATATTTTTTAACTACTTTCATTTCAAAAGTGAATTTTTTACTAAAAATGTTTATTTACCCTACCAAAGCACTGAAAAATGTTTTTAGATTTTACTAAAATTGTCTAATTTCCCAAAGACCGTACAAAGTTTTTTCCTCCAACCCACTTTATAAAATTGTCATGTGTTCCTGGAGTATGCGAAAAACATATTGGCATTAATAGGGTTTGAAGAAAGTCTATTAAAAAAGCATGCACTTCTCATATGCTTAATTTTATAGACCGGGTTGACCTAACTTGTTCATTAAAAATAGAAAATAGCCTAACTTCAAAAATTTGAAGGCTAAATGGATTAGCCTACCAAAAAAGAAAGAAAGAGGGTTTTCTATTCTCAATTCTCTTGGACTTTGAATCTTCTGTTCTTTCTTTCAAAAATTCAAACTCTCAGGAAAAGGGGGAAAAAAAACCTTTTCATCTCCAAAGATTGCATAAATTTTCATCTTTGACTAGCTCTCTAAAGAGAGATATCACCTCCAAAGGCACTCATTTTTGTCCCTCTATTTCAAGCACAAGTCCAAACTAAGACTTTGAACAAGGCTGTAGTATTGAAACTTTCACCTAAGCCATTTAGGGCTTGTTTGGGTGTGTGTTTGAGAGGCCGATAAATTTAACACTCAAAAAGTCCGTTTGAACAAAAAGTATCCGTTTGGTAAAAAAAATTGAAAGTGCTTTTAAAAATCCAAAAAACCTAAAAATGGCCAAAACACACTTTCGGCAAAAACTTAAAAATGAAGCTTTTGCCAAAAAGTGCTTTTTGATTTAAAAGCTCTATTTCTCAAACACAATCCCAAACATGTTCTTAGTTTAATATACAGAGGAACAACTCCACAAGTCTAAGACTTCAAACATACCACGAGCAGCCAAACTACTTCCACAAAATCTCTTAATAAATGCATGATTCTCAACAATACTTAAAACATCACATATCAGAGTTGCATAAGGTAAAAAACAATAGCAAAGAGAAACTGACCTCCTTCACTGTCTCGGCAAGTTCAAGCATGGTAAATTCACCTGAAAATGTACAAGAACTACCTGGGTAAGTAAATGCATATAACTAATTACAACATTAGGGACCTGGATGTCTCTACATATGCAAATCACAATTTGTCAGATAACCTGGGTTTCCAATGTTGATCGGCCCAGTGTGCTCTCCTTCCATTAGACGAATGAGGCCATCAACCTAAAACATTTCAAACAATAATTATTGCCTGATAACCCAATACACATTCATGAATGATAGCAGAGTACAAAACAAATTATAAAACTTCCATACCATGTCAGAAACATAACAAAAACTGCGAGTTTGGGTTCCGGGAAGTTGGACCGTCAAGGGTTCGTCACTGCAAAGCGCGAAACAGAGAGTAAACGTTTACAGCTCAACATCATTAGATGAGTGAAGAAAGAAAGGTTTTAACTATTCCACTAAGTCGAGGTTCATATGAACCAATTTTTAGAATACAATGTAACAGATAAAAACCTTTTTGGAATTGGTATATTTGTTGATATGAATGCACATCAAACACATTACTTTGGACTTTTGTAAGGCCTCCATAAGAGAGATATGTATCCACCAATGAAACAGCACAAGGACTTACCGAAGCGCTTGAGCTATGAAATTGCTGACCACACGCCCATCGTCTATATTCATGCGTGGCCCGTATGTGTTAAAGATTCTAGCAATGCGAATTTCTGTTGAAAAATATAATGGGAAATTAAATACATCAAAAGAATTTGCAACTGGAATACTTTCGTTAACTTTTACTAAGAAAATCAGGAAACGAAATTGCAAGGAAGCTAGGCATTTACGTATCCCATGCTGCCTATGATAATCAAACATCAAAGTCTCAGCTACACGCTTCCCCTCATCATAGCAGCTCCGAACTCCTATAGTTCAAAAAATGAATTTTGTGGTGAGAGTATGTTCTTATTAAATTATTAGAGAGAAAAAGAGTGTCTGTTACTTGTATACAGAATAAAAGGAGTAATATATTATGCCTTTTGATATATACAACAGAATTACAAGGAATAAACCAAGTTATGTGGTGTTTGGCATGTACACAGTGTTCAACATAGAGACCCCAAAAATATAATGATAAGATTGTTTACGGACGCAGGCTCATTTAAAAGCATCCAAAACCAGTATGATATGTTTGAGATGATAGAGAAAGGTTAAAAATAAAAACTTGTTACCAAAGTATATATATCATGTCTTTTCCACATTGAGAAACTAAAATTTATTTGCCATGTAAATCGTGATTATGAGCCAGCAGACCAAAAATGTGTGAGTGTGAACTGTTTTGCATGGTAAATCATGGCTTTTAATATTAATCAAGGAAATAAGTCCATTGTGTCCACTACTGCTATAAGTCCTCAAAAAATGATTGCATTTTATACATGTAAATCAAATGGCAAACGTCAAATGTAAAAGCTATTATTGAGAGTTAAGACAATGATAGTCTTTCTACTTTCCTCAGTGAAGATATATCCCCACTGGATATAGAATATAATCAGACAAACAGTAATCATCTTAACAGATTAGGCAAAAGGTCACAGGCTCAGTTAAAGAGGAACACCTACCAATTGGGTTAACATTTCCCCAGTAGCTCTCTGGCTGCGGATGCACAAGAGGATCTCCATATACCTCTGAAGTTGAGGTAAGCAAAATTCTGTTCAACCGTACTATGAGTATAGCCTGTTGATTACACCACTCAAAGTAATAACTATAAATAAATATAAAATCAAATCCCCAAACCTGGCTCCAACTCGCTTGGCAAGTCCCAGCATGTTGAGTGTGCCAATTACATTTGTCTTTATAGTCTGTTAAAGTATAAAAAGTGCTGGTTAGTTTTACAACATCCAGGATTCTTCACAATTTTTAGATTTTTTGTTTTGGTTAAAAAATCTAAAAAATGAACAAATATGAAAAATCTAAGAAGATAATGCAATAAAGCAGTGTTTAGCTCATGAAAACCTAGGCTTTATCGGCCACTGTTTGTATGTACCGAGGCTAAACAACATTGTCCTAGTTACAACAATGTGGCCAGAATAATTGTCATAAAAAAAGCCAACCAAAATTTTTTATTTCTCCAACCACCAAACCAAATGAGATTCAGAGTAGACCTCATTACAGCAAGGAATTTTGTCCTTCTGGAAAGGACTATGTGGTTAACAGTAGTAAGCTTAATTGTCCATATGCCAATCTAAGGATTGTTGACAATGGTTCAAGTTCCCCAATTCATGGTACTGTAATTACTAAATGGGGATTGGATGTAATTATGTAAATCCAATTAGGCTCTATTGAAATGAAGTTGATGGTGACAGACTTCAGTGAAAAATAGGACATCAAGGGGAGATGAACATTCCAGCAAGTGATTGTGTTGAACACATCAGATATCCAGGGGAACGGACACTATTGGACTTCCTTGACCGTAGGGGCAGAACTAGGAGTTTTTTTTTTTTTGGGGGGGGGGGGGGGGTCCAATATTCCCTTTTCCTGTGTACACTATTGGCCCTACCATTTGTTACTTGAAACTTGAAGTGGCCGTGACTATCTAAAATGGTTGGACATCCAACCAAAAGATTCTGTCTTGTACATGTCTCTGGGCAGTTCCTATGAGCTATCAGATGCCCAAAAATGGATGAATTTGTTGCAGCTCTATATGATACCGGGGTTTGATTCTTGTGGGTGGCTTTTGGGTGGGGGGTGGGTGGGTGGGTGGGTGGGTGGGTGGGATAGGGGTGCCTCATACAAACATACCCAAGAAGAGGGATTTTAAAACTTTCTGGGGGGGGCAACGCAGGTCCGCCCCTGCTTGACTGGAAGCCGAGAAGAAGTATACATGCTAAACCACTGATTACATAACATATTTATATATAAGATTTAAGCATATATAATACACACCTTGACAGGATTGTATTTGTAGAAAATTGGAGAAGCCGGGCATGCAAGATGGTAAATCTGATCAACCTCGACCAACAATGGCTCAGTAACATCTATTAAACAAAGAAAAAAGAAAAACAACATATTTTATATTCATCCAAAATAACCCGTGAATTTGCAAAACAAATTACAGGGAACAGGAAAGTACTCCAATGTAAATTTAACAAAGCACATCATTTCAGGACGAAATACAATCATAATGATAATGTGCATTCATTCTATTAATAAAATTTCATATTTTTCCATTAATAAACTAAATTCACATTAAAATGCCTCTTTGTGATCGGAAATTACTGCATGGACAGTCAAAAGAAATCCTAAACATATTTAGCCAACTGGTCATGGCATAACGATGTATTATTTCAGCATATCTTGAGTTAAAAACAATGGACAATATACAAGCTCGATTTGGAAGCTCAAATGTTAATTACAACAGCAATTTGAAAGAATAAGCATATGCTGGCAAGATTGTATTT
Organism: Corylus avellana; assembly: GCF_965113065.1. NCBI lineage: Eukaryota > Viridiplantae > Streptophyta > Magnoliopsida > Fagales > Betulaceae > Corylus > Corylus avellana. The sequence goes on from NC_142497.1 coordinate 19,381,263, forward strand.
GGACGGTAACTGAGTCCAAAGCCATTAAACAAACAGGACTTAGCATGTTAAGTGTTAACAAGGAATAATTTAGTATCACAGCATTTTCCATCCAAATACTTTGAATTGTGAACAACTGGAAAAAACTAAGTTTTAAGTACCGTGACGAATAAGCTCGAATCTCGGATGACCAATCCATTTTCTAAGATTGTCCTTTGATCCAGTGAAGTAGTTATCAGCAACAATCACCTGAGTAGAAAAGATATGTGGAACATAGTCATCATAATTGTTTTATGCGATTCACATGAAGTCAGTAGCTATACTCCATGTTGGCATTGGTGTCTCAGTATAGGTAGAATGCTTATCTTCCACACATAGGTGCTAATTTCTAAGTAATTGTCCCTTTTACACCAAATCTTTTCATCATGAATAAACACAAAAAAAGAGACCAGATAACATAAGAAAAGACACTAACCTCATTTTTTTCATTTTCCATCAATTTATCAACTAAGTGAGAGCCGATGAATCCAGCTCCTCCAGTGACCAAAATCCTCATATTTGACTGTAGTCAACAATGAAAGCAATAATTCAATAGCAGATCAATTGATTAAATGATTAGAATGAAAAAAGCAAGTAGATGATGATGTAGGTATACTAGCTGATTATGTACAGCTTTAAACATTCTTCTGCAACGTAGAGAAAGAAGAGAATTCCAAACCAAACAATGTAATAAACACATATCTAGTGTTGAAACCCAAAAAGAAAAGGGCATATTACAATCCATCTAATACTTTAAAAGAGATAGTTACAAGATAGACCCGATCTCTCGGTTTTAACAGATGTAAGGCTGTATTTTAATCGAAATATAAGATCTTCCATCCTTGGGAATCCTTTCTACGAGATTCATTACATAAGACGATCAGGATTATGGGATTTGTTTCATTTTGGGCATGCAGGATCGGATCAAACCTAGGCTCTACAAGATAGTGAGTATCAATATCTATCCTCCACAATTACCTACAGTATCCCTTCTAAACTCTACGCCCCACAGTTTGTGAAACTATATAACCTATGCCCTGCTAAATGCGAGTACTTTTATCCCAAAAACATAAATCAACCAAATATTTACCGACCTATTCAGTAGATCCAGTTGTACAAAAAGATGGCAAAAGCAATGCAACTTCTAGAACCCAATTAAACCAATATTTGATAAAGCAAATGCAGCATAGCATGCGCAGAAGTTGAAGGTGAGAAAAAAATAATAATAATAATAAATTTAACAACAAATAAGTTGTAACCAATAAATGCAAACAAGCAAAGTCAACTACCCAGATGCAGAAATATCACAATCACATAATAAAAGCAATCACCATAAGGCATACCATAGTAATCAATAGCTGTACACATCAAATTTGCATAAACCCAGATAAAGAAAAAGAAAAAGAAAATACTTTTACCTGAAAAAACTTGGAAAATCGCAATGGAGATGGCAATGGAGGCGGCTTAGTTGTGATTTGGTGCTCACCGTTCGAAGTGTTCTGGGCCATTGCTCTCAGATCTCCTCCTATACTCGACGCCTACCACAATTTCCCACTCAATCAAACACTGTAATTATATATGTATTCGAATTTTCACAGAGTAGGTACACAGAGAAAGGTTCAGACAAAAAAAAAAAATTCTACAAAATTAACAGAGAATTTTCAATTCGGGTTCAGAGGAGAGAAAGAGATAGAGATGCTGACCAAAAAGATTGTTCAGAGGAAGAGCACCACAAACCCTGATTACCCTTCTGATCCACAAAAAACTCACGATCAGAGACACATATTTATAGCACAAAACCAATTTAAAAACCGAAACTTTCTCCCACCAAATTATAAATTATAAAAAAAAAAAAAAAAAAATCAAATCCAAATCCTTCAAATTCACGCAAAGTTTTGTAGTCATTATGATGGCTCCTCGATAACAATAACATAAACAGAAATCACACCAAACTATAAAAACAAAACAAAACAAAAAACGTGCCAATCAAATAAAATTTAAATTCTAAAATTTTCATCTCAATTGTTAATTACCTAATTTAATGAGGTTTTGGGATTAGCAAACGAAGAGAGTCAGTGGGATTTTAGGTGGTAAAGTTTGTTTGGGGGGATTAGATAGCGATAATTAAGGAATGTTGAAGGATTAAAGAGAGCTTAGAAGACATATGCTTTGGTATCGTCCAGGTAGTGGGAAGGAGGTTCCTTTCAACTTTGTTCAGCAGCAGAAAGACACAATTTGATGCTCATGCATGAGTTGTCTTTATACGCTCTACGTATCTGGGGTTCTGCCACGTGTACTTACAATTTGCCAATTTGGTGCGTAGACGATACTTCTACAAGAGACAACGTTGTTATGTAATCCTACAAGTCTTCTAGAGTCATCACAAATGTGATGTTGCTTTTAAAATTACGGTTAAATTTGAGATGTGATTTATTAACTTTTGATCTATTAGTGATTTTAAAAGTCATATCATATTTGAAATGATACTAAGAAGACTCTAAGAAGACTTATATCATTACTCATTTTATTACTACGGAGTCTAAACTGTATATAGAAAATTTTGGATAAACTAAATTGGTGCATCCCATGAATTAGGGTTTTGTTAGGGGTCTAATAACAAAGGTATTTTAAGATTAAAATACCTAAGGATAATATGTTATCTTTATAGATAATATTATCCATAATATTAGAAGTAAGGATTGAAATTTAAATATTAGAGATAAGTATTATTATTAGAGTAGTTTATTCTACTTTAGTCTTATGTATTGTAATTGTCTATTTAAAAATATCAAGTTCATTAATAAATTAAGCAGAATTTATCTCAAATCTTGAGTTTGAAAAAGAATTTTAAGTTTCCTTAAAATCTAAAAAATATAAATTCCCTTATAACCTAAAATCTATCCCATTACGTATTCACGGTAGGGTAATATATATCTTATGTTTATGTTGCAGAGGATGTATTGAAAAGGTAGAGATCTCATTTGTTCTTTACACGTAGCTTTAGTAGACGTATATTTGGTGGGGATCCTCCTATTGATGGGAATAGCAAGCTAAAGGGGAAAGGATTAAAAAGGCAAGCTTATGCAAGTTAAAATAAGTCACTAGTTAATATATATCATATGAAAACATTATTAAAAAGATGTGAGTAAACGGGAGCGGAGTGAACGCCGCGATAGCGACGTTCACGGAGCGATACGGAATATTTTAGGAATTTTCTTAATACGTCTATACAAGTAGGGTTTATGGTTTTTTCTATATATATATATATGTAATAGTGTAATTCTGAATCATCAAGAGTAAAATATAGTGGACGTAGGTACATTGCCGAACTATGTAAATCTGTGTCTCTACTCTCTATTAATCTCTCTTTTTGATTCTATATTGTTCATCATTATTATGTATTAGGTACGGTATCAACATTTTTCTAAACAGTTGCAGGTTTATTCAATACAATTTTGCAAATTGGCACATGACTATTTATAATTTGTGTAAAGCATGTATTTTAGATGAGATTTCGTTTAAGTCAATGTGGCTCAAAGGATTCTCCCACTGAACCAGCTCCTTGATTTCGTTCTCAATCTCTCTGGTCTCTTTCACTAAACTACTCATGCAAAATCCTAGAGCAGCCAAATTTAGAGCTGCTTGGCACTTGAGCTCGTTTTCATCGTCCCCATGGATTTTGTCAAGAAGTTCTTCAGAATGTTGCAGATATGAATCTATTATCTCCTCCACCCCATTCTCATTATGTAAACTGGAAACCAAAACAATTTTTGGGTTTTGTGACTTTCCCAACTCAAGGTCATCATCATCATCACACGAAACGTTTTTCTTCTCTAGCTCCTTTTCAAGCAATGTGAGCGACTTTATCGAAGTGACTTGTTCAGAACACTTAATTGAGGAGCCAACCATTTCCTTGAAAAGTTTAATGTTGTCGTTTAGCTTGTTGACAACCTCCTCCCAAGAACCCTCTTGTGATTCTTGTTGGAGAGATATATATCCCACAATTTGAGCAATAAAATGCAAGAGATCAACCATTTTTGTCTGCGACTGCAATAGCCTACCATAGCAGGCACTATGAAAAGCCAAAAACCAGAAATTGGGTTCCACATCAGCTTCCTCAATGAGCTTTTCCAGCTCACTTATTTGGATTTGCAGCCTCTTTTGGCTCTGTTCCAAATCGGATAATTTGCTGCCTATTCCAAGGCTTACTGAGTTGACACACGTGTGCAATGTTCCAAGACTCTTAGAGAGTAAAATTTTTGATAGCGTTGAAGCTCTAGTGGGCTGCAAGATAAGTTCAACAATGATTGAACATGACAATCCAATGAAGGTCTCTGTAATTCTTGCTATAGCAAATTCACTTGGGGGACCAAAATTTTTCCTGCCAAGTATTAGTACTGCCCCAATGACTGCAGAAATTCCTCCGGCTTGGCCGTAAATTCGGCTACGCCGGAGAAAATCGGTGAGAATGAACCAAGGAAGAAGAGATAAGATTCTTATTGGCAAGAACTTTTTGAAAAGAAAGCAACCCAATACTCCATACACTGTTCCTAAGGCAGTCCCCTGTGCTTTAATGTTGGCAACTTTGAATGTTGGCTCCCTGGCTGATGCAAGACTGATTGCTACTGGAAGTGCTGACCAATATCCATTTTCCTTGCTATAAAGCAACCCAAATAGTACTGCAAGGCCCAAGGAAAGTGAACATTTGAATGCTGGCATTAGCCTACGGCTGCTCCAAATCCCTTTGAAGCAGAACACATTGATTTTACATGCATTGTCTGGTTTGGTAACAGATGGTTTGGTGAGTGATTTGTCATGGATGGATTTCATGCAAAATAAGAAGAAAAATGAGGGTAAATCTAGGTGGGTTATTGGAATGGTTTGAAGTTTTTGGAGGGACTTTATTATATGATGATCTTCTGCACTGCAGGACTCGGGAACAGTACTTACTGGATCAATGGGCAAAAAGCTCTCGGCTTGTTTTATGAATAGTTGAAGCAAATCATCTTTGAGCTGTCCATCCAGCATTTTAACTGGATATGAAGAGATGCTTGTTAAAGCCATCTCCATCCCTCTAAAGAGTATCTCTGTGTCTTGCAGTCTTTCTCCTGTGTTTTTTTGCCAGGGTTGGAAAATTTTAACTGCAAGTCTCTCCCACTGCATGCTTTCCTGTTACAAAGAATTAGATGTACATGTAAAGGAAAATGAGCCAATCTATACGCATGGATGCATAAACATTAATTAGGATAAGTAACGCTTCCAAGTTGTTTTTTCTTTTCTTTCTACACAATACCAATGAATTTGGGTAAAGGGAGAAATGGCACTATCCAAGCTGAATATGAGAGAATGAGTCATAAGTTGGATGGGGTGTAATACCCCAATTATTAATTAGGGTTAATTGAACTTTGGATGGGCTAATGGGGGTGTTAAGGTTTGTTAGAGTTCATTGAAAGTGAGAATTTTGATCTTTGTTCTAAGCCGACCGTTTCTTTTAACCCCTTAAATTTGTTTTTTATTAATTAAAAAAAAAAATCATTGAGTTGTAGGGGTGGCCAGCCACCCGCTGCAGGACTTGGGAGTGGTCGCACACCACCTTTTTAGTTGTTTTGGGCAGCTGAATCACTATAGTGGTCATAGACTCATAAAGGTGCTTTCGCCACCCTTAAATAAGGTAGCCAAACTATCCCTTTGGTTGGGGGTGGAGTGGTTCGGCCACCCTTATGGTTTCTAAAATGGTTTCGCCACTTTAAAAGTAGTTAAATGAGTTGTCGGCCACTCTCTGTCAAGAGCAGAGCCACACATAACCTTTCTTGTACGTGATATGTATTATTACTCACTAAGTCGTGAACTTACACTTGTATCTTTTTCACCTATGAAAACATGTTTTATTTTATAATTGATCTACCTTTAGATGAGGCATATGCAATTGGTTGGCGTAATGATATCAATCATGTTGACACTTAATGACTTATTGCGAGATTAAGTTAGTTGTTCATGGTAATTAGCACTTTTGAATGATGATGTAGACTTTGAGGTTTGAGATATGCTTTTATAGTAAGGTATAGTCTAGATTTTTTGTGACAATGATATATATAGTGTAATATCAGTTAATGTGATGATTCATGGTAGATGTTCTAGTTGTAAATTTATAATAATTGATGTTGAAAGCACGATAAATTTGATAGAAATTATAATATTTTTACTGCTTAGTATTCTATTTTTGAGGAGTAAAGATCCCTTAGTCTTATTCCTTGTGGAATTGGACTGAGAAGTGAACCGTGAAGTTAATTACTAGTTAATTAATTTTTTGAAGCGTTACAATGGGCCTATCCCACATCGGCCAAGGAGTGAAAGATGAATGAGTTTATAAGTTCTACGTTACATCTTTCATTCAGTAGTTTCCTAGATAGAGTAGCTTTGTGGGTCTTGCTTATTTCTCATTCTTTTTTCTATTCAACTCCAATAGTGTCATTTCTCTCCTTACCCAAATCTCTCGGTATTGTGTAATAATAATATTAAAAAAAGAAAAAGAAAAAGTAACAACGCTTCGAAGTTGCTTACTTGGTGAATTTTGATACTTTGAAGAAATTTGGTTCCTGTTCCACAAGATTTAGCTTGAGAGATTAATGCCAATGCGGATGTGCCATCCTTGGCACAAAATGCTTGCACAAAGAGCTTTAGCCTCTCTGCTGCATTCTCAGCCAGTAGCTTGCGCTTCTGTTTCACCTGCACCACAAGAAAAGAAATCCGCTTCAAACATATTATAGCCGACGTTGTAACGTTGAAAAACAACGAATTAGATGATGTTTATTTGAAAAAGAGCGAATTTAAACTAAAATCATCATTTTAAAAATTAACGATTTCAAAATAATTTTTAAAATCGTAATCACAATCATACCCTTAAGTTTCTTTGACGCATTAAACAAGCCAGATAGGTTTTCTGCTTTTTCGGCGCCTGCGTGCAGCTCATATAAAAAGTAGTAGCACAAAACCATCGGGCCAATTAAATTGTTTGCGATTAAAGTTCTGTGCGAAAGAAAGACCCAAAAAGAGTGGCGTTGGGACTTGGGAGTAACAGTTTTACCATTGAGTGCTATTATTAATTATAATTTTTTAAGTTTTTTTTTTAATTGAGAAGGTAGTTTGAAATAATTAAAAGTCAAAAAGTTTATGATTTTTAAGTCACTTACTAATTAATTAAATTGACAAGTTATATTTTTAATAATTGCTTAATGTTTTACTACTTATGGACTACCATGTCAATTTGTAAAAAAATTTGTACTCCACGTTAAAGATACAATTCACATTAATTTGTAAAAAAAAAAAAAAAATTATGGACTACCATGTCAATTTCCAAATACTTATAAAACACTCAAAAATATTTTTATTTTTGGGGTAACTTCACTTTACCTCTCAAAATAATACGCATTTTGCAAACACCCCTCTAATATTTAAAACATCTCACTTTAGTGTATTTAACTTTTGTTTCGTTCAAAATACCTCCATCCGTTAGGATTTTTTGTTAAATCTTAAAGGGGTAAATTCCTAAAATACCCTCGATCATTTTTTATTAAAAAATAATTTAAACAAAAAAAACTCCTGACCCGTGGGTTTACCAGTGGATTTAACTCACCCGCCTTATGACCCACGAGTCATATTATTATTATATAGTTTAAAAAAAAGTGACCATCAGGGGTCACTTGGTGACCAACCGGAAGGTCACCTTGGCGACCCGCCATGGGCCACCTCACATTTTTTTTTTAATATAATAATGATAATAATAATTTTTTATTTACAAATAAGGGTAAATTTTAAAAAAATTAGGGGTATAAAGGTCTTTTTACCCCTTCTATTGTTTGATTTAACTCCAATCTCTAATAGAATGGGAATAATTGGAAAAAATCAAAAAATCGATACACCAAAGTAGGAAGTTTTAAACATTAGAGGGGTATTTGCAAATGAATGAAGTTACCCCTTTATTTTTATATTACACTATAACAGTTTTTCAAAAAAAAAAAAAAAAAAAATCTCTATCTAAAAAGCATTACCAAACAGTGCCCATACTTTTTTATTATTATTATTATTTCAAATGATGTTATTTGCACAAAAGTACGTTAGTCATGCACAAACATCAATTTGCATCATTATTCTTAAATTGAAAGATTGTGATCATAGAGTTACTATATAAAAAACAAATGTGGAAATAAAATGATCACATTTTTCCCCTAAATTTCCAGAATATGCGCATTGATTGGGTGGGGTTAATTAATTACCTCGTAATAGGCTAGCCGTGGGTAAGGAAGCAACAAGGCGAGAAGAGAAGCCAAGGCTCCAACTGCAGTGCTGGCTGCGACATGAACAGGGTGCATGACAGCCTCAGTGTCGGCGCCATCGATAAAAGCTATCACGTACAAAATCACACTCTGACCCAAAGCTATGCGCTTAGCCACCAAGTGAGTGGACTCCGGCAGCACCACCACAAACGCGCAAAGCGCCACCGCCAGCGCGGTGGTCAGGCTAGATAACCTGGCCGGTCCAATAAGCCACAAGCACAAGATAGCTGGACCGGCGATCTGGGCCGTGGCGTAGAGAGCGAGCCAGCAGCCACGGAGTGTGTCACCTAATGTTGCATCAGTGCTCACAATGAGGATTGCCGTCACGTAGGAAAATGCCGGGAAGGGTATTTGGCGTTGGAGGAAGGCGGGGCCATAGAGGGTGGTGCAGCAGACAATGGTGCAGGCTAAGGCGGTCCGAAACGCGGAGGAGAGGCACCCGCGCCACCTTGCTTGAGCTTCATACATGGTTATGGTCAAGAGGGGATTAATGGTTTAGTATAGAGGATGAGAGCCAGGAGTAGGGCTTTGTAGGGGAAGGGGTTTCTATATATGGAAATTTGAAGCCACGTGGAAGACTCGATGAGCAGTGGCTCAGCTTGATATGGCCATACCCATTTCCCACTTACTTATCATTATCTATGATAAGAGATGGATTCATCAAATACCCTAAAATATATGCTCCATATGGTAACGTGCGTGAAAACATATATTTATATATTTTGCTTCTACGTAGATTATCTTGTTTTCAAAGGCAACTAGGTTGGGATAACATCATTATTATGTCGTGACTCGTGTTATAAGGAACTGGTTTGTTAGAACTACTGGCTCATATTAGAACACAAGTGAATGGCCAAGTAGTGGGAGTATGCTCCCGTGGTATGATACGGGGTATTTTAGAGATTTCCAAAATATGTCTGTATAAATAGGGTTTAAGGTTTTCATATATATATATATATATATGTGTGTGTGTGTGTTATGATGTAGCCTTAAATCATCAATAGTAAAATACAGTCGTGCTCTCTGTGAATCTATGTATATTGTCGAACCACGTTAAATCTATGTCTCGACTCTCTTAATTTCTCTCTTTTTGAATCTATATTATTCATCATTGTTGTGTACGGTAACAACACGGTTCCATATAACAAAATGTAAAATTGTCCAAACAAAAGATAAAATTATTATTTTATTTTTATGTTATAAAAAATTAGATACTCATGAATTCTTTTGAACAGAAAATGATCCTAATTATTGCTAAACACTGGCAATTAACAGACCTAACACTCGAGCAAGCCGAGTTGACAAGCTGATAAGTGCAAATTTCAAAGCCAAGCCCACAATTCATGGTGTGGTGAAAAAAGGGAAGTTTGTCTCAGTCTCCACAAATATTAACATTTCCCTTTTCCCCATTTCCCGCATTGAATGGAAGGAAAAAAACAAAAAAAAAAAAAGAAAGCAAATTTAAACAGTCAAGGCATTAAAAGCTATTATCTTCTGCACACAAGTGGGTTTTTGTAGATTTCCACTCAACCGGCCATTTTCACTAGCTAATTCGTGTTCCTTGAGGAGCTTCAAGGGCCAAGTTAGTTAAAGGAAGAAGCATTGGCCGAATTTGCTTAGGTAATCAAACGTGCACAAATCTAAAAGCCCATTTCTACTATACGTGGGTTTACATTAAAAGAAGGGAAAAAGGCTTATCAGAAAATAGCAGCAGCCCTTCTATGACTTTATATTGTGGGATCCAATTCATGAAAGTGGCATACATTTGTATGGACACTAGTATATGGTTGACCAACTTGACCTAGTGCTTCGGCAACTTTTATCTTCTCTCTTGGGATAGAATAACTTTATTATTATATAAATTTGAGCACTAAATGTAAAGAGAGTATTTATAAGACTTATTTAACCCAACAAATTTTGAACAGTTTATCTATTTGTTAAGACAGATGAGTTATCTAATATAATTCTTATATTTACTGTCCGAATTTATAGCAATACAAACACGTACTCATATCATATATGCTCCCTTGTATGGGTCATAATTGAACTAAAAGGTTTCGTCTCTTCAATTAAGCACACAATTTATAAAGGTAAAAGCATTTTTACTGAGCTTCTTCAACTTTAAACTTTAGCTAAATTTGAAGAGAAAAGTCTACTTTTTCTATTTTTGATAGTCATTTTTTGAAAATAGCAAACATCCAATTCTCTAAATCTTTCTTTACTTTATTTAAATATCTATATTTTTAATTCATTCTTTAATCTTGGTAGTTGGAAGGTCCCAACGTCGACAATTCATCAAATATGTGGAAGATTAACTACTTGCTCATCTTCTCAAACATTTCATCAAACATGTGGAAGACTCACCAATCACCATCATGTATATCTGCCGCGATACCCACTAATTTTTGTGAACAAAGACCAGCATTAACAATTTTTTAGTAGTTTGATGAATATTATTTCAATTAAAAATTTGAAGGGACATTATTAATTGGATAGCAATTCGAGGGGGTATGTGAATTTTTTTCTTTTTGTTTTTAGTTTGAAAATATGTTCTAATGTGATATAAGTTAATTCCTCTCCTTTATTAGTTTTTATTTTTTTTATTTTTTATTTTTATAACATTTTAATTTTTCTTTTTAAATTATAAGTTAACTCCTACCTCTGCAAAAGTTAAGCACATGTTTTGTAAATATTCTTCCAAGAAGGTGTAAAATGTTTTTTAAAAAGTGTTATATGTATAAATAAGTTGTTTGCCAATAATTTTGAAAAAAAGTATGTTTCTTATTTTTTAGAAACATAGTAAAATAAAATTTTAATCTTTTTGAAGTTTCAACATATGAAAAATATTTAGAGCATGTTTGAATGTAGCTTAAAATGTATTTTTAGTACCTAAAAAGTTGTGCTAAACAAAAAGCTAGTCGATTCAGTAAAAAAATCTCAAAATTACTTCTTTGACTTTTTTACTCTAAAAATGGGTAAAACTTACTTTTGAGAAAAGCTTAAAAATGGAGCTTTTATTTTCCAAAGCAATCACAAACATGTTCTTGAGCTTGTTTGTAATTGTGTTAAGAAGTTTAAAAAGTGTTTTTAGCACTTGCCAATTAAGACTTGTTTGGTTAAAAAAACTTAAAAACACTTTTTTTGACATTTTCTCTAAAAGAAAGTCCAAAACTGCATTTTTTGGAAGCTTAAATATATATATATATATATATATATTTTTTTTTTTTTTTTTTTATTTTAGACAAAATTTTATTTCCCATGCAATTCCAGACTCTTAATCCGAAGATGAAAAGTGACCAAAATATAAATATTTTAAATGAATATATAATATTAACCACTCTTCATTTTTTTTCCGATCTAAACGGCCCCAGCTCCTTGGAATCTGAAAGGTCACTAATACTTGTTTTAACATATAAAACCGTAAATAAAAGTTCAATAAAAATACCCTAAATGAAAAGGAAAAAGTGATTCTCAATTTGAAGCACAAAGTAACCGATCATTGAATATTCTTAGATAAATAACAAAAGCTTACAACCTAATGAGTAATGGCATCGTCTTAAGAGTTGGAAGAATTCAAGTAGGCTTTAATTGAGTTGAGTATTTAATGTTTAAGTTCGGTTTGTTTAATTTTTTTCGAACATGAGTTGAGTTTGAGTTTATCATCAAACTAGATCATTTGTTTACATTATGTTCATTGATTTTTTGAACAAATTCTAACTTATTCACGAGCTACTTCAATTAACTTGTTTATCGATAGGCTAATGGTGCGATGGTGCTACCGTTTTGCGGGTTTATGTGATATTGTCTTTATTTTTCTTGCATTTTTTATTCCTTGTGTTTTTTGTGGCCACCTATCTCCCTAGTTGTTTTTGGTTTATTACTGTATTGGAGATTGTCGTGTATTGGCTTTTTTCTCTTTTTTGGGCTGTGGTTGTGTTTGTTACCCTCAACCATCCCAGTTAGTGTTCGTGTTGATACCATCTCCTGCTGATATGAAACCACAGTTTTTGGCTGTATCAGTTCTTTTGATGGGTCGGATCATTTATTTGACTCATTCTCAACTGTTCTTAGGATGGCATTGTCTCATTTGTTTTTTTATATTTATGTAATTCCCCATTTTTCCCTTTCCGCATTGAATAAAAAAAAAAAAAACTTATTCATTGAATATATAAAGTAAATGTTGTAATTTTTTAATTGTTTTTTTTTTTTCATGAATTCATACCAATTATTAGTTATTTAATTATTATTAGTATTTAATTATTTAAGTTAATTAGATAAATTAAGTATCGAGTTTATATGTTTGTCTTAGTATGTAGTAGTATATATGTACTATAGACACACACACACACACTATATATATATAAAATTCAAGCTATATTTATTATATTAAGAAAATAATTCATTTTTATCTTTTTAAATACTTTAGAAGTTCTTACTATAAAGTTAAAAATAATACTAAAAAATAATGAAAGTAAGGTTATACAAATCAGACCGAGTTTCTCCGAGTTTTGCTACTTTGTAAACGAGCTTAAAATTTTGTTTAAATTCTGTTTGTTTGATAAATGAGCCAATTCTGAACCAAGTTAATCCGAGCAGAACTCCAGCCTCTTCGCAAGATTATGTTCATTTACCGCCCTAAATACATATCAACCTCAAATTAGCATTTCCATGGATGATTTCCTCACACCCATAATGCTTGCTGCCACGTCTACTTTGAGACCACCTTCAAGAATCGGTTTTTATTGCATCTTCGCTCTATCAACGCCCATCAAGCTTTCAAGTTAATCACATAATCTGCTGAAAATATTCATCTCATGGAAGACGAACACGATGATTTTATTTCTGCTTTCGTTCTCAGAGATCCATTTATGTCACCAGTGGCGGAGCCAGATGTTTAAGAATGTAGGGGCCGTAAAAAAAAATTTCACATCCTAAAATTTTTTTTGCGTTCTAAAAATTTTGTTCACACTGAAAATTTGGTAATTCACACAGTATATGCATCACAAAAAAAATCTATAAAAGTTCATAAATATGTGCTCAAATTAATATATTAGAAATATAACATGTCAACACTATATCAAAAAGATAGAAATACAAAAAAGTGTCTAGAACTGCACTTTACAATCTTTTAGAAGTACAAAATCATCAAGTATCGAATCTAAATCGAAACTCTCAGCAATTTTTCTTTCAATATAAATAACTAAACTATTTGTAAGAAAATCATTCTCCATTTTGTTGCGTAGTCGTGTTTTAACAATTTTCATTGCTGAAAATACTCATTCAGTAATTGTTGTAGATACTGGCAGAGTCAAAATAAGACGAATCAATCTATCAATAAGATAGTATGTCTTTGATTTTTTTGTCTTTGCCAATCCTTGGCATAATTCTGCAATAGAAAATGTAAGGGAGAGAACTCTGAGGACAGAGGCCAAGAGGCGAGTGCGTGAGTCTTGAGAAAGAGGGAAATTTTTTTTTTTTTAATAACTTTTGGGGCTACTGCAGACCAGCAATAATTTTTTTTTTTTTTTTTTAATACTTGGAGGGGCCCCTTTGTAGTTGATTGTGTGCTCGGTGCTCCAGACAAGTGTTCAAAGTTTTTTAAAAAACAAAATTCTTTGTGGAATTGTGGGGGCCGTATGTAGCTGGATGGATGAGTGGTCAGCAGCTAAATAGCCTAAACTTGTGCTCAAAGTTTTTTTTTGTAATTTCTCTTGGGGGGGCCGTGGCCACCACTGGCCCATACGTGGGTCCGCCACTGTATGTCACTCATGAATTTAATGGATAAATGCATCTTTCCTCCATGTGATTTGAGGTTTTGACAAATAGCTTCATGAGTTTTAAGAAGTCATTAATAACTCCCTGAGGTAAGAAAAAAAAAAATTAGTGACTAAGCACATGTTTTATGCTCGGCGCTTGTTGAAGGCCACGAGACCCACGTTGTTGGGAGGACATCTGGGCTTGGTGGGCTGAACCCTATATCTCCATTCTAGTTCATGGGCCTAGCAAGCTAAGCCCCATACTTCGTTAGTGTGCAACATCAGCATTAATCAGAGTATGACACGTGTCACTTTTTAAAACTCATTTATTTTTTGCTCATCTTATGAAATGATTTATAACTTTTTGAAGCTCATAGAGCAATTTGTCAAAATCCCAAATCACAAAGACAAAAATGATTTTATCCCTAAATTTAATATGAGAATGGGAAAAATTGTAATTTATCCCCCTGAAGTTTCAGGAATTTTTCAATTTTAACCCAAAAGTTCAAAAATTGGTAATCTACTCCCTGAAGTTTAAAAAATTGGCAATTTAAACCTTCAGTTTAATTTTTTCGTCTAAATTGACGGAAATCTATGAAATTACATCATTATCCTCAGGTTTTTTTTAAAAAAAATTTTGTCCAATTTAATAGAAATTAGTAACAGAAGGTTTAAATTACCAATTTTTGAAACTTCAGGGAGATAGATTGTCAATTTTTGAATTTTAGGGTTAAAATTGAAAAACTTCTGAAATTTCATAGGGATAAATTGCATTTTTCCCCATGAGAATCCTATAGCACTTGATCAATATAATGGAATATGAAACTATAATTTAGAATAAAGTATTCGATATAGAGTATCAATAAATCTCGTTGCTACCTTAATTGCTTGACCATGTTAACCAATTGAATGATTGGACCAAAACCTTGTGAGTGCCGGTGTGTCTATATAATATAGCCAGCATATGCTCCCACCCACCAACACCCCAATGCAATAAATGATTTTTCTTAAAAAAGTGAAATTGAGATAATTTATTTCATTTTTTATATTATAGTTCACAAATTTAATTGTGCATGTATATTTTATCACTTCATTTTAAATTATAAATGTTATGACAGGTTTAAATGACGTAACATCATATATAACGTTATATAGAACAAAATAAAATCTTGAATACGAAATTGATCATTTTGGCTTAGGGTTTGTTTGGGTTTGTGATTTATAAATGTACGATTTCAAAACGTGATTTTTAAAAATTTAGTTAAGCATTTGACAAAATTATAGTTTAACCTTTAAAATTGTAATTTAGTCTTTAAAATTCGTTGTTTTCAAAAAAACACCTCATTACTTTCGATTTGAAAAAGTAAATTTTCTGTATTTTCAAATTGCAATTTTTTAAAAACGTAATTTCAAACAATTCATTTTCTGTAATTTAATTTAAAATTGCACTTTTTATCTATAAAATCGTAATCTCAAAATCACTTGACAAACATTTTTAACATTCTTTACCATTATTTTTCACTTCTCCCCAAAAAAAAAAAAAAAAATCAATTTTTTTTTAAAAAATTTTCTCTAACAAAAGTCAAACCTTCATGGCTTCATATCACATAATTCAACGTTCAAATCAATCACTTTTTACTATTACTAAAAAAATAATCAATCCAAATCCTATTATTTTATGTAATTAATGGGCCAGTTAACTTTAGTCTGCATGGATAGTAAATGAATTTGACTGACAAATTAGTATCCTACTATTCATCATGCCCCTAGCCCATTAGCTGCGATTTGACCTACTAATCTTTGTCGGGTCGGGCTGGTAAGGAACTTAAATGAAAGCAACCAGCAATGGCTCGGGCATTAATGGCCCTTAAAATGTATACGTATGGACCTACCAACTCCCCTATGATACATTTATGTGCTAACGAATAAATAAGGATATAATAATACTTTTTTTTTTCTTCTTTATTTCACTTGAAATAAAGAGAGTTTTGTTCTATTTAAAAAAATGTTTAGAATACTACAATGTTTATTACAAATTACCAATTCACAATTAGTAAAATAATTATAAATCAGTAAGTAACTAGTTAAATTCACAATATTTTTTGTTTAGTCATTTTACGAATGATATGGCAATTTATAAGAAAACTTGTAAAATCTCAAGCAACATTCTTCAATTGATGGGTGTTTGTGTTTATACTTTTCATTAATGTTAACTATATTATGCATGTTACATTAGCCACATCAGCCGAGAATGTTACTGTGTGTGCGAATATAACAAAAAAACATGTTATAGAACTATCTTTTAACCATATTTTGATCAATTAGATTTGTGGACTCAGAAATTCAATGTTAGATTCATCTGTTCATTATACGGATGGAAAACAAAAAATTAGATGACAGAAATTTTAACAAACATACATTCTCCTCACAAAAACACTAATTAGAATGCACTTTAGGGTTTTAAAATAAGGATTAATTCAACCTTCATTCTACCACTCATAATATATATATAAGGAAACTAGTTAATTAAGATTTATTAAAGGCATCTCAAATCCCAATAGACCAAAATTAGCTCTCACAAGTCCCGAGAGCATTACCCAATTCACACCCTTGGCAAGATCAAGGCCTTGAGAGGGTCCTTCATCACAACAGTGAAAGCAAAAGTCTCAGCCGGGCTGGATGGGGCTCCGGGAACCGGCAACCACTTCAAAGCATGCACCATCCTCGCCAGCGACAGGAGCACGTGCAGAGTCCCCAGCGTCAGTGCCGGACAAATCCGCCGGCCGGCCCCGAACGGCAGCATCCTCATCGCCCTCGTCCCCGTCACGTCCACGTCGACCCCATCACCCACCAAGAACCTCTCGGGTCGGAACTTACCCGGGTCATCCCAAAGAGCCGGGTCCTCCGCCACCCATGCCGTGCAGAACTCTACGCTCGCGTTTTCCGGAATGGTGTACCCTCCGAGCTTCGTCTCCTCCGTGACTGCGTGAGAGAGGAGGAAATGGCCCGGTGGGTGTCGCCGGAAAGTCTCTTTGACCACCTCACCGAGGTAGCTCATTTTCTCCACGTCGCTCTCAGTGACGAGCCCATCTTTTCCCACGTGCTCAACGATTTCCTTGTACAGCTTTTCTTGAATCTCTTGCTCCAGCACCAAGTGAAGCAAAGCCCACTCCAAAGTAGTAGCGCTCGTGTCCGTCCCGGCGTTGATCGCCTCCGAGCAAAGCGTCACGAGCTCTTCTTCTCCCAACTCGCCCCGACCCGGCGCATCCAACTCGAAAAGCGAGTCTATATAAGCGGCGCCAACGGGGCTCGCCATCTCCGGACCGCCATTCCCGCCGCTCTCCACGAAAGCCTTTCTATTTCTCACGAGCGGAATCAAGCACTCCAACTGTTTGTTTCTAAGCGCCTTGGCTTGTCTGAGTTGCTTGCGGAACAAGGGAGTGAGGACTGGAAAGAAATCAGGGAGCTTGGGTAATGTGATCAACATCACCTCCTTTAGCACGCTCTCTATCTTCTTGATCTCATCTTCGGAGATCTTTGCGCCGAAGCAAAGGCAGATGAGGACGCTGCATATGGAGGTGTGCTCAATTGCACTGTCGCATGGTAGCTCAAAGTTGTGAACAGAAAACAAAGAGAAATTAAAACCACAAAAATAATAAAATTTTTTTTAAAAAAAATAACTAAAAGACTTTAAAAACAGAAATATAAAACAAAAGGCAAAATAAAAGAAAACATAGAAAAATAAAATAAAAATAAAAATACAAGATTGAAATTAGCAACTTCCGGATTGCTGTTTGGCTATGCGCTCGATCGCACAGTTGCGCTCGATCTCCCTAGATTGGGCACTCGAGCGCACTGTCGCAAAACATAAACATATAAGGCTCATAGGCAATTGTGCGCTCGATCGCACTGCCGCAAATTAGATGAGATTTGCGGACAGAATGGAAATGAATGACAAAATAATAAATACATAAAAAATGAACAAAACAGAGCAAAGAAAGAAAAATAAAATAAAAGAATTATAAGCAAACAAAAACAAAGAAAATAAAATAAGAAAAATTAAAACAAAACTGAAATAGAATAGGATAAGTAAATGGAAAACTAAAAAACTATATATATATATATATATATATATATATATAGAACAGAAATAAAAATTAAAATAATAGACAGGAAACAAAACAAAAAATAGAAATATAAAAATAAAATAAAATAAATGCAAAATTGCTCCCTGGAACTGCGCTCGATCGCAGGTTAGTGCACTCGATCGCACTTGGCCTATGCTCGATCGCAGTAACAGAATACTTTCTTCGCAAATTTGAGACAAACATAAAACAGAAAATTGAGAAAGAATGGAAATTTTTTTTTTTTTTTTATATATATATTTTTTTGATAAAAATAGAATTTAAAATTTAAAATTAAAAAAACAAAACTAAAGGAAAATAATTTTAAACACAATTTAACACAATCCCCGGCAACAATGCCAAAAACTTGTTGTGCAAAAATCAAAATAAATTAATAGGTAAATAATTGTACGTTTTACCTGCAAGTGCACAAGGTTAACATAATAGTATATGGTGCAAGTACATGATCATTCCCACAAGGATTGGTAAATTATGTTTAGAAGTAAATTCCTATTTAATTAAAAGATAAAATTCAATTATCACGATTGAATTTAATATAAAGAAATAAAAAATAAACCAAAACTAAAAAGGATTAGGGTTTTGATATCCACCATTAATCAGACTAATTAAGATAACAATATGCCAATGCGCCAATTATACCGATATAATTAATGCTTGCCAACCTAAGGGCATAGATGTCTACTCCTTAAGCTATTGATTTCCCTAAGCAACAAATTATGCATGGGTGTTTACTCTAATTCTTTTCTTTCTTAAAAGATTTAGGATGAGTGTCTATTAAGTTGTTCTTTAAGAAAACATAAATCTGTGGAAATCGACAGACACACGAGGCCTAGGGCATGGGTGTCTACTCCTGGTTCCCTATATTGATTAACCCAAGAATCTGGTGTGGATATCTTTTGTTACTCTTATTAAACCCAGGACTCGATCATCCAAATTGATTTAACTAACTAGTCCATACCACATGCATATGTTGGCCAGACAAACACATATGAGGAATTTATGAAAGCAGGAATTAATCAAGTTAAAAACACCAAATATAATTGTAGCAAAGACGCCAATATTGTAATCATAAATAGACATGATTAGAGTTTTAATCTAGCCCTAATTAAAATATAAACTACATTATGAAAATAAAAAGGGTGGAAGAGAAAAAACCCAAACTCCTCTTGATTTAGCCTTCAGTTTCTTTCCAGAGCTTGTGCCTATTTTCTCCACACTTATTCCTAGAGCCTAAGAGGTCTATTTATAGGCTTTAGAAGTCATTGTGACACTAGTAAACCTAAAAAATTTGTAGGGTTTTTAATTCTATTACAAGTGGGAATTGGAAAACTCTAATATGGAAGGAAAGGGGGTCTTGGCTGTAGCTGATGTGGCACTTGCACGCAGGTGCGATTGATCGCAACCCGCGTGCGCTCGATCGCGCATGACTGCTTTGCGGCTGGTCCTCTCTGGTAGTGCGCTCAATCGCAAGAGAGCTACGATCTATCGCAATGTCAGGAACTCCATTTTTTCCAATTTTTTTCTTTTGAGCCCAAATCTTTCAGTTTTACTTCATTTTCTTTCAAAAGCATGGAAAACACAAAAATGAACTAAAATAGCTTAAAATAACAATATTAAGGAATTCATACACATAAATTTAAATGCTAAAATATGAATATTTTGGCACTTATCAATTCTACATCAAGGTACAACATTGAAAAAGTAAAGACATACGTACACTCAGCAAATAACAATATATGTTGCAATTCAAGAGTTTTATAAGTTAACAAGTTGTTCATTTCCTAATTCTACCTTCACCGTTCAGAATTCAAACAACTAGAAACCAATGGAGTTTATATGCAACTTAACACAAAGACCTTGCTTTTCAACGTGTGGCACTACTGCATGGGGCCTTGAACTTGAAGCACCAAAAGAGCGCCACCGTTTTCCTCATGGCGCCGACGACCTGCTTGTCTAAATTTCTCTTTTGCATTAGAGATTACTTGGATTCGCCTGGCAACTAGAATGTTCAAGTTATTGGCCTTTAAAGCAAAGGCTTCAACTTTTGTAAGTGTTTTTACAGTTTTGGTGGAAATTGGGAGGTCGGATGGTCCGGGTGAGGGGAAGTCATTGAACTGGCACCACTCTAAAAGTTTTTCTCCGTAGAACCCACATGTTTCAATACACTGAGTGCCTGAGACGGTTCCCTCACGATTACTGGTTTTGAAGCAACATACGCTTCCTTTTGTGATGAAGAGCATCGCAGTAAGTGGTTCTCCCTCCCGAAGAATGTAGCTGTCCTCATTGTAGTACAATGGCTTGAGAGAATCGCAAATCAATTGCAACAGATAGTCACTTTTTCCTTCAAGCTGTGGCACCTAACACAAACAAAAAAGGAGTAATGATCACAAGGGTAAAAAAGGAGAGGAGAGGAGAGGAGAGGAGAGGATAGAGGGGCTACTTTCTGTAGCAGGGGCAAGCAGATATGACGCTTAATCTTCCTTTCAAGTCCTTTGGGAAGATAAGATAGTAGATTCTGAACATCAAGATCCTTTTTTTCTTCCAGCATGTGTTGAACAATGGGCATGATCTCCTATTTTATACATTTAGAGAGCTGGTTTCTATCTATCCATAGATCTATTTCTCGTTCTTTAACTTTCATATTTTGTATGATTTCTTCTGACCTTTCAGTTGCCAACTGTCTATACGTCTGTTACAAGACAAGTTCACAACATCAAATTCTATTGATAATTACATTATCCTTAAATCTTAGCTAGGTTCATAAATAAGATATGACGAATTTAATCATTTAATCGATGTTATTACACTTAAATATATAGTTAACCCTTTTATACTTAATAATATCGATAGATGGAAAAATTATTAGCTATCAAAATTATTAATAAATTTCATAAATAAAAAAATTTCTACAAATGTACAAAATTTGGACATAAAATTAAGTCTATAGGGAAATTTTCAACTCTCGATAACCTTTGGCAAAACATAAGCAACACAAATTACATAATCTAAACTCCAAAAAAAAAATAATAATAATTAAAACCCTGAATTTTGCACAAGTGAACAATGAAATTAATTATAGCTGTGGTACGTATAGTGTCTTCCTCAAACAATAATTTATCTTACTACAATCTTTGTGAAGAAAACTTTATCTATCTCTAAACATATATATATATATATATATAGCGTATATATAGTATGGTGAAAGAAAAAGGAAGACAGGAGTGAAGAAAAGAATCTTATTCATCAACCAAAAAAGTTTTGAATGGCCTATCAAAATATTTATTATGTGGCATCATCTAGACCATTAGATAAAACATTAAATACGGAGAGGATTCTGTTTGGCCTAAGGCCTTCCATGCGTCTTGAGATTGTCTAGACCCCTCTTGTTTGATACATATATATGGTGCGTCCAATAGTTAATAGAGACTAGTGTCAACTTTTGGTTATCTTCTCCTGCTTTTTCTATTAAAAAAAATAAACTAAAATCATTAACAAAAATAAAAGTTTATGCATGATTGGTACAAAAACTCTTCAAAGTTCCCTTTTAGAGGAAACCGTCCCGTGCATGCATAACGAGTGCATGCATGTTGTGTCCCTTCTACATGAATATATATATAGAAACCATCTCTAATGTTGTACATAATTATATAATCAAGCACCCTAAAGCTTTAAAAAGATGTTGAGCACCAACCTGCACATTTCCAATGAAATACAGAAACAGCATCAAGGCAATGATTGAGACAGAAATTGCGAAGCAGTTCTCCCAAAAATATGAACTTGTTTGAAGGTTTTGACCAAAAGAACTGCAAATATTGGAGAAAATTTCATGTATTTAATAGCAATATCAGAATCATATAATATGCTCAACATATAACAATAATAATAATATAACAGATTTACGTTGAAAGTGTTAGGAAATCTATCTTATTCCACATAACCGGTGAGATGCAAGAAATAAGAACGCAAAGATAAGCAATCACAAAACACAGAGATTTACTTGGTTCACTACTAAGGGCTACGTCTACAAAGTTTCAACGAGGTTTTACTATTTTCGAGGGAAACAGTACAAGATGTGTCAATAATACATTCATACAAAACCCTAGTCAGAATTGACTATAAATATGATCCTCAACTAGGTCAAAATACCAAAACAGTTTCAAACATCGGACCAGTTCGGGTGTAAGCGTCTATCAGCCCAAGCCTCCGCTCCATGGACTAAACCTTAGAAAAAATCTCATTTAAACCATAGGGCCTCCAACATTAGATCGGGTCGGGTGCAAATTAAGCAGGTCAAATGCAATTAGCCAAGTTCCACATAGCCTAACAAAAAGTATAAGTAGCCAAGTTCCACATAGCCTAACAAAAAGTATAAGTAAATACTACAGCTGAAATGTAGGGCTCAAGATAAGGAAACAGAAACCAAGATCACAAACCAATGCCTTAGCTAGCTCTTTTACATCCAACCTGATAAGGATAACTAACGAAGTAGCCTTTTTGCCACAGTTTGATGTATCAAAGTGTTATGTCTATCACTTTATAGGGCTTTAAAATGACCGGTAGTTGATGGGTTTTTTCTTATATATATATATATAAGAAAAAAATAAACGATTGTGGAATAGCTCAATACAGAAAGCCAAAGAGTGTAGCATGTCCAAACCTCAAATTTCGTAGGCCCCACCAGAAACAGTACAAGAGCTTTTGTCGAAAATTTGTAGATTCCAAATAACCAGATTGAAGGGCATCAAGGAATATTCCAAAATCAAAGCTCGTTGTGTTTGGTGTTCCTATAGGGCACTGATTGTTTAAAAAATTGGTAACATTGCTATCGACGATGCGTGTGCAGTTAAAAGAAATTGAAGCACATTCATTCTTTTTACAGGCGGTGTGCCAACAAGCGGTCTCTCGTTGGATTGAAAATAAGTACCAGAAGGCACCCAATACCTAAATATTTAAGAAAGAGAAGTCACATTATTATAAAGATCAGCAAATTCTGCTGGTATCCTACCAGAAAAGAAAATAGAACAACGAAAGATAGAGAGATTTGTGTAGAAAGACAAAACAAAGTAATGTATAATGAATGATTTTCCGAACTTGAATATAGAAATGCTCTGGGCTCAGATAAAAATTAATCTGACAGTTATACAGGAAAAAATGAAATAAGCAATAAAAATTTATGATGACGTAAAATGAATATGAATATGATATATTGATAATCAAACTTACATGACTGGAAAAGACATAGAGAAAGAAATTGAATGCAGCTTTAACCCATACAATTCTAGTAAGTTTGCTGGCAGTCCTGCTGAGATTCACCCATGATACGTAGATTCGGATAACTCTTGGTACATATTGGAAGAAAACAACAGCGTTCAGCAACTTCCTTTTGTGCAAAAATTTCGAGTCCCTCATTTCTGAAAAAATAATTGGAAATAAAACCTGGAGAAAACATACAACTCATCGTAAGATCTACTTATATAGGCAATATTGTTTATTCAAACTAAGAGATCTTTTCCTGATATCTCTGATATCTATATATATATATATATATATATATATATCATGATATTACATCCTCCGATCCATACTTTGGTATACCATGCATACAATAAAAACCCTAGTCGACTTCTAATATTTAAAGAAGATTATCGATGACTTCTAACGACCAAAACTCTATTTTCTTATACAAGCTTATTTTAAGATATTTTTAGAAAAATTTCACTTATGTTCTCCGAAGTATAAGCGATTTTGCAATCATAACCTCGAAATTTAAAAATTTGTAAGGTCAATATACCATGTTGCAGCCCTTTCTAATTTGACCATTTTTTTTGTTAAATGTGCAAAATGCCCTTTTTATAATAAAATAAAGGGGGAACTTCACTTACCCCCCTATACTTCCGTGCTTTTTGCAGACACCCCTTCATTGTTCAAAACCTCTCACTTTGATGTATCCAACTTTCGTTTCCTTTCACTTTGCCCATTCCGTTAGGATTTTCTGTTAAATCCTAACGGAAAGGGTGGAAAATTACAATCGTGCCCTTATTTTTTATTAAAAAATAATTTTTTTAAAAAAAAAATTTAGGGGTAGAAAGGTCCTTTAACTGCAAAAGCTAACGGTATGGGGGTATTTGAAACGAAACGAAAGTTTGATACACCAAAGTGAGAGGTTTTGAACAATAGGGGGGTGTCTGCAAAAAGCGCGAAAGTATAGGAGGGGTAAGTGAAGTTTCCCCTAAAATAAAATAATTCAGTGGTAGAAAAGTGGCCTTACCTGTGGGAGTGGAAGAATAGCGAGAACGTCAATTACGAAGAGCCACGAGAAGAAGTAGCGGTGTGCTATTTGCCAACGATCTCTAACCACCACAATTTGTCCAAGCTTACGAGAGTCCTCGTCGATGTAAGGACAAATAGATTGCAAAATTATATTCAAAACATAAATGAAATCTGTGACAGATCGTAAAGTATAAGCTGTGATCTCTAATCTTCTATCTGTCAACAGGCACTTGTTGTTTTCTTTGATGATAGGAATGTAAAAGAACAAAGGGTCCATTGATACTGCAATCACACACGACACTGCAAACATCATATTCCACCAATGAAGCACTGCATCTCCATCAGTTTTGGAAACTTGCATCTCTATATCCTGATCCCTGAACACAATATAACAGACAAAGAATTAAGTTAATGATATATCTTTTTTACTTTCTCCGGCCTTTCAAATAATGGATGTAATAGCGCCATAGTGGGACCATATGGAACTTGTTCTAATTATTTTCTTCAATCTAGCTAGTTTCTTAGAATTTGACTGGCTTTCAGGGTCTCTAATTAATAATAACAAAAAAATTAATCTTTGAAAAATATTTTACATCAAAACTAACACAACCTCAACCTCATCTATTTTTATGTTCTATCTAAAGGCTTATAGTGGTTGTTGTTTTTACCGCAACGGACTCTTCGCGGAGTTTTTTTGCACTTTGTACCGCTTTGTGCGGCCCTAGAATAGGCCCGGCTTACTTATGGTTTTTCTGGAACCATTGGCAATCATCATTGCCTGCTGTTTGGTCCTTTAGACTGGATCTATAATTTGTTACTGTATTTATATTGCTTCTACCATTTGAGCTTTGTTGTAAGGGTGCCCTCCCTTTTTGTGTTTGTTTTAATCATGTAACCCCATTTCCCTTGCTTGCTTAGAAAAAAATAAATTAAATAAATAAAGGCTTATATGCCAGCACCTTAAGAAATTATTGTACTAAGATTTCTTGGTCTCGTTTTCTGCTTTTGTAGTTGGGCCTCCCAGCCCATCCACTTAACAAAACATAAAGAGAAGATGGGCTACAACATTTATAGTTATACAACATTTTTCGTACTCATGTCATATCGGTTGATATGAAGTGTTTTAAATACCTTCTCATAATACACATCAACCGAAATGACATGAGTATAATAAATCAGTGTAAAAAAATAGCAGTACTCTTTACAAAATACTCATATTGTTAGGATAGCATAGTAAGCTAAAGACTACACCTCACTCGTCAAACTATGCAACATGTCTGACCCTTATTTATTTTCAGCACCTAAAAAGCCATTTTGAAACAAGAATATGACCTTATATATTTTGCGGATAGAAATTTCTCCAAACCAATATGAAAGAAATATTCTCCAACCCATTTAAAATAGTGTCAAGTATCTATAAACATTTAAAACAAACATTAAATTCTTAAGGTCATTGATAACAGTTTATTAACTTAGACTAACGTTTTAAATGTTTATAGACACTTGAGGATATTTCCTTTAGACTAGTTTGGAGGAAATTTCTGTCCATATTTTATGGTTATGTTTTATTACATCTAATATTATTAGAAATGATATTTCCTCATTTAAAAATTTTCGATTATGTGATGATAACATATGCATATCATATCAATAAAGTTTATTTTGGTCCTGTTTTCATATATTTTTTAATGTAAGTTTTCTCTTCAAAATAAAAATCACTTTACCATTTACATTAAAAATTAAAAAAAAAATTAAAAAAATAAAAATAAAAAGAAGAAGGAAAGAAAATGTTGATGATAAATATATATATAGTTAGGTCCCGTAAAGCAACAAAATATTTGAAAGATGAGGAAATAGTGCCTTCCTGTCACATATAAAATCCTTTGAGTTCGAGAAATTTTTACAGAGATAATAATCATATCTATAAGGAAACGATCGAGCGACCATATAAATAATATAGAACATAAGAAGAACAAGTGGAAGATGCTAGCTAACCTCGGCACTTTCTTCAGCCGATGCCACCTATTCATCAGCCCACTATTCATCAGCCGATGCCAACTATTCATAACTAAAGCTTATAAGCGTACGATACAACGTCCTAACCCACCAACTGCTATTAGAACGACAACAGTATGCGTTTAGATTCCTGAAAAACTGCAAAACAGATTAGTCGAACACCACAGTTCGTATATTAATCAAAGTGCATCCTCGCAGGTAGAAACGTAATACTCTGCAGCATAACATATGATGATAAATGAATCAGCAAATAGCAGTTAATTTGGACAAAGCAAAGAGTGGTTTATTTATAGGATTTAAGAGTACTCTGCATCTGCAACTAATAAACAAGGGCCGTGATTCACAGTACGCCGGCGTGCCCAGGCTAATAAAAAAAAAAGAAACAAATTTGCCGACGTGCATTAGCTTCACCCTATTATTTTGCTGGGAAGTTTCCAAGTTCCATTTTTTTTTCTGCACTACCGTTCGCTGGATGCTTGACTTTGTAATGAATATTGAATTTTCATCGGTTGCCGAGAAAGACTTGAAGGACGCCAGCT
Organism: Corylus avellana; assembly: GCF_965113065.1. Taxonomy (NCBI): domain Eukaryota; kingdom Viridiplantae; phylum Streptophyta; class Magnoliopsida; order Fagales; family Betulaceae; genus Corylus; species Corylus avellana. Next base: position 19,408,340 of record NC_142497.1, read on the forward strand.
GTGAAAAAAACAAAAAAGAATGACTTGAAGAAGTGTCTCTTGAGGCAAACAATGGTGGACACTGGACTTTAGGCTCTAGCTACTCCATGATTTAGGCCGTGATTCACAGCACGCCAGGCTAATTTTAATTTTTTTTAATTTTTTAATATTAAAAAAAAAAAAAAAAAATTGCCGGCGTGCATGTACGTGTTTAGCTTCACCCTATTATTTTGCTGGGAAGTTTCCAAGTTCCATTCGCTGGATGCTTGACTTTGTAATGAATATTGAATTTTCATCAGTTGCTGAGAAAGACTTGAAGAAGCGTCTCTTCCAACGGATGATTGATTGACAAATAACGAATAAATATCTACAACCGCGACAGTTGCTCTTGTTTATTAGTTGCAAATGCAGAGTACTCTTAAATCCTACAAATAAGGGTGAAGCTAAACAGCACGAGGGCGTCCCACCCAAAAAAAAAAAAAAAAAATTAATATTTTTAATTGGGTGATAATAAACACAATGTCAACGTGCATGAACAATGCATTGTCTGAATCACGGCTCTTTTAAATTATAAAAAATAAAAATAAAAAATAAAAAATTCACACACGCCAGCGTGCTGTGTATCATGGCCCGGTTTTCTAGGTAAAAATTAGAAATTAATGAATAAATACGATGCAAATGCACAAGTAATTGAATTCAAAACTGCATGCTTCAAGGAAGTTTGTGGCGTGCTTGCTGGGATGTTTCTCAATTTCCATGTTTTTTTTTTATTCCTAAGAAATTTTAGGGATAAATGCAAAATTAGTATTTATGGTTGGCTTAAATTAAAAATCACTCAATGTGGTATAAAAAAATAATTTATAGGTCCTCCCTATAGTTGGCCTACATTACAAATCACTCATTGTGATATAAAAGATAATCTATGTCTTCAAGTTAGACCAAAATAATAGTTTACTCCCTAAAATCAATTTTCGTTAAATAACTTAACAGAATTCGTTACTTATAGTCGTAAATTTGTAATAATTAATGTAAAAAGCAAGATAGAAATTATAATATTTTCGTTGCTTAGTATTCTATTTTTGAGGAGTAAAAATCTCTTTATTCTTATTCATTGTGAAATGGGACTGAGAAGTAAACCATAAAGTTAATTACCAATTAATTAATTTTTCGGAGCGTTACAATGGGCCTATCCCACATCGCCAAGGAGTGGAAGATGAATGAGTTTATAAGCTCTATGTTTCATCTTTCATTCAGTAGTTTCCTAAATAAAGTAGCTTTGTGGGTATCGCTTATTTCTCATTCTTTCTTATTCAACTCCAATAATGTCGTTTCTCTCCTTACCCAAATCCCTCGATATTGTATAGTAATAATATTAAAAAAAAAAAGTAATAACACTTCAAAGTTGCTTACATGGTGGGTTTTGATACTTTGAAGAAATTTGGTTCCTGTTCCACAAGACTTAGCTTGAGAGATTAATGCACGTGGGGATGTGCCATTCTCGGCACAAAATGCTTGCACAAAGAGCTTTAGCCTCTCTGCTGCATTCTCAGCCAGTAGCTTGCGCTTCTGTTTCACCTGCACCATAAGAAAAGAAATCCGCTTCAAACATATTGTAGCCGATGTTGTAACGTTGAAAATATTTTGAATTAAATTGTTAATGTAATAATTAAATAATTAAATTGATCTATTCCTATCAACTTAATTAAGCTTAACACCCCTACAACCATATACTATTCTCGATCACCAATCTTTTCTTGGCTTCTTGTTTATAAACTCACGCACCTCATCCTTTTCAGTTTTCAGCCATTTCTGATAATGAACTCTATGCATACTTGTTAATATAGGGGTATATATATAGTTCAGCATGATCATAAGACTTTCATATTTTCTTTAAAGTAAATTTCTTTATTCACTTTTGCTAACTTAAGCTTACACTAAAAATAATAATAATAAATTAGCTTAGACTTTTTAGGGTGCGTTTGGGATTGCGATTTAGCCAGAATAATCTGCGTTTTTAAAAGATATCGCAAAATATAAAGCGTTTGGTATTGCGATTTAAAAAGCACTTAATTTAAAATAGGAAAAAAAAAATCTACGATTTCTATAAGCGGGTTAGATGTTGTTTATTTGAAAAAGAACGAATTTAAACCAAAATTACCATTTTAAAAAATAAATATTTCAAAAATAATTTTTAAAATCGTAATCACAATCATACCCTTAAGTTTCTTTGACGCGTTAAACAAGCCAGATAGCTTTTCTGCTCTTTCGGCGCATGCGTGCAGTTCATATAAAAAGTAGTAGCACAAAACCATCGGGCCTATTAAATTGTTTGCGATTAAAGTTCTGTGCAGACCCAAAAAGAGTGGCGATGGGAGTAACAGTTTAACCATTGAGTGCTATTATTAATATAATTTTTTAAGTTTTTTTTAATTGAGAAGGTAATTCATAATTAGTGAAATAATTAAAAGTGTATGATTTATAAGTCCCTTACTAATTAATTAAATTGACAAGTTATATTTTTAATAATTGCTTAATGTTGCACAAATTATGAATTATCATGTCAATTTGTAAAAAAATTTGTACTCCACTTTAAAGATACAATTCACATTAATTTGTAAAAAAAAAAAAAAAAAAAATTATGGACTACCTTGTCAATTTCCAAATACTTATAAAACACTCAAAAATATTTTTATTTTTGGGATAACTTCACTTTACCTCTCACTTTAGTGTATTCAACTTTTGTTTCGTTCCAAATACTCCCATCCGTTAAGATTTTTTGTTAAATCCGAAAGGGGGTGTGAAATTCCTAAAATACCCTCGATCATTTTTTATTAAAAAATAATTTAAACAAAAAAACCTCATGACCCGTGGGTTCACCAATGAATCTAACCCACCCACCTTGTGACCCACGGGTCATATTATTATTATATAGTTTAAAGAAAAAGGTGACCGTCAGGGGTCACTTGGTGACCAACCGGAAGGTCACCTTGGCAACCTGCCGTGGGCCACCTCACAATTTTTTTTAATATAATAATGATAATAATAATTTTTTATTTACAAATAAGGGTAAATTTTAATTTTTTAAAAAAATTTAGGGGTATAAAGGTCTTTTCATCCCTTCTACTGTTTGATTTAACTCCAATCTCTAATGAAATGGGAATAATTGGAAAAAATCAAAAAATCGATACACCAAAGTGGAAAGTTTTAAACATTAGAGGAGTATTTGCAAAAGACGCGTCATTTCAGAGGGTAAAATGAAGTTACCCCTTTATTTTTATATTACACCATAACAGTTTTTCAAAAAAAAAAAAACACTCTATCTAAAAAGCATTACCAAACAGTGCCCATACTTTATTATTATTATTATATTTTTTTCAAATGATGTTATTTGCACAAAAAGTACGTCAGTCATGCACAAACATCAATTTGCATCATTATTCTTAAATCGAAAGATTGTGATCATAGAATTACTATATAAAAAACAAATGTGCAAAATAAAATGATCACATTTTCCCCCTAAATTTCCAGAATATGCACATTAATTGGGTGGGGTTAATTAATTACCTCGTAATAGGCTAGCCGTGGGTAAGGAAGCAACAAGGCGAGAAGAGAAGCCAAGGCTCCAACTGCAGTGCTGGCTGCGACGTGAACAGGGTGCATGACAGCCTCAGTGTCGGCGCCATCGATAAAAGCTATCACGTACAAAATCACACTCTGACCCAAAGCTATGCGCTTAGCCACCAAGTGAGTGGACTCCGGCAGCACCACCACAAACGCCCAAAGCGCCACCGCCAGCGCGGTGGTCAGGCTAGATAACCTGGCCGGTCCAATAAGCCACAAGCACAAGATAGCTGGACCGGCGATCTGGGCCGTAGCGTAGAGAGCGAGCCAGCAGCCACGGAGTGTGTCACCTAATGTTGCATCAGTGCTCACAATGAGGATTGCCGTCACGTAGGAAAATGCCGGGAAGGGTATTTGGCGTTGGAGGAAGGCGGGGCCATAGAGGGTGGTGCAGCAGACAATGGTGCAGGCTAAGGCGGTCCGAAACGCGGAGGAGAGGCACCCACGCCACCTTGCTTGAGCTTCATACATGGTTATGGTCAAGAGGGGATTAATGGTTTAGCATAGAGGATGAGAGCCAGGAGTAGGGCTTTGTAGGGGAAGGGGTTTCTATATATGGAAATTTGAAGCCACGTGGAAGACTCGATGAGCAGTGGCTCAGCTTGATATGGCCATTCCCACTTACTTATCATTATCTATGATAAGAGATGGATTCATCAAATGCCCTAAAATATATGCTCCATATGGTAACGTGCGTGAAAACATATATTCATATATTTTGCTTCTACGTAGATTATCTTGTTTTTAAAGGCAACTAGGTTGGGATAACATCATTATTATGTCGTCACTCGTGTTATAAGGAACCAGTTTGTTTGAACTACTGGCTCGTATTAGAACACAAGTGAATGGCCAAGTAGCGGGAGTACGCCCCCGCAATACGGTACGGGGTATTTTAGAGATTTTCAAAATATGTCCGTACAAATAGGGTTTAGAGTTTTCCTATATATATGTGTTATGATGTAACCCTAAATCATTAATAGTAAAATATAACCGTACTCTCTGTGGACCTATACATATTGCCGAACCACGTTAAATTTATGTCTCAATTCTCCCTTAATTTCTCTCTTTTCGATTCTATATTATTTATCATTGTTGTACACAGTAACAACACAGTTCCATATAACAAAATGTAAAATTGTCCAAACAAAAGGTAAAATTATTATTTTATTTTTATGTTATAAAAAATTAGATACTCAGCAATTCTTTTGAACAGAAAATGATCCTAATTATTGCTAAACACTGGCAATTAACAGACCTAACACAATTCATGGTGTGGTGAAAAAAGGGAAGTTTGTCTCAGTCTCCACAAATATTAACATTTCCCTTTTCCCCATTTCCCGCATTGAATAGAAGGAGAAAAACTAAAAAAAAAAAAAGAAAGAAAGCAAATTTAAACAGTCAAGGCATTAAAAGCTATTATCTTCTGCACACAAGTGGGTTTTTGTAGATTTCCACTCAACCATTTTCACTAGCTAATTCGTGTTCCTTGAGGAGCTTCAAGGGCCAAGTTAGTTAAAGGAAGAAGAATGGCCGAATTTGCTTATGTAATCAAACGTGCACAAATCTGAAAGCCCATTTCTACGTGGGTTTACAATAAAAGAAGGGAAAAAGGCTTATCAGAAAATAGCAGCAGCCCTTCTATGACTTTATATTGTGGGATCCAACTCATGAAAGTGGCATACAGTCTGGACACTAGTATATGGTTGACCAACTTGACCTAGCTAGTGCTTCGGCTACTTTTATCTTCTATCTTGGGATAGAATAACTTTATTATTATATAAATTTGAGCACTAAATGTAAAGAGAGTATTTATAAGACTCATTTAACCCAACAAATTTTGAACAGTTTATCTATTTGTTAAGACAGATGGGCTCTATAATATAATTCTTATATTTATTGTCCGAATTTATAGCAATACAAACATGTACTCATATCATATATACTCCCTTGTATGGGTCATGATTGAACTAAAAGGTTTCGTCTCTTCAATTAAGCACACAATTTATAAAGATAAAAGCATTCTTACATAACTTCTTAAACTTTAAACTTTAGCTAAATTTGAAGAGAAAAGTCTATTTTTTTCTATTTTAGATAGTCATTTTTTGAAAATAGCAAACATCCAATTCTCTAAATCTTTCTTTATTTTATTTAAATATATATATTTTTAATTCCTTCTTTAATCTTGGTAGTTGGAAGGTCCCAACGTCGACAATTCATCAAACATGTGGAAGACTAACTACTTGCTCATCTTCTCAGACATTTCATTAAACATTTGGAAGACTCACCAATCACCATCATGTATATCGGCCGCGATACCCACTAATTTTCGTGAACAAAGAGCATCATTAACAATTTTATTTTTTAGTAGTTTGATGAATATTATTCCAATTAAAAATTTGAAGGGACATTATTAATTGGATTGTAATTCGAGGGGGTATGTGAACTTTTTTCTTTTTGTTATTAGTTTGAAAATATGTTCTAATGTGATATAAGTTAATTCCTCTCCTTTATTAATTTTTTTTTTCTTTTTTTTCTTTTTTTTATATAACTTTTTAATTTTTCTTTTTAAATTATAAGTTAACTCCTACCTCTGCAAAAGTTAAGCACATGTTTTGTGAATATTCTTCCAAGAAGGTGTAAAATGTTTTCTAAAAAGTGTTATATGTATAAATAAGTTGTTTGCTAATAATTTTGAAAAAAGTATGTTTCTTATTTTTTAGAAACATAGTAAAATAAAATTTTATCTTTTTGAAGTTTCGACATATGAAAAATATTTAGAGCATGTATCTCAAAATTACTTCTTTGACTTTTTTACTCTAAAAATGGGTAAAACTTATTTTTGAGAAAAGCTTAAAAATGAAGCTTTTATTTTCTAAAGCAATCACAAACATGTTCTTGAGCCTACTTGTAATTGTGTTAAAAAGTTTAAAAAGTGCTTTTAGTACTTGCCAATTAAGACTTCGTTTGGTTAAAAAAACTTTAAAACACTTTTTCTCTAAAAAAAAAGTCCAAAACTGCATTTTTTGGAAGCTTAAAAATATTTTTTTTTTTTAAATTTTATTTTAGACAAAATTTTATTTCCCATGCAATTCCAGACTCTTAATTATCCGAAGATGAAAAGTGACCAAAATATAAATATTTTGAATGAATATAATATTAACCACTCTTCCTTTTTTCCGATCTAAACGGCCCCAGCTCCTTGGAATCTGAAAGGTCACTAATACTTGTTTTAACATATAAAACCGTAAATAAAAGTTCAATAAAAATACCCTAAATGAAAAGGGAAAAGTGATATTCTCAATTTCAAGCCCAAAGTAGCGGCCGATCATTGAATATTCTTAGATAAATAACAAAAGCTTACAACCTAATGAGTAATGGCATCGTCTTTATAAGAGTTGGAAGAATTCAAGTAGGCCGGCTTTAATTGAGTTGAGTATTTAATGTTTTAGTTCGGTTTGTTTAATTTTTTTCGCACACGAGTTGAGTTTGAGTTATCATCAAACTAGATCATTTGTTTACATTATGTTCATTGATTTTTTTGAACAAATTCTAACTTATTCAAGAGCTACTTCAGTTAACTTGTTTATTGATGGGCCCATGGTGCGATGGTGTTACCATTTTGTGGGTTTATGTGATATTATCTTTATTTTTCTTGCATTTTTCTATTCCTTGTGTTTTTTTGTGGCCACCCGCCTGTCTCCCTAGTTGTTTTTGGTTTATTACTGTATTGGAAACTGTCGTGTGTTGGTTTTTTTCTCTTTTTTGGGCCGTGGTCGTTTTTGTTACCCTCAACCGACTACTGATGGTCGTGTTGTTATCCCAGTAAGTGTTCGTGTTGATACCATCTCCTGCTGGTATGAAACCGCAGTTTTTGGCTGTATTAGTTCATTTGATGGGCCGAATCATTTATTTGATCCATTCTCAACTGTTCTTAAGATGGCACTGTCCCCTTTGTTTTTTTATATTTATGTAATTCCTCATTTTCCCCCTTCCCGCATTGAATAATAATAAAAAAAAAAACTTATTCATTGAATATATAAAATAAATGTCGTAATTTTTTAATTTTTATTTTTCATAAATTCATACAAATTATTAGTTATTTAATTATTATTAATATTTAATTATTTAAGTTAATGAGATAAATTAAGTATCAAGTTTATATGTTTGTCTTAGTATGCAGTATATACATTAGACACACACGTGTATATATATATATATATATATATATTACAATAATTCAAGCTATATTTATTACATTATGAAAATAATTCATTTTTATCTTTTTAAATACTTAAGAAGTTCTTACTATAAAGTTAAAAATAATGAAAGTAAGGTTATACCAATCAAACCGAGTTTCTCCGAGTTTGCTACTTTGTAAACGAGCTTAAAATTTTGTTAAAATTCTGTTTGTTTGATAAATGAGCCAATTCTGAGCCAAGCTAATCCGAGCAAAACTCGAGCCTCTTTGCAAGATTATGTTCATTTACCGCCCTAAATACATATCAACCTCAAATTAGCATTTCCATGGATGATTTCCTCACACCCATAATGCTTACAGCCACGTCTACTTTGAGGCCACCTTCAAGAATCGGTTTTTATTGCATCTTCGCTCAATCAACGCCCATCAAGCTTTCAAGTTAATCACATAATCTGCTGAAAATATTCATCTTATGGAAGACGAACACGATGATTTTATTTCTGCTTTTGTTCTCAGAGATCCATTTATGTCACTCATGAATTTAATGGATAAATGCATCTTTCCTCCATGTGATTTGAGGTTTTGACAAATAACTTCATGAGTTTTAAGAAGTGATTAATCACTCCCTGAGGTAAGAAAAAAAAAAAATTAGTGACTAAGCACATGCTTTATGCTTGGCGCTTGCTGAAGGCCACGGGACCCACGTTGTTGGGAGGACATCTGGGCTTGGCGGGCTGAACCCTATATCTCCATTCTGGTTTGTGGGCCTAGCAAGCCAAGCCCCACACTTCGTTAGTGTGCAACATCAGGATTAATCTGAGTATGACATATGTCACTTTTTAAAACTCATTTATTTTTTGCTCATCTTATGAAATGATTTATAACTTTTTGAAGCTCAAAGAGCAATTTGTCAAAATCCCAAATCACAAAGACAAAAATGATTTTATCCCTAAATTTAATATGAGAATGGGGAAAATGCAGTTTACTTCCCTGAAGTTTCAAAGGTTTTTCAATTTTAATCCCAAAGTTAAAAAAATTGGCAATCTACCTTCCTGAAGTTTCAAAAATTGGCAATTTAAACCCTCCGTTTAATTTTTCGGTCTAAATGGACAGAAATCTATGAAATTACATCATTACCCTCAGGCTTTTTAAAAAAAAATTTATGTTCAATTTAACAAAAATTAGCAACTGAAAGTTTAAATTGCAAAATTTTGAAACTTCATGGGGTAAATTGTCAATTTTTAAACTTTAAGGTTAAAATTGAAAAACTCCTAAAACTTCATAGGGGTAAACTGCATTTTCACCTATGAGAATCCTATAGCACTTGATCAATATCATGGAATATGAAACTATAATTTAGAATAAAGTATTCGATATAGAGTATCAATAAATCTCGTTGCTACCTTAATTGCTTGACCATGTTAACCAATTGAATGATTGGACCAAAAAACCTTGTGAGTGCCGGTGTGTCTATATATACAGCCAGCATATGCTCCCACCCACCAACACCCCAATGCAATAAATGATTTTTCTTTAAAAAGTGAAATTGATATATATATATATAGCCAGCATATGCTCCCACCCACCAACACCCCCAATGCAATAAATGATTTTTCTTTAAAAGGTGAAATTGATATATATATATATATAGCCAGCATATGCTCCCACCCACCAGCACCCCCAATGCAATAAATGATTTTTCTTTAAAAAGTGAAATTGAGATAATTTATTTCATTTTTTATATTATAGTTCACAAATTTAATTGTGCATGTATATTTTATCACTTCATTTTAAATTATAAATGTTATGACAGGTTTAAATGACATAACATCGTATATAACGTTATACACAACAAAATAAAATCTTGAATACAAAATTAATCATTTTGGTTTAGGGTTCGTTTGGGTTTGTGATTTCAAAATGTAATTTTTAAAAATGCAGTTAAGCGTTTGGCAAAATTACAGTTTGACCTTTAAAATCACAATTTAGTCTTTAAAATTCGTTGTTTTCAAAAAAACACGTCCTTACTTTCGATTTGAAAAGGTAAATTTTTTGTGTTTTCAAATTGTAATATTTTTAAAACATAATTTCAAACAACTCATTTTCTGCAATTTGATTTAAAATTGCACTTTTTATCTATAAAATTGCAATCTCAAAATCACTTGACAAACATTTTTAACATCCTTTACCATTATTTTTCACTTTCCCCCAAAAAAAAATATCAATTTTTTTTAAAAAAATTTCTCTAACAAAAGGCAAACCTTCATATCACATAATTCAACGTTCAAACCAATCACTTTTTACTATTACTATAAAAAAAAAAAAAAGAAGAAAAATCAATCAAAATCCTATTATTTTGTGTAATTAATGGGCCAGTTAAGTTTAGTCTGCATGGGTAGTAAATGAATTTGACTGACAAATTAGTATCCTACTATTCATCATGCCCCTAGCCCATTAGCTGCGATTTGACCTACTAATCTTTGTCGGGTCGGGTTGGTAAGGAACTTAAATAAAAGCAACCAGCAAAGGTTCGGGCATTAATGGCCCTTAAAATATATACGAATGGACCTACCAACTCCCCTATGAAACATTTATGTGCTAACCAATAAATAAGGATATAATAATACCTATTTTTTTTTCTTCTTTATTTCACTTGAAATAAAGAGAGTTTTGTTCTATTTAAAAAAATGTTTAGAATACTACAGTATTTATTACAAATTACCAATTCACAATTAGTAAAATAATTATAAATCAGTAAGTAACTAATTAAATTCGCAATATTTTTTGTTTAATCATTTTACGAATGATATGGCAATTTATAAGAAAACTTGTAAAATCTCAAGCAACATTCTTCAATTGTTGGGTGTTTGTGCTTAATACTTTTCATTAATGTTAACTATATTACGCATGTTACATCAGCCGAGAATGTTTTATCTCATATATATGTTTTGCAAACACAAGTACTTTTTCCATTATCCTGTTGTGTGGCACCTAATCCAATGACAATTAAACCAACCAATACCTCACATATTTTTGAAACGACACACATGATAAGAATATATACTAATTGTGCGAATATAACGAAAAGACATGTTATAGAACTATCTTTTAACCATATTTTGACCTATTAGATTTGTCGACTCAGAAATTCAATGCTGGATTCGTCCATTCATTATACGGATGGAAAACAAAAAATTAGACGACAGAAATTTTAACATACATTCTCCTCACAAAAACACTAATTAGAATGCACTTTAGGGTTTCAAAATAAGGATTAATTCAACCTTCATTCTACCACTCATAATATATATATATAAGGAAACTAGTTAATTAAGATTTATTAAAGGCATCTCAAATCCCAATAGACCAAAATTAGCTCTCACAAGTCCCGAGAGCATTACCCAATTCACACCCTTGGCAAGATCACAGCCTTGAGAGGGTCCTTCATCACAACAGTGAAAGCGAAAGTCTCAGCCGGGCTGGGTGGGGCTCCGGGAACCGGCAACCACTTGAAAGCATGCACCATCCTCGCCAGCGACAGGAGCACGTGCAGAGTCCCCAGCGTCAGTGCCGGACAAATCCGCCGGCCGGCCCCGAACGGCAGCATCCTCATCGCCCTCGTCCCCGTCACGTCCACGTCGACCCCATCACCCACCAAGAACCTCTCGGGTCGGAACTTACCCGGGTCATCCCAAAGAGCCGGGTCCTCCGCCACCCATGATGTGTAGAACTCTACGCTCGCGTTTTCCGGAATGGTGTACCCTCCGAGCTTCGTCTCCTCCGTGACTGCGTGAGAGAGGAGGAAATGGCCCGGTGGGTGTCGCCGGAAAGTCTCTTTGACCACCGCACCGAGGTAGCTCATTTTCTCCACGTCGCTCTCAGTGACGAGCCCATCTTTTCCCACGTGCTCAACGATTTCCTTGTACAGCTTTTCTTGAATCTCTTGATCCAGCACCAAGTGAAGCAAAGCCCACTCCAAAGTAGTAGCGCTCGTGTCCGTCCCGGCGTTGATCGCCTCCGAGCAAAGCGTCACGAGCTCTTCTTCTCCCAACTTGCCCCGACCCGGCGCATCCAACCCGAAAAGCGAGTCTATATAGGCGGCGCCGACGGGGCTCGCCATCTCCGGACCGCCATTCCCACCGCTCTCCACGAAAGCCTTTCTATTTCTCACGAGCGGAATCAAGCACTCCAACTGTTTGTTTCTTAGCGCCTTGGCTTGTCTGAGTTGCTTACGGAACAAGGGAGTGAGGACTGGAAAGAAATCCGGGAGCTTGGGTAATGTGATCAACATCACCTCCTTTAGCACGCTCTCGATCTTCGTGATCTCATCTTCGGAGATCTTTGCGCCGAAGCAAAGGCAGATGAGGACGCTGCATATGGTTAGCCTACAGTTGCTCATCACCTCGACGAACCCTTTCTCCGAGGCCTCTCTCCGGAGCCTCTTCATGTGATTTTCGAGCGCCCATTTCCGTACCCAACTGCACTGCTTTACTCTCGCAGGGTTTATCAGCTCCGTCACGAAGTTACGGCGGAGAGTCCTCCAGAGCGGCCCGTACTCGGCGGAGTTAATCGCACATTTCCCGACGCTAAACAAGAGCCGGATCGGCGAGTCCTCCGGCCGGCTGGCGAACGCCGGGCCTCTCTGGACCAGGGCCTCGTGGATGAGGTCGGAGCTGGTGACTATGACGAGCGTGCGTTGGCCCATTTGCATTGTGAAGATTGGGCCGTATTTTGCACGTAGATGATCGCGTACTGTGAAGACGAAATGACGGCGTTGGAGAATGACTTGGCCGAGATTACCCACAATAGGCCAGCCGGGCGGCCCCGGCGGCAGATTTTTGGGACCACCGCCGGTGACGGACCAGTAACGCCACCAGAAGCGGAGAAAGAGAAGAGCAAAGAAGAGGATAAGGAGGTCGGTGAATGCCATTCTCAGATCAGAAGAGGAAATTAAGGAGGTGGTACAAATGAAAGGGAGGGTAGTTTTAGTTTTATGTAGGAGGAAGAAGAGTTGGTTGGGAGGCCGGGGGAGTGAATGATGAGCGTTTGGTCGACGGAAACGAGTGGAATTTAATAATTTCTCAGGTGTATTTACTTTTTAGAGCACGGATGCACATGGTGGTGTTGACTTGACTCCCTTTTGTTGGATTCCAAAAATGTTCTTCCAGAAGGGATTTTGAATTGAATAAGTGTTTTTTTGCTCATATTTATTATGGCAGATAAACCTAGACCGGAAAATGAGAGCTGCTATACGGAAACCCAATCAATACTCCTAGACTCCTAATCCAGGAAGATAAGACAAAAAAATGTCTAAAGAGAATAACATCCAACACATCTAAAGAAAAAATGCATTGGGTAATGAGGTTGCTTCGTGTAGTCATTGTTAGGCGGTGGATATGTTAAAAAGTATTATCTATTAGATTATTCGGTTCATTAGTGTTTTATTACTGTTGTGTGGGTAGGACTCTTAGTGTCAACACGGAGTGTTAATACTATATTACTATGTAATTGAATCAATCATGTAAATTATTTAAACTCTATGTCTGTAAGAGTTGAGAGCACTTTTAATTGCTCATAGGAAGTTTAAAATTTCTTGAAAATCCTACCATATCTAATGAAGAAGAAAATTGACAAAACTTTTATTTTAATTATTCATGTGTGTTTTAATTTTCCTTTTTAATAATGATTGGGTTTTCTATTTTTCATTAGGATTATGTTTTCCCTGTTCTATTAGGATTAGGTCTTCATTTTCCAATTAGGTTTGGTTTTCATTTTTCTTGTTAAATTAGGAGGTGCCTTAACCTATATAAATGCAACTAGCCTTTGTTATTTTTTAATTCAGTTTCAACTATCAATTAAATTTAAGTCTTTCAAAGCTATTTTTCTGTTTACGTATTTTGGGGGCAATTGGGGTATTTCACTTCCCTATTTGTTATTTTTTCTCTTCCTGAATTCCCTTTTCAATATTCAATTATTAGTTTATGTTGCTATTATACGCTGTCAGAACAATCTTAGTTCTATCCGGCGTCATCTGGTCTTTCTTCCATTCTCTTAATTTTCAAAATCATCATTGAATCTGTGAGCTTATGTGTGAAACCCACATAAGACCTACAAATCCAATAATAATTTTGAAAATGAGGAGGATGAAAAAAGAACCAAGCGAGGATGTATAGTATGTCTCAAAGAAACCAAATGCCCACGAAAGGCAAGTCAGTACACAACATTTCCCGATGCATAACCCTAATCCAATTAGTTTATCGAATACATATTCTAGATTTGGGTATAGATGCAATGAGACTACTGATAGCTCATGTGAGAAGGCAGATAGGCCGTCAACAAATATTGCATACAATTTTTTTTTTTTTGACATGTCCGCACAAGAAGGGGAAGGAAAATTCGAACTAGTGACCTCTACTTCATTAGGCGTAATTCCAGCCGATTGAATTACCTCTAAGAGACAATATTGCATACAAATTAGCTACGAATATTGCATACAATACAAACAAACATTTCATCATTGCATACATTCATATATTAAGAACAGTTTGTTACTTAATAATTAATATACTATATACATACGAACCTATGATACTTGCATTACATTCATATAACCTATAAGCGAACATAATTTTATTTTCACAAACAACCCATTTAATAACCAAACGAAGCTCAAGCCAAGCTTAACCAAGCCGAGCCCGAACATCCTCGTGAGTAGGCTTGTTTCTTTACAGCTGACTATATTGTCTATAGATTTGTTTGAATGGTTTTGATTGACAAATAAATCACCAGTGTACATGAAAATAGGTGTATTAATGGGGTACACCTAATCATATTTTATCCCATCTATAAAGTTACTACACGTACATATACATATATTAGAGGAATAATAATGCTTAACTCACACAAAATCGATTATTACAAAATTTGAAAACTAAAAAAACAGATATAGCTAATTGCTAAAAACTTAGAGATGATGATTAGAGACAATATCCACTGCTAGGCTTATTTCAAGGACGCAAAAAAGGACGGCTTTCAGGATCAAATAGTCCAGCAACAACGGCTATGAAAACCCACAACATTAGGATGCTTATTATGGCAGTTCTCAATACCTGGTCACAGTTCCCATTCAGGTTAATATCAATCTCATCCACTAGATGGCGTGCGTATGGATCCGCACCGTCGGTCATTACTGCAATAGGATCAATCATGTTCATCCTATTTGTGGTTGAACATTTTGTGCACGTGCATTTACCACCAATATAAGATGGTAGTGTCTGAAGGTACTCAGAAAGAACCTTCTTGTACATCTCTCCTTCAACTTTCAACTTTTTTCGAGTGACGGGCTTCAGAACCTGAAAGATCCATAGATTCAAGTTCTTGTATTAAAGAGAGCATCATTACTGCCATCAGATCCATAAATAAAGCAAGAATATCAAACATAACACCAATCAAGGATACAAGCTTACTTGAATAAAAGTTTGAGCAATAACACGAACAACCGGAGGAAGACGTATGACAAACAAACAGCCAAGACGGTTTGGGAAATGATCTTGCAAAAGGGAAGAACAGGATCTCAACATTTGCATTGGAACTTTCAGAGGAGATAACCCTTCACAATCCACCAGAACTATAATTTGTGAATTTTCTCCGTGAACTAAATGCAGGACTCCATGCTCTACCTGAGATACTGTAGTTGCAACCATTGAGTGAGTTACAATACCGCATGCAATACTGATGGGAAAATAGGATAACAGAGAAAACAACAGACGAGTGCAACCATAGCGGTATATGGTTATACCCCTATGGTAGCAACCATAGGGGTATATGGTATCCCAGAAATTTACCAGACAGGGAAAAGAAACATACTGATTGCTTGAGCAAACCGAGGCTTCTCATGAGATGGCAAGGTGACACAGGCAAGTCCAAGTCGTACTATGAGGCATGGTTGGTGCTTCACATCAAATCCATGCCAGAAAACCATATCTGACCACATTTCAAGTTCTTGTGCTGAAAGAATCCTGTAAGTCTCCCTCCAGCGGATTGTCTTCTTAATTGATGAGAGCAAGCACGTAAAGTCACCATTAGTGGCAGTGTAAAATCTATGGAGCTCATCTTCATTAATTCTGCATAAACACTAGTATGTCATGGTCCGCTGCAACAAGAGAAGCCAAGGTATTCATATATAAATACGCTAAGTGTAAAAAAAACAAGAAGCTATTTTTCCAGATCTGTACTAAAAGATTATGTCGCACCACCAGGAGACTTTTTGAGTAAAACTACCATGTTAAGGGAATGAAAATAGCATTATAAGCTCATCTCAACAATTAATTCTCCATTGAATTATCTTTAATAATTAAAAGCAAGATGGTGGGATGTGGATAGACTATCAAGTTTATGAGAATTTAGTAATTCCTGTAATGGAAGTAAGGATAAGTGGAAATTAGGGATTTAAAATTTCCAAAATGATGCCAACAGGAAAATACTCTGGTTGTAGGGGGATTAAGTATGGAAGAAAACCACACCTAGAAAAGACCATGTATTGACTTAACTTGTATACTGGTCGTATTAAAGCATCTCAGCTTGATGTAGGACGATATTTACTTTTATTTTCGGTAAAAACGAAAATAAAGAAAATATCAAAAATAATATTGGAGCAGCGCCACTTGATCAGAATTTTATCCGTTCTCAAACAATGGAAGTACAAAAGGAAAGATTGTCACGATTCCTGCTGATTGTCAATTTTATATTAGGATTTTATTTTATTTTATTAGGACTTTATTTCCTTTCCTTATTAGGATTAGGTTTACTACTACTATAGGATTATGTTTACTTTCCTACTAGGATTAGATTTACTTTTTCTACTAGGATTAGATTTACTTTCTCTACTAGAAGTAGGTTTACTTTCTCTACAAGTATTTCTCTTCTATAAATAGGCTTGCCTATTATGTAAAACTGAATCAATTGAATTATAATCAAATCAGAGAATTCTCTCTCAAATACTCTGCGGAGTTTTATTTTTTTTCTTAGCCTGCGGGCTTGTTTTATCTTTTGGGTAGAAGACGAAGATGCTTCTCCTTGCAGAATCAAAGACGCTGCTCTTTGATTAGTTACCTTAGTCTTCCGCTACGTCAGTTGGTATCAAAGCAGGCTTTATCCTGATCATGGCCAATCAGCGCAACGGTGACAAACTTCTCCAACAACGCCGCTTGTAGGGGAGGGGCTCTTTCGAAAGCCAAATTCATGGGGTATCCGAGCCGGCATTATCCGGATTCGATGGCCAACTTATACTACAACAACAACTTCTATAACGACGCCGTTCGTGAGAGGGATGTTGTTTCGAGATCCGACTACCAGCGATACATCAAGCGATCAGAGGCTCCTTGGAGAACCGAATTCCAAGAGCTCAAGCAGACAGCGCAAATGATGCAACAGGAGGTGCGCCAATTGTGCGAGTCGTTTGAACGAAGGCAGATGCGTGACCATTGGAATCACAAAGACACCCAAGAGTACCGAATGAATATTGATCTCCCTTCATTTGATGGTTATCTTCATATTGAAGATTACCTTGACTGGATAATGGAGGTAGAAAGATTCTTTGAGTACATGTGTATTCCGGAAGAAAAGAAGGTGAAGTTGGTGGCTTATAAGCTCAAAGGTGGAGCATCTGCTTGGTGGGAATGGTTGAAGCTCTCTCGATCTAGGGAAGGAAAAAGACCTGTGACATCTTGGCCCAAGATGAAGCGGTTACTCAATGCCCGGTTCCTACCACTAGATGACTATGGGATTCTAAGGGAACCTGTTCGGTATCCTTATGTTGACCGATTTCGTGAGGATGACGTAAGCCACTTTCGTCATGTCCATCATCATCTTCATAACTCCCCAAATTGGCCCTTCGCCTATGAAGAGAATCTTAATTATGGTGAAGAAGTTGTGGAAGATGTTAAGTTGGTTGAAGAAGTGGAGTTGCCGTTAGAGAAAACATATGTGCAACCACCATCATTGATTCCAACGACTACATTAATGGAGGAACAGCTACCGCCTCCTCCACCACTAGTGCAACTTCCTCCACCACAAGTGCAACCTCCTCCACCACAAGTGCAACTTCCTCCACCACAAGTGCAACCTCCTCCACTACAGGTACAACTCACCACGATCACCACAAAAATTGGCGATCCTTTGGAAGATAACGATGAAGTTGAAGATGACGTCCATGAAGAAATTGTTGGGAAAATTTTTATGGAAAATGACGAAAAGGATAAAACATATGAAATCAATGTAGATTTCTCCAAATATATTTATGCGGAGGAGCTGCGCGTGCCATGTCCCAAAGAAAACTCGAGGACGAGTTTTTTTCAAGTGGGGGTGTCTGATGTAGGACGATATTTACTTTTATTTTCGGTAAAAACGAAAATAAAGAAAATATCAAAAATAATATTGGAGCAGCGCCACTTGATCAGAATTTTATCCGTTCTCAAACAATGGAAGTACAAAAGGAAAGATTGTCACGATTCCTGCTGATTGTCAATTTTATATTAGGATTTTATTTTATTTTATTAGGACTTTATTTCCTTTCCTTATTAGGATTAGGTTTACTACTACTATAGGATTATGTTTACTTTCCTACTAGGATTAGATTTACTTTCTCTACTAGGATTAGATTTACTTTCTCTACTAGAAGTAGGTTTACTTTCTCTACTAGAAGTAGGTTTACTTTCTCTACAAGTATTTCTCTTCTATAAATAGGCTTGCCTATTATGTAAAACTGAATCAATTGAATTATAATCAAATCAGAGAATTCTCTCTCAAATACTCTGCGGAGTTTTATTTTTTTTCTTAGCCTGCGGGCTTGTTTTATCTTTTGGGTAGAAGACGAAGACGCTTCTCCTTGCAGAATCAAAGACGCTGCTATTTGATTAGTTACCTTAGCCTTCCGCTACGTCACAGCTATTCAACAAGATCATAGAGATCAGGTGAAAGCAATACAAAATAGAAAAACCACACCGATAAGCAAGATGTCAAAAATTGTAAACAATATTTTAGTCTTATATAATATCAAGAATAAGAGTGTGATAAGAGATTGCAACAAATATAAAGTAACACGCTTAGAGAAAAAATATATATATATACTAATCGTATACTTTTGCTTCGTGTTTATTTAAAAGCCAAAATGTATTAAGTGCATCACTTGACGATTCTTTATACCTAAAACCCATCCAATTACCTTTCTGGCAAACAAATCCCTTGGTTTTTCAGTTCTTTATGCAGTTGTATCATCCACATTTCAGATGCCAGACTTTGAGGCGATCCGTCAGTAGTCCTGGGTATCACATAAAAAGCGTAAATAACTATCAAGACACCCTGAAATACCTGACAAAAGGAGTAAGACAAATGACTCTGAAGAAAACTGCTACAACACAAACGTTCATGCAAAGTTTCCAGTCACTAATATTTTCAAACCAATTAATCACTTACGCAGTATCACAAGAAAAAAAATAAAAATGACTTCAAATATTGAAATCTATATAAAAACTTGTCTCATGGTCTGAACACAATCAGTTGAAGACAACGAATATTTATTTAGATATAAATCGAAAGTCTAGATTTGACAATTGACTAAACCATTCTCCGTATGAAAAAGAAAACTTCATAATTAACAATAGGGAAATTGTACCATAAGGGAATGAGTTTTACCCCTGTGACAAATATGGGGTTGAGTTTCTAATTTTGATAATTAAAGGCCTAAGTTTTCACCTTTATGATAAATAAGGACAACCGTGTACTTTTCTGTCAATATCTTAACGGAGAATCTGCCAGCTGTTAATACCTACTTCAAACCAATTAAAACATGACACATGGATAATGTAAGCAACTTAAGCCCCATCCTAAGTTTTCGCCTTTGTGATAAATAAGGACAACCATGTAACTTTCTGTCAATTTCTTAACTGAGAATCTGCCAGCTGTTAATACCTACTTCAAACCAATTAAAACATGACAAATGGATATGTAAGCAACTTAAGCCCCATCAGTGTCTCATCAGCCCCATGTCAGCATCTCATTAGCTCCACATCAACGCAATCATGGCTGGGTCATGCCCAACCACCTCAACCACGACAGTAGCTTGGAGAGGACCCAACAACCCTGGCTGGAGATTGCATGGCTGAGCAGTCCAGCCATGGGTGGGCTGACATATAGCACTTATCCAGGGCTGATGAGACTTACGTTATTTACAGTTCCACGTGTCATGCTTTAATTGGTTTGACATGTGTATAATGAGAGCTGACAGATTCTCCCCTAAGAAATTGACTGAAAATTAGACGGTTGCCTTTAATTGTTGAAACTAAAAACTTAGCCCCTTGTAGGACAATTTCCCTTAACAGTAATTTATAAAGTGTCTTGTCACTCTAGCTTACCTTAGAAGCATCATTAGAATTCTGCAATTCCAGTCAATCAAATTAACCTGATACTTAGAATCTTTAAAGTTTTACAGCAACTGAACTAAATCTAATTGTATACTATCAACATTCATCTTTTGCCTTTCTCCAAAGATATATAGAAGGTGTCAAATAACAAATAAAATATCAATCTTGCAAGCATCATCCTGCTCAATTATATACCTTGTATCCATATTAGACTGTACAGAGGATTGCTCTGAAGATGGTTCTGAAGATGGTTCTGAATATGTATGAGAATCACTGGTATCATCTGAGGTTCCACTTGTACACACTGCTTCATCAGACAAAGCCGATGCAATTGAAAGGACTAGAATAGGCCTTGACAGCATCTGTAAGCATGGAAATATTTTAAATACTAAACAACCATAAGAACAGCCAATTTAAAGAGCTTGGAAAAGAAGAAATAGAAAGAAATTTAACATTCATAAAGGAGATAACAGATAATTGCCCCTGACTACCTCAACCACAGGAATATAATAATGCAGGTCATATGTATAATAACAGAAGATGTATTCCTATATTTATAGGTCTTGCAATAAAAAAGCAACTATAATGGTTTCAACTACTCCAAAGAGAAGAGAACAAACTTATTGTAACGTCCCACCCAAAATGCAAGGACGAAAGTGGAAAATTTTCCACTTTCGCCCTTGCATTTTGGGCAGGACATTACACTTACCGGTACAATTGATTTTACATTCATGAATTATGCAAAATCATAATTGTTTTAAAAAGTGCTACTGCCGACCATGAGGACCACAGTATCAGTTATAAAATTTTATATGAACCATCCAAATAAAATCTTTCCATATATGCAAGACTTACACGTTTTGAATGAATTGAAATGAGTTGATTGAGCATTTTGCATTATCAATAGGAATGAGTTCCAATATATATTGTTTTAACAGTACGCAATTGTACTGCACCTTTTTATTTTACTTTATAGTCTACACTATAGTCAGAATATTAAATTACCTTACACAAAAAAAAAAAAAAAAGAAAAAAAAAGAGGGGGATGAAGCATATAATTGAGATTTCCATATGCAAGGCTTACGTTCTGAGCTGCTTTTTAAATTAACAAAAAAATCAAACTAACCTGTATTTATTTATTTTTTTAATCGGTGATACACACAACCAATGGATCTTGAACACAAACCCTCTACCCTACACCACGTTTAATTGGGGAGGAAATGTATTTAAGCCAGAGCTCATTGGCGGCCAAAAATTACACCAATTTTTAAATGACAGTACCTAGAAAAATGTAGAGCAAAGAAATATATTGATGCACATGTATATATAAAACTTGACTAACAAGAAAATGATTAATTTACAATAATTTGAAACAAGTTAAAAACAAAATGAAAAGATACAATAAATACCATGTGCAAATTTATGCCACACATCAGTTGTAAATAAGGCATAAACTGCTTGTGCAATTCATGTAAAAGCAAAAAACCCAAAATTTGTGATCCAAAGAAAGGTTGCTTTGATTTGTTAAACACACTATGATATATATGATATTTATGCTCTCATATTTCTATATGTCTATATAAAGGGTGACCCATATGATTAAACCTTCATAAATTTGTAAAAGCAAACCTGCATGCCTTCCACCAAACTCTTGAAGGGAGCCCATCTCTGAATCCACTTAAATGGTGGATAGCAAAGAAGTTGCAGCGTCTGAAGACCACGCCATGCAAATGGACATTTGGCCATTGAAAACCTCCGTACTGTCTCTAATGCAAC
Organism: Corylus avellana; assembly: GCF_965113065.1. Lineage (NCBI taxonomy): Eukaryota > Viridiplantae > Streptophyta > Magnoliopsida > Fagales > Betulaceae > Corylus > Corylus avellana. Next base: position 19,430,333 of record NC_142497.1, read on the forward strand.
AAGTTTGAGTAAAAACAATGCTGAGTTACCAACTGCACCGTTTACAAATATACCATGGCTTACTGAAGCTATGTGCCTCAAAGGATTATGTAAAGCAGCTCTAGAGCGAGAAGCAATTAAACTTCTTTTAGACGCCTTTTTTGCAATTGAGACACTGGTCGCTTCAGAGCTTCTGCTTAACTTAGAACTTTGTAATGAGTCACCCATTGAGAAGATTTGATAAGAGCTCCCGTTTGCAGTCCACTAGTACTCTATAGAGTACTCAGAAGGACAAGAATGGTTAACCCATAAATTTACTTAAGCAGCTGGAACCCCTGGATGCATAAAAAAGAGTTACTTAAGCAAAGCACATCTCCGGATGGTAACTCCCCAGCCGTTAATCTTAATTAGTGAAGCACGTATGAATATCAACCAGCATGAAGCATTGACAAATAAGGAAATGCATAATGAAATAATTGTTTACATATAAATAGGCCGTCAACCATCTTCAAGTAAGGAAGATGCATCCATTCAATATCAAAGATATTACGGAAAGTGAGTTTCCTTTTCAAAAAGATTGCTTACCATCTATTGTCTATCCCTAATACATGTTTGCAAACTATAAATATTATATTTGCAATATAATATAACTAAAGCTGAAAATAAAAATTAAAAAAAGAATCCTTCCCTTAACAAATTAAAAGAAAGAACATTCTAAAAGGACAAAAAATAATACCATGCATAGAAAAGCACCGGCTGGTAATGAAAGTACAACACTGACATTCAAAGAGAATCTTTATTTATATTGTTTCCCTTAAAAGCCAGAAGCTAAGGAATAGGCTTGCTAATTTTTATTCTTTGTGAGAAAGAACAAATAAACAGAGTTGGCAATATCTTGTAGTAAGAGTAGTGACAGTAAATATCATCTTCAAAGCCCTCAAAAATCACGCTTCCATCTAATATGAAACCACTACCTTATTAGCATCTAAATAAGATGCCAATGAGCTTTAACTCAAATGGTACTTCCACCCTTTGTAGCAAGGTGGAGGGTGAGGTCATGGGTTCAACTCCCATCAGGTGCATGTGTGATTTACCAATAAACTGGAAAATGAGGAGCATACATGAGAAACACCACTGAATAAAATCTTCGAATCTAATGATTTGGTCGGTTATTGTAGCAGGCAATCTTCTAAAACACATCTTAAGTTCGCAGATAATACCAAAGAACTCGATACATAAGTAAAAATCAATTATCCCCTCAGTAGAATCCTCATTGGATTTCAACTTAGCAACAAAAATTAGGGTAATTAGGGTAAAAAGCTGTCATCGATTTCCTAATTTTTCAGAAAACATCTTAGGAGGAATTTTCTTGTTTTAAAAGAGCAAAAATCGTTTGATTTTCGCTCCAATATATTACTCCTATGAAATACTTCAGAAATGCAAAAGCAGTAGTACCTGAACATATTCCTATACTTTTTGGTAATATAAATTAAAAATAAATAAATAAATTAAATCATCACACAGTTAAAAAAAAAAAAAAAAAAAAAAAAAAACTAAATAGGGAGTAAAAATTACAATCACGTCACAAAGATTACAGGCATTTGATCGAAGTGCTCGAAATTTATCCACACAACATCGCGATAAAAGAAAAAGAAAGATTCACAATCTTTCTTTATTTTTTGTAATATCAGACTTATCAGTCAAGTTCGATTCACCAAATCGCGATGCTAATTTGCGATATAGAATTTTATACAACATTCATGGTTTAACAACTATACCGTGAACAATTACTAAGCATAATTCAACCAAAAAAAGAACGGATCATGTTCCTCAAAATCGTACGGATAAAACAGAAATTAGAATTGAAAAAAAAATTAAAATAAAATCACAGACCTGGAAATCTTCCGGTAAAATCTGAAAAGTCTGAGAAAGAAAGCTAAAAGGCTTTTTTGGTTCTTGCGTTTTCGACGAATTGGTTCGGTAGATTCTTGTTGTGGGAGTTAACCAGAAGCTTTTGAATTCAGAGTCTTCGTCTTATTCTTCTTCATAATCATATTCTTTAGTTCCATCACCGTAGGCGAGGTAGAAAATGAGAAGGGAAACGAACTGGCGGACGGAACGGAGGGCCCCAGCACGTGACACTTCGATATCGACAGGCGACAGCTATGTGTTTGGTAAATGTCTGAATCCTGAAGCTGATGCCCAATTTTCCCAAAACTTTATTAATAACTCAAAAATACTTTTAACTTACAAAAAAAAATACTTTTAATACGCTGAATATTTTTAGAAAACTTTTGTCAAAATATCTTACCGTTACAAGGGATAACATATTATTTATAAACAAAAAATAATAATGCGATCACATGAGCGGAACCGCCTTATGCCTTGGGGGGCTCGGTGATCCTTAAAAATTAATTTTTTAAAAAATATATATGTATTTTTTAAAAAATAAACCCTTAAAAATTAATTTTTGCCTGTCCAAATATTTGTTTTTTAAATTTTGTCTCTCCAAATTAAAAGTTTTAGTTCTGTCCTTAGGACCACCCTTAAGAAAAGAGAGGATGGTCGTCCAACCACAATAGTCTTTATTGAGGTGGTCGGGCAACTACCACAATAGACTAGAGGTTGTCCAGTTGTCTTATGGCCACCTCAGCCAGATTAGGGTGATCACATAGCTACCATTTTTCTCCATTGAGGATGACCATCTCAACCAAATCTAAGTGATCACATAGTCACACGACTCACACTTCTCTTCCATTGAGGGTGGCCGCCAATTACTCGCCTTTTTGTTTTTAATAATTAAGAAGTAAACTTTATATCTTCTTGTGTTTTTTCAAAATAAGGTGTACCCCTAAAATTTAAAAATATTTTTACAAATGTGAAGTTTACCAAAAAAACAAATCTAGTCTACTAAAAAATATTCCTCGTCTATATATATATATATATATATATATATATATATATAATGGTCAAAATTGCCTTTTTTTCTCTTTTCTTTTCTTTTTTTTTTTTTTTTTTTGTGTCAAATAAGCTTTTGATGGTCAAAAAGTGGGTAACTCGGTAGTCTTCAGATACTTTCTCGTAGACATTCAACATATGTCCAACAGCCATTGCAGTCTGATTTAAAAGAATTTGCTTTTCAAAAGAGGAGACTGTAAACAGCAAAAAAATAAATGATTTAACAATATTCCTCCCTAGCAATAGAAACCCATCTTAGACCACCATTGTTCTCAGCCTATTGAAGAAGAGAGCTGAACACCTCTACACATAATAAAATTTATAAAAAGATAAGGAGATAATAAAATCTCTTTGCCTAATATAATAAGAATGATATGCCATTTTGGCACGTCATGAATGATAACAGAGTAATACCTCCATAAAACTCTACTCTATTTTGTCATAAGCTTTGCTTTGTATGCATTGTACGTACGTATTGTAATATTGTTCATATGTAGCTAAACTATTGTTGGTACTTAGAATCTGTTTAGAATTGCGTTTGAAAAATAGAGCTTTTAAGTCAAAAAGAGCTTTTGCTCAAAAACTTTATTTTTAAGCTTTTGCCAAAAGTACGACCATTTTTACGCTTTTTGAACCCTTAAAAACACTTTTAATTTTTTTTATCAAACGAGTACTTTTTTCTTCAAACAAGCTTTTTGAGTATTAAAAGTACTTTTACGCTCTTCAAACACAATCTCAAACAGGCTCTTAAAGCATGTTTAGGATTGTATTTAAAAAATAAAGCTTTTAAGTTAAAAAATATTTTTTGACAAAAACTTTATTTTTAAGCTTTTGTCAAAAATGCACTTTGACTATTTTTTTGCTTTTTGAACCCTTAAAAGTGTTTTCAATTTTTTTATCAAATGTGTACTTTTTATTCAAACAGACTTTTTAAATGTTAAACGCATATCCAATCAGGCACTTACCCTTTCATGTATAATCGCAATTTGATTATGAGAAATGATGTGTGATAAGGACTTTCTTGACCCTATTAGCTAGCACTTAGATTATTTTATAAAAACATTACACAAGAAGTTTGGTCTGAAATCAGATATTTTGGATGGTTTTTTTTTTTTTTTGCTTTTGGGACAAGTGGGATATAAGTAGTATCAATAGACTCATTTAAACTTCCTAAACCCAAAAAACTCATTTAAATATGTACATATTAATAGAATGACAGAGTTTTCTTTCAAATTGGGTCGAATGAACTTCTTTCAACTCAGTCTATAAAAATGACATGTGTTATTTTTTTTAGGGGAAACTTCACTTACCCCCCTATACTTTCGCACTTTTTGCAGACACTCCCCCATTGTTCAAAAACTCTCAATTTGGTGTATCAAACTTTAGTTTTGTTCCAAATACCCCCTACCATTAGCTTTTGTAGTTAAATCAAACAGTAGATTTAATAAAAGACCTTTATACCCCTAATTTTTTTTAAAATTTCAAATTTACCCTTATTTATAAATAAAAAATTATTATTATAATTATTATATTAAAAAATAATTAAAAATATATATATAAAAAATGACCCATCGGGGGTCACTTGTGACCTGCCGGTGGGTCACAAAGTGACCCCCGGTGGTCGCAAGACCCACCGGTGGGTCACCTGGTGACCCTCCGGTCACCTGGGGGTCACAAAGAGGGTCACTATTTTTTTTAAAAAAAAATTAAATATATATATAATAATAATAATATGACTCGTGGGTCACAATACGGGTGGGTTAGATCCACCGGTAAACCCACGGGTCAGGATTTTTTTAAAAAATTAATAAAAAATAAGGGCAAAATTGAAATTTCCCACCCCTCCGTTAGGATTTTACAGAAAATCCTAACGGAAGGGGTAAAGTGAAAGGAAACGAAAGTTAGATACATCAAAGTGAGAGTTTTTGAACAATAGAGGGTGTCTACAAAAAGCGCAAAAGTATAGGAGGGTAAGTGAAGTTTTCCCTTTTTTTTAATAACATGTGAGATGCGCATGAGTTTTTAATATTATTTATTTTAACTTTGTCCCTACTATTAAAAAAACATATGTATCTCACGTATTCAAATGACACATGTCATTTTTATAAATTGAGTTCCTCCAACCCAGTTTAAAAGAAAACTTTGTCCTAAGAATGTGCAAAATAATTTTGACTATAAAATAAAATTAATTTTTGTATGTTTTGAGGGGGCATGGTTGCATATAGGAAATAAAATAAAAATATATAAAAACTGAAAAGACTATTATTATAAGGAAAAAAGAAAAAAGCTGATTGGGAAAGAAAATGAACTATTTGGACCGAGTGAACCATAGATGCCAGGTGGACGGCATATGGATGTGGTTAACATGCATGAGGTCCACGTGTAACTTTAACCATCTACAATTGCTCGCACCGTTGGAAAAAACAATCAGAAACACCAGAATAAAAGGATCACGCATCGAGGCAGTCGGACAACAATGGCGTCTTCTCTCAGCCCAGCGTTTGCCTACACGGTTGTGTACGTGAAGGACGTCGCCAAATCGGTGGCTTTCTATGCCAAAGCCTTCGGCCACAATGTTCGTCGCTTGGACGAATCCCACAGGTAGGAGTGGTTGTAGGAAAATTATACATATATATGATATCTAAACCGGTGATATATATCTATATACACAAATACAATGAGAGATTGAGATTCAAAATGTATTAATGGGTTTTGGATCTTTTGGTTGATGGCAGATGGGGGGAGCTGGAAAGCGGGCAGACGACGATAGCGTTTACTCCGGTGCACCAACACGAGACCGACGGCCTAACCGGCGCGGTCCAGATCCCTGAGTCCGGCAACAAGAGACAGCCAATTGAGGTTTGCTTTGCGTACGCGGATGTTGATGCTGCCTACAAGGTACGTACGTGCATGATTTGCATGAAAACTCTTTTTTTTAACTCTTTGGTGATTGATTTGTATTGTAACCGTTGATATTGGTGGGTTGGATGATCAGAGGGCGGTGGAGAGCGGTGCAGTGCCGGTGAGCGAGCCGGAGACGAAAGAATGGGGCCAGAAAGTTGGTTATGTGCGTGACATTGACGGTATTGTGGTGAGGATGGGAAGCCACGTGAACCCACCGAAACGAGACTGAGTGGAACCGAAAAATAAATCTATGAGTTGTGATGATGAACACACTAAAGAAGTACTTCGATATTTATTATGAATAATCAGACCCACAAAGAATTTTGTTTGTAAAAAGTTGTTGCTAATTGTGTAAAAGTCGTCGCGATGATGATGTGTTATTGCATGTCATCGGCTGATTGCTAATAAAGTCGTCGCTCCATATTTACTTGCTAGTTACCGTTGCCATTTCAATTAGTATAAACTAATTAAACAAATATAGTAAGAAAAAGAAACTTGGTGGAATGGCTTCCTCATTGAGCCTATGAAATCTATATGCATTCCAAGTATATATAACTCACGAAGCACAACTAGTAGTTGATTTTTATATATATAATCAATATCGACGTTTTAATCTCTCTAAGATATATGTTAAGATTTAAAAACAAAGAGTCAAAAGAGTCAACGCAAAAGGGGAAATGAAAGAAACAAAGATGATTGGGCCATTTCATTCAAGGCAACAAATATAATAAATATTAGGGAGGAATCCGAGTCGCTTGTTTTAGGTTGTCTACACATCTTGCAACGTTGAGGAGACCCCAGGTTTGAATAGAAACGAAGTCTCTATACCCTACTAGGATTTACCCCAAGCTACTCAATAGTACAGATGACATTAAAGTACCCAGCAAGAGCGCTTGTCATCAAACACTAAAAAAGCATTTTGAATACATAAAATTCCAAGTCATACAATTGAACATGCTGAGAATAATAAAACAACTAAATGAAGAGATGGGTGTGACAACTTCAACAGCATGCTACAAGGACCAACAAATTGCCTGGAGAAACCAGCCCCCTCCCCCCTACAAAATAACTTTTAAGACCTCTCTGGCACCCACAAGCACGAAGAAGCATATTGGTGGTCTGGCAGATCATAGCATTTCTTGTGATTTTCTCACACATCGGCTGACCTTTTTCTTGAAATCATCTCTCCTATCTCTCCATTCCTTCTGCAATAAGAGATGCAAACATGGATCTTCTATTAACTTATATGATACCAGACAATACAATTAAATCCTTTGGCTTTTATCTGTTTCAGAATATGATGTTCTACCAATAACAGGTATGAGGGGCAGATGAAAAGAACAGCAACAAGAACATGAAGTATACATAATGATATTCAAATAGGAATATGAAGTATACAGAATAATATGCATAAAGACCATGGTTTCCTAAACTTACAAGAACACAAGATGCAATTGTTGAGGACACCTTGTATACCTCGATTTGTAAAGAGTAATGCTACATACTACACTTTCATCTCATTAGGCTTATCAGCCCTTTAATTTTTTAATTTTTTATTTTTTTAAAAACAGTTGATTCAAAGGCTGATAGGCACTACCATGTGGCAGCCCAATGGGATGGAGGTGGGATATGTAGCATTACTCATTTGTAAATACTATTTTCACAAAATTAGTTTACCTGCAATCAGTACAGTACCATTTTGACACACATCAACATCACAGATATTAACATAACCCACGACTTGGGCAAACCATTTCTGGATCTTGAGCAATTGTACAACATTCTTTAATAGGTCTACCATCTGATTACATGGACTTGCTTTTCTCTAAAATTTTTAAAAGTTCTCTTACATCATCAAGATGACTAAAGAAATCAGTCGAGGCTTTCCTTCTCCTTCATTCACTAAATATTATCTATCATAAGCAGGTACTTTTTCCGTACATCCTTTGTATATATACTCTCTTGCCTCGCACAAACTCAACTCACTCAGATCCCAGTCAGATACAACATTTTACCCACCAAAGTCATTGAAGAAAATGTCAAATCTATTTCCAAGATCCTCTAAATGAGCACAGCACTCTTTGATGAGTTCTACCACCTACAGAAGCACACCATCTGAAAGGGTAAAATCATGAGATCAACCCATTTATTTCCTTCTTCATTCACTAAATGACATTTATCAAATGTTGGGTAAAATCAACTCATGAGAAGTTAGTCCCCTCCGTAGATGCTTGTAACCAACTACATTAATCCGCCCTTCCTAATGTATGACAAGCTTTAGCATTTTCTTCATTTGGTTCAACAGCTTTTCTGGTTAAAGGAAGGAATCTATCACAAGGCTGCCAACATTATGGAACTGAAACAATAAAGAGATTTATCTAACCAGAAATTACAATTGAACAATTTGGAACCATGCTTAAGAGTATACTTTCTATGTTCTAGGGGGCATTTTTACGTTTTTAATGATATCTCGATCACTTAAAAAAAATCGTTCAACATAATTTGCCGTTACAATAACTTTTATCATTTGCTCATTCACATATTACAAGTTATAAGTTTTTTAAGTTATCAATATAAAGAGAAAAATCAGTAGCCGATGATCACTTACTGCAGCTTCAACGTTTGCAGGGGATTCGTCATTAGGACCGGAAAGCATTGATATTATACTCAAAACTATACTTTCAACCTGCAACAGCAATATTAATACCTGTTAATGCAAGGCTATGGTAAAGATCATTCACAGTTAACTATAGAGTTCTAGGGTTGAAACTGGTACAGAGCTTCAACCCTCCGTTGAGCCAAGGGTTTAAGCCTCAAGTCTCATAATCTTTTGAGTTCATATAACAGAAAACTTATAAAATTGAAAGAAACCCAACAGGCTAAAGTTGTTTAGTTGAAGTGTCACATTGGGCTTTTCTCCAATCTTCTTTTAGGCACCTCTTTTTATGGGCCAGTTTCCACCTTCACATGACTGAATTAAACTCCAGGAAATTTAGAGGTTTTAAACCTCTAATCAGTCATCCATTACTAACACAACAAGGGAATATAATAGACAGAAAGGGAAACCAAATGTCACGAAAACAAGGAGAGAATCCTTTACTTAAGGCTGTGTTTGTTTCAAGAAAAATCAATTAAGAAAAATAAATCCCAAAATTCTCAACTGTCTACAGTTGGCTTGATGTAAAACTTCTATGAAGAAAAAAAAATCCAACACGCCAGAAAAATATAAGAAAATGTGCCGTGTAGGATTTTCTTTCAAAAACCATAAAATCTAAAGAACAAAAAACGTCTACCATGAAAAAATCTCACAATAAAACAAGCAAAGTTGAACCTTGAACATGTGCTCTATGGCATTCAACATGAGACTCAAAAGCATAAGCCTAGAGACCTTTAAGACCAAGCCACAAAATATTTTGTAACTCAATTCTAGGAATGCACTTTGGATAGGGGGTGGGCATTGATCCAATGGTCAGTCTTCACTAGATTTTGATGATCAACACGATGGGTAGGTCACTGGAAACTAGGCACTAAACCAAACCAATTGATGGCCAGTAACGAATGTCGGTGCAATGTGGTTAGACTGTTAGTTGAGCTCGATTTTTGGTTTTCAGCTTTTGTTTGACTGTTTGGGTGTCATATATATCTATTGTTTGGGTGTTATATATATCTATTACTTGTTTGGTATGTTTTGGTTTTTCTACACCTTTTGAGCTGGATAGTTTAGCCCAATTAAGTTTGCCCCAGCCTGCCCACTACCACCAATCACGGCCATTCCTGGACGAAAAAGCCCAAAATCCGCAACCACCACACCCAAGCTCGCCAATCAGAACCCACTACCACCCACAAACCACTCCATGGCCTCAGATAATCTACAACCATACCCCCATGGCAGGAGGACCAAACCTACTGCAAAAAACAATCCCATACTTGCCACCCACTGGAACTAATAACATCAACATAAATCTTTTTTTTTTAATAAGTAATTGCAAATTCATTAAAGCGCAAAGGTACAACCTAAGCACACAAGGAGTATACAAGAGAGAAGCCTAACTAGTACTGGAGAAAATATCTAAGAAAGCATGAAAGTTCAAAATACTACAATCTGAGGCAGCAACCCAGAGAAAGAGTCTAAAAGAATAAAGTCTTTAATTCCACTAAGATCCTCTCATGGTCTCCAGAGCTACGATCATTTCTTTCCATTCATAAACATTACATTAGCCAAAGCGGAATCATCCTCCAAACTACATCAAGCTAAAACCTACCTCCTGGCACTCTCCAACAAACAAAGAGATATTCCACCTTTCTAGGGATAAGCCAAACTAGACCCTACACTGCTGAAGATAATATTCTCCAGAGCACCTGCGATCTCACAGTGAAGTAGAAGATGATCTACTAACTCTCCATTCTTCTTCCACGCAACACCACTCAACCACAGTAATGTCTTTCCTTAGGTTGTCCATGGTAAGGATCTTCCCTAAGGCAGCCAACCAAGCAAAAAAACCACTCTCAAAGGAGCCTTATTCTGCCAAATACTTCTCCAAGAAGGGAAAGGAGTATTATCATGGGGAACACAAACCTTATAGTAAGATCTAACATCAAACGACTCACTCCGGGAAGGAATCCAACAAAGTCAATCATCACCGCCTGTCTCACTCTAATGGAATACAACAAAGTGAAGAGTGGGGTAAAGTGATCCATCTCCCAATCATGAGCCACTCGGAGAAAATTATTCCATTGATGGGAGGCACTACAAAGCTCCAAATGGTATGAAATAGTAGCGTCCTTAAAATGGGCAAATACTAAATAAGTTCGAAAAAGATGTCTTGAGATTGAGCCCCACACAAACATCATGCTAGAAACGAATTTTGGAGTCCTCCCCAATATAGCAAAGCAATAAGGCCATTGGGTCCTCAACCAGCATAAGAGAATGGAAAGGTAAAAGGAAAAAAAATGAAAACCAATACTTGTTGACAAGATCTGATGAGTATAGGCCAAGAGAATATGTATTGAGTCATCGAACAAGAGAAGGGGCTGATGAATGACAAGGGCATGACGAGATCTAGGATCAATGTTGATGAGTGATGAAAAGGAGAAGTGGAAAACTAACGAACTTGGTTGAAAGAAGGGGAAAGAAAAAGTCATTCGTTTTGTTATTGGGATTTTAATAGACACCAGTTAAGCCAGTTTTGTCGGACCCACCAACAACCAACCTGACAGCCTTCAATTTCTCAATGTTAGAAACCAAATCTCTCCGCTGGACTGTCAGAAACCAACCAACAACATTGGTTGATTTTAGGTCAGTGGCATCATGGAGGTTGGATTTCAAGTCGGATGCTCAACCCCACTTCAAATGAGAAATTTAATTGTGTAGCTGACAACATCTGAAGTTAAACAAAGGTGTTACAGGATTTGGTCACTGTCCATTCCATTGCAATGTAGCTCTACATTCTGAATGGCCTCATTATTTAAGATTATGATTTCAACTGTTATCATTATTAATAATAATGCACAAATTGCAAGGTAAATCCAAAACACTTGCACTTTCCTGTCAAGTCCATAACATGTATACAGCCAAGCCACTGACTGAATCTCAATATAATAATTAACTCAATAATATTTAGTTCTGAGTAATAATTAATTTTGTATGCCTATATTAATTTATTGACACACTATAAGTGCTACTCTTTGTAAAGTGTTCTCCCCCCTTCCCCCACAAAAAAAAAGGGGGGGATTCAGACCAGTATATTCACATCTTCACTAAAACCCAAAATGAACTCTTACAGTTTTGATATATATTTAACGAACTGTTCAACATTTACTTCAGAATATTGACTTCGCACAATCTTTCCCAACCCTAAAGTTGGAAAGTGAAGACTTCCAAGTTCAGAATCACCAACTTCATACAATGGAAGCAAGAGAGAAATACTAGTTTGAAATTCAATGACATACCGTATGGACCGGTGTCCAGCGCTCACTTGCAAGCTCATAACCATTTGGGTCGTCCCCAGGAGGATGAAGAATTGATATACAAACACGGCCATCGGGATAAACTGAATTAGCAGCAAATAAATCAGTTTCATGCAGTATGCCACTAATAGGAGACAAATATCAAAAGTAACCAACCGTTAGGATGCCATATATCCGAGGTAAACTTCACTGTCGGAGGGCTGTTTGGGTAGTTGGATGGAAAGCTCATAATGGCATTGAAAAAACCCCCCTCACTGTAATCATGTAATGTGTTATAATCATAATAATGAAACCATTTTTTGCTTTAAACCCTAGATTGAATATCAACAAGATGACTATAACATGTATCTTTGCTCTATTCAATAGAAAAAATATTAGTGTAGATATATCAAAAGCCACATTCTAGGAACTAACCCTTCAACCAATGTTAAATACCTGTGCATGCTTTGATCAAAAGCAAAAAACTCAACAAAAAATCAAGTAGCAGTAGATACATCCCTGGACTTAAAAGCCACAGAACAAATATAGGCAAAGTATCAGTCTTTACGACCAAACAAATTAGAAGTCTGGTTCTTTGGACTATAGGCAAAGTATCAGCCTTTATGACCAACCAAATTAAAAGCTTGGCTCTTTGGGTTTTCCTAAGAATGATAATCAGTTTCTTCATTCTCTTCCTTCATCTTTTTAAAGAACCGATGTGTAACATATCCTTTCAAAATATGAAACTTGAACAACTCCAACCCAAACCTTCATTGAGAAACTGTCAGAAACAAAAATAAACAGAATTTCTGTTACAGTCTAGCAACAAGCTGAGAGTAGGCCGTCTTGTGTTTCCTTCTATTAACTTTTCTTCTTCCAAGAATTACTAATTTGAAACAATATCTCAATTCAACCATTAATGAATAACCCTTAGAGAACACATCAATTCAGAAAGACTCCGCAATCACCAAAGACCCAATTAATCCAATCAATTCCAAAACCCCAATAGCTATTCAAATACACAAACTTTCCCAAAAATCACAATCCCAGCCCTTGATCCACACCCCCACCCATAAAGACTCAACAAAGAAAACCCAATTAGTGATCCAAAAAGCACAAGATTTATGCTTACAAAGAACAATTTAAAGCACGTACTAAAGAGTATCTGGCGGTCCAATAATCGTTACGCTCCATTCAAAGATATTGGTCTCATCGACCAGACCCGCAGAGAACCCGTCGACCGGGTTCTTGCAAAGATCTGCACCACACAACAAGATCAATCAGAAACCGGCTCACAATCCATCCCTTCCAAAAAAGAAAACCTACATCAAATTCCGCTAGACATAGAAAAAGACCAACAGAAATTCCCATACCTTTGAGCTGCTTTTGAAGGAGGAGACTCGCCTGGGAAGCCATGAGAGATAGAAGGCTCCGAGGAGAGAGAGAAGGAAAGAGGGGAGCTGATTAGCTCAACGATTGCCAAGGCAAAGAGAGAAAAAGAGAGATTGAATAGTGGAGACGTGCCGTGTATTTATAGATAGAGAGAGAAGGTTCGGCTATGCGTGGGAGAAGTCTTTAAGATTTCTACGGGGCTGCTTTGTTACAGTCGGTGTCCCAGCCTATACCTGCTTGCCACGTAGGAGAGGATGTAGTGGGATGCTTGGCACTCGAAAAAAGGTTCTAGTACTTTCTTGGCTGTACTGCGGATTTTACCATTCCGATTGTGGAAACCACTTAAGACTTGTTTGGCAAACCATTTTAACCTAGTATATATATTTTTTTTATTCAAAGCGAGGGAAGGAGAAAGGGAATTACAAGAAAATAAAAAACAAAGACGACATAAAGACGACATAACCTTTTAAAGAACAGTCGAAAATGAGTCAAATGAATGACCCGGAAAAAGAAACAGCCAATAAAATCTTTAATATATGGCAAGATTTCGTAAATGAAACAAAACTCATCAAAGTTATCATTACGATTATCAGTGGTCGGAAAAAGAAACCAAATCCGACCATAAGTAGTCGATAAAGAGAGGAAGAACTCTGTCAAAAAAAACGAAAAAGCGGCCAGGAAATAAAAACACAAATAACGAAAAATTACAAGAAAAAATAAAAGAAAAGCAAATAAAATCTCGGTGTTGTTGCGTTTTAAATAAAAGAAAATCATTTTAATGTGGTGGAAAAAAATTCACATGGAATAAAATTTTAAATTTTTTATATTGAAGAATAAAAAAAAAATCATTTTGTAGTGATTTTTTTATTTAAATAATAATAAAAAGTGAAAAAAAAAATGAAAATATCTAAGTGAAAAGAAAATTTATTTTGTAGTGATTTTTCTATATAGTGGAAAAATAAAATAAAATAAATCTAATGCATGAAATTGATAAATGATTTGCCAAACACTCCTCTATTCTAAAGTCCTGGCGGTGAATTAGAGCTTCTCCACCCACGATTTGGCGGTGGGGTCGACCAAAATACCTTGAAGTCCCAACGCGCCGACTATTCCCATCCCACCCAAACAGACTTAGAGCATTCCCAATGGAGGAGCCATATTTTTATATAAAATGGCTCTTCAAAACTCACTTTTATCTAGTTTAGCTAAGCCATTTTTAAATGTCTCTGCATCCGATTAGTTATATTTCTATATATTCTATTAAAATATTATTAAAAGTAAGAAAAGTTTTTGGGAAAAAGAGAACATGCAGAGAAAAAGTAGGAAACGATTTGGGAAAAAGATAAAACAGGTGAGAGAAACAATAAAAGATAAATGGCTCCCTTAAAAAGTGCTGCTACATTTAACTTTTTTTTTTAACTCTTTTAATCAAATATCCATTTTACATTTATTTTTGGCTCATCCAATGTAGGAGGTTTTTTGAACATTTGAAGAGCCATTCTAGATAAAAGTAGCATTTGGCTCTTCCATTGGGAATGCTCTTACATTGGTTGGTTTCGATACTCATCGAATTAGGATTTGGTGACTTCAAAACTTTTGATAGCGAAAGTGATAGACTAGCTATACATTAAGGGCTTGGTTAGTCCGATTTCATTAAGATCTATTGAAAAACAGATTTTATCTCGATCAAGCGAACACCCCGTTTCAACTCGGTGTTGCTCGGAACTTCTATGAACGTCAATGTGTTCTCAACATCTCAATAGAACAGCTCCACCGTGAGGGGCTCCGGGGGTGGTCCGACGATTCCGTGATTCTGCCATGGTTGATGGCAGCCGGCCACCAATTGCAATTCTTTTCCTGATTAGCAGGTCACATGTATAGGACCAACTGGGGAATTGGTCATGGTATAAAAGATATTTTAGAGGTTCATGAAGGTCTATTTATAGGTTAGGGCCATAAAGGCCTATATGAGATCCTAACAACATCATGGCATGCTCAATTATCTATTAACCTAGCAATGTTAGGTTCTTTAACCATTGTTGTAGCTCACCATATTTATTCGATGCCCCTTTATCCATATCTACCGACGCGGGGAAAGTGAGGAAGAAACAGATGTAGAAATAGAAAAAACTTCCGAAACAAAGGGGACTAAACATGAACAAGAGGAATCCACTGAAGAAGATCCTTCTCCTTCTTTTTTTTTAGAAGAAAATAAGGATCCGGACAAAATTGATGAAACGGAAGAGATCCGAATGATGGAAAGGAAAAAACAAAAGATGAACTCCACTTTAAAGAGACGCTATAAAAATAGACCCATTTATGAAACTTTTTATCTAGATGGGAATCAAGAAAATTCGAAGTTAGAAATATTTAAAGATAAAAAGGATAAAGAAATATTCTGGTTTGAAAAACCTCTTGTTACTACTCTTTTCAACTATAAACAATGGAATCGCCCATTTTGATATATAAAAAATAATTGAGTTGACATGTATGTAAAAATATGAACTGTCACAATTTTTTTTCACACATGTTTATAATTTATAATAGAATATATTTCTAATATAACTTATATAACTTAACTTATAAATTGAAAAAAGAAAATTAAAATTAATAAAAAGATTAATACATAAGATAAATACAGTAAGAGATAAGAAGAAATTCGGCAACCCCTCTCAGACGAGCTAGGACACGAGTAGAGGCTATTACTATGAATTTTTTTCCCTTTTTTTTTTGGGTAAAATTTATATATATATATATATATATATATATATATATATATATATATATATTGTGTGGAGATGGACAAAAAAAAAAAAAAGTGTGTGAGAATAAAACCAAATATTTCTCATTTTGCTTACACTCCAATGCATCTTTGCAAGCCTTCTGATCAATAATAGGCAAGGTGTTTGCTCTCCTTCTTGCTTTCCCTGTGTTATTTTCTTATTTAATATTGCTAATCATAAAAATGCAGATATGCTATAATTGGCACATAACCTTTTAAAAGTAACGTTTAAGAGAACTTGCATTAATTTTTTTTTTTTTTTTCTGCTTCATGAGGCGTGATTCGCCGATGAACTTCAAATGTTGTGTTAAATGGTCTTTCTAATGGTATTATTGTTTGTTGGGTTAGTATGTGATATTACTTCCTTAGTCATGCTTTAGTCTATGACTTTGTTTTTTCTTCTTTCTTTTTGGTTAATTTATGTTTCTTTTATCTATGTAATAATTTGTAGGCATAAATGGCTTGAATATGAGTTTCAGGTTGCAACAATTGCATAAACATTTTTCTGATGTTCTGGATTTTCCTTCCCTGTTTAGGGTTTCCCTTGCAGACTTTGTCATTGTTATCTGTAGTTTTAGAATAATTCTTAAAAAATTTATTTCTCATGATATAACCCACAATAGAATTGTTATTACCATTGTTATGTGAATGTAACGACATTTATTTTTTTGGTGGAAAATGTAGAACAATATATTTCTACTGTAGTTACATGATTAATAATGAGCAAATTATATTTGTGTTGATTATTTGAATACCTATATTTTTGTGTTTTTTTTTTTTTGTAATTAAATTGGGAAAGGGATACAAGTGATCAAAATACCGAAAATGGGCTCTCCTATAACAAACCCAAAAATTAAAATTAAAAAAAAAAAGAAAAAAAAAAAGACAAGTTGTTGAGGTGCAACAATGCTACTCTGCTCACTTGGATGGTTCTTAGGACATGCATTGCGGGATGCGATTTTGAATGCCATAAAAGGCTTTAGCTTCCCTCAGTGAATACTAATTGATTTTTAGATGTGATGGTTAAAGGCCTGATCTAATACAAGTACACAAACCACAATAAGAAATGGGCCAAACAAATGAATTGGTCATCTCTAAGAGACAACACAAAGCAATTTTAAAAGCAAAATGAACACAAAAAGAGACACAAACCTCAAAAGGTTCACATACCCTAATTACAGGTGAAGGAACCTCAAAAGGTCCAAACCCATCTGCATCGCGCCACGGAACAACGTCAACCACCCCGAAGGAAGTTAGCACAGAAGAGGCACAATCAAGATCCAAATCTGGAGCTAAAGAAACAATAGTGCCAGTCTCCTCTACAAAAATAATCCTAAAGAAGAAAGGGAGAATAAAACTCACAAAATCCAAACAAAACAATAGGAAATACATGGAAACAAAGGAAAAAACGAAAAAGCAAAAATAACAAGCGAAAATACAACAAAAAAACATACAAACAGTAGTGTCGATAGTGAAAAAGGTAGAGGAGCGGCCAAAGAAGCCCGCTATCCAGGGTGTGGGGAACAAGCTCCGACGCGTGAGATCCATGCTCGAGCGTGTAGGTCTCACACTTCAGCATGTGAACAGTAGATGGTCGAGCGCAAGGAGGCGGTGAGGAGATAGGAGGCCATTAATGACGGTGTACTGGCCCTCGAAGACAGAGACGGAGGGAGGGGGGGACCAGGGTGGGCCATGGTCCCCCCCAAATAAGGAAGAAAAAAAAAATTATAAGTAAAAACAAAAAAAAAAATAATAATAATAAATAAAAATTAAAGTAATGTTTTAAGTTTAATTAGTCATTTGGCCCCCCTCCAAAAAAAAAAAAAAAAAAAAAAAAAAGCCCTATTTTTAGATTTTTTGGCCATATCCAATAAAAAATTTTGGCCTTATTCGTAATTTTTTTGGGTCATACCCATTAAGTTTTTTTATTTTTCATCCTTACTTTCAAATGTCTATTTTTTTGCCCTTACTTTCAAATGCTCACTTTTTTTGGCCCTTACAATAGTCTTTAGTTCATAAAAAACAACCAAAATAATTTTTTTTTAATAAAAAAATTCTAAAGAACCGAAAAAAAAAATTTTGGTTGGCCCCCTCCCATAACATTTCTTGGCTCCGTCCCTGCTCGAAGACCTGAGTCAACCTGACGAAATTAGATCAAGTTTTAAAGAAAACCCATCTATGAACCAAGGCATATCTAGGTTGCAGAGTGGAGGACAGTGAGTGGTGAGTGGCAGTGATCTAAATGGAGAAAGAGGCGAGCAACCCTGGGCAGCGGAGTGGTGGTCGGCGGAAGGTGGTGAAAAAACATTGTGTAGGAGGACGAAAAAGAAGCGAAAAAGCCATGAGATAAACACCAAACAAAGAGAAAAGAGAAGGAAATGGGAGGAGGGAAAGAGGAAGAACCTTACCTCCTCCCCATACATCCACATAAACGGTGGTAAAAAGCCTCACAAGGAGGTATAGGGTTTTCTCTACCTACGGTGGATGAGCTAAATGAGAGAGGGTTTTTTTTTTGTATTTTTGTATCTCAGTATTGATTATGTGTGTTTATTAGGTGAAAAAATGGGTATGCTGATTAGTATACCCATTTTGTTTTTATTTAAAAATAAATTTAATGTCATTTACCAAGTAAACGACATTAATATTATTAATGTATTAATAAACGATGTCAATGAATTTACGTCGGTTGGTAAGAAATGACGCAAACTTCAAGTCGTTTGTGATAAACGACATTAAAATACTAAGTCATTTAAATAAACGATGTAACATTTTAGTAGGAGTGAAAAGACGGTTATGGTTAATGGTTATTGGCTAAAATTGCTAACCGTACGGTTAATAAAATCCGCTAACCACCTTCGCTAACTGTATAGGCGGTTAGCGATTAGTAACTCTAATAACCATTCACCGCTTTTTAAAAGAAAAAATTATAAAATTATAATTAAAAAAAACATCAGAACGATGTCGTTTCTTTGGTAATGTAATACGATAATATCATACAATATACAACATCGTTTATATATATAGGCGGTTAACGGTTAGAAGTTTTGAAAAAACCTAAAACCGCTAACTGTAACCGCCTATGCGGTTAGCAGTTTTTCCTAACTGCTTTCAAAAGCGGTAAGCGGACGATTATTTTCACCACAGACGACGTAAACCAAGAAATAACGTAAATCAATTTTTTATTTTGGGAAAAATACATTTTACTCCTGAATTATTCATTCATTTGCACTTTGACCTCCAATGTTTAAAAAGTGACACTTGACCCCCCAAACTTCCAAATTGTTGCAATTCGACCATTTTGATTTTTTTTTTTTCCCAAAATGCAATCATCCCAAGTTAATAAAAAAAATTAAAAATTAAGGAGTGTCCGGTCCCTAGGCCCAATTGGGGTGGCCGGCCACCCCTTAATTTTTTAATTTTTTAATTTTTTTTTTTTAAAAAAAATTAAGAGGTGTTTGGTCTGAGGGTGGCTTTGGCCACCCCTAAACCCAACTGGAGTAGCGGGCCACCCCTTAAGGTCTATTTTATTTTTTCTAATGAGTTCATGCATTAGAGGACAACATTTCACGTAAGAAAAAAAAAAAAAAAAAAAAGAAAAAAAAAAAACCCCAACTTGCTTGCTCTTTCATTGTACATTCATTTCTTTCTCTGCATCAAATTCTTTGTGTGAAAATGGCAAGAGAGGCAGACACCAGAATAATGCAGGCAGGAGAGGCTCCGTCAGTAAGCGGCGTTATCACCATAAACGAATGTACTGAATTGCCCCCTATGGTCAATTCACAAGGCATGTGGAGCTACATT
Source organism: Corylus avellana (assembly GCF_965113065.1). Lineage (NCBI taxonomy): Eukaryota > Viridiplantae > Streptophyta > Magnoliopsida > Fagales > Betulaceae > Corylus > Corylus avellana. The sequence goes on from NC_142497.1 coordinate 19,450,095, forward strand.
CGTTTTGGGACTGTGCCGGCTACGTTGCCACTGATTGAGCTACAGATGGCTGTCATTTTCACCCTCACTTGTTAGGCCAAGTGAAACTAAGAAGAATGTGACTGAAGGAGGAAACATTATCCATAAATACTACCATTTATAACAGTAGAACAATGTATAACTCAATCTCCGGTCCTTGTTTGCCTTCTTGAGTTCCTCAAAATTCTGAATTCTGAATTGGGTTGATTAGCCATATCTGCAGCACTAGTACGTAAGCGATGTCTTAAGCCTAACAGTTACTGTCGGTGCCGGCTTGATTAGAACTAAGGCAAGGTAGTGTGCTCGCCTCTGTAGATTTGGGAGCGGACATCATCTATCTTATCGTCATTGTATTTGTAATTCGATAGGAAATGTTTTGGGTAATCAGGTAAACACCAAAAGGTAGGCATGTCAAAGACACGTACATTCATGCCATCGTGCTAATGCTCCTTGGCGTCGCGTTGCTTTCTAATGTGTTTGGTCAGTCTATAATCTTCGGACCTCTTATTCTCTGTTTGGCAATACCAGATGGCCGGACCGCCTCTAGGATCAACCATTGTCAACAAGTTCAACTGCCTCATTTCAGATTTGTTTATGCCGCTCTTCGTGACTACTTGTGCGATGAGAACAAATTAGAGTTTTATCAAATTCGATAATAGGTTCATCACAATCTATGGAATCCTCATTGTTTTGACTTTTTTGGCCAAATTGGTGGCTTGTTTGGTTCCTCCCTTGTGCTACAAAATGCCGTTAAATGATGCTCTCACTCACTCTCTTATTGAGTTGCAAAGGTGTACTCCAACTTTTTTACCATACTGTTCTCAACGATATCCAGGTGACTATTTTTTTTTTCTCCCCTTGGAAAAATAGAATACTTTGTATTCTTGAATATGGTCACCCTGATGGTTTTCTCCAACATTTTTTTTTTTTTTTAAGTGCTGGCCATAACAGACCAGGTGTTCGGGTTGTCATGTGTTAGCATCCTAGTGACCGCAATCTTCATGCCACTCTGTTCATGTACCATCATTCTACAAAATATGTAGGTTACAAGGAAAGGAATATTATGCATTATAGAAGCAATGTGGAGCTTAGAGTCCTAGTGTGCATTCACAGGCAAGATGACATTGCTGTTGTAACAAAACTACTCAAAGTCTCATGCCCATCTAGAGAAAGGCCTCTTGCTGTTTATGTGATTCACCTTATCGAGTTAATTGGTCGGGCCTCTCCGATGTTTATTTCCCACCAAATGTAGAAAAAGACTATGACCAATAGTTTCTATTCCGAGAATGTCATTCTCAAATTCACTCACTTTTCGTAAGTGTGTTCAATTCAATCAGCTTTAGACATTAAGAAAATAAATTAGGGAAAAATTCACTTTACCCCCCTGAAGTTTTAGGAATTTTTCAATTTAAACCCTAAAGTTTAAAAAGTGGCAATGTACCCCCTCAATGTTTCAAAAATTTTCAATTTAAACTTTCCGTTAATAATTTCTGTTAAATTTGACGGAAATCTCTAAAATTACATAATTACCCTCAGGCTTTTTTAAAAAAAATTTCCGTCCAATTTAACGGAAATTGTAACAGAAGGTTTAAATTGAAAATTTTTGAAACATTTGGAGGGTACATTGCCACTTTTTAAACTTTGGGGTTCAAATTAAAAAACCCCTGAAACTTCAGGGGGTAAAGTGGATTTTCCCCAATAAATTATTTATTTTAGTTCAACTAACTCTATGTGTTAACAGAGAGAGAAATGTTATATACCACATTTTTATCTTACAACTATTCTACAATGTTGATGTGGTAGTGTGTGTATATATTAATAAGGACTGATCTAAGATTCAGTTGAGACTGCCACATTAATACTGTATGATTATTATGAAATAAAAATGTGGTTTCTAGGTTATTCTAATAGAACATGTACTTGTTTATCCATAATCCTTCGAGAATAATCTTGATTAGTTAAGGCTCATTTTAGTATTAAAATGTTTTGTTTTTTTTTTTTTGTTTTTTGCAATGGGTTTGACATTCACAAAATATACAACACATATCATGTGAAACCTCATAAGTGGGTGGAATATAAAAGAATTCATGGTTGCTAAGTCTCATGTTTATTTTTTATTAGAGAAAACTGAATTTTATAAGTAATTTTAACGAGTTCCAATAGCAGCTTGACAAATCATTTTAGAGTCAATGCCCTTCTAGCAAGCTTGGGTGGAAAATCTTAAGAAATGAAATGTTTCTTTGGGTTGAAGTTGTGTTAGATTTTATTTAAAATAAATAAATAAAATCATTTGTTTTGGGTATTTCAAATCATTATGGAATATATGTTATTTACAAAAGTTTTATGTGCATTTAATTTGAAAGATTTTCATATTTTATGTTAATCGTAAAATTTGGAGTGAAAACCAAAATTTTGAAGTGTTAGGAAGAAAAGTTTTGTCACACTTTAACTAGATACAAAGAAGTTAACTAGTTTATAAAGAATCTTCCACACCTTAACAATACATTGGGTGATGAAGAAGAGAGCTAGTTGCTCAGGTCACGAGCACATGCAATGGGCTTTGAGCTTTATGAGAAGTACTTTGCACGATCAATTAAGTTGATGCATCAATGCCTTATACAAAAACCCGAGAGCCACGGTAGAACGAGCTAACCATTTTATGTGCAAAGTTAAAAGAAAATATGAGCGTTTATAGCCATTGCAAGGAATTAATATGGTATTTAAAATATCTATTAAGTTGGATTTAGTGATTACAATTTTTTTGGACCATTAAATATTTCCAAAATCATTATGAATATTATGACCATTTGGTTATACACAAAGACACGCAAGCAAAATAGCTTTAATATTGTCCTCTACAAATTTCTTTTATGCAATTATCATTTTAAGGGGTGTTTTAGTTCACTCTAGAAAATGCTAATTTTAGAGTGACTATAGGGCTTCTTTCTATCCTATCAAATTTTTTTGTAAAAACCCTTTTAACATTTTAGAAAAGAGGACAAAATAAATTATTGCCTTCACAATTTTCCCTAATTTATTCCATAATTTTTTTCCAACAAGTTGTACGGGTCAAGTGTCTTTAAATAAACAAATTTCTTTCTAGCCTCTATCCCTCCCAGATATTCTTGTTTGTAGAAGGAAATTCTCAAAATCAGAAGTATATATATATATATATGGGGGATATTCAGGCCCAACTTCTCGTCTCTTTACTCCTCCCGGGCTTCACATGTCGGATCTCACTTTGGAGAATGACCCAAATCATGAATCAGTCATATATATATATATATATATATATATATATAAATCCTTCTCAAAGTATTACCACTCTACTCTTAATTATCAATTGCAACAATTTACTCATCATACTGCTAAAACAATGTACATCATGCTAACAAAATAACGAAATTAACCTTATAAAACTTTTAATAAAAAAAAATAAAAAACCAAAAATACCCTTAAATTTTTTTTAAAAAATAATAATAATTTTTTTTTTTTTAATTTTAATAAAATTTGAAATATATAATAGTTTGAAGATGTTCCGTAGACTTTACCCATATATTTTCATATTGCCGTTAAAAAAACAAAAGAAGGAGAATTTGGGTGCCCAAAATCCTTGTTGAAGGGTGGTTCGAAGTTGAAACCAAAAGTAGGGGGAAAGTTGGGGTGCCCAAAATAAAGCAAACAACACGTGATGGTCGCAGTGATGCTTTTGGAGCATTAAAAGTTGGGATTTTTCGAGAAAAGAACCAAGTTTGGACCTCTTCACTCTGCACAAACGTCACAAACAAGGCGTCCTTTTCCCCATAAGATATTCCCCAAAGATTCGCTCCCCATATAATTCTTCTGGTGGTGCATGAGAAATTTTGCCAAGAACAAGAACAAGAACAAAAAAGAAAACGTAGAAATTAAAAGGAAACAAGTAAAAGCAAGCGATTAACATACGCTAAACAAACCCCAAAATCCAAATGTTACATACATTCATGCTCCAATACAACATAAGACACAGCAAAGTGTAAAAAAGACGAGGAAAATGAACCCAATCAAACCGACTTATTTTTTTTTTCCCCAGATTCAAACAAAGACCGTGAAGACATGGAGAATGATGGGCTCTAGTGGCAGAAGATGATCTTCAGCTCACGTGGTGACGAGCACTGGTGCATGAGAGTTGGGCTATCGTGCGCATATGTAAACGTGGCAGGGCAAGCGTGCTTGAAGAACTCAGAGAAGCTCGAAGCCCTACAAGTCTGCGGACTATTGTAGTGGTTCCTACAGCACAGCTCGTCCGTACCAAACGCCTCGCACCCACTCTTGCACGCCACGACGGGGCCGTGACCCGGCGGTGACCGTACCTGCAACCTGTCGGGACACGTGGCGAGGAGGTTGGCGCGACAGCCGACTACGGGGCAGTGGCCCTTGCCCTCGTGGGGGGTCACGGACAAGGGCACGTTAAAACCATCGACGAGGCTGACACCGTAGGAGGAGAGGTCGTTCGGGCCGTGGTGGAGGGTGTACTGAACCAGCGTGGCGGGGGTGGCGCCGCCTAGGCCGCCGCACTCGAGCCGGCCGCCGCAGTCGCCGGTGACGCAGGAGAAACGGTTGTTGGCGTAGTTACACCCGGTGCGAGCCCAGACACGGCCCGACCAGTGTTGGGTCGGAGCGGGGAAGGAGCGGTGGGTGAGGGAGTTGAGCGCGAAGCCGCCGCGCTCGAGGACGGCGTGGCCGGAGTTCGGCTGGATGGCCGGCCAAACCGTGAAGGGGCAGTTGTTGACCAGGGTAAGGATAAACTCTGCCTGCGTAGCTGTGGTGAGGGTGCACAGGACAAGAAATGTGGCGGCTAGGAAGAGAGTGGAAGCCATTATTGTGAGACTTTGGAGTGTGAGAGTAGGTAAAGGGTTTGCCTGTGGTTTTATAGGCCTGAAGGAGAGAGAAAGATGTGTTTAGAGCACTATTTTTTTTAAAAAAAAATTTTATTTTGATGAGATAATTTGATTAATTAAAAAACTGATGTTCAACCTTATCACTTTGATTTTGGTGAGATAATATGAAAGCAAGTAGTAAAGCAACTAAAGGACTAAAGGTATAATCACTTTTTGTGGCAAAGTTTTTCGTACAAGTTAGATTACAGACGAGGTCTAATTTAACTTGTACAAGTTTTTCTCATTTTAAATAAGAAAAATAAGGAGAAGAAGGTGATATTTTCTCCTCCTCTCTCTCACGCCTCCTCTCTCAAGCCTTTAGGAAAAGTATATTATAAGTCCTTATATTAACGCCTTAAAATTAAAAATTTTTAGGTGGTTTTTTTTTTTGGAAATTAACTTATTGGGTCAATTGAAACTACAATAAATTCTCTATCGTTAAAATTTTTTAACAGCGGTTAAAACCACTCAAAATTCTCCATTTTACCTGATTAAAATATTAATTTTTTTATTAATTTAATTTAAAATTTTAAATATAAAAATTTTAAAAAAAAAATTGAGCCACCCCAAACCACCCAAAGGGTGGCTTGAGCGGGCCACTCCATACTACCTAGGGGTGGCCGCAAGCCTCCACGATCAACTAAGTTGTTGCATCAATGCCTCCATGCAAAAACTTGAGAGCTTCGGTAAATGGAACTAGCTTTTTGTGCAAAATTAAAAGAAAATTTGAGTGTTTTATAGTTAGGGCTGTAATCGAGTCGAGCTTTAAGATTTTAAGACTGGCTCGTTTACGAAGATGTTTATTCGAGCCGAATTCGAGTTTGAGCTGAACTATGAAATGTGTGTTCAAACTTGGCTCGTTTAAAGTTCGGGCAAATTCGAGCTCGAGTTCATTGAGAATGCTATTCAAGTCGAACCGAGCTCAACTTGAACTCGAACTAAGCTATTAAATTCTTTAATGTATGATCTGAGCATAGTTCAAGCCCGAATTTTAAAATAACTTCTAGACATTTATTTATAGTATAAATATAAATATTAAGTAATTTATATTACATTTATTACTTAATTACTAATATACATACTTAAATTTATATAACTAATTTTTAGTAATATATATATATATATATATATGAACGAGTTAACGAGTCGGGCAAACGAACCGGTCGAGCTTTAAACGAGCTAAGCTTGTAAGCTCATACCGAGTTTTTTTTCGAATAAGTCAGGTATGTATCATTTATTAGTCGAGCAGGTTTCTACAGAAACAAGCGAGTTTGTACAATATCGAGCGAATTGTCAAACAGACTAATTTATTTATATCCCTATTTATAACAATGGGAAGGAATTAATATGCTATTTAAAACGTCTATTAAGGGTTACGATTTAATCAGCGTTGTAGGGTTGTTCAAAGTTGAAACCAAAAGTGGGCGAAAGTTGCGGTGCCCAAAATAAAGCAAACAACGCCTGATAGTCGCGGTGAAGCTTTTGGAATTTTCGAGAAAAGAACCAAAGCATAGGCCTTCGCTGACCAGACTTGGACGGTTGGACCTCTTCACTCAGCACAAACATCGCAATCAAGGCATCCTTTTCCCCATAAGATATTCTCCATCAATCTCTTTATATTTAACATTTCTATAAATTTTTTAACAAAATTCATAAAAAATATCATTTGTCAAATTTTTTATCTAAAATTAAATTTAATATTTATTTGAACTCATCTTCAAATATTAACGACACCAAAAGTAAAAATTATTTATTAATATTTACTTTAACTCATCTCCAAATATTAAAGACACTAAAAACAAAAATTATTTATTTTTTAATATTATTTTGATGGTTGATATGATATTTTAATAAATCTCTCGTATAATTATATGGTAATTATATTTATTAATAAAAATAATATTTAATTAAAATAAATAAATATTTAGAGAGTTTAATATTTGATAATTTTATAAAGTGGCTACTTAAATAAAAAATATATATATTCAAAATTAAATTCTAAAAAAAATTTAAAGAGTTTAATTGGAATGCTCTAAAACATTTTCATCCACCAATGATTCTGCGAGTGGTGCATGAGAAATTTAGCCAAGAACAAGAACAAGAACCAAAGCAAGAAACGAACCCCCAAATCCAAATAGTTACATACATTCAATACAACATAATTAAGACACAGCAAGGTGTCAAAAGGACGAGGAAAATGAACCCAATTAAACGGACAAACCCCCAAATCCAAATAGTTACTTACATTCATGCTCCAATACAGCATAATTAAGACACAGCAAAGTGTCAAAATGACTAGGAAAATGAACCCAATTAAACGGATAAAGTTTTTCTTTTAACTGAGTTGGAAAGCATTTTCTTCAATTAATAAGTTTATAAAAATAATATGTATACAGAGACAAAATTAGAATAAATTTTATTAAAAACTCATGTAGATCATACATGTTATTAAAAAAATGAACATAAATTATTTTTATAAACTAAGTAGAAAAGAAATTCTCCGACCTGAGGAAAACTTTATCCCAATTAAACTGGCTTATTTTATTTTCTTAGATTCAAACAAAAACCGTGAAGACATGGAAAATGTTGGTCTCTAGTGGCAGAAAATGATCTTCAGCTCACGTGGCGACGAGCACTCGTGCATGAGAGTTGGGGCTATCTTGCGCATATGTAAGTAAACGTGGCAGGGCAAGCGTGCTTGAGGAACTCAGAGAAGCTCGAAGCCTTACACGTCAGCGGACTATTGTATTGGTTTCTACAACACAGCTCGTCCGTACCAAACGCCTCGCACCCACTCTGGCACGCCACGACGGGGCCGTGACCCGGCGGTGACCGGACCTGCAACCTGTCGGAAGACGTGGCGAGCAGGTTGGCGCGACAGCCGACTACGGGGCAATTGCCTTTGCCCTCGTGGGGGGTCACGGTCAAAGCCACGTTAAACGGTTAAAGCCATCGACGAGGCTGACACTGTATGAGGAGAGGTCGTTCTGGGCGTGGAGGGTATACTGGACCAGCGTGGCGGGGGTGGCGCCGCCTAGACCGCCGCACTCAAGGCAGCCACTGCAGTCGCCGGTGACGCAGAAGAACCGGTTGTTGGTGTAGTTGCACCCGGTGCGTGCCCAGACACGGCCCGACCAGAGTTTGGTCGGAGCGGGGAATTGAAGGAGTGGTAGGCGAGGGTGTTGAGCGCGAAGCCGCCGCGCTCGAGGACGGCGTGGCCGGAGTTCGGCTGGATGGCCTACCAAACCGTGAAGGGGCAGTTGTTGACGAGGGTAAGGATAAACTCTGGCTGCGTAACTGTGGTGAGGGTGCACAGGACAAGAAATGTGGCGGTGAGAAACAGAGTGGAAGCCATTTTTGTGAGACTTGGCGTGTGAGAGTAGGTGACGGGTTTTTCCTATTATTATTATTATTATTATTTTTATTTATTTATTTCTTCTTTTTCTATTGAGACTTGGTGAGGGTTTGCTTGTGGTTTTATTGGCATGAAGGAGAAACATGTCTTTAGAGCACTATTTGCAGACTTATCAAAATTCTTTTTTTTTTTTGGTTATTTTAGTAAAGTAATTTGGTGAAAATACCTAAAAAATCTCATTTTCAGCCTTATTACTTTGATAGAAAAAAAAAAAAAAAAATAGTGAGAGAATAGTATTCACTATTAATAGTGAGTACTTTTCAGATTAGAATCCACTATAATTTTTTTTTTTTTAATTGTAAATTCTCAAATTACGTAATTAAGTAATTTTTAGACATCGAAATGCTTGAAAAATACTACATACTTAAATGTGACATTTTATCGAGATAACAAAAAAAAATAAATACTCAAAATGATTCATCTTCACTTTTGTATAAACACTTATTCTTTATAAAATAAAAAAAAGACCATTTTTGACTTAAAGCATTTTTACTACATAGAAAGCAAGAACTTAATGAAAAATATACTAAATTCTCAATCGTAACATACCATATTTTTAATAGGTGGCAATTTTCAAGCGTTTTGATGCCTAAAAATGGCTAAGATTACGTAATTTGATAATCTAATATTTCTTTAAAATTGTAGGATATCTTAATCCGTACTATTCACTCGCCAATTTAATAAAAAAATTGTTTCTCTTTCCCCATTTTTCTTTTATGTTTCTTTCTCCTTCTTTAATAGTTAAATAAAGAACAAACAATTTTTTAATAAAAAAATATTTAAATAGAATAGTAAAAATAAATTGTTAAAAAGTGAGACGGTTGTAAATGCTCTAAAAACTAAAAAGGTAAGTAGTTAAAATAGATAAAATTATATTTTTAATTATTTTGGTAAATAGAATTTAGTGAGACGGCTAAATGGTCTAATAAAATTACTATTTACAGCCTCATCAAAACTATTTTTCGATCTGACTGGAACTATTTTTTTTATTATTATTATTTTGACTAGATAATTTGATAAAAATGCCTAAAAAAACAAACCTCATTCTCATTCTCAGCTAAATTGTACTGGGTTTTTCAGTGAGCTGGAAAGACTAACCTGCCCTTCTGTTCAGTCTGTTGTATGGTTGTGGGTAATCTGCAAATGTTTGCTTTTTGTTTTTTTGGCAGTGTACTATTGCGTCTTTTTGTGGGTGCTGCAGCCTGCAGTACGTTCCCTTGTTTCTCACTGCGGTGAACTGCACTGATCAGAAACTAGGGATAAGGTCTGGAAGATGCAGAACGTTACCCTGCAAGCAAGGCTACAACAAATAATACTATGTACCTTTTCCCTTTTTCACAATTATTTAAATAATTTTTTAAATTATCATTAAATTTGAGATAAATATACATTAAATTTTAATTAACAATAATTTTAAAAACTGTATTGAAAAGGGAAAGTGAAAGCCCAGAACTTCAGTGCAAATAGGTTTAAGAATAGCCAAAGGGGCAGCATCTCATTTCTGAGAAATTTTAGCAGAAAATATATATAATACATTCTTCGTACTTTTTTTATTTTTCGATAAAGTTATATTTTCTGATTTTTTTTAATAAAGCAATTGCCAAGGCATAAACTTCACTAGCATATTTTTGCACTTATTATTATTATTATAAACTTCACTAGTAATTGCCAATGCAGTTATGATCATATTTTCTGCTATTTTGTAGCGAGGTGATTCCTCAAACATCACAATACTCACAGGTTTAAGATAGGATTCTCTCCAGTCCATAATGGACTAGAAAATATCTAGTTTATGACTATAATTTTTAAGAAAAAATCCTACAGCCACAAATATGACACATGTCCTGCTACAAAAAAATTAATAAAAAAAATAAGGAGTGACTGGCCACCCTATATTGGCCATAGAGGGTGGCTAGACCACCCCATTTTAGTTGAGGGTAGTTCCCAATGGCCGGCCAGGTGTGGTCGGACCACCCCCAAGTGCCTGGGGGTGGTCCGGCTACCCCCTAAACTCAAACTAAAATATATATATAGCCGAACCACCCCCAAGAGCCAAACAACTTTTTTTTTTTATTAAATCTGGATGGCCACCCCAGGCTTGCTGGTCTAGGGTGGCCCAAGCCAACCTAGCCCCAACTGGGGTGGTCTGGCCACCACTAATGGATGGCCAGCCACCTCATAATTTTTTATAATTTTTTTTTAAAAATATATAATATTTTATTATTTGTTTTTATTAATGAGACATATATCTTATTTATGGTCTCATAATCTTTTTAAAGAGATCCTAATTATTAACTAAATATTTTTCAGTCTAAAATGAACTAGAGAACATCGTGTTCCCATAGGTTCATACCACGCCACCTCTCAAGAAAAATTGTCCTATTTCATTCTTTTGAAGGTAAGAAAACACTCAAAAAGTCGTCAACAATAAACTCTCTTGGTGTTGATAAACCAAGGGAAAATCAAAGGAACAAAAAGTGTTTTCTTAAATTTAATTTAATTAGCTTTCTCTTTCTTCTCTTATTCTTCTAATATTTATTTTGAAATAAAAAAGAAAAAATAATAATTAACAGCGTTCATTCCGAGGTGGACTCAGACAAACGAAACACATTGGCTAAAGCCTGAAGAGGATAAGCAGCACCGTTCCGAGGTTCATGTCGGTTTGTTTTTGGTTCCTACAAACCGCTAAATCTCACTGGTTTTCAATTTTTTAAACTTCTCTCTATATGATAAAGAGCATTCCCAATGGAAGAGCCAAATATTATTTTTATCTAGAATAGCTCTTCAAATGTTCAAAAACTCCACACATTAAATGAGCCAAAAATATATGTAAAATAGATATTTGATTAGAAGAGCTAAAAAAAAAGTTAAATGTAACAGCACTTTTTAAGGGAGCCATTATATTTTTTAGTATTTCTCTCTCCTGCTTTATCTTTTTCCCAAATCTTTTCCCACCTTTTTTTTTTCGTTCTCTCTCTCTCTCTCTCTCTCTCACAGAGCAGCATCTAAAAAAAAAGCTTTTCCAGCTCTCTTCTTCCCACCTCTCTCTTACCCACCTCTTGAGCTCTCGGTCTCTCTCTCGGAAGATCCAAGTTCGCATCTCTCTTTCGGCAAACCACGGTTAGCTCATCTCTCTTTCTCTTTCTCTCTCGAAATCGCTCTTCGATCTCCCGTTTTGTGGAAATCCCCTCCCCTGTTTCCCTTGTTTCCCGTTTTGTGAAATATGAATTTTAGAAAAGAAATAAAAATAGAATCAATAAAGAATAAAAAAAATATATTTTAATAAAATAGATAGAAATATAGCTAATCGGATGTGGAGACACTTAAAAATGGCTTAGCTAAACTAGATAAAAGTGAGTTTTGAAGAGCCATTTTACATAAAAATATGACTCTTCCATTGTGAATGCTCTTAAGGGTTAAATACTCCATATCCCCCTTAGGGTTTTCCAACTTTATTTTTTTCTCCCTGTGGTTTCATTTTTATCACAGGGAGGTCCCTGTGGTTTTGATAAGTGACCAAATTAGTTCATCCGTTAGTTGACCGTTAGGACTGAAACGTGAACTAATCAAACGTCGACACGTGGCACATATTTAATTTTTTTAATTTTTTTTTAAATTAAAAAAAATGTATTTAAAAAAAATATACATTTTTTTTTAATTTTAAAAAAAAATTAAATATGTGCCACGTGTCGACGTCTGATTGGTCCACGTGTCAATCCTAACGGTCAACTAACGGATGGACTAATTTGGTCACTTATCAAAACCACATGGACCTCCTGTGATAAAAATAAAACCACACGAGGAAAAAAATAAAGTTGAAAAACTCTAGAGGGTATGGAGTATTTAACCCTATTATTAATTTAATAAAGATGTGCAGATTAGATAATAGAACTTTGGCAATGTTTTGGAAGAACAGGAGCCTTTAAGGAATGGAATACTCATGGTAATTAATTTTTTGCAAAATAATTCGTAAAAATTTTATGCAAATCAGTCTAATAAAATGTTAAAACAGTTTTCGACATAGTGTTGACTGCGCATTTTTTGGGGCCTTCTAGATTATGTCTTTGAGTTCCCACAATTGCTACAAAACAATAAGAGTGTCAAAAAATTTGCTGGCTACTATGCTGAGAACTCCAATACCTAAGTTATGTGGAGAAGAACAATACAATGCACAAAACTCAATCTACTTGAGTCTGAGTATTCTTGAGTGTGAGAGAAATAGATGATAGTTGAGCTTTATATTGAGGTAGACTTGAACTAGATCTTATTCTTTGATTTAATTTGGGAGTCCTGAGAGTAAAAATCTGACTGGCTCCTACTCTAATTTAGACTTTGAGTATGACTTCTTGATTCCGATTCTTCCAATAGAACTCCACTTGGATTGTATCTCCTCACTTTAATTAATAGCTTTGTGAGCTTGTTATTGGCATTTGAGGCCCAATATCTAATGGGCTTACAGTACAAAATTATTCCCAACAGTTACCTTATAATTCCCTTACCTGAGGAACTCGAGTAATGTGAATTTTAGTTAGGGTCCCAGGATGACTTGATGTTTGGTCTTGCTCGAGACTCACGTCTGCCTCGGCGTGTGCATTAACTCTTTTGAGCTCGGCAGCTGGAGCTCCTCATCTTTGTTGGTTGACGGCGCTTCGATTCCCGGGAGTACCCCTAACTCTCTTATTTGATCGAGGGTTAAAACTAACCCTATCTTCAAGACACCCAGGGTTACATCTAGCCATCTCTTCAACATATGGGAATGTGAAATCTGGCCCTCTTTTCAAGCTCTGTTTGACAAACTAAGATTTAAACCTGCAAAATAATCTTTAGCAGCAATTTACGAGTCTTTTGACAAACTAACATTTTCCCCTTTTGCCTCGGTATGACTCATTGTTTTTTGACCGGATGTCTCCTGTTGCGTGTTTTTATCCAAGGTTTTCTACTTGTTGTCGGGGACGACTTATTTTTTGATTGGGTTGTCTCTCGTTACTTGTTTTTACTTAGGATTTTCTCCTTGTTTCTGGGGGACGACTTGTTTTTACTCAAGTTTTCTTTCTGTTTCCGGGGACAACTTGTTTTTACTTTTTACTTAGGGTTTTCTCTTTGTACTTGTTTTTATCTAAGGTTTTTTTCTTTTTGCTAGGGAAGATTTGTTTTTACTCAGGGTTTTTCTCTCTATACTTTTTATCCAATGTTTTATCCTTATTGCTGGAGAAGACTTGTTTTTTTGACTGGATTGTCTCTCATTATTGTTTTTATCCAAGATTTTCTTCTTGTTGCTGGGAACAACTTGTTTTTTGACCGGTTTGTCTCCCGTTAATTGTTTTTATTCAAGGTTGTCTCCTTATTTTTGATGACGTTCATTTTTTTTACCAGATTGTCTCTGGTTAATTATTTTTATCTAAAGTTGTCTCATTGTTTTTTATCGGGTTGTTTCTCATTAATTATTTTTTATCTAAGGTTGTCTTCTTATTTTTGATGACGTTCATTATTTTTTACCGTTAATTGTTTTTATCCAAAATTGTCTCATTGTTTCTGAAGTTTGAGAATTGCAAGTTGTCGAAATTTCGGATGCTTCTTGCACCTTGTTTTCTTTTGTAATTGAAGACCACTTGAATTTAATGCTCGACATAAGATCATCTTTTGGCAGAGAGAGCAAAAGGTTGCATAATCAAAATCTCATGATAAGCTTTTTTGAAAAATCATCCATGCTTTGTTCGTCCAGCATGTCCCTTTGTCTTCTTTTCTAATTTTTCGTCTTTTTTCCTTTTTGTCTTTTTTGTAAGCTATTCCGACAACTTCGATCCCTGGAAGGAGTTTCTGCATAGGCATTATGCATAAAAACAAAAGAAGGGTTAGGAAATCAAACAAATGAATTTTAAAATTTTTTTAAATTGATGTGACAGACTGTGAGTGGCAAATAAGGAAGAGAGAATTGCATTTTTTTTATTTAAAAATCATTGCCACATCAATTTAAAATTTTTTCTGAATTCATTTGTTTAGTTCTCTAACACGTCTCAAAACAAAAAACTTCCAATGAACCGCTTAAAGTCAAAAAAAAAAAAAAAAAAACCACGTGTCAGAGACAGAAGCATGTCTCCTAAATAAAACTCAAAGCAGAGGTTATCTATATAGTATATAGAGTCGTGTGGAACATGCTTCTCTCATAGATTTTGGTTATTCTTGAAATTGCAAGAGCAACGAATTAGACAAGATGCCACAACTCCAATAAATTGCCAAACGCCACGAATTGATTAAAACACCATTTAAATTATCAATTGCTGCGAGTTAACGAACTGGAATAAAAGAAAAGTGTAGACATATCTTTGCGTAACCGGTAAAGATGTCAGTTACAGTTGAACACATATATGAGATAATGAATCTGCCATATCTGAAGAAGATGTTCATTGATTTAATGCAGATCTGACATGTCTGAGTATAGGTCTGTGATCTATGCATTTTGATTGCTTGAACGCGTGTTCACCACCATGTGAACGAAGTAGTGGAGAATTCGTTTTGTTCAACTTAACCTTAACCAAAACACTGCAGTATCATTTTATTTATATAAGTTTACGCGAGAACAATAGAATTGAAAAAGATACACCATATAGGAAAAGTTCTTTAGACCTATTCTATATATAATACAAGTTACACTAAAATAAGGTAAATGATGGTAAATCAAATATACACGTATCAATTGAGTGGCTGTCTAATGAGAACTTGAGCAACACGTATGAGTATATATGACAGGTCTTGTGCAACACGGAGAGGCATGTATAGAAGGTCTTGGGGAATCATTGACAGCTAGAGTATCAATCACCAAACCTTTACTTGATTTCTTTCTTGTTGTCTATTGAATTGATGTCCATTATTCTCGCAGCAGGATATGTATGAGAGCTGATTTCCATAATATTAGTAGCAGAATCTTCATGAGGTGAGGTGGCTGCTGGTACCTTAACATTCCCCTGCAAATCAAGGGGTCTGGGCAGAACCATTAGCTTGGATTGTAAGAGGGCAAAGAGAGCAAAGGATAGCCTTTTGGTAAAAACATCTACAAGTTGGTCACCGGTGGATATGAATTTTTTTTTTTAAAAAAAAT
Source organism: Corylus avellana (assembly GCF_965113065.1). Lineage (NCBI taxonomy): Eukaryota > Viridiplantae > Streptophyta > Magnoliopsida > Fagales > Betulaceae > Corylus > Corylus avellana. The sequence goes on from NC_142497.1 coordinate 19,465,540, forward strand.
TATATTATTATTGTAATAATTATTGTAAAAATTATTATTATATAATTAAAAAATAAAATTATTATTATTGTTTTTTTTTTTTATTATATTTTTTTTTTATAATTTTTCCTTGTTTGGTAAAATGGTTGGAGTTGGCTTAGACACTGTTCATCACCATGTTCCAAAAAAATCAACAACAAAACATTTTAACTTTTTCACTTTTTCATGCCACTATTTTTTTTTTTTTTTTACTTTTTTATACCAAATATTATTACTTTTTTTCACATCAATCTACGTCAACTACAGTGTCTAGGCCAACTCATTTGCTAAACACCACCTAAAACATCCATGATGGATGCTCTTGTTTTGGGTTGTCAAGAGTTTGGAGTGCCCATTTGAGCGATGTTGCTGGGCCTCATTGAGCCCAAGAACACAATAGATGATCATTTAATACCATGAGAACGCCTCCACCCAAACGAAAGGAAGTTCTAAGGTGATTTGGTAAAAACTTGATTTTTTATTTTTTATTTTTATTTTATATATATATATATATATAGGTAAAGTTTACTGATGGATAGAGATGTCCATTGAATTTTTCATTATCTAAGTTATGAAAACTTGATATTTCTACACCAAGGAAAAATAATAATAACAAAAAAATAGGACAAAAGAGATGAAAGCAAATTAAGAGTGCTTAAACCCAATATCTATCTCTAGGTAATTAATTGCAAGATACTAATCATGGCATTAGTCACCTTTGTTCATACTTTTGTTTACTTTCTTTTCAAATCTGTCTCCCCTCAGTCCCCTGCCAAAGCCAAACTCTTCGGTTGAAATTTTATTATAAACTCAATTGTGGATTTGTGATTAATCTTATTTGGTAGCAATCAATATAAGCCAAACAAGTCACTATCACCTAGCACCTAATAAAAAACCAAGAGAAATGCCCTATCACCGCACTTTTATCCTATTTTACTCACGTTTCACTTCCAATAAAAATATAATAAAAATGTGGTGTATATCATTCTTAAACAAGAAAAGGAAAAAGTAACTATCATGTGTGATTTGACTTTTGAATCAAGTTTTTTGCTTTACAACTCATCATTTTCTCATTCTTACTCAAAATCTTTAAAATTGTTATACCAAATAAGAGTGTGCCGAAAACGGGGATTCGATATGACTTAGTTTTAACTCGGGCAAGTCAACTTTCGACCAGAGACAAATTCGATGTTGAAACTCATGTTGTATTTCTGATAAAGTCGGATTGGAAGTCAAAATTGGTTAAGAAATTATGACTAATTTTGACTCAAATCGACATATTAAACCTTATTTAAAAAAAAAATTATGAAACGACGTTGCTTTGGTGCACCTATAAAATACATCTTATTTAGCCAAAGCCCTAATTCACAACCTGCTCATAGCTGAAAATCCTAGTCTCTCGAAATCTACGTTCTCCTCTCCCATCTCCACCAATGACAACATCTCCTTCAGCTCTATTCTATCTCGAAGCCCATTTACCAGTAGTCCTTTGGTAAATGTGGAGTCATGTATGAATTATGGATTACCATTTATCTTAAAAATTGAAGTTAATAAATTTAATCATTTAATTAATATTCTAACAATTAGATCTGGACATCTACTTAATACTATGTTGAATTATTAAATATTTTAAAAACTCAAGTCAAAAAATAAAATTTTAATTATTTAATTAATATTATAATAATCAATGATTTTGTAAAACTATATATATTCTAAGACTTCATGTATAGTAAATTATTATAAGTTATCTGGTAGGTAAGGGTGAAGGTTGTACTGACCTCAGCACTATGATGCAAAGCGTTTCCTGGCAATTCTTTTTCAACTTTTGATAGGCACCGATAGAGTGCTGCCAAATGAATAAAACGAGAAACATGTGCATGTGTCGATATATATATATATATGCTTCGTCCATGTCATATTGATAGCAAAAAAATATACTCCATTTCCATTTGATTTATGAAACACAAAAATAAAAAATAAAAAATAAAAAATAATTCACATATTGTGTTTGTTAATGTGTTTGAGGGGTTGTTTTTGATTTCTGAAAAAAAAAAAAAAAAAAAAAGAAAGAAAGAAAGAAAGAATTTTCACATAGCATGTTTGTTTATGTGTTTGAGGGATTGTTTTTAATTTAAAAAAGTGTTTTAACGTGATGGGTAAAAATTATTTTTAAACTGGTTGTTAGGTGGAATTTACATTTTATAGAAGATATTTTCTATAGATGGCTTATTTTGAGAAATCCAAATATACGTAGAGTAAAATAAGAAAAAATAAATAATTAAAAAGAGAGAAATAAAAGCCGGGGTGGCTGCGCAGTCACTCCAACAAGTATGTTAAAACACCAGTTTTGTCAAAATATTCTTACAATAATGGGTATAAATTATTTTGTGTTTTGAGTTGTTTGTTAAAAGATGAATGGTACATATTCTCACTTTCTGACGCGTTCAATGATAATTTTAAAAGTCACGCCAGAAAATGTAAGAGTAGAAGTGTTAGAGTAAGAATATGTATAGCATTTCTTTTGTTAAAGTATTTATCTCATGAACAAAAAAAAAAAAAAAAAAAAACACAAAAACATAACAAGAGTAGAGGCCTATAATGGGCAATCAGGAGGATGGCGAGTGAAATCGTTTAATGAGAATTTACTGAGTTACAAGTGATTAGTGGGAATTAATCTCAAAGTTGTCTGCATAAACGACAAATTAAGAACAACCAAGACCTTTTATATAATGTCAGGAACTCAAACACTGAAAGAGCGGGTCCCTACATGCCATGCCGACAGCACTCAGAACAAAATAATAAGTCGTTACAAATTTATCATGGATGCAATGATAACAGAGAAAGAAGTCAACCCACAATGAGGAGAAACCAAGATTTCTAATCTTATCAAATCCCCAGCATGCAATGGCATAGGATTCCCAGCCACTTTTAACAAACATTCCCACCTATTTTTTTCTAATTTTGTTATGATTTCTTCATGCTTCTACAAAAACCCCCCCACCATTCACAACCACTAGAAGAACCATGCATCAGCAGCTAATGCGCAGAATGAGAAGACACACTATAATCCATCTTCTTCTCCTAGCATGCCTCCTGCTTGCAGCTTCTCAACAACCTTATTTCTCTGTCAATGTCCAAGCTCTAGAACCAGGTAAGCCACAACCCTTTCTTCCCCCCCGGTTCTGTACGTAAAATAGCTTTGTATCGGTTAAGTTCACGGGTTAGAGGCTAACATTGTATCATTGTATCCTGTCCTTCTATGTTGCCGCAGCTCATTTCAGGCTAAGAAGTGGACACACAAGCTTAAGGTCGCACAATAGAAATGCATTGCCTAGTTGGGTAAGTATAAGGAGTACAGTTTTTTATTTTTTATTTTTTCATAATTATAATTGTTCTTTAAAGAAATACCATTTGAAAAAACAGGTTGAAGAGAAGAAGATTCATAAAAGCCCATCAGGTCCCAACCCTGTGGGGAATCACCGCCCACCGTCTAGACAATGAAAAACAGATGGATGCACATTTTCTGCATATTTTGAGAAAAACAAGATCAGATGTATCCATGTAGTTTGGAAAAGCTGTTCTTTAGGGTTTTGTGCTTGTGTAAAAAAATGGAAATTAGCTGGAGATGTGTACTTTAAAATCCTTTATTAGTGACTAATTGCTAGTGTTTATCCTAGAATAAGATTTAAACTAGGCATAAAATGTCTCCACATAACTTAGTTTTTTTTTTTTTTTTTGGTTTGCAATGTAGTTGAGATGAAAGGGCCGAAGAGGTTCTCATGTTTCACTTTATCAGTGGATCCCCTGTTTGCAAAATGGGTATTTTTCTGAGACATTTTTACAAAAGGCATAGAAAACCCCATAGGCCCAACTCTAAGCCTAAGGTAAGTTGGGACAGACTGATGAAGGAACCCCATGCAGAAAAACCAATAGCCGTCAGAATCAACATAATGTCTACTTAAAAGAAGTATTTCTCCTTTCAATAATCTGTAAGTTTAAATGTTGCTTCACAAGATCTTCCAAGAATGAGAATTGCTGTCATACAGACAGCTTGAGATGATGTGTTACATTTAACAGTAAGGTTTTTGAGGTATCCAATTTCATAAGGAAAATAACTATTCAGAACATGTGAAACAATCGTGGCTAGAACCGAGGAATTTGGGGGACGAATTTTATTTTTAAGATGGAAGAGCCAACGTAAAAATGGCCACTATATTAATCAAAATACAATTTGTTGAGATATACAGGACTCACCATAAACTACAAACATACAGGTATACGGTCACTTTATACAGCACGCTTCCGCTTTGATCGCTTGCTTCTCCTTGGGCGCGGGACCTCTTTGCTAACACCAGAAACATATGCTTCTTCTAAAACCTCATCGCCCTGTCAGAAACTTTGAAGTTAGTTTCTAAAAGGCCAATTTAAAACAAAACCATCAGGCAAAGAAATTTGTTCATAAAATAGAACTAGGCACCCAAATTTCAGATCCTAATTAAGGTGGGGGCTGTCAAGAGTGATAATAATCCTCCATTTCATATAAAAATAAATAAAAAATAAAGTAGTTGCTAAATCTCTTTTAAAATATGTGTCTTCATTTGTTTTTTATTTTTATTTATTTTTTTATTTTTTTATAAGTGTATTATCAAAATGAGCAGAGGGGCGCAACCCACAAGAAGTATAGAGGGTAACCCCTATTGACTAGAAAAAGATTTACATAGCTCTAAGAAATCAGAAAAGGTGGACTCATGTGCCTTCATTTGTTTAGCACTATGTTCACATATGGAGCTAAAGGGGAATCATCCTGCCAAAATGAACTAATCTCACTTTACTTGCTACAAAGTTGTCATTATTTAAAAACATAAGACAAGTATGATCTGCTTTCCACCTAAATGTCTCTGACATATATGCCTACCAACATTATGCTGTATTCCTGTCATTGAATGGTAGGGTGGCAAGAAAATATTATTCCCTACTCCTCAACTGTTTGATGTTAAGCCAAGGTCCAATCAATGTCTTCCCAACAATAGCTGAAATGACAAACCTGAGGCAGTGGAACCACCTACTGCCTCCACACAGTCAAGACAATCTCATGATCATGCTGCCATATGGATTCAATGTCAACTCTGTCAAAGATGACTACCGTGCCTCTTGTTTGCTTCTTTATCATCATCAGTTTTAAGTCACAAAGGACGAATATAAGAAAGAAGTGCTACAGTGGCTCTCAGCACTTTAAATGGCAACAAACAAGATAATTCTAAACCTTCGATTACTTAGTCCTACTAAATGTAATCCTTTTCAAATCAAACCAACCTGATGATTTTCATTTTTTCTTTTTTCTTTTTTATTTTTTATTTTTTATTTTTTCATATATGGAGCTCATTTCTTTTCATTTTTTAATTTTTGGGTAAAAATTATTCACAAAAGGAAAACAAAATAATATAATTTCATTATAAATTGATTTGGGAGGACATGACCAAGGATACTCCAACCGAATGGATGGTTAAAAAGTAAAAGTTGAATTTCACCTTGTCCTTAGTTCCTTCTTCTGAATCATCGTCAGAATCAGATGTGGAAGCCAGAGTCTCAACATCTTCTGCGGGTAGTGCCTTGCTCAATGTTTTCTTCTTTTCTTCTTCTTTTAACTGCCTAAACCTGTTTATTACCATTTTTGTCAGTAAGGCAAATTTTTTTTTTTAAAGAAGCTGATGATAATAGTTCACATTCTGTCATGTAAAACTAACCTCTCACCAGACTGTACTGGCTGAGAAGCAGCTCGTTTTGCACGTCCTGCTGTAATGATTCCACTAGCATTCTCACTCACAACAGGTTTTGCGCCACCTAATTTGCGTAACCATACTTGCTGGGCCGTGCTAAGCACATTGTTTGTGAACCTAAAAGCCACATGGTAAATTATGCATACTCAGCATAGTAGAACAAATCACAAAATTATGGGGCAGAATCAATAGATGCATAAGGTCATTTGGCTACCCCGAAGGGTTAAATTAGTTCAAATACCTATTCTTGTGGACATATAAACTACTCTGGATATATCGAAAGAGATATATCTACGAACCAGTTATCAGCTAAAGAATGTCAATGGTTACAGACAATTCCGAAGGGACAGACAAGGAAAAGTAAAATTGTTAAAGAGAAACCAACCAGTAAATTGATAATCCCGATGGGACAGATAAGGAGAAGTAACCAATCATGAGTGGAAGAAACTTGAAAACAAGAAGTGTATTCTTTTGAGCTGGATCATCAGTCTGCCAAAAGAAGACAATATATCACAGCTTCACAATGCTTAGAAAGAAAAATGAGAAGAGGGATGGTCAGTGAAGAGGCTCATGCTTTACCTGGGGAGGCTTCATGAGCTCCATTGAAAAATACTGCGAAGCAACAAGGAGGACAGGTAAAACAAGGTATGCTGCAGTGTCATTCCAGCCCAAAGGTGGGTGGCCATCCTGCACGAAGAATTCTACATTGTAAAAAGCCATATCAGATGCACAAGCTTGCAGGGAGGAAAGAAAAAACTTGTCCATTAAGTGCCACAATGTAGAAACTACAACCAATGAACTAAAGCAGGTTTGCCTAACTGGCTATTGTAAAGTGTAAATCTAATTATGTAGATCCTTGAAGGTTCACATGGAACATAGCTCATCTGTATCCTAGGACATGCTTACCACCCACAACATGCATCTATCCAACTAAAGGGAGAAGCATGATGGATAAGCAGAAACGTCAACCTACTAAGGCAAACTTGACCTTCCAAACTTCAGAAATGAACCATTATTAGGGGATATTTTTCCTCAAAGCAAGGAGAAAATCAGTTATTGAAAAACATCTTTAAAAAAGATGAGCTTTTACTGAAAAACATCTATTTCCCTATACGTTTTGAAGGTATCTCCTTAGAGCATGTTAGGGATTGCATTGGGAAGTTGAGCTTTTAAAGTCCAAAAGTGATTTTTAGAAAAAGCTTCAATTTAAGCTTTCTTCAAAAGTGCGTTTTGGTCATTCTTAGAGTAAAAAAGTCAAAGTACTTTTGAAATTTTTTACCAAATATACCAGCTTTTTGTTTGGCACAACTTTCTAGGTATTAAAAGTACTTTTTATCCTCCCTAACACAATCCGAAACAGGCTATCAGGTTGTTAGAAACTTCTTCGCTTGCTACATCACATGTTATCATATGAACCAACTGCCACAAGACCGGAAAATTTTCCAAATTTGGACTCCCTAAGATATTCTACGAGCCTTGCTTGCTGTGGGAGACAAACAAGACAGACTTGCAAAAGATTTTTGCGCCAGTCACCAACACCCAATTAACCCAATATCCAATAAATCACCCATCAATAATTACTACAATTTACTTTGGCAGGAGGAGATTAAGGATGGCTTGGAGGGCAGAACAGTGTAACAAACAAGCCACAATACTGAACACATCCTGACTACTAACCAAAACCCTCTGCATCACTAAATGTTGCAGATATCTGCTTCAAATTGAGAGGTCAAGCTAACACTTTCATGATCAATGACTCAAATAAAGCTTCAGTGACAACAAAAGAGTTTAAATTAATAGTTGATGCAAACAAATTAAATCTTTAACATAAATAAAAGAAGCAGCAGAACAATTTTTTTGCTTCACAGCCATGGGAATGTAAAGGGCCATTACCACAAATGGAAAAAGCCAGGAAACTCCAGATCCACTTTGTCGAGCAGCAATTGTAGTTGGGCCAGCCAGAGAGGGAATCCAAAAGAATCCTTCTGTCAACAGTCCCTTAGAGTACAATTTTCACAAAAATTAGCAATGATCAACTTGTGTGAAGGTATGAAATTTGCCCAATAACATCACTTGAAAGATGATGGGATATTAACCACCTAATTACCTCGTTTGCCACATTTGAAAGAGCTTGATATAGCCCTATCCAGACTGGAATAGTAGCCAAAGTTGGGAAACAACCTTTGCAGAAAAATGAATAAGAAATAAATATGCATCAGCTAATCAGGACGATAAGATGTTAAATCACAAATTATTCAAAAAGCTTAAGCCGATAGAAAATTGTGAATTTAATAATTAAATTATATTCTAACACTCTTTTACATATGGATTCAAACTCCTCCTCGATAAGTGAGGCCTAACACGTAAAATTACAGAGACAAGGTTCGATCTCAAAATCTCTATTCTGATACAATGTTAGATCATCAGTCAGTCCAAATGTTTAAGCCTATATAAAATAGTGAATTAATCATTTAATTAATATTCTAACACAAGGCAATGTGTGCATTCAATAGATGCAATATATCTGAGAAGGAGAAGATAACAATAGCAAGACCTTGAAAAAGGGAGAGAGAGAGAGAGAGACATAAAAAAAAAATTAAAAAATTAAAAAATAAACTAAGAACCATGCATAAACAGGCTCTGGGAATGGCGATATACATTTATAGAAAATAAAAGACACCAACTATGTCGCCCAGGACAAATTAAGAATTTTGGACTTTCATCAAGATAAAGATGAAAATGATTCAGCTACTATAACTCATATCCCAACACCAACCACCAAAAAACATATATTTGGGAAACTATAACTCATATTCCAACACCAATCACTACATAAACATATACCAGGGATTACTAATACTAGAATTAATAAACCACCAGCTCCATATAATAAGACAATTTATATACGATGCAAACTATCAACAGCTTGAATTTGAGAATAGAATGCAGTGTTTAAGACATTTATTAAGAAAATACCTGCCAACGGATTAACCCCAGCTTGTTTATATAGCCTTGATGTCTCAAGTTGTATTCTTTCCTTAAAAGAGAAAAACAGGTCAGAGTTATCAGAAAGAACCATACTTACTATTTGGGGGGAAAAATAACACATAAAAGTTAAAATTTGTTGCCCAACTTGAAGATCCATATACAGAGAATGTGTCTCACCTGATTACCAGCATATCTTTGTTGAATGGCTTTAGTCTTTGGTTGAAGGTTCTGCATAGCTAGTGTTGATTCAACCTACATATATTACTGAATGTCACAACCCAATAGTACTAACACTACCAAAATCCAGTACATCATATCATTACAGGCACACTGAAATTTGATGCATTCACAGCAAATACTCACCTGCTGCTTTGTCAAAGGAAATGTGGCAATTTTCACAATAACAGTTAGTAATATAATGGCAAATCCATACGCATACGGCACGTGCACAGCCGCAAGCCCGTCCTTCAATACCTAATAAAATCAAAACCCTTCATTCATTCAAAACCCTACTTATCTGTCTCTAGCAAATTACATATCACAAAAATTAAATCGTTTCGCTCACCATTTCTCGGAAAAAATCACAATTACCAATTCATTTAAGTCATCAATTGTCTCAAAAATTTAAACTAATAAGAAACCATGAATTAAAAAAAAAAAAAAAATGAAAGATTCAATATAGAGTTGAGATATCACTGCTTAGATATCATGTTGACTCACGCAAATCAGCCGCTGCATATTTAATCATTTAATTATTATTCTAACAGTATATTTACCTTAAGAACGACCTCCATGGCGTCAGAAATGAACCCGAACCAACCATTGTTTTTCTGTACTACAGCGTCGGCGGAGCTCGCGGCCGGGTCGGCGGCGACTGCGGCGTCAGCGAGCGTGTAGAGAAGGCCTTCGACTCTGGTGAGTACCGCAGACAAATCGACCGGAGAGTGCAAGGAGTGGACGGGAGGGATGTCATGTAAGCTGAGCTTCACTCTGGTGGTGACGAGCCTGCCACGTTGAGGGAGGGTGCGGAGGCCATGGCGAGAGAGGGACGGGAGGGGCACGCCAATGAACGGTGGGGATGAGATTAGGGTTTTCGCCATGGGTGAAGAGAATGATAGCGAGCTCAGCTTCTCATGAGAGAGCGGTTTGGAGATGAGGAGGCCTTGGCAGTGGAAGGTAGAGAATGAGTTTTTCGAATTATCCGTATTTTCGTAAAATATCAATTTGACTGTTTGAGCCAATCCGCGAATGCCAAGTTAGAAAAATACAGGGATTCTTTAGCCATTTTGTTGAATGTAGAGTGCGTAATGACTGAAATGTCCCTGAAATGTTCGTTGGTGGAGCGATCATGAGTCGCTCACTGGTGGCTGATGTGGCCTATCTCGTTCGTTATTTAATTATTACGTTTAGCCTTTAAAAATAAGGGAAAAATATAAAAAAGTCTTTTAAATTATCAGCCGTTTTCGATTTAACTCCTTAATATTTTAAAAGTGATAAAGTAGTCTCTAAACTAACAAACTATTGCATTTTGGCTATTCTGTTAGTCAAAACTGTCAGTTTGGACGGAAACTGTAAAACGACGTCGTTTTGTTGGGGCTACTTTATCACTTTCTGAACATTAAGGGGCTAAAATGAAAATGGCTGATAGTTTAGGGGGCTTTTTTTTATATTTTTTCCATTTTTTTTATTATTATTTTTTTTTATAAAAGGGCATTATAGTAACTTACCCATAACAAAACGACTTCGTTTTGCAGTTTTCGTCCAAACTGATGGTTTTGACTAACAGAGTGGTCAAAATGCAATAATTTGGTAGTTTGGGGGGCTACTTTATCATTTTTGGAACATTAAGGGGCTAAATCGAAAACGGCTGGTAGTTTAAGAGCTTTTTTATATTTTTCCCTAAAAATAAAGGAAAATGTTAGGCTTTTCAAATATTTTATAATTTTTTTTTTATGACTTTTGAGTGGTGTTAAAATTAATTTTTTAGGTTAACGTGTCTTAATCACATGTTAACACATTTTATATATATATATATATATATATATAATAGTTGATTTATAAGATGAGATAAGAAAAATATTAACACATACTTTCAAAATGATGAACCGAGACTTTGTGAAATTGGACAGATCTGATGGAATGAACACGTCGTTGAAGATTTCATACATTTTGGATCCAAATTTACCAAAACTTCAAGAAGTTGAGCTAGATAAAAGCAGAATGTAAGAAACGTGAAGGAGATGAAGTCATACATTTTGGATCCAAATTTACCATAACTTCAAGAAGTCGAGACAGATAAAAGGCAGAATGTAAGAAACGTGAAGGAGATGAAGTGGTCCGTAGAGGACACATTTTGAACACACTTAGATTATTGTATGGAAATCACAATAATGGAGCTAGCTTCATGCATGAAGTACCCCCACAAAAGTCACTAATTTCACGTAGAATGGAGAAAAGAAAGAAAGAAAATAAAATAAAAGAAGGAACAAACTATGAATTATATTTACACTTTTCGCCTTTATGTTTAGATTACTCCTTTATACTTGGATAAGAAATGAACCGGAGAGGATCCAGTTGATGGCTAGGATTTCTCCTTAGAGATTCTAAGGCCATCAACCCGCCACGTGGTATATTAAAAAAATAAGATTATTTTATCATTTTACTTTTAAAAATAAATAAAAAACAAAATAATTAAAAATTAAAAACAAATATAAAAAAATAGAAGGGTGGCTGGCCACCCCATGTTAGCTACAAGGGGTGGCCGGCCACCACATTTTGGGGCATGGGGGTGGCCGAAGCCACCCCCATGGCCCTTGGGGGTGGTCCGGCCACCCCCAAGGGCCAAATCAAATTTTTTGATTTTTTTGATTTGGCCTTTGGGGGTGGTCCGACCACCCCCAAGGGCCATGGAGGTGGCTTCGGCCACCCCCAACCGGCCCACGGGGGTGGCCGACGCCACCCCTAAAGGCCCTTGGGGGTGGATCGGCCACCCCTAAGGGCCATGGGGGTGGCTTCGCCCACCCCCAACCGGCCCATGGGGATGGCTTCGGCCACCCCCAAAGGCCCTTGGGGGTGGCCGATCCACCCCCAAGGGCCACTGCTTGGCCTTTGGGGGTGGCCGAAGCCACCCCATGGCCGTTGGGGGTAGTCCGTCCACCCCCAAAGGCCAAATCAAAAAAATACAAAAAATTTGATTTGGCCCTTGGGGGTGGCCGGACCACCCCCAAGGGCCATGGGGGTGGCTTCGGCCACCCCCAACCGGCCCACGAGGGTGGCGATGCCACCCCCATGCCCCAAAATGTGGTGGCCGGCCACCCCCTGTGGCGAACATGGGGTGGCCAGCCACCCTTTTTTTTTTTTTTTTTAAATTTTTTTTTTAAATTTATTTTTAAAAGCAAAATGATAAAATAATATATTTTTTTAATATGCCACGTGGCGGGTTGATGGCCTTAAGATCTCTAAGGAGAGATCCTAGCCATCAACTGGATCCTCTCCAGTTCATTTTGAACTGGAGAGGATCCTTGTCCTTTATACTTTTGTTTTAGGGATAAATGCATACTTGGTTGTTGTGGTTGGCTTTAATTAAAAATAACTTTATGTGGTATAAAAAATAATTTATAGGTCCCTGTAGTTGGCCTAAATTATAAATCATTCTTTGTGGTATCAAATAATAATTTTTAGGTCCTCAAAGTATGCCAAAATAACAATTTACTCAATGCAATCAACAAAATTTGTCACTTTACCATGTCATACACAATAAAAACGCGACATGTTATTATTAATTTATGACTTTCAAAAATGATAATTAGAAATTTTCACATCATTTACTACACCAGTTAAGATTACATATCAGTCCTCACTCCACGTCATACGGTTACAACAAATTAACATAATATCTTAAATCCCCAAAATTTTACCCCGTGCGTAACCTCCTCCCATCATCTTCACCTTCGTCAGCCGCTTCACAAAATGTGACGGTCAGAATTTGTTAAGTTACTTAACGGAAATTGATTTTAAGAAATAAACTGTTATTTTGACCTACCTGAAGACCTACAAATTAATTTTTATACCACAATGAGTGATTTATAATTTAGGTAAACTATATGAACTTATAAATTATTTGTTATACCATTAAGAGTGATTTATAATTTAGGCCAACCACATTGATCAATTTTACATTTATCCCTTTGTTTTATTTTGACATAAACTTTAATTAAGGTGATTACATGTAATCACAATAATTGTACAAATTAGTCAACCAATTTAAATAAAAGGTACATAGTCTCAAGTTGTGACTTAGTTAATTTAAATGAATACGATTGACTTCAGTTTATAGAATAGATTTACATAAGCATATTATACAGAATTTTTTACTTAGGATTCCAGAGAGTCACTCTTTCACATGGACATTCCAATGAAAAAAATTTATAATAGAATTTTTTTTTTTTGGTTAAAATATTAATTAAAATTAATTTATTATGGACAGCCAAGCAACCATTGCAATTTGCAACTCACGTAATCAGACAAACAAGCTGACTTGCGAACTTGCTCGGCAGTTGTTTATAGTTAAAATAAGTTGTTCTTATCATTTCATTTCTGTCTGAACTTGGTACAAAATGCAGAGAGCTATAGCTAACTCTTGTGATCTTTCTCTTTAAAAATCCGAGAGATTTCTTCGTTGTTCTTCATTTTCTTTTTTTCCTGACAATTTTGTTAGCTATGGCTGGGGAAGACCAGGGTCCGGCGATTGGGATTGATTTGGGAACATGCTACTCCTGCGTGGCAGTTTGGAAACATAATCGGGTGGAGATCATACCCAATGAACTGGAGAATCGGAAAACACCTTCTTATGTAGCTTTCAATGAAACTCACCGTTTGATTGGTCATGCGGCCATGGACCGGGTAGCCATGAATCCTACCAACACTGTTTTTGGTGAGTTCCTGGTTCTCTGCTACCGTTAAAGAGTTTTACATTAAAAAATTTGGTAGTTTGTTTTATGCATATATGGGTTCTGTTATTGCGGCGGAAGGAGAGAAAATTTGGAATTTTTTCTTAAAATGGTGTTTTGTTTTCTTTCATGATAATAATTTAGTTGGTGATCATGTTCAAATAATCTTGTTTATCACTTTACAAAGGATACCAACAATACATTATTTGACGTTAAAATTAGTCTCAGCAGCTGGTTTGAATTTCGGACATATTTATGATACTCTGTTTTGAACTTGGACTTCATCAACTGGTGCACTTTCAAAAGCTACTGCATTTGCTGCAGTGGCTGGAGATATCTTAAACAAAAAAAGTTATCTGTTTTTGCTTTCCAATGGGTTCAAAACAATTTAATGTGACAAAATGTAATTATTGTGAAGCTAAGAATGTTTAATGTAATGACTTGTTTACATGTTGATGTTTATGTCGGTGCATGGTATGAAGACTCTAAACGTTTGATTGGAAGGCGATTCGATGATGCCTCAGTGCAACATGACATGAAATTGTGGCCATTCAAGGTGATTGCTGACCCTGATAATGGGAGGCCCATTATTTTCGTTACCTACAAGTACGAGGAAAAGCAGTTTCTGGCTGAAGAAATCTCTTCAATGATTCTCATAAAGATGAAAGAGATTGCAGAGGCTCATTGTAGTTCAAAGATAAAAAATGCTGTTATCTCTGTTCCTGCTCGTTTCAATCACTCACAACGTCAAGCCACAATGGATGCTGGAGTCATTGCGGGCCTAAATGTGATGCGCATTATCAATGAGCCAACTGCTGCTGCTATTGCATATTGGCTTGACAAGGAGTATGGTACTGGTGAGAAGAATGTGCTCATCTTTGATCTTGGTGGCGGAACGTTGGATGTCTCACTTCTCACCATTGAAGAGGGTATATTTGAAGTGAAAGCTACAGCTGGTGATACCCACTTGGGAGGTGAAGATTTTGACCGTAGAATGGTGAAGCATTTCGTTCAAGAGTTCAACACAAAGCATAAGAAGAATATTACTGGTGTTAAGGCTCTTAGGAAGTTGTCGACTGCTTCTGAAAGGGCTAAGAGGATTCTGTCATCTATTACTCAAGCGCCGATCGAGATTGATTCTTTGTACGAGGGTATTGACTTCTACTCAAACATCACTCGAGCCAGGTTTGAGGAGCTTAACATGGACTTGTTCTCGAAGTGTATAGAGCTTGTTGAGAAGTGTTTGTGGGATGCTAAGATGGATAAGAACAGTGTCCATGATGTGGTTCTGGTTGGAGGGTCTACCAGGATCCCCAAGGTTCAGGAATTGTTGCAGAACTTCTTCGGTGGGAAGGAGCTCTGCAAAAGGATTAACCCTGATGAGGCTGTTGCCTTTGGTGCTGCTGTTCAGGCTGCAATCCTTAGCGGTGAGGGAAATGACAAGGTTAATGGCTTGTTGTTGCTGGATGTCACTCCTCTTTCGCTTGGTTTGGAGACTGCTGGAGATGTCATGAATGTGTTGATTCCGAGAAACACCTGCATTCCCACCAGGAAGGAGCAGGTGTTCTCGACCCAACGCGATAACCAGTCTGTTGTGCTGATTCAGGTGTATGAGGGTGAACGTGGAAGAACCTGTTACAACAACTTGCTGGGCAAGTTTGAGTTATCTGGCATTCCTCTTGCTCCTGAGGGAGTTCCTCAAATCCATGTGAGCTTTGACATTGATGCCAACGGTTTTTTGAATGTCTCTGCCGAGGATAAAGCCACTGGAAATAAGAATAGAATTACAATCACCAATACGGGCTGGCTCTCCAATGAAGAGATCAAGAAGTTAGTGCAGGAGGCTAAGAAGTACAAGGCTGACGATGAGGAGCATAACATGAAGGTGGAGAAAAAGAATGCACTAGAGAAGTATGCCTACAACATGAGGAAAACAATTAAAGATGAGAAGTTTTCAGCCAAGGTCACATCTGCTAACAGGAAGAAGATTGAAGATGCAATTGAGAAGGCTATTGATTGGGTCGAAGGGAACCAACTTGCTGAGGCAGATGAATTTGAATTCCAGATGAGAGAGCTGGAGAGCATATGCAAACGGTTCATTAAAAACCAGGCAGAGGAGGTTGATCAGCAGTGCATGGCCGTCCCCGAGGATAGGGAGCATGGGAAGAAGGTTGAGGCAAAGAAAGTATTGGAAAATTGTGCTTACTACATGAGGTACAGAATCAGAGAAGTGAAAAATGCTTTGGCAAAGACTGAAGATGCAATTGAGCAGACCATCCAGTGGCTTGAAAGGAACCAGCTTGTGGAGGCACATGAGTTTGAGAATAGGACAAAGGAGCTGGAGGGTATTTGTTACCCTTTCATGGCCAAGATGTACCAAGGAGCTAGTAGTGATAAGAGTTGATAGATTTAGCGTCTTGTTGTATTATGGGTGTCCTTGGGTTGGGTGTTTTTAACTTTTATCTCGTTGGATTTGGCTTAGGTGCTAATCAGATATGTAAATCTTCCCCTTGTAGTAATCAGATTATCCATGAGAGGTATCAACCGATTGGCCAATATCTTGGTAATGCATTTATAAACCACATTGCAACAAGAAATAGGCCTAAAATCCCCATTGCAGTTGGATTGATCTTCTTAGGAACCAGTGTGATAATTGTAGCATTTACTTCCCTTAGCAGCTTCCCCGACAAGAAGAACAACTGTACAGCTGCTACGACATCCTTTCCCACACCTGACCATGCAGATTTAAGTAAATAAGAGGCATAACCATCAGGCCCAGGAGCTTTGCTATCCTTCATACCAAATAAAGTAGTCTTCTTAATTTTCTTATCTGAAACCTCATCCAAAACTGTAGCCAGCTCAACTGTAATATACTTCTTAACAAGCTGACTTACTCTAGCAGCTTTAGAAACATCAAAATTCATCTGACTTGTTCCCAAAAGCTGCTTATAAAAGTCTACTGCCACCTCCTTCACCTTCTGGCCATTTCCATCCTATAAATGAGTAATGGCACCCTACGGAAAATAGGAGTTATTTTGGTCCCCTGAATTGCAGCCACTGATTTCGAGCGTTTTGCTTGAAAAAAGCTTCCTCAGCCTTAACAATTGACGCATACTCACGTAAGCTCTCTCTCTCTTTAACGACAATCTATTTTCTCAAACTATCAGGACAATTTATTCTTTAAATTACCAAAACAATGATAATGTATCTCTAATTTTAACAAAATGACAAAATTATCCTTACTAAAATAAAAACAAAAATGTTAAAATTTAATTTTTTTTCTTCAAATTTTTAAAGGTATTTTTGTTTTATTGAAAATTATATAGAGGTAATTTCGTTATTTTGCTAGCATTGGAGGGACATTGTCATTGTTTCGATAATTTAGTGAGTAAATTGTCGCAATTGATAATTCGAGAGATAGATTATCATTAGAATATTAGTTTGATGTTAGTTTGAAGTGGTTAAGTAAACTTTATCTTACGTTAAATTACACTTTAGGTTTTTAAAAATCTAACTTTTCGAAATCTTAATTCCAAACAGACCAGGATAGTACGAAAAAGTAGAAAAGGAATGGTGGCCTGAAGACTTGCGAGCTAAGCCCGAAAAAGTAGAAAAGCATGTCGGCATCTCCAAAATCGATCGGAACATACTACAAAGACAACTTCTCAGTGATCTTTCTCTTAAAAAGTCCAAGAGATTTCTTGGGTGTTCTTTATTATCTTTTCTTTTTGTCAATTCTTGTAAGCTATGGCTGGGAAAGGCCAGGGTCCGGCGATTGGGATCGATTTGGGAACATGCTACTCCTGCGTGGCAGTTTGGAAACATAATCGGGTGGAGATCATACCCAATGATCTTTGGAACCGGAAAACACCATCTTTTGTTGCTTTCAAAGAGACTCACCGTTTGATCGGCCAGGCGGCGATGGACCAGGTAGCCATGAATCCTACCAACACTGTTTTTGGTGAGTTCCTACTTCTCTGATACCGCTACCAGTTTACATTTTTGAGTTTTACATTCAAAACCTTGCTTATTTGTTTTATGTATAATAGCCCATAATTTGCGCTATATGTGCATGATTCCTCTTGGTTAAAAAAGTTGTCTATCATGCCCATCGCAATAAAAAGAAATACTAAAGGTTATATACTAGTACATTCTGAATAATATAGTGACACAATCACAAAGAAGGTCAAATCATAGAAAATTAGTTTAATCCATATATATTAAAACATGTAAAATATTACCACATGTGTAGTTTAAAATGAAAAGAAGTGCAAAGAAAAAACAAAATAGCAAGAGAAAAAAAAACCCTGGATTTTGATTACTAAAGCATTACTAAAAAAACAATTAATAGGAATTTTTGATATTGTTGTGTCACTTGTGTGATACCTATTATATTTTAATACAATCTCTTTAGTGTTTTGAAAGAGTTTTTGTTCCTTATCCACAACAATCAAATAAATTTTTGCCTTCATTTTACTTTTAAAAACAGAAGAAAAAAAAAATCCAAAAAAATGTCTAAACAACCGAGTAAATGACACAAACGAAAAAAATAAAAAATAAAAAATCCTATAAAACATTCAAATGAATTAAAACGTAAGACCCTTAATTTTAGTTTAATCCATATAAATTAAAACATGTTAAAATCTGTATTCTCATAGGTGTAGTTTAACATGAAAAGAAGTACAAGGAAAAAAAAAACATGTAAGAAGAAAACCTGGATTTTGATTATCAAAGCACTAATAGAAAATTAGTAGGAATTTTATATATTGTTGATATGATACCTATTATATTTCCATACAAATAAAACTCATATAACTCTGAACATTTGAAAAAGCTCACAAAAAAAAAAAAAAAAAAAAAAGATTCAAATGAATAACACCTCAACCAAAAATTTCACAAACAAAATATATATAAACATATTCAAATATCAACCCAAACCTAGATTCAAATCGGTGTCTAGTACAAAGAAATTTTCTCGAGAAAACAAACATAAAGATAATTAATTCACAGTTGCGAAAAATTTACATATAACAACACAAAGATACATCGAAGCAACAAAATTTTGGATTAAATAAAAACTCTAGACTGGATGAATGTCCAAGTCAACAGGCAATTGTTGCATCCCATCATGAATATCTCATATAGGGGTGTACAAGCGGGGGGTTATTAACCGTTAATAACCGCTAAATAATCGCCTAAAACCGCTAACTAGATAATCGGATAACCAGATAACCGCCTAGGCCGATTGCGGTACCGGTTATAGGCGTTTAGAAAACTGGTTAATAATCGGGTAACTGGGTAACTGGATTTTTTTATTATAATATATATATTACTTTAAAACCATAGGTCTGTAGGCATAAATGATAAATCCATTGTCATCAACATCCACTTTTGAATTTGTAATGTTGTTTTATGTATTGGATGTTTAATGTTTTTTATGGCAGCCTTGTAGAGGAAATTGGTTATGATTGATTTTGGATTTGTAATTGTTTTGAATTATGAATTAACATATATAATTCTTGGATTAAATTTGCGATATGAGATATGAGATAAAACACAAATAAATAATGGCCTTAATACTTTAGTAGTTTGAATTAACAATATATTATCAAAATTGAACATTGTTTCTCCTTTGAATTAACAAAATTGAAGTTTTATATTCAAGAAAAAAAAATGATGAAATTATTTATGAAAACTGGTTAATAACCAGTCTTCAATAACTGCATAACCGCCGGTTGCAGTTGCGGTTTTTCAAAATGAAATAACCGCCTAAACCGGTTGCGGTTGCGGTTATGATGAAATAACTGCTACCACAACCGGTTGGCGGTTGTACACCCCTAAGATTCTCATACCTTACATCACAGGTGGGTGTCACATATTTCCCTCTTTGCTTTCCATCACGAATAAATCCTGTAGCCGCTCATCCAAATCAGGAGTGCACTCCAAAAGTGCGTATATTGTTTGGAAGTCAGGGGGCAGCAGTGTGCCGAAAAAAAAAAAAAAAAAAAAAGAGAGAGAGAGAGAAAACTTGGGAGTAGACCCTCAACTGATTCGATAAACTTTGTGTAACATGTAAACCGTCAACATCTACAGGCAAGGGCTTTGCGAACGTTGTTGGTGCAGCCACGGGTGATCGGCAAGTCAGGAGCAAACTTGCGAGTAGAATTTCCTGAGGCTTTAATATAGAGAGAGAGAGAGAGAGAGAGAGATGGTATATGATTTAGGAAATTTTTAGTAATCAAAACGGACATTGTCGGTGGAAAGACCTAAAAGAATTGAGAGATAGAGGTAATCAAAACACGGTTTCACTTGACTCAGGTTAAACACCGGTCCAATCACTAAAAATTATGGATTAAGTACACGTGTCGCAATTTCAAGTCACCTTTAAGAGAGATTTGACTATATATATATATATATATTGGTCTATGACATTATTTATTGTGGAAGGAGAGAAAATTTAGATTTTTTCATTTCTTTTTTTGGTTTCCTTCATGATAATGAAGAGGAAAATTGTTTAAGTCGTTGGTGTGAGACTCAAGGAAAATGCTAACTTACTAGCCGTTAGGGCATGTAACAACCTTGGTTCCATTGGTGATTGTTTATGAAGACACTAATGGGCGCAAAATTCTACATAAATTGCTTACTTACTAGGTAAAACTGAACTTTATAAGTAATTTTAGGAAAGCTCCAAATTGACAAATTATTTTGGAGGTGATAGCGCAAATATGATTAGCACTTTTCCAGGGTCATTAGACTCATTACATTGGGGTCCTTCTTTTGCTTTGGCAAATCCCTAATTAAGTAGCATCAAAATTAACCTTTTTTTGGCTTTCTAACGAGTTCAAAACAAATTAAGGTAACAAAATGTACTTATTGTGAAGCTAAGAATGTTTAATGTAATGACTTGTTTACATGTTGATGTACTGACTTGTTTACATGTTGATGTACATGTCTGTGGTATGATTCTATGAAGACTGTAAACGTTTGATTGGAAGGCGATACAATGATGCCTCAGTGCAAAGTGACATGCAATTCTGGCCATTCAAGGTGATTGCTGACCCTGATAATGGGAGACCCATTATTGTCGTTACCTACAAGAACAAGGAAAAGCAGTTTCTGGCTGAAGAAATCTCTTCAATGATTCTCATAAAGATGAAAGAGATTGCAGAGGCTTATTGTGGTTCAAAGATCAAGAATGCTGTTATCTCTGTTCCTGCTTGTTTCAATAACTCGCAACGTCAAGCCACAATGGATGCTGGTGTCATTGCGGGCCTAAATGTGATGCGCATTATCAATGAGCCAAGTGCTGCTGCTTTTGCATATGGGCTTGACAAGGAGTATGGTACTGGTGAGAAGAATGTGCTCATCTTTGATCTTGGTGGCGGAACGTTCGATGTCTCACTTCTCACCATTGAAGACGGTATATTTGAAGTGAAAGCTACAGCTGGTGATACACACTTGGGAGGTGAAGATTTTGATAACAGGATGGTGAACCATTTCGTTAAGGAATTCAAGAGGAAGCACGAGAAGGATATCAGTGGAAACCCCAGGGCTCTGAGGAGGTTGAGGACTGCTTGCGAGAGGGCTAAAAGAACTCTCTCATCTACTGCTCAAACCACCATTGAAATTGATTCTCTGTATGAGGGTATTGATTTCTACTTGACAATTACCCGAGCAAGATTCGAGGAGCTTAACATGGACTTATTCAGAAAGTGTATGGAGCCTGTGGAGAAGTGTTTGAGGGATGCTAAGATGGACAAGAGCAGCGTCGATGAAGTGGTTCTTGTTGGTGGGTCTACTAGGATCCCCAAGGTCCAGCAATTGTTGCAGGACTTCTTCAATGGAAAGGAGCTTTGCAAGAGCATTAACCCTGATGAGGCGGTTGCCTATGGTGCTGCTGTTCAGGCTGCAATCATTAGCTGTGAGGATAATGAGAAGGTGCAGCACTTGTTGTTGCTGGATGTCACTCCTCTTTCGCTTGGTTTGGAGACTGCCGGAGGTGTCATGACTGTTTTGATTCCAAGGAGCACCACCATTCCCACTAAGAAGGAGCAGGTGTTCTCCACCTACTCCGATAACCAGCCTAGCGTGCTGATCCAGGTGTACGAGGGTGAACGGACCAGAACCCGTGATAACAACCTTCTCGGCAAGTTCGAGCTCTCTGGCATTCCTCCTGCACCTGTGGGAGTTCCTCAAATCCATGTGTGGTTTGGCATTGAGGCCAACGGTATTTTGAATGTCTCTGCTGTGGATAAAACCACTGGAAATGAGAACAAAATTACAATCACCAATACGGGCAATACGGGCAGGCTTTCTGAGGAAGAGATCGAGAAGTTTGTGCAGGAGGCTAAGAAGTACATGGCTGAGGACGAGGAGTATAACATGAAGGGCGAGAAAAAGAATAAACTGGAGAACTACGCTTACAACATGAGGAACTCATTTAAAGATGTGAAGTTTTCAGCCAAGCTCCCATCTGCTAACAGGAAGAAGATTGAAGATGCAATTGAGCAGGCTATTAATTGGCTCGAACTGAACCAACTTGCTACGGCAGATGACTTTGAATTCCACATGAGCGAGCTGGAGAGCATCTGCAAACCGTTCATTATGAACCAGGTAGAGGAGACTGATCAGCAGCACGTGGCAATCCCCGAGGATAGGGAGCATGAGAAGAAGGTTGAGGCAAAGAAAGTACTGGAAAATTGTGCTTACTACATGAGGCACAGAATGAGGGTGGTGAAGAATGCTCTGGCAAAGACTGAAGATGCAATTGAGCAGACTATCCAGTGGCTTGAAATGAGCCAGCTTGTAGAGGCACATGAGTTTGAGAGTAGGACGAAGGAGCTGGAGGGTATTTGTTACCCTTTAATTGCCAAGTTTTACCAAGGAGCTAGTAGTGATAAGAGTTGATAGATTTACAGATGGCCTATAAAAGTCTCCATCTGTAAATTTGTTTCTAACTTACTAAGAATGTTGCTGTAATCTAGTTTTGGTTTGTGGGTATTATAGGGTAAAGATTTGCATATAATTCTATTGCAAACGTAGCAATGTGTGAGAATATAATTCTTGAGTAAATATGTTTTCCCTCTTGTCAATCTGTCGAGGGTTGTAGTTTCATTCATAGAATACAACAGATAGAATTTTTTTTTTCTTTATTTTTCTAGAGTTTTGCTTAGAATCTTGACTAATATTATTTAGCGTATGAGGGTATGACTTGCAGAAACCGGAAGTTGATCTTTTGTGATGTCCAAGATTGGATACGAGCGTTCAATGTAAGTAATCACCCATGAAACAACCATAAATGTTTTGTCATTTAACCGGACTATTTTCTATAAACCGTGCATTTTGAGAATCATGTTTGTTATAAGATTATGTTTTGAACCAAACTCTACAAATGATGTTTTACAACTGCCTTTATATTCGCTACTTATCTGTGAATTAAATTATGTTTCTCAACTGAAAATATTGTAGTGTATAAATGTGCAGAATTTTGACCCTATGGCTCAGAGATGATAGATTTGAGTCTGTTTGAGATTACGTTTGAAAAATTAAGCTTTTGGGCAAAACTTCATTTTTAAGCTTTTGCCAAAAGCGCGTTTTAACAATTTTTAGGCTTTTTGAACACTTATAAGCGCCTTTAATTTTTTTATCAAACAAGTACTTTTTTCTTCAAACGAACTTTTTTAGTACTAAAAGTATTTTTAGGCCTATCAAACGCAATCCTAAACAGGCCTTAGGCTGCCTAGCTTGGATTCCACTGGCCAAAATGACTGGCTCAACCATTAAATTATCATATGATTTATATGGTGACATAACACGCCAGTAAATTATTGGGGTAAACATGGACTTAATATTTTTCGAGTAATGCTATATTTATTTTAACTTTTTTACACAATTTTTTCACACTTATAGACAACTTTTAAAACTACAATTGGATTAAAATCTAATAAAGATCAATCTTATATTCAATGATGATTTTAAAAGCTACGTATGTGTGTGAAAAAATCGTGTATAGAAGTGAGAGTATTTGTAGCATTATTCATATTTTTTATACATAGAATATTAACACACTATAGGTAAAAAGAAAATTAAACAAAAATTTCGTATTGTAATTGATTTATGTTGCACCTTTCTTTTTCTCACGTAATCACATTCATGAGGAGAGAAATTATAATGTAGAAATATGGTTACCAAAAATAATATTAAAATTCGATCTATGTCATCTCCTCAATAAATTATAATTCCAGCAATTTTAGTACTTCTTACAAAACTAATTATGAAATTCATCGAAATTTTCAAAAAGAATTAAGAGAATACCTTCCATCGAATGTGGTGCAAAACACTCCCATTTGCAGCCTCCAATAAAAATTTGACATTTGGCCTTGTTTGGCAAAGGCCTTCCAAACTATTTTATTTTTATTTTTTTAACTTCTTAACATTCTTACTTTTTATATCACATTAATTACTTTTTTATTACTATTCAAATTAATAGCTATAGGGTAGTTTGGTCACCCCTGACTAGTCATAAGAGTGACTCGAGCCACCTTAATTTTTTTTAATTATTATTTATTATTTATTATTATTATTATTATTATTTTTTTATAATTGTAAGTAATGTTGTTGAAGCGTATGAGATAATTGTCATATTGTGATTGAACTTTATGTGACGAGCCGTTAAATTGGAAGAAACATGGGCAAAAGTACAAATTGTGTGAATCGGAATTCCTAACTTAGGAGTCCAATTCAATGATTTTTTTTTTTTTTGAATTACAGGTAAATGATTTACTTATATGTCAGCTTTTAGTCTAGTGGAGTGCAACAATCTTCATTCAACTCAAAAAAATAAAAAAAAAAAATAAAAAATAAAAAATTGTAAAAGTCTCTCCAAAAAATAAAAAAAAAAAAATTAAAGTACTCTGAAGTTTTTTTTTTTTTTTTTTTTTTTAAAGATAAAAAAAGAGATTACAACAAACAACAAAGGGCTGGGCAACTCAACAATAAGCCCCAAAGCGACCCCATCAGTATGAGTTTAAAAAAAAAAAAAAAAAGCAATGTATCAAATGAATGACGCAGGCCTATGCTTTCTTGGTACGAAGACCCCATCAATTCAATGCTTTCTTGGTATTAAGAGAACCGTTGTAACACACTCGAAGGATAGCCACAAAACAACAAGAAAGAAAACACTGATGAGGAACGATTCAAAGCCTACGAAAAGAAATTCTAGCACAGAAACACAAGAAAAAACAACAAAATGCAAAACCCAGAACAAATTAGACACAAATTGCATCGAACGATGGAGGTGCGCCGAAGGCGGAGGCGGAGATGGATGAGGCAGAGCACTAGAGGTGCAACACTGAAGAGAACGGCGCATGGGATGCACGCGCCTGCGAGTGAGATCTACTCGCAATGTTTATCATGCTCCGGCTCGTGGACATCGTATGGGGTGGTTCTGGCGGCAGACGGAAGCGGCTATACCTAGGAACAAGGTGGAGAGGCGCGTGTATGGCGGTGGCTTCCTGAAATGTATAAATATGATTTTAAACAAATTAAACCCAAAAATTTCAAGAAGGGAGCCGATTTGAAGCTGGGAGCTGTCGGTGACGCCGGTGAACGGTGGATATACAGTGGAGAATTGGACATGCAGTTATTGAAAAAAAGAAATATGACAAAGACATAAAATACGGCCTAAGAAGAGACAAATATAGCCTTAAAAGAGACAAATTTAGCCTCAAAAGAGGCGAGAAGGATAGGGAGAGGAAGAGGGAGAGGGCGGGAGGGGGAGGAGAAGGAGGAAGTAGCCAAGGCTCCCTCCTCTCATGGCAGCCGTTGGAGGAAGACTATGGAAAGATCTATCGTGGTTTTTTTTTTTTTTTTTTTTTTTTGTTGGTTGAAGGCAAGTCTTGGTCGTCTTTGTTGCCTTCTTCCTCCCTCTGTAGGAACGTCACTAACCTACGTCACCTTCCTTGTGAGCTGCTTGGGCCATCGATAAAGTTGAATTTTTTTCTTCTTTTCTCTATAAAGGGATAACTTCTTGGACAAGTAGCTATAATTTGGTGGGGATCACATCTAATGCGGCGGTCCTATTGCCTTATTACTCTTAGATCAGGAGTCAAGAAATGATTTTTGGAGGGGTCCATATATCTTTTTTTAATATGATAAAATCGAAATAAAAAAAGAATTATTTTATAACTAAAATCTAAATATGCGTATAACAAAAAGTATATTTGTCAAAATTAATAAATATATACTAAGAATTGATATATTAATAAGATAACTGTTGGTTGCCGACAAGGTTTTTCCCTACTTATATAAGATAAGATTTTGATTAAACAAAATGGAGCAAGTCATACAAAAGATTTATCTAGATGGTTCTCCATCCATCTAGAAGGTTCTCTTCAAGATGTATCTAGATGATTCTCTATTCATCTAGAAGGTTCTCAATTTGTCTTCATCATCTAGATGGTTCTACCTTGGAGGCTAAGTTTATTCATCTAGAAGATTCTAACTTGGGGGCTAAGATCATCATCTAGATGCTTCTAACTTAGGCTATAAATAGCCAAGGGGTCTTATGCCTCAAACATGCTTGAGGAAGATCAAGAACAACACACACAAGAAGAGAAGTCAAGAGAGCTTCAGTTATACTCTAGAGAGAGAGTTAAGAAAAGAGTGTTTTAATACACCACTGAGAGTGTATATTAGTTTCAACAGAGGTTATTTCTCTCTGTATTGTTTTACTCCTGTATTAACTCAAGTTTTGCATAACTTGAGTAAACACCACTGTAACAAGTTGTTTATAGTGGATTGATTGGAGTTACTTCCGTGGATGTAGGCCCACTGCCGAACCACGTAAATACTCTGTGTTGATCTCTTGCATTTATTATTCCATTATTATTCTGTGAAGTTTGCACAACCATTGAGTCAAGGGTGTGTCCATCCCTAACAATAACATGTAGGCAACCACTAGTAAAAAAAGAAACAAAATGTTTAAAATTGGAGCTTACACTATTTTAGAGAACTAAAATGACTAAGTGTCGAATCTGATTAAAAAGTAAAAACCGATAAGATTATACTTATCCCTCGTTAAATTCTCTTTTACCCATTTACCATGGTATGCTACTTCCTTTCTCACCAACATTAAAAGTTATCCAATCTTCAACTACATGCATTACACTGCATCGAATATCCATAGTTAAAGAGAAACAACTTGTGCACAATCAAAGGCTGATTGTTGAGGCTATTGAATATTTTTGGAGTGGCCATTAGTCAATCATGTCAAACTCTCTCACATGCAAACATATAAGACTTTTTTTTTTTTTTTCCTAATCTTCAGTAGCTAGGGCCTAGGGGCTCCCTTTTTTCTAGGGGTGAAATAGCGGTTGTGGTTAGTGGTTAGTGGCTAAAACCGCTAACCGCAACCGCCTAGGCGGTTAGTAATTTTTACTAACCGCCTCCGCTAACCGGGTAGCGGTTAACCGCCCGGTTAGCAGTTAACTACTTTGGGATAATCGCTTTTTTCTAACCGCTTTTTTTTTGGCCTTTTTTGGGCTTTTTTCTTTGGACCGATTTTGGGCCAGTTTTGGACCGGGTTTGGGCTGGTTTTGGGCTCACTTTAAACTTTTTTTTTGCTCATTTTAAACTTTTTTTTTTCCTTTTCATGGCCATTTTAGCATTAAAAATTGCTATATACCAAAATCTTGTTGGCCACCTTCTACAAATCTACACATCATATAATATACAAATAAAATTACACCAAAATCATCACTTCACTTGTAGTCTTATACATAAACTCAAACAAGTTCATAAACTCACAAACAAGTTCATAAACTCACAAGCAACAAAAAAAAAACCAACATAGTTAAACTTGAAGCTAGAGGCCCATTTCAATCAACCAAAAAAAGTTCATAAACTCATGACTTATTGTTATTATATATATATATATATATATATATATATATATATATATATTATTTAAGAAAAAGCGGTTAGCGGGTAGCGGTTAGTGGTTTTTACTAACCGCTTTCAAAGCGGTTAGGCGGTTAGTGGTTAACGGTTATAGTGGTTAGCGGTTAGCGGTTGCAGTTAGGCGGTTTTAAATTTCACCCCTACTTTTTTCAAGCTTCAGTAGTGGCCATGGCCCCCACGGGTCCTCATATGGCACCGTCACTACTTTACATGATGTTATTTTATTACAGTGGATTGTGACAAGATAATCTGATTGTACGAAATTTAAATCTACATTACTAAACAACATGAATATTAAGTTAGGATTGAGGAATATAATTTTTATAGTCTTCCTTAAATGTAATGTGATTTTTAAAATTATTAATAGATTAAAATTTAATAATGATGATCTCAACTTCAATAATAATTTTAAAAATCGCATCACATTTTGGAGGACTAAAAAAAAAAACTTTAGTCCTTATAACATTACTCTAAGAATCGGATCGAGAATGCAACTTGAACATGACCAAGTGGATTTATGTCAATTCTTTTTGCCTTTTTTTTTTTTTGAAAAAAAATGATATTCTTGTTGGTACAATTTTCGGTATGGTGGACCCAAGGGTAGCCTGGTAATTTCGGCTATGCCTCTTTTGTTAGATCCTGTAAAACAAAAGCGCATGTTAAGAGGACGTACCGGGTGGTGGCTGGTGATCCTCTTTCGATGGTTAAGTTAGTCTTTTTCTGAGCTTTATCTAGTGTTTCGTATATGCAAGAATCATGTACCTGTTTCTGTTGTCCATGAGCCTTTTATAGGTAGATTTCACATGGACGGCGATGATGACTGGGCGGAGGATCTGGGATCCGGGCGTAACGGACGGAGAAATCAATATTCTTGTCCCCTGACCATTATGATTGGTGAGGAACCGTTCTTGTCGTTGACTTAATATCAGGGATAGTGCGTAACAGTTATCATGACCAGCGTGATTCTGAGAATAGCGTATAACCGTCGGAGGTATTCAAGTGCTAATCATAACCGATATAATAATCAAGACGTATTTAAGATGTTAGCATAATTGGTGCATATCTTGTTCATAACCGTAGTATCCATGTACTAAGTAAAACTGTCTCTAATATACTCGGTTTAGTGAATGATGCAGATGGGGTGTTCATAGTTTCTCGGGAGTACAGTCTGGGTGAAACGACGTCGCATCCATACCTCCAAAATCGGGTCGTTTCCTAGCAAGCCCATATGAATCTGTTGGGCAGTTTCTCGGGTTATTGGGCCCCGGGTCCATGGGCCTGAGTGCAGGATTTATGTATAACAATTCCAATTTTCAATTTGATAAAATTAATTCTATAAATTCAAACTTTTGTTACTAATTTCCATCAAATAAATAACAAAAACAACATAAAAGTACAATTATGTCATTCAGTTTAAAAAATTCAAGAAAAAAAAATGGTTGAGCTGGGTTCTACTAGTCAAATGATTAGAACACACGAATATTATCAGCCAAAAAAGAACTTTTTTTAAAAAAGATTCCTAGTCAAAAGAGTCATCCAGTCTCTTACAATTTAACAATATTAAATTATAAATAATTTAACAAGTAATGTATCAACCGAAACACAAATTTACATGCAATAAAATATATTTCAACCATTTCAATCAGAATGATATAGAATTATATATATAATAACTATAATTTAAAGTGAATATTAATGGATGCTTTTAGATTTAGGGTACTAGGAAATGCTGAGCTTTGTGACGTAGATTGACAATAGATTAGGAAAAGAATGAAACACATCGATTGACAATCGTACGAAAAAGTGGAAAAGGCATCGAATAAAGCGTTGGCTTTCCACAAACAATAATTGCAACTCTCATGTATCGAAAACTTGCGAGTTAAGTCTAGTAGGCTACTTGCTCCTCCATTACTATATACTATTTTTTTAATTTTTTTTTTTTTAAAAAAAAATTTGAAATTAAGGGTTAATTTAGAACTTTAAAAAAATTCAGAGGGCATAAACGTCATTATTTTACTTTTTAACTATTAAAATCTGACGAAGATATTCAAATTGATTGCAATTGAAGAGTCTAAATTGAGAGGTTTTTAAGTTTAAAAATTTGTCAAATCTCGTAGTAATTTAGAGATTTAAAGTGAAGTTATCCAATTTTTTAAAATGGTTATAGAAAAGATTTCAGTGTGATTGCTCTTACAATGTTTGAGTTAAATACTTTTTTAGAACCTATAGTTTTAGGACTTTACTAAAGCTCGCCTCGAGTTCAATTCATATAATAGATAATACCTCACTTAAGGCTAAAAACAATGATGATCTTTATACGTACATAAATTTAATGGAAGTACGCGTTAAACCAATCAGAAACTACTATGTGGTCATATGCCTTGTTAAAAATAAAACAATTTTTTTTTTAAAAAAAAATAAAACTTATAATTTATCAAAACATTAAAAAAGAAAAAAAAAAGAAAAAAAGATTTGGGTGACTAGAGCCACCACTATGGCTTGGGGTAGCTCATCCACCTTAAACATTGCATCCCTCTTTCCCTTTTGAAACACGCTCATCCCCTTATCTATCTATCTTTCTTTCTTTCTTTCTTTCTTTCTATCTCTCCTCTCATTCAAGAATCATCAACGAGCTCTTCAAAGTTTCTCCAAATTTGAGGAGAAAAATGCACTTTCTCCATATTAAGCGGTCACTTTTTAAAATCACTCAACACTGAACTCTCTCTCTCTCTCTCTCTATATATATATTTTAAATTCATTGAATGCCCCCACCAACTTCAAGAATTACTCTCATTTTCTTCTAAAACTCATGATGCCCAAATTAAACCAAAAAATGCCCAACTCACAAAAAAAACCAGAAAATGCCCACAAGATTTCAAACCAAAACGACAAAATCATTTCAATTTCGGCCAACACCCAAAGTATACATAATTTAACGGGATCCGGATCTCCTCACATTTGAGGAGAAATTAGAGATTTTTCAATTGATAATTTTGACTGTTCATTTTCATTCAACAGCCCACACCATATCACGAGTCTCACTAAAAAATAAATAATAAAATATTAATTAACTTAAAAAAAAGATTAAAATTAAATAATTTTTTTAAAAAAAATATAGGGTGACCAGCCATCCCAACTAAGCGATGGAGCCACCCCCAAGGGCCAGTTGGGGGTGGCCGATGCAGCCACTCCCTAAGGCCCAGACCACCCCCAAGGGCCAAAATGGCCGGCCACTCCAATGGCTCAGTTGGAGTGACTGGCCACCTCATATTTTTTTAAAAAATTAATTGATTTTTTTATTATTTTTATTCTTTTTAAAAAATTAATTAATATTTTATTATTTATTTTTGAGTGAGACATATGACGTGATTTGAGCTCTTGGATAAAAATTGACCGCAAAGATGATCATGCAGAACCCAACACCCAATTAAATCAACCGAAACCCATCAACATCAACCCAAGCAGCACCCAATTTAATTATAACTTAAAATTCGAAATCCAATTTATTACCTTCCCTCTAAATTGGCCGAAATTCCTCCATGTTCCACAACCTCCTCCTTTTCCTTCTCCTTTCTTCTTCACCGTGCAACTACATGCAGAGAGCTTCTCTCTCCAATAAGGGGTAGGGGTCTGGTTTCGATAAACAAAAGGAAGAGGGGGCAAGGTTCTTGGGCTTTAACGGAAACAGGGGAAGGTGACTTCTTGTTTTATTTCTTTGCGAACGGGGGAGAGAGTGCGAGGGAAAATATAAAAATATAGAAAATTCAAATAGTAAAAGAATTTTGAAAATTCTTTCATATAGGGAAATAAAAAGCTGATGTATGAGGTGTTTTTGTGATATTTTTTCAAAAACCCCAAATGTGCCTGGATTTTTGGCAAAAATGTGCTCTCTCGTTGCCAAGATTGCAGCCCATCTTCCCCACATTGCTCAGATGGTTGGAATTTTTTTAAAAATATTGCGATTTTTTAACGTTTTCATAGATAATCAGGGGTTTTTTTTTTTTGGAAAATACACAACCTTAACTATTAAGGTAAATACTTTAATTGCGTTTTTAAAAATTAGATTTTTAATAGAACTTTTTGAAATCTTAATTCAAAACAGACCAGTATAATACGAAAAAGTAGAAAAGGAATCGTAGCCTGAAGACTTGCTAGCTAAGCCCGAAAAAGTAGAAAAGCATGTCAGCATCTCCAAAATCGATCGGAACATATATACTACAAACACAACTTCTCAGTGATCTTTCTCTTCAAACGTCCAAGAGATTTCTTGGGTGTTCTTCATTATCTTTTCTTTTTGTCAATTCTTGTAAGCTATGGCTGGGAAAGACCAGGGTCCGGCGATTGGGATCGATTTGGGAACATGCTACTCCTGCGTGGCAGTGTGGAAACATAATCAGGTGGAGATCATACCCAATGATCTTGGGAACCGGAAAACACCATCTTTTGTTGCTTTCAATGAAACTCACCGTTTGATCGGTCAGGCGGCAATGGACCAGGTAGCCATGAATCCTACCAACACTGTTTTTGGTGAGTTCGTGCTTCTCTGATACCGCTACCAGTTTACGTTTTTGAGTTTTACATTCAAAACCTTGCTTATTTGTTTTATGTATAATAGCCCATAATCTGTGCTATGTTCATGATTCTTCTCGGTTAAAAAAGTTGTGTAAAAAAATCAATCATGCCCATTTCAATGAACAGACATACTAAAGATTATACACTACTACATTGCTGAACATAGTGACACAATCAGAATGTATAAATCATAGAAAATTTTACAATCAAAAGAACCTTCATTTTAGTTTGAATTAAGTACACGTGTCGCAATTCTAGGTTACCTTTAAGGGAAATTCGGCTATTATATATATATATATATATATATATATATATTGGTCTATGACATTAATTATTGTGGAAGAAGGAAAGAAAATATAGATTTTTTTTCTTTTCTTTTTTTTTGGTTTCCTTCATGTTAATGGAGAGGAAAATTGTTTAAGTCATTGGTGTGACAACCCAAGAAAATGCTAGCTTACTAGCCGTTGGTGCATGTAACAACCTTGGTTCCATTGGTGATTGTTTGTGAAGACACTAATGAGTGCAAAATCCCACATAAATTGCTTACTTAGTGAGTAAAACTGAGCTTCATAAATAATTTTAGAAAAGCTCTAAATTGACAACTTATTTTGGAGGTGATAGCGCAAATATGATTAGCGTTTTTCCTGGTTCTTTAGACTCATTACATTGGGGTCTTTCTTTTGCTTTGGCAAATCCCTAATTTAGTAGCATCAAAAGTTGGCCTTTTTTTGGCTTTCTAACAAGTTCAAAACAAATTAAGGTGACAAAATGTACTTATTGTGAAGCTAAGAATGTTTAATGTAATGACTTGTTTGCATGTCGATGTACATGTTTAATGTAATGACTTGTTTACATGTCGATGTACATGTCGGTGGTATGACTCTATGAAGACTCTAAACGTTTGATTGGAAGGCGATACAATGATGCCTCAGTGCAACATGACATGCAATTCTGGCCATTCAAGGTGATTGCTGACCCTGATAATGGGAGACCCATTATTGTTGTTAACTACATGTATGAGGAAAAACAGTTTCTGGCTGAAGAAATCTCTTCAATGATTCTCATAAAGATGAAAGAGATTGCAGAGGCTTATTGTGGTTCAAAGATCAAGAATGCTGTTATCTCTGTTCCTGCTTGTTTCAATCACTCGCAACGTCAAGCCACAATGGATGCTGGTATCATTGCTGGCCTAAATGTGATGCGTATTATCAATGAGCCAAGTGCTGCTGCTTGTGCATATGGGCTTGACAAGGAGTGTGGTACTGGTTTGATGAATGTGCTCATCTTTGATCTTGGTGGTGGCACGTTGGATGTCGCACTTCTCACCATTGAAGGGGGCGTCTTTGAAGTGAAAGCTGTAGCTGGTGATACCCACTTGGGAGGTGAAGATTTTGACCGTAGAATGATGAACCATTTTGTTCAAGAGTTCAAAAGAAAACATATGAAGACAATTACTGGAGTTAAGGCTCTTAGGAAATTGTGGACTGCTTGTGAAAGGGCCAAGAGGATTTTGTCATCTAATACTCGGACAACGATTGAGATTGATTCTTTGTACGAGGGTATTGACTTCTACTCAAAAATCACTCGAGCAAGATTCGAGGAGCTTAACTCGGATTTATTCCGGAAGTGTATAGAGCCTGTTGAGAAGTGTTTGACGGATGCTAAGATGGACAAGAGCAGTGTCCATGATGTGGTTCTGGTTGGAGAGTCTACCAGGATCCCCAAGGTTCAAAAATTGTTGCAGGACTTCTTCAATGGGAAGGAGCTCTGCAAAAGGATTAACCCTGACGAGGCGGTTGCCTATGGCGCTGCTGTTCAGGCCGCAATTCTTAGCGGTGAGGGTAATGAGAAGGTGCAGGGCTTGTTGTTGCTGGATGTTACTCCTCTTTCGCTTGGTTTGGAGACTGCTGGAGGTGTCATGACTGTTTTGATTCCAAGGAACACTGCCATTCCCACTAAGAAGGAGCAGGTGTTCTCGACCCAACGCGAGAACCAATCTGTTGTGCTGATTCAGGTGTATGAGGGTGAACGAAGCAGAGCCCACGACAACAACTTTCTGGGCAAGTTCGAGTTATCTGGCATTCCTCCTGCTCCTCGGGGAGTTCCTCAAATCCAAGTGTGCTTTGGCATTGATTCCAGTGGTATTTTGGATGTCTCTGCAGAGGATAAAACCACTGGAAATAAGAACAAAATTACAATCACCAATACGGGCAGGCTCTCCAACGAAGAGATCGACAAGTTAGTGCAGGAGGCTAAGAAGTACAAGGCTGACGACGAGGAGCATAACATGAAGGTGGAGAAAAAGAATGCGCTGGAGAAGTATGCCTGCAGCTTGAGGAAAACAATTAAAGATGACAAGTTTTCAGCCAAGGTCCCATCTGCTATCAAGAAGAAGATTGAGGATGCAATTGAGCAGGCTATTAATTGGCTCGAACTGAACCAACTTGCTTCGGCAGACGAATTTGAATTCCAGATGAGCGAGCTGGAGAGTATTTGCAAACCGTTCATTATGAACCAGGCAGAGGAGGCACCGGCTGATCAGCAGTACGTGGCCATCCCCGAGGATAGGGAGCATGAGAAGAAGGTTGAAGCAAAGAAAGTATTGGAAAATTGTGCTTATTACATGAGGTACAAAATGAGGGAGGTGAAGAATGCTTTGGCAAAGACTGAAGATGCAATTGAGCAGACTATCCAGTGGCTTGAAAGGAACCAGCTTGTGGAGGCACATGAGTTTGAGAATAGGACAAAGGAGCTGGAGGGTATTTGTCACCCTTTAATTGCCAAGATGTACCAAGGAGCTAGTAGTGATCATAAGAGTTGATAAATTTAGCATCGCAGGCGCCTATAAAAGTCTCCATCTGTAAATTTATTTCTAACTTACTAAGAATGTTGCAGTATATAATCTGGTTTTGGTTTGTGGGTAGTATAGGGTAGAGGCTTGCATATAATTCCATTGCAAACATAGCAATGTGTGAGAATATAATTCTTGAGTCAATATGTTTTCGCTCTTATCAATCTGTCGAAGGTTGTAGTTTCATATATAGGCATCATGTTACAATTCAAACGTATGGAATACAACATATAGAAAATTTTTTTTTTCTTCGTGATGGTTTGATTGTTCAAGAAAATTCCTAAAGTGATTAGGTAGACACTAGGTCATGAGCTCGAATCCACAGTAGAAATCTTTGTGTCTTGGTTAGTGTAAATCACCAGGCATGTAGACTTTCTCAACATCGAGTACTGCTTCATTTTGTTTTTCTTTAAAGCTTTATGAAAGACTTTCTTTTTCTTCTTCCTACAACTCTGCAATTTCAGTTTTACATCATCACAGAATCTAACTCCATTTTAATATATTCATACAAGAATATCGAAGAAGGAAGAAATGAAAATCTAATCATACAATCACACAATCGTACATCATCGACCTCCTAAAATCCCTCAATATCATCAAACGAATATTTTACACAGAGAGGTAGATCCTATCACCGCTTATCAGCAATATTTATTCGAAGTTAGCATTAGGAAGAGCTAAATGCAGCATGAGAGAGATTATTTTTAAACTGATATTAACTCCAATTTAATATATTTAAAAAACCTATCTAATTTATCTACTCCCATCTAATATTAAATTAATTGTTTACCAACCCAAGGTCTTCACCTAATACTCACTGTGGAAGAGATTGTTTTTAAACTATATTAACTCCAATTTAAGAAAAAAAAAACCAAAAACAAAAAAAAAACCAAAATTAAAAAAACTGCCTACTGCCTAAAGAAAAAAAACAAAAGAAAAACTCGTGTTCTCTCCATTCTCCTCTCCCCCAACCCCCTAGGTTTTTGCAGGACCCAAATACCATCTTCGCCATTCCTCCCTCAACGCCGTCGCCGTCGCGTCCCTCTCAATGCCGTTGGTCTTTCTTAGCCGCCGGTATTCCTCAGAGAAAAGATTTTCCCCCATTACCCAGCAAGCCTTGATGCGTGAACTTGATGAACCCATAAAACAGGGTTCTTGTCATGTGGATGTGCCGGAGCTTGCTGCAGAAGGAACGGAAATCGCTAAAAACTCTAGAATTCGAGTTTCACAAGTTTGGGAATGGGAATGAGATGTCTAATTCGCTACATAGGCTAAGGATTGATGATAAATGAAATTATGTAGCTCAAAATCCTTAATGATTTGCAGTGATATGAAAATCACTTGATGCCCATTCGTTTTGTTGAAGTTGCCAGAGAAGGAATGTTGTCTTTCTTTTTGTTCCTACCGTTCTAGGTATACCATCAAATGAATGTAACAGCAGTGGCTTATATTATCCCTTCGTAAATTCAGGGGGAAAATCTTTTCTCTGAGGAAGACCGGCTGCTAAGGAAGACCAACGTCTTTGAGGGACGGCGATGGCGTTGAGAGGGACAGCGACGGCAAGGGCAACGGCATTGAGGGAGGGATGACGAAGATGGTATTTGGGTCCTGCAAAAACCTAGGGTGTTGGGGGAGAGGAGAATGGAGAGAACACTGGTTTTTCTTTTGTTTTTTTTTCCTTTAGGCAGTACGCAGGTATTTTTAATTTTCGTTTTTTTTTTTTTTTTTTAAATTTTTTTTTTTAATTAAAAAAAATGACTTGGCACCCAAAAATCTAGGTACCACACCACATGGTGCCCACGTGTAAGGATGACATGGCGTTCCGTTAAAAAAACTTAACGAAATCTTAATAGAGGTACCAAGTGGATTTATTAGCTTACCACAGGTACCATTTGCGATATTTTTAAAAATTCAAGTGACTATTTGGTTTTGGTGCAAACCACTACTTAACCCTTAATATATTTTTAAAAAAACCTATCTAACCTATCTACTCCCATCTAATATTAAATTTATTGTCTACCAACACAAGGTCTTCACCTAATACTTACCGTGGAAGTCTTCAAGAGGTAGTTCAATCGGCTAGGACTACGCCTAATAAAATAGAGGGCACTAGTTCGAATCCCATCCCCTCTCTTGTGCGGTTATGTCAAAAAAAAAAAAAAAAAAACTCGCTATGGAAGAGATTATTTTTAAACTGATATTAACTCCAATTTAATATATTTAAAAAAACCTATCTAATCTATCTTCTCCCATCTAATATTAAATTAATTGTCTACCAACACGAGGTCTTCACCTAATACTCACTGTAAAAGAGATTATTTTTAAACTGATATTAAGGCTCCGTTTACTTCGACGTAAAATAATTTCTAGAAAATAATTTCCGTATTTTACGGTGTTTACTGCGACGTAAAATAGTGGTCAAACCGAAAATGATTTCGGTTTGACCAAAAAACCTTTACATTTTCAGGAAAATGGTTTACAATTTTTAATTTCGTAAACCATTTTCCCTCCTCGGCTCGAAGCTATTCTGATTAGAAAAAAACAAAAAAAACAAAAAAAAAAACCCGACGATTTCTCTTCACCTTCACGCACAGCTGCAGCTTCTCCTTCACCTTCACGCTCAACACACACAGGCTGCACAACTCATCTCTCTCTCGGCCGAGCTTCGCTCTTCAAACCCGAAGCAAGTACTCTCATCTCTCTCTTTCTTTGTTGAATTGTATGTATTGAGCGATTCATGGAGCATTTTGATTTTGGTTTCTTTCTCTGTTGGACAACTGGAATTCATGGAGCATTTTGATTTTGGTTTCTTTCCCTATTAATGTGTCAGATCTGCGATTTTTTTCTAAAGCTTTTCAAGATAAAATTTTTTCTGAAGATTTTTTCTCTGTTTGTCTGAAGCTTTTCGATCTAGAGAAAGAAAATTTCAGATCATCGATTGTGTTTTACTCTCGTATCGATCAGTTGGGATGGATTGGGTTTTGGGTCTATGGTGTGGATTTTGGAAAATGAGAACTTCTAGAGTTGTTTTGGGGTTTTTGATTGGTAGCTGTTGTTTTTCTTGCTTTTTGCCTTTAATTGCTCTGACTGGCTGCGAAGAGAATATGGGATGCGATTATGGGAAGAGAGTAGAGAATAAATGCCGTAGCTCTGTTTATGGTTGAATTTGGCTATGATTGTTTTGAATTTCTCGTGGTTTTGCCCACTTTGGTTCGTGTTTGTAGTAAAATTCATCATGCCCCCTCTGCCTCTTATGTAAAAAGGGAGCCAAAAAGAATTGTAGTCGTGCAAAAGTGGTTTACTTGAAACCTTTTTCAGAACGTCAATGTATGTTGCACACACCCATCATTATTGTCTACAGCAAATCTTCATTGCCATGGAAGATTATGAACATTTTAATTGTGATATCAAAAGCCATA
Organism: Corylus avellana; assembly: GCF_965113065.1. Lineage (NCBI taxonomy): Eukaryota > Viridiplantae > Streptophyta > Magnoliopsida > Fagales > Betulaceae > Corylus > Corylus avellana. The sequence continues at coordinate 19,504,073 of NC_142497.1, forward strand.
AAAAGAGGGGAGTATGACCCACAAGAGAGGCCCAGTTACTTTGGACAATTGCAATCCATGGCTTTGAACACCAACTGTTTGACGAAAATGGCCAAAGAAGTTCACCAACAGCAACATCACCAACTGGGTCTCTGTCTTTGTCTCTCTCTTTCTCTCTCTCCCAGTTCACTCCCTCAACCTCACCACCACCACCTCTGTCCTCTTTTTTCTCTCTTTTACCATTTTTCTCTCTGGATTTTCTTGCTCTCCATGGACCGAAGTGACAAGCAGCAACAGCAGCTGTCGTTGGCCAAGTGCGCGCAGCAGCGATGCAATGAAGAATGGTTTGTTTTATGCATTTGTTTTTTTCTATGTTTGAGTGTTGTAATTCACTCCAATTATCTTATTTTTATTATAAGCATATATTTTCATTTCTTAATTGTTTGATATCTCGGTTTATGCCTTTTATCTTGTAATTAGTTCTTATTCCTGTTCATGTGTGCTGGATGGCTAGCTTTTTATTCTATCGTTGCTGAAGTGATGCAATGAGTGATATGTTTTGATGTTTAATACACTTCAGTATCAGATTTTTAGTTCCTGCCTTCCTTTGAATAAAGTTAAATAATTTGTATGCATGTATTTCTATTCTAAAAATTGCTTGAGTTATGTGCTGAAAGGGATAGCTTTATTTTCTTTTCTTGTTTCTTCTATTTTCTTCTCCTTTTTCTTTTTTCAATACTTTATTTTCTGTCTAATGTTGTGACATGCTTTTTATTTTTGTTTTTTTTAAGGCTGAACTGGCCCATTGCTTAGAAAGGGATGGCCTTAAGTCCATCCTTGAAGCACTTGGTTGCTGAACTGGTTCCATTTTTATGTTGTTTGTAGATAGATTCGACCATTTGAATGGAGATGAGAAGGTAGCAAGAGGATTTTTGGTAAAGAATGCTAAGCTTAGAAAGTTTTGGTTGGACAACATCTTCAAAAATCATGGAAATTAGAATTTGCGTATCATTGATATGTAGTAAGATACTAATTAACTTGGATGGTAGTTCTTTGGCCAAAATATTATAATATTTGTGGTTGAATTTTAGAATTCATGGTAATTTTTTTTTTCAAGCAAGATGAAAGTAACTTACTTGCCCTTTCATATGTATCAATCTTCCTAGATGTGGAATATTCATAATATTGATGTATGGACATTTTTAGATACAATACTTTCACTATTTTTTTTTTCTAAAAAAATAGAAAATCCAAAAATATTCTCAAATAGGTTGATTGTTTTTGTCAAATTTTAACAATCAAACATAAATTATTTTATATTAATATTTTTATATTTTGAATAAAAATTATATTTTATAGGTTAATATAATTAAATGAAAATATTTTTTTAAAAAAAATTTGATTTTCCGTGCGCGCGGTAAACACCGTAAAATGTTTTCGGTGAAAAACATTTTTAGGGAAAATGACTTCCCTGAAAATATTTTTCGACGGAAACCATTTTACGTCGAAGTAAACGGAGCCTAAGTCAATGCCAAAATGAAAAATAAAATGGTAGCGTAGCCGACATGAGATTCTAAAATTTTGTCAGAAGAATGTCCAACACATTTAAATTTTGTTCTTATGAAAATGGTTTGTTTTAAAATTTCTTAAATTTGGGTAGTGCTATTTACTATTTGTTATTTATTATTATTATTTTTTTAAGATAAATATTTGGATTACGTACATGTCTTAACCCATTATCATGCCTATTGGTTTCCTAATGCACAGCAAACTGGAATATGCAATTTGTTTGCACCCGTAGCACTCCACTGCAACCCCGGCCCTATATAAGCTACCCTTCTATATCAAAGCAAAGGTTATAAAGTTATGTAGACTTTTAACAAAAAATAAAAATTGAGTATTGGAAAGTCACATTCCAACTAAGTAGAGTCGGTATTTTTGTGGTCTCTAATAAATGATACATGAGTATTTTTCTAATGATTAATATTTTTTGTTTGTTATGGCGATGACATAACAAACAATATATATATATATATATATATATATATATATATATATATATATATATATATATATTTTTTTTTTTAAAAAAAAATGAAACATAGGTGATGATGTATATATAGTATCTACCCATTTGGATTATTAGCAACTTTCTTGAGTATCGACCGATAAAAATATATTTTAAGGTATCTCAATGATTTAGAAAATTTATTGATTATGATTTAATAATTGTATTATAGTTTTATGGATTTAGGTTGTGAAATGAATGTTGGTAACTGACTTGGTGACAAAAGAGTTTAAATGAGTTTTTGATCATGGTTAAGATTTGTTGGTGACAATAATAGTACTGTAATTGAGGTTGTAAAGTATGGATTTATGAATGAAAATTTCGTTGTGACAAGTAGTGAATGCCGAAGTTTTGCATAGATAGATGAAATGTGGTAAAGAAAAGAAAAAAGAGAAACTAATAGTCTTGTTAATTGTTATGCCACAAATATAAGGGCTTGAAAAGCATTTTAGGACATGAAATGTATGTGATTTCTTTCTAAGATTTTTGGAACATACATATCGAGTGCTCTCTATCTTATGTCATGTAAGGTCACTAAGACAAGAGAGAGATATTTAGCCTGAAAAGCATGATCAAGGATAATGTTGCTTTACTGTAGATTTATTGCGGCAGTTGCGAGGGGTCTTCTGACTCCTCGTGATAAAGGTCTATTGGCGAATCGATCTGATACCGAGGCCATTAACAATTCTTTAGCATTTAGTGTCCAATGTGCTGCTTCTGTTTCAGAAATGTCCTGGTGTTTGAGGGTTAGAGATGCTGAGATTCAACATTTGAATAACCATATTAGGGTTTTACAAGGTTTGCTTAGAGATTCTAGATAGAAGAGTACGGATCTCTACCAGGACAATAAAAGACTAAATAACATGATGGAGTCATATGCAAACAACATGGAAGTAAGATTAACGGAAATAGAGAAGACCACTAAACATCTTCAGGAACAGACTAGGAGTCTCCAGGTCGATCTTCATGCGGCTTCTCGCCCAAACCCTTAGTAAGGTAATTCATGTGAAGCAACATCATTTGTAAATATTATAACTCATTTTGTACTAAACCTTTGTTTATTAATAATAATTTTTATTTTTATTATTATTGTTATTCTTTTATTAATATACTTATAAATGTTTGCAATATTTTCCTATGATTCACAATCGTTCCTTAATCAAAGTAGTTTCATATATACTCTTTATTTATAGGCTACTCATACTAGAAGGTTTCTTCATACTCACACAATGTACATCATCAACCTCCTATTTATGCAACTCCTTTTGTACTGAACCTTTGTATTAGTTCTTGTGTTGGCTTAATTCAGTTCTAAAATGTAGAGGTTACTGTTTACGGACTCAAACATTAATATAGAATGCTTAAAATCCAATCTCCACCGTTCATAATGTAGATTCATGTGTTATGAACGTCCCTGCAAAATTTCAGCTCAATCGGACCACAAGCACCCATCGATCGGAGCTGTTGATTAAGACTGGACAACATTTCCTGAATGCTGATTGCATGCCCGGTCCTAAACCCTAAACTAGACCGCATTTCTAGAAACTAAAATTTTGCTCCGCAAGGCCCTGTCCGGGCACCCCGTAAGTTTTAGGCTAAAAAACATGATTTTAAGTGGGTTAGGTCTAGGGTTTTGTTGGGGGTATATATACATTATTATAGAAGAGAGAGGCACGAATTTTCACCCCCAGAGAATTTGTGTGAGGCTGTGCTTGAGTGATTATTTTGTTGTGAGCCAAATTGATTCCTCTTAGAGGATTTTTGTTAGTTTTGATTGTGTGCTTAATTGAACTCTATCGGAAGGATCCGATAAAGGAGAATCACGTTGAAGTAGATTGTGACCGAAGAGACAAGTTGGAAGCTTGTCGATCTTATAGAGTCAAGGTCTTGCAAAGGGTTGTAAGTGTTCCTAGTGTCTGTAATCTTTGGATAATCTTTTAATAGTGATTTCCTGAGTTTGGCTGTCCCGGAGAAATTTTACTTTTATAGCGTTTTCTAAAAGGTTTTCTCTTCGACACCAAAATCTTTGTGTGTGATTGTTTATATTTTGGTGATTGTTTGCTTGAATAAATATTCGTTAATTCCACATAAAATTGTGATATTTATCTATTTAGAGTCTTTCACTTTGTTTATTAATAATAATTTTTTTGTCATTATTATTATTATTATTATTATTATTATTATTATTCTATCAATATACTTATAAATATTTGTGATATTTATTACATAGAAAATAACAAAGATGTATTTTTCTTACTTCCTACTTAAAATATTTTTTTTTCCGTCATTAAAATCATCCCGTCATCGGTTACAAGCTAGTTTAAATAAAAGGTTAGGATTCCAGAGAGTCACTCTCTCACATGGACATTCACGTTTACACCAATAAAAAGAATTGTAATAGAATTTTTTTTTTTTTTTTTTGGTTAAAATATTAATTAAAATTAATTTATTATGGACAACCAAGCAACCATTGCAATTTGCAACTCACGTTACTCACGGAATCAAACAAACAAGCTGACTTGCGAACTTGCTCGGCAGTTGTTCATAGTTAAAATAAGTTGTTCTTATCATTTCATTTCTGTCTGAACTTGGTACAAAATGCAGAGAGCTAACTCCTGTGATCTTTCTCTTTAAAAATCCAAGAGATTTCTTCGTTGTTCTTCATTTTCTTTTTTTCCAGACAATTTTGTTAGCTATGGCCAGGGAAGACCAGGGTCCGGCGATTGGGATTGATTTGGGAACATGCTACTCCTGCGTGGCAGTTTGGAAACATGATCGGGTGGAGATCATACCCAATGAACTGGAGAGTCGGAAAACACCTTCTTATGTAGCTTTCAATGAAACTCACCGTTTGATTGGTCATGCGGCCATGGATCGGGTAGCCATGAATCCTACCAACACTGTTTTTGGTGAGTTCCTGGTTCTCTGTTACCGTTAAGAGTTTTACATTAAAAAATTTGGTAGTTTGTTTTATGCATATATGGGTTCTGTTATTGCGGTGGAAGGAGAGAAAATTTGGAATTTTTTCTTAAAATGGTGTTGTGTTTTCTTTCATGATGATAATTTAGTTGGTGATCATGTTCAAATAATCTTGTTTATCAATTTACAAAGGATAACAACAATACATTATTTGAAGTTAAAATTAGTCTCAGCAGCTGGTTTGAATTTCAGACATACTTATGATACTCTGTTTTGAACTTGGACTTCATCAACTGGTGTGCACTTTCGACAGCTACTGCATTTGCTGCAGTGGCTGAACTAGGAGATGTCTTGAACAAAAAGTTGATCTGTTTTTGCTTTCCAATGGGTTCAAAACAAATTAATGATTGTGAAGTTAAGGATGTTTAATGTAATGACTTGTTTACATGTTGATGTTCATGTCAATGGTATGAAGACTCTAAACGTTTGATTGGAAGGCGATTCGACGATGACTCAGTGCAAGATGACATGAAATTGTGGCCATTCAAGGTGATTGCTGACCCTGATAATGAGAGACCCATTATTGTCGTTACCTACAAGAACGAGGAAAAGCAGTTTCTAGCTGAAGAAATCTCTTCAATGATTCTCATAAAGATGAAAGAGATTGCAGAGGCTTATTGCGGTTCAGAGATTAAAAATGCTGTTATCACTGTTCCTGCTTGTTTCAATCACTCGCAACGTCAAGCTACAATGGATGCTGGACTCATTGCGGGCCTAAATGTGATGCGTATTATCAGTGAGCCAAGTGCTGCTGCTTTTGCATATGGACTTGACAATGAAAATGGTGGTGGTGAGAAGAATGTGGTCATCTTTGATCTAGGTGGCGGAACGTTGGATGTCTCACTTCTCACCATTGAAGAGGGTATATTTGAAGTGAAAGCTACAGCTGGTGATACCAACTTGGGAGGTGAAGATTTTGACCGTAGAATGGTGAAGCATTTCGTTCAAGAGTTCAACACAAAGCATAAGAAGAATATTACTGGAGTTAAGGCTCTTACGAAGTTGTCGACTGCTTGTGAAAGGGCTAAGAGGATTCTGTCATCTAATACTCGAGCAACAATTGACATTGAGTCTTTGTACGAGGATATTGACTTCTACTCAAACATCACTCGAGCCAGGTTTGAGGAGCTTAACATGGACTTGTTCTCGAAGTGTATAGAGCTTGTTGAGAAGTGTTTGAAGGATGCTAAGATGGATAAGAACAGTGTCCATGATGTGGTTCTGGTTGGAGGGTCTACCAGGATCCTCAAGGTTCAGGAATTGTTGCAGAACTTCTTCGGTGGGAAGGAGCTCTGCAAAAGGATTAATCCTGATGAGGCTGTTGCCTATGGTGCTGCTGTTCAGGCTGCAATCCTTAGCGGTGAGGTTAATGAGAAGGTGCAGTTGTTGCTGGATGTCACTCCTTTTTCGCTTGGTTTGGAGACTGCTGGAGATGTCATGAATGTGTTGATTCCGAGAAACACCACCATTCCCACTAAGAAGGAGCAGGTGTTCTCGTTCCAACGCGATAACCAGTCAGTTGTGCTGATTCAGGTGTATGAAGGTGAAAGTATAAGAACCTGTGACAACAACTTGCTGGGAAAATTCGAGTTATCTGGCATTCCTCTTGCTCCTGAGGGAGTTCCTCTAATCTATGTGTGCCTTGACATTGATGGCCACGGTATTTTGAATGTCTCTGCCGAGGATAAAACCACTGGAAATAAGAATAAATTTACAATCACCAATACGGGCTGGCTCTCCAATGAAGGGATCAAGAAGTTAGTGCAGGAGGCTAAGAAGTACAAGGCTGACGATGAGGAGCACAACATGAAGGTGGAGAAAAAGAATGCACTGGAGAACTACGCTTATAACATGAGGAACTCATTGAAAGATGTGAAGGTTTCAGCCAAGGTCCCATCTGCTCTCAGAAAGGAGATTGAAGATGCAATTGAGCAGACTATCAATTGGCTCGAAGGGAACCAACTTGGTGAGGCAGAAGAATTTGAGTTCCAGATGAGCGAGCTGGGGAACAGATGCAACCCGGTCATTGACAAGATTATGAACAAAAACCAAGAGGCTGATTGGCAGTACGTGGCTCAGAATGAGGAGCATGAGAAGGAGAAATTTGAGGAGGAGAAGAAGGCTGCTGGGAAGGCTATCCATAGGGAGCATCGGAAGAAGGTTGAGGCAAAGAAAGTATTGGAAAATTGTGCTTACTACATGAGGTACAGAATCCGAGATGTGAAGAATGCTTTGGCAGAGACTGAAGATGCAATTGAGCAGACTATCCAGTGGCTTGAAAGGAACCAGCTTGTGGAGGCAGATGAGTTTGAGAGTAGGACCAAGGAGTTGGAGGGTATTTGTTACCCTTTCATGGCCAAGATGTACCAAGGAACTAGTAGTGATGATAAGAGTAAATAGATTTAGCATCTTGTTGTATTATGGGTGTCCTTGGGTTGGGTGTTTTTAACTTTTATCTCGTTGGATTTGGCTTAGGTGCTACTCAGATATGTAAATCTTCCCCTTGTAATAATCAGATTATCCAAGAGAGGTATCAACCGATTGGCCAATATCTTGGTAATGTATTTATAAACCACATTGCAACAAGAAATAGGCCTAAAATCTCCCATTGCAGTTGGATTGATCTTCTTAGGAACCAGTGTGATAAATGAGTAATGAGTAATGGCACCCTATGGAAAATAGTAGTTATTTTGGTCCCTCAATTGCAGCCGCTGATTTCGAGCCTTCTGCTTGAAAAAAGCTTCCTCACCCTTAACAATTGAAACATACTCATGAAAGCTCTCTCTCTTTCTTCAAGCCATCAGCACACCCCCTAGAAGATGGCACTGCCTGCTGAGCCACATCCAGCCTCACCCGAGCCTGCAAGATCTTCTGATGAATCTCACCATAGCAATTCCTATTCTTTTCCTTCAGAATCCTTTTCAGAGACTTCAATCTAGAATAAAGCTGGTACATAGGGACACCCGAACATCAATAGTCTTTAATCATTTCAGATTTTCCCAGCTTCACCCTAGTCTCAATCAAACAAACCAACACTGCTCTTTTCCTCTTTATTAAACTCCTCACCTCTCTTTGTTTTGAGGGGTCATTAATGACCCCTCACATTCCAAACTATGAGATTCATAATGTGGGTGAGAAGCCCCTCATCCTCCACCATTTTATTTTTCCCCTTATCCTTGCTACCAGAAATTTTAGCATGCTCAACATTCAAGACTGACACTATGATTTGCTGCATGGAAGCAGCTGCCATTGTAAATTCTCCTTCTTCTATTTCATCATCCTCTTTGGGAGCTAACAATTGGAAATAAATTGACCAACTTCTCTCCCTGTTAACTTTATGAACCTTATTGATAGAAGTTACAACCTGTTATATAGATTTCTCCTCCCTCTCCTGAACTACTGCAATTGGCTCTTTTGACTTGACCTCCTCCTCCTTCTGTAGTACATTTCTCCTTGGCATCCAAACCTGGATAGAGGTTTGCCTACGCCACTAGTAACTTAGGAGATTGACTGATGAGGAAATGCATTAGTTCCATACCCTTAGAAATGTAATTTTTCATTAAATTATTTTATTCACAAATCAAATCATCATGGCCGGCCTTATTTTCATGAAACTAACATCAAAAGTTTTTTTTTAAAAAAAAAATTAATTAATTGATTAATTAACAAAACTTTAATACCTAACTTTGTAATGGCATATATATATATAAGATTAAAAAAAAAACTAGATAACTTTTATTTTTTGGGATCTTTGCATTTGAAGAGGATGTCTGATAAGAGTTATATAACATTAGTTAAAGAGTTTTTTTAAATGGTGTTTTTTGTGCATTTTTTTTAAATGGTTATAGAAAAGCCAAATATAGAGAGTTCAATGTATAATAGTTTTCAACGTTAACCTCAAACGGTTTGACTTTTTATGCCTATTATACTCTCACGTTAAAACTTCATTGTTTTGGGCCCCAAAGTTCAGAACCCACTCAACCCAAAACGACACCGTTTTCAGCATTCAAATTAGGGTTTTTTTTCTTTCAAAAAGAGAAAAATAAAAGGAAAAATAATAAAATAAAATAAAAAATCAAAAAACAAAAATTGAGGTGGTTCTAGCCACCCTTTGGCCAAAATGAGGTGGCCGAACCACCCCATTTTTGGCCGTGGGGGTGGCTCCATGGGGGTGGCTGGAGCCACCCCCACGGCTGGTCTGGGGTGGTCGAACCACCCCCATGGCCAAGGGGGTGGTCCAGCCACCCCAAAAAGGAAAAAAAATAAAAAATAGAATGGGTTTTGGGCTTTTGGGGGTGGCCGGACCACCCCCAAGGGCCTGGGTGTGGTTTCGGCCACCCTCCACGACCGGTCGGGGGGTGGTTCAACCACCCCCATGGCCAACTGGCCAAGGAGGTGGTCCAGCCACCCCCAAAAGCCCAAAACCCTTTCCCATTTTTTTTATTTTGGCCTTTTGGGGTGGTCGGACCACCCCCTTGGCCAAAAATGGGGTGGTCCGGCCACCCCATTTTGGCCAAGGAAGCCACCCCTATTTTTGTTTTTGTTTTTTCTTTAATATTTTTGCTTTCCTTTTTATTTTTTATTTTTAAAAAATAGATGTCTAAAACGGTGTTATTTTGGGCTTGGGTGAGTGCTGTAGTTTTGGGCGTTTTTGAAATTTCAAGTGGACTGGGTGAGGGTATAATGGGCATAAAAATACAAACTGTTTGAGTTTAACCTTGAAAACTAATAGAAGGATCCAAAGTGAGAAGAAAATAAACCATGGTAAGCGTGATAAACAATTTTTTTTTTTTTTTTTGGTGGAAGAGGAATGTGATTTGGGAGATATTTGGAGGAATGTCTATCTATGGTGTTGGGTGTAAAAGAGTGGACGGAGAACTATGTTGGGCGTTCTGTATGGGTGGAGAAATTGACATGAAGGTGAGGTGTTTGAAGAAAGGTCTGTATGAGCAGCTCTTGTAAAGCTTCCTCAAGGCACTACCGGTGTGGGCTGTGGGCTAAGCCCACACTGGCGGTGCTGCCACCAGAAGGAGAGAAAACCAAGTTTAGGAATAAAGGCGTTAGCCAATTTACTCTGATACCATTATAGAGAGCTTCTCTCTCCAATAAGGGGGGGGGGTCTGGTTTCGCAAACAAAAGGAAGAGGGTGCAAGGTTCTTGAAGAATTTTCAGATTTTGACTAAAAGTGATTTTTAGAGAGCGCGTTGTCGATGCTAAAAGCTAGATAGTATAACAGAGAAAAATCCATCCATCAATGGCGGCTTAGTCGCATCTCTCTCTTATCTGTCTTTTGCCTCTTTTAGCTTCATCTTCAGCATCTATAGCTCCCAAACCCAAAACCACCACCACCATTACTATCCTTCCTCACCCTTCTCCAAACACCCAACCTCAGATCTGATCAAGACCCTCAATTCCCTCGCCTCCGCTTCTCTAACCAGAGCCCACCACCTCAAAGCGCCCCAAACCCAGCTCTCCCCTCGCCAAAACCCAAGTCTTCTCTCACAGCTATCAGCTATGGAAGCTACTCTATCTACCTCAGCTTCGGCACACCCCACAAACCATACCTTTCCTTTTGGATACCGGCAGTAGCCTCCTCTAGCTCCCCTGCACCTCTCGCTCTCTCTGCTCCAATTGCAACTTCCCCAACATCGACCTGAAAAAAAATCCAACTTTCATTCAAAGCTATCATCTTCTTCGAAGATTGTGGGTTGCAAAAACCCCAAATGTGCCTGGATTTTTGGCAAAAATGTGCTCTCTCGTTGCCAAGTGCAGCCCATCTTCGCCTAATAGTTGACAAATACTTTAATTACGTTTTCAAAAATCACATTTAAAATTCGATATTTTTAAACCAACTTTTTGAAATCTTAATTCAAAACAGACCAGTATAATACGAAAAAGTAGAAAAGGAATCTTAGCCTGAAGACTTGCGAGCTAAGCCCGAAAAAGTAGAAAAAGATGTCGGCATCTCCAAAATCGATCGGAACATATATGCTCGTACTACAAACGCAACTTCTCCATCACTTAATTCCCAGTGATCTTTCTCTTTAAAAATCCAAGAGATTTCTTGGGTGTTCTTCATTATCTGTTCTTTTTGTCAATTCTTGTAAGCTATGGCTGGGAAAGGCCAGGGTCCGGCGATTGGGATCGATTTGGGAACATGCTACTCCTGCGTGGCAGTTTGGAAACAAAATCGGGTGGAGATCATACCCAATGATCTTGGGAACCGGAAAACACCATCTTTTGTTGCTTTCAATGAAACTCACCGTTTGATTGGTCAGGCGGCGATGGACGCCATGAATCCTACCAACACTGTTTTTGGTGAGTTCCTGCTTCTCTCATACCGCTACCAGTTTACATTTTTGAGTTTTACATTCAAAACCTTGCTTATTTGTTTTATGTATAATAGCCCATAATTTGGGCTATGTTCATGATTCTTCTCGCTTAAAAAAGTGTGTAAAAAAATCTATCATGCGCATTTCAATAAAAAGACATATTACATTGCTGAACATAGTGAACGTTGCATGAATCTATAAATCATAGAAAATTTTACTATCATAAGAACCATCATTTTAATTTAATCCATATAAATTAAAATATGTAAAATATTACCATATGTGTAGGTTTTTTTTTTTTAAAAAAAAAAAAGCAAGAAAAAAACCTGGATTTTGATTATTAAAGCATTAATAAAAAAAATTAATAGGAATTTTTGATATTGTTCTGTCACTTATGTGATACTTATTCAATACAATTTCTTTAGTGTTTCGAAAGAGTTTTTGCTCCTTATCCACAACAATCAAATAAATTTTTGCCTTTCTTTTTTTTATTAAAAAAAGAAAAAATCCAAAAAAAAGGTCTAAACAACCGAGTAAATGACAAAAAAAAAAAAAAAACCCTTAAAACATTCAAATGAATTAAAACATAAGACCCTTAATTTTAGTTTAATCCATATAAATTAAAACATGTTAAAATCTTTATTCTCATAGGTGTAGTTTAAAATGAAAAGAAGTACAAAGAAAAAAAAAAACATGGAAGAAGAAAACTTGGATTTTGATTAACAAAGCACTAATAGAAAATTAGTAGGAATTTTATACATCGTTGATGTGATACCTATTATATTTCCATACAAATAAAACTTGTATAACTTTGAACATTCGAAAAAGCTCACGAAAGAAAAGAAAAAATCCCATAAAAGATTCAAATGAATAACACCTCAACCATAAATTTCACAAACAAAACATAAACATATTCAAATATCAACCCAAACCTAGATTCATATCGGTGTCTAGTACAAATAAATTTGGGAAAAATATAAAAAAAGCTCCCCAAACTACCAAATTATTGCATTTTGGCCACTCCGTTAGTCAAAATCGTTAGTTTGGATGGAAACTGCAAAACGATGTCGTTTTGTTACGGGTAAGTTACTACAATGCCCTTTTATGAAAAAAAAATTTTTGGGAAAAATATAAAAAAGCCTCCCAAACTATCAGCCGTTTACATTTTATCCCCTTAATGTTCAGAAAGTGATAAAGTAGCCCCCAACTACCAAACATTTGCAGTTTGGCCACTTCGTTAGTCATTACTGTCAAAAATGATGGAAAATTCAAAACTATGTCGTTTTGACAATGGTAAGTTACAAAAATGCCATTTTAGAAAAAAAAATCATATTAAAACAAGTACGCAAAACGGCGCCGTTTTGCTTGAAATTAGGGTTTCCTTACACTTACCAAAACGGCGCCGTTTTGGTAAGTGTTAGGAATTAAAAGAAAAAACCTTAGACCCCATGCAGAAAAAACCCCCAACCCCAGTTTATCTCTCTCCCCCAAACCGCCGGCCACCATGTTGTTCTATCTCCAGCAACCTTCTCCCTCAAGTGAAAAAAATGCAACACCCTCTCTCTCTCTCTCTCTCTCTCTCTCAAAACCGGCTGCCCTAGCCACCACCATCCATCACCGCCAGCCACGTTCGTAGATAAACAACACTGATCCGATATCTATACCATGAAATACAATAAAAAGATTGAGTTATGGGTAAGATTTACAAGCTGCCGGAGATAGAACGACGTGGTGGCCGGCGGTTTGGGGGAGAGAGATAAACTGGGGTTGGGGGTTTTTTCTGCGTAGGGTCTAAGGTTTTTTCTTTTAATTTCTAACACTTACCAAAACGGCGCCGTTTTGGTAAGTGTAACGAAACCCTAATTTCAACCAAAACGGCGTCGTTTTGCGTGCTTATTTTAATATGATTTTTTTTTTTAAAATGACATTTTAGTAACTTACCCTTGTCAAAACGACATAGTTTTGAATTTTTCATCATATTTGACGGTAATGACTAATGGAGTGCCCAAATTGCAACTGTTTGGTAGTTGGGGGCTACTTTATCACTTTCTAATCATTAGGGGGCTAAAATGAAAACGGCTGGTAGTTTGAGGTGGGCTTTTTTATATTTTTCCCAAATTAAATTTTTTTTTTTCATAGAAGGGCATTGTAGTAACTTACCCGTAACAAAACGACGTCGTTTTGTAGTTTCCGTCCAAACTGACGGTTTTGACTAACGGAGTGGCCAAAATGCAATAGTTTGGTAGTTTGGGGGCTACTTTATCACTTTTGGAACATTAAGGGGCTAAATCGAAAATGGCTGGTTGTTTGGGGGGCTTTTTTATATTTTTCCCAATAAATTTTCTTGAGAAAATAAACATAAAAGATAATTAATTCACAGTTGCGAAAAATTTACATATAACAACACAAAGATATATCGAAGCAACGGAATTTTGGATTAAATAAAAACTCTAGACTGGATGAATGTCAAAGTCAACAGGCAATTGTTGCATTCCATCATGAATATCTCATATAGGGGTGTACAAGCGGGTTATTAACTGCTAATTGCTAAATAACCACTAACCGGATAACCGGATAACCTCCTAGGTCGGTTGCATTACCAATTATAGGCATTTAGAAAACTGATTAATAACTGGGTAACTTGGTAACCGGATTTTTGTGTTATATATATATTGGTCGATGACATTAATTATTGTGGAAGGAGAGAAAATTTAGATTTTCTTTTCTTTTTTTGGTTTCCTTCATGATAATGAAGAGGAAAATTGTTTAAGTTGGTGTGACAACCCAAGGAAAATGCCAGCTTACTAGCCGTTGGTGCATGTAACAACCCTGGCTCCATTGGTGATTGTTTATGAAGACACTAATGGGTGGAAAGTCCCACATAAATGGCTTACTTATTGTGTAAAACTGAGCTTTATAAATAATCACTTTTCCTGAGTCATTAGACTCATTACATTGGGACCTTTCTTTTGCTTTGGCAAATCCTTAATTAAGTAGCATCAAAAGTTGGCATTTTTTCGGCTTTCTAATGAGTTCAAAACAAATTAAGGTGACAAAATGTACTTATTGTAAAGCTAATTAATAATATTTAATGTAATGACTTGTTTACATGTCGATGTTCATGTCGGTGGTATGATTCTATGAAGACTGTAAACGTTTGATTGGAAGGCGATTCAATGATGCCTCAGTGCAACATGACATGAAATTGTGGCCATTCAAGGTGATTTGAAATGGAGGTGATTTGAAATGGAGAAGATCCTTTTCCACTTGAAACATGCTTAAAAAAAATTCAAATGCTTTAAACCTAAGTTTTTTTTTTTTTTTTTTTGAATTCTAAATGTGAATTACCTAGGTATAAGCACATATATAAAACTTTAGTGCGATTTGATTTAGCAAAATAATAAAATCGAGGCCTAACTTGCAAGGACGAAGCCATAAAGTATTGCAGGTAGGGGCCAAGGCATAAATTTATTTATTTATTTATTATTATTATTATTTTTGTATCATCTAAAGTAGTGGTTCAATAGCCTATGGAAATTCACGAAGTGGTTAGGTACATACTAAGGTATAAACTAGAAGAAATAAAGAAAAAAAAAATTTAAGACCTAGATTGAAAATTTGGGGTGTTCAATCGGTTATAACCGTCGGTTATTGGCTATAACCGGTAACCGCAACCACCTAGGCGGTCATTGGTTATTTAATCCTTTTTTTCTGGGGGGGTATTCGGGCTTTTTAAAGTATTTTGGGCCTTTAATTGGCTATTTTTGGGCTTATTTTAATTATTCTGGGCCAAAATATTTCCAGAAAGATGAAAAACGAGAGAATGATGGCACCTTGGAATGAGAGAATGAGGGATTGAGAGGTAGGGAGGGACTGGGAGAATAAGATGAAACCCTATCCCTATGGATTTAATATATATATAGTCGGTTATTGGTTATAACCGCTTTGCCCTTCCTCTAAAATCGCTAACCACAATCGCCTTAGTCGGTTAGCAGTTTTTAATAACCGACTACCAAATCGGTTAGCGGTTATCAGTTGACTCGCTTGAACACCCCTATTGAAAATCACACGAAGAAGAAGCAACAACTATGAGACGAAAACAGAGTGAGTTTAAGCCGTGTTTAAGTTGAAAACAAATTACTTAGCACTACTTCTGTGTTGCAAATTGCGTTTTTTCATTTATTTTTCGCTTGGAATAAATCAGTATAGGAAAATTAATTCTTGATTGTGGACTTGTGCTTGTTTTGGGTTAGAATAGTAACAAGATGTACAGCAAAATGCTCAAAAAATATAAAATTTAGTAGATAGAGCCAAATCTCAAATGGGTAACTAGCTTAATGGGTTATGGACAAAAATAAGGTTACTACAGTTTTTAATGGGTAAGGGTTAAAAGGTTTGAGAATGAGTAACCAGCTTTTAGGTTTGAATGAGTATGGCTCAAAAGATTTTTTGGGTAGAAGCAGTAAGGCCAAAATTTTATTGGGTAATGCCAAAAATATTTATAAGTGGGGCCAAAAGAATTGTGGGTAAGAGCCAAATATTTAAAAACGAAAATTTGACCTTAAAATTTTTTTTTCCTCAAGAATTGAGGGAGGGGGGGCATGGCCTCTACCGGCCCTCTCTCATTCCGTCACTATTGACTTGTCTAAGTGCGATTTGTGATTAGTGTATTTTTTGGCCTAGCCAAATTTGTCAATAAAGTGTTAAGGTATATAATTAAAATTTTACATTGATTAAGTTTTTATATGTAAACTGCTCTTTTACATTAATTTTTATGGAATATAGTAGTTAATGCTATTTAGTAAATTATTATACGATTGTTATGCAACTTGAATAAATTGGCAGTAAAAATTAGTATTTGAATCAGTAAGGACTTATAAAAATAAAAATCAATAATCAATTTTCACTTGCATATCATCGCATTCTACTAAATAATGTTTATCTTTTGTTATATATTAACATTATAAAAAATATATAAAAAAATAATTTTTTTTTTTTTTACCACTCTAAACTAAAATTCTGACTCTGCCACTGGTTGGGGGTCTTTCTTTTAAGTAGCATAAAAAGGTGACCCTTTTTGCTTTCTAATGGGTTCGAAATAAATTAAGGTGACAAAATGTACTTATTGTGAGGCTAAGAATGTTTAATGTAATGACTTGTTTACATGTTGATGTTTATGTCGGTGGTATGAAGACTCTAAGCGTTTGATTGGAAGGCGATTCAATGATGCCTCAGTGCAACATGACATGCAATTCTGGCCATTCAAGGTGATTGCTGACCCTGATAATGGGAGGCCCATTATTGTTGTTAACTACAAGTACGAGGAAAAGCAGTTTCTGGCTGAAGAAATCTCTTCAATGATTCTCATAAAGATGAAAGAGATTGCAGAGGCTCATTGTGGTTCAGAGATAAAAAATGTTGTTATTTCTGTTCCTGCTCGTTTCAATCACTCACAACGTCAAGCCACAATGGATGCTGGAGTGATTGCAGGCCTAAATGTGGTGCGTATTATCAATGAGCCAACTGCTGCTGCTATTGCATATGGGCTTCGCAATGAAAATGGTGGTGGTGAGAAGAATGTTTTCATCTTTGATCTTGGTGGTGGCACGTTGGATGTCTCACTTCTCGCCATGGATGGGCATTTTCTTGAAGTGAAAGCTACAGCTGGGGATACCCACTTGGGAGGTAAAGATTTTGACCGTAGAATGGTGAAGCATTTTGTTCAAGAGTTCGAGGCAAAGCATAAGAAGAAAATTAGTGGAGGTAAGGCTCTTAGGAAGTTGTGGACTGCTTGTGAAAGGGCTAAGAGGATGCTGTCATCTAACACTCGAACAACAATTGAGATTGATTCTTTGTGCGAGGGTATTGACTTCTACTCGAGCATCAGCCGAGGCAAGTTTGAGGAGCTTAATAAGGATTTATTCTGGAAGTGTATAGAGCCTGTTGAGACGTGTTTGAAGGATGCTAAGATGGATAAGCGCAGTGTCCATGAAGTGGTTCTGGTTGGGGGGTCTTCCAGGATCCCCAGGGTTCAGACATTGCTGCAGAACTTCTTCAAGGGGAAGGAGCTTTGCAAAAGGATTAATCCTGATGAGGCTGTTGCTTATGGTGCTGCTGTTCAGGCTGCGATTCTCAACAGTGATGCTAGTAAGAAGGTGAAGGACATCTTGTGCGTGGATGTCACTCCTCTATCGCTTGGTGTGAAGACTGCTGGGGATGTCATGAGTGTGCTGATTCCGAGAAACACCACCATTCCCACCAAGAAGGAGGAGAACTACTCAACCCACTCTGATAACCAGGGGGGTTTGTGCATAGAGGTGTATGAGGGTGAACATACGCGGATCTGTGAAAACAATTTCCTGTGCAAGTTTGAGCTCAGAGGCATTCTTGCTGCTCCTCGTGGAGTTCCAAGAATCACCGTTTGCTTTGACATTGATGCTGATGGTATCTTGAACGCCTCTGCCAAGGACCAAGCCACTGAAAGTAAGAAAGAAATTACAATCACCAATACAGGCAGGCTCTCCAAGGAAGAGATCAAGAAGTTAGTGCGGAAGGCTGAGAAATACAAGGCTGAGGATGTCAAGCATAACAAGAAGGTGGAGACAAAGAATGTACTGGAGAACTATGCTTACAACATGAGGAGCACATTTAAAGATGACAAGTTTGCAGCCAAAGTCCCCTCTGCTAACAGGGAGAAGATTGACAATGCAATCGAGCAGACTATCGATTGGGTCGAACGGAACCAACTTGCAGAGGCAGATGAATTTGAGTTCAAGATGAGCGAGCTGGAGAGCATATGCAACCCGGTCATTGACAAGATTGAGCATGGCTCTGATGGTGATGACATGGCTGGGAAGGAGATTAAAAACATGGCTCAGGATGAGGAGCACAAGGAAGAGATCGAGAAGGTGGTGAAGAAGGATGAGATGGCCATGGATGGAGCCAGGCAAGAGGATAAGTGGCCTGAGAGGGAGATTAAGAACCAGGCACAGAAAGCTGAGAAGTACATGGCTCAGGATGAGCCGGAGCACAAGACGGAAGAGATGGCCATGGGTGGAGCCACCCAAGAGGATAAGGAGCCTGACAGGGAAATAATTAAGAACCAGGATGAGGAGCATAAGAAGAAGGCTGAGACCATCCCCGAGGATAGGGAGCATGGGAAGAAGGTTGAGGCAAAGAAAGCATTGGAAAATTGTGCTTACTCCATGAGGTACAGAATCAGAGATGTGAAGAATGCTTTGGCAGAGACTGAAGATGCAATTGAGCAGACCATCCACTGGCTTGGAAGGAACCAGCTTGTGGAGGCACATGAGTTTGACAATAGGATGAAGGATTTGGAGGGCATTTGTTACCCTTTCATTGCCAAGATGTACCAAGGAGCTGGTACTAGTGGTAAGAATTGATACATTTAGCATCTCACTAGCCTATAAAAGTCTCCATCTATAAATTTCTCTTCTTTTTCTTTTTTTCCTAGGCACTGTAATATGGCTTTTGTTTGTGGAGTCTATAATTCTATTGCAAACATAGCAATGTAACTCGTTGTATTTTAGGTGTGCTTGGGTTGGGTGTTTTAACTTCTAATTCTTGTTGTGGGTAACAGAAGCAAGTGAGAGCCCAATGCGCCTACTTCAGTGGGCTTAATTACATCATACTCAAGCTCTTAAAGTCTATTACATGAGTGAAATTGGTGTAAAAATTTAGTATAAAGAGTAATATTATTCTCTAAAAAAAAAATTAAGTTCAACCTCTAGCACCCTCTTAACTTTCTCTAACCCATTATTATAGTATAATTAAGTTTTTGTTTAACAAAATAAATATTTTAAGGCCCCAATTAGGGTAAAGTGGTTAGTCAATGCTGCGTAGAGTGGAACAGTCTTCATTCAATCATTCAACTCCCCAAAAAAAAGTGTAAAAGTCTCTCAAAAAAAAAAAAAAATTAAAGTATTGTAAAGTCTTGGTGACCTTTTCTTTTTTTTGTTTTTTTTAAAGGCAAGTCTTGGTCGTCTTTGATGCCTTCTTGTTCCCTCTGTAGGAACGTCACTAACCTACGTCACCTTCCTTATGAATTGCTTGGGTCATCGATAAAGTTGGACTTTTTTTTTTTTTTGCTTTTCTTTATAAAGGGATAACTTCTTGGACAAGTAGCAATAGTTAGGTGGGAACCACATCTAATGCGACGGTCCTATCGCGTAATTACTCTTACAATTAAGTGGCTGATTTTTGAAGGAGTCGATTTTTTTTTTTCTTAATATGATAAATTTTAAATAAAAACGAATTCTTTTAAAACTAAATATGCGTATAACAAAAAATATATTTGTCAAAATTCATAAATATAGACTAAAAATTGATATATTAATAAGATAACACGTAGGCAAACACTAGTACCAAAAAAAAAAATGCAAAAACAAAATGTTTAAAATTGGAGCTTACGCTATTTTAGAGAACTAAAATTAGTAAGGACCTGTTTGAGATTGCGTTTGAGTGACCTAAAAATGCTTTTAACACTCAAAAAGTCCGTTTGAAAAAAAAAAAGTACTCGTTTGGTAAAAAAATTAAAAACGCTTTTAAGAATTCAAAAAGCCTAAAAAAAGCCAAAACGCATTTGATAAAAACTTAAAAATGAAACTTTTGCCCAAATGTTTTTTTTTTATTTAAAAGTTATTTTTCTCAAACGCAATTCCAAACAAGTTTTAAATGTTAAATATAATTAAAAAGTAAAAACCAATAAAGTTATCCCTCGTTAAGTTCTCTTTTACCCTTTTACCATGGTATGCTACTTTCTTAAAAGTTACCCAATCTTCAACTACATGCATTACACAAACAATAATTAATATAAGTTGCAAAAATATTAAAAAAAATAAAATAAAAAGACAAAGCAAAAAGAATTGGCATAAATCCACTTGGTCGTGTTTAAGTTGCATTCTCGATCCTAGAGTAATGCTATAAGAAGGACTATAATTCTTTTTGAATTTTTTCAAATGTGATGTGGCTTTTAAAATTATTAATAAATCAAAATTTAATAATAATGATCACAAATTGAATGGTAATTTTAAAAATTATATCACATTCGAGAAAACTAAAAAAAAAAACTCTAGTCCTCTTTATAACATTACTCTACGATCGAGAATGCAACTTGAACACAACCAAGCGGATTTATGCCAATTCTTTTTGCTTTGTCTTTTGTTAAAATATATATATATATTCCAATTTTGAATTTGATAAAATTAAGATTTGTATTTTGAATATCTATATAAATCGAAGCTTTTGTTACTATTTTCCATCAAATAAATAACAAAAACAACATAAAAGTACAATTATGTCATTCAGTTTAAAAAATTCAAGAAAAAAAGAGAGAAGAAGTTGGGCTGGGTTCTACTAGTCAAATGATTAGAACACACGAACATTATCAGCCAAAAAAGACTTTTTTTTAAAAAAAAAGATTCCTAGTCAAAAGAGTTAACAACATTAAATTATAAATAATTTAACAAGTACTGTATCAACCGAAACACAAATTTACATGCATAACCAAATGGCTGAAAAGGATAAAATAAAAAAGAACAAAACAAAAGTTTATGCATGGATTTACATTTACATACCATAATAAAATATATTTCAACCATTTCGATCAAAATGCTATAGAATTATATATATAATAACTATAATTAAAAGTGAATATGGATAACAATATAATAATTAATGGATGCTTTTTAGATGCATGGTACTGAGAAATGCTGAGCTTTCTGACGTCTATTGACAATAGATTAGGAAAAGAATGAAAGACATCGATTGACAATCGTACGAAAAAGTGGAAAAGGAATCGAATATGCGTTGGCTTTCCCCAAACAATAATTGCAACTCTCATGTACTCAGACAAACAACTCTGCTGAAAACTTGCGAGCCAAGTCTAGACTGTCTAGTAGTCTACCTGCTCCTCCATTACTATACGTCTATATACTAGTTAGTTTGCCCTGATCTCCAATTCTCACTACACTCTTCCACTGAATTCCCAGTGATCGATCATCTTTCTCTTCAAACATCCAAGAGATTTCTTCCTTGTTTTTCCTTATCTTTTTTAATTTCCGGTCAATTCTTGTAAGCTATGGCTGGGAAAGTGCAGGGTCCGGCGATTGGGATTGATTTGGGAACATGCTACTCCTGCGTGGCAGTTTGGAAACATAATCGGGTGGAGATCATACCCAATGATCTTGGGAACCGGAAAACACCATCTTTTGTTGCTTTCAATGAGACTCACCGCTTGATCGGTCATGCGGCCATGGACCAGGCAGCCACGAATCCTGCCAACACTGTTTTTGGTGAGTTCCTGCTTCTCTGTTTTTGTTGTTTGTTTTATGTATATATATGGGTTCTGTAATTCTGTTAGCTTGCAGAGAAATTTTGGATTTTTTATTTTTTATTTTTTATTTTTATTGGTTTGGTTTCTTTCATGATAATGAGGAGGAAAATGCTTTCTTTTGGGTTTGGGTGTTTGGTTGTTGGGTTTGGATTGGGATCTGAAAATTAGAATTTCGGGTGTTTTCTGGTGGTTGGGAAACGAGTGTGAGCTGTTTGGTATTTTCTGATGGGTTTCTTTTTGTTGGGTATCAACGGTGGCTGGGTTTTGGCTATCGGTAATCGGTGCGATTTGTTCTCTTTTGGGCTTTGAATGGCAGTGACTGCCGATTGGATAGGGGTGATTGGGGTTGCCCACCCTCAGCCGTTCATCAAGGTTCAAGAAAGAAGATGGGGAAGACGGCTTTTAGTTTTTGGCAAAAAGCAAACGTTTCTCTTTACCTAAACTTTAGGTAAAGAGAAACGCACCGTTTGAATAAGGAAGAAACACTTGTTTTATCCGGACATTTTTTTTAGAGCCCCTACTATCAGCTGTAATACACTAATACCCCATTTTTACAGCATCCAACTAAATTTTGCCACATCATCGAAAAAAAAAAAAAAAAACCAATTTTCCCATTGCAAGAGACCCACGATCTATACCAAAAAACCCAACACCTACTCAGCCCAACGCCGCCGGTGGAGGATCTGTGCTGCCGGTGGAGGAGCACCGTCCTGTCTGATAGCCGAAGCCAAAGCACCGGCGCCGGTGGAGTTTATGAGAGATACCTCTTTCATCCCTTCTTCTCCGCCCAAATCACACCCATCTCTTTTTCTCTCTTTCTCGGTGGTTTTGGAGAAGGACCCAGCAATGAAAAGTAGCTCAAAACCCCCCAAGCAACTGTCAACTTCCATATCTGAGAGAGTTCCATATCTGAGAGAGAGAGCGTCTGAGAGAGAACACGCTAATGAGTTTCACTGTCTTGAGAGAGAGAGAGAGAGAGAGAGGGCTGAGAGATATCCTCCTCCAACGTGTGAGAGAGAGAGAGGGAACGTGAGTTTTCCTTTGAGGAGTGCTCAAGAAATTATGTTCCAGTGTTTTCATGCTTATTTGCTTTTGATGTTTTTAGCTTACTTGTCAAATTTTTATTGAATGCCTAAAAAGTGGGCTTTTACAGCTGGATCGCATTAGGAATGCTACGCATATAAACAAATTTGATGTGGTGTAAAATGGTTAGATATAAGATAAGTTCAAATTTTAAAAAACTTACTTACTTATGCCGGTTTTTTTTTTTTTTTTTTTTCGAAGTGTGTTCAGACTTTGACTCTTAACATTTTTTATTTTTTATTTTTTTATTTTTTAAAAAAGAAAACTTATGAAATTTAAAAGTTGAAAGGAGTTAATGAGGACGACTCTGGCGCCAACTTGAAACAGAAAAAGATTCTCTCTATTTCTTTCATTTAGTGCATTTTGAAGGGTAATGCATTAGAGAATAACTTATATAGGGAGGTTGTACAAAGGGTGAATTTTGTGCAACCAATTAGAAGGTGACACCTAAGTAAAATTTATCAAACTTAAGTTTTTGAAAAAAAGCCTAACTACACCCGATTATAAATAAAAATTAATTTAAAAAAAAACATAATTGAAGGGGTGGCCTGTGGGTGGTGGCCGGCCACCCCTTCAATTTTGTTTTTTCTTTTAAATAAAAAAATATTAATTTTTTATTTTATTAGAGTATAATCTGGTGTGGTTGAGTTTTTGTTTTAAGTATAAGTCTAATAAAATTGGCTGATGTGTCAACTTTTTATTGGTAGCACAAAACTCACCTTTTGTGCAACCTCCCAATATAAGTTATTCTCAATGCGTTATCATTAAAACTTTTGGACAACACTACCTTTTAAAATGTACTAAATGGAAGAAATTGAAGGGATTTGAAATGGAGAAGATCCTTTCCCACTTGAAACATGCTTAAAAAAAATTAATAATGCTTTAAACCTAAGCTTTTTTTATTTTTTATTTTTTATTTTGAATTCTAAATGTAAATTACCTAGGTATAAGCACATATATAAAACTTTAGTGCAATTTGATTTAGCAAAATAATAAAATCGAGGCCTAACTTGCAGGGACAGAGCCATAAAGTATTGGTAAGGGCCAATGTATAAGCTTAGGTAAAAAAAAAAAAAAAAAAAAGGCCAAGGCATAAATTTATTTATTATTATTATTATTTGTATTATCTAAAGTAGTGGTTCAATAGCCTAAGGAAATCCACAAAGTGGTTAGGAACACACTTGGGTATAAACTTGAAGAAATAAAGAAAAAAAAAAATTTTAAGACCTAGATTGAAAATTTGGAGTGTTCAATCAGTTACAATTGTCGGTTATTGGCTGTAACCGGTAATCGCAACCAACTTGGTCGGTTATTAGTTTTTAATAACCCCAACTAGGCGGTTATTGGTTATTCAATCCAATAACTGACCGGTTATTACTTATTTTTTTTATTTTTTTTATTTTTTTTTGGGCTTTGGCTTTGGCTTTTGGGATTTTTAAGTATTTTGGGCCTTTAATTGGCTTTTTTTGGGCTTATTTTAATCATTTTGGGCCAAACTGTTTCCAAAAAGATGAAAAACGAGAGAATGAGGGCACCATGGGATGAGAGAATGGGGGATTGAGAGGTAGGGAGGGACTGTGAGAATAAGATGAAACCCTATCCCTATGGGTTTCATCTTATTCTCTCTCCAAAACGACGTCGTTTTAGATGTTTTATTCAATAGTTTATTAATATAAATATTTAATATTGATTTAATGAATATGGCTCAAAAGATTTTTTGGGTATGAGTAGTAGGGCCAAAATATTTAGTGGATGGAGCCAAAAATTTTATTGGGTAATGCCAAAAATATTTATAAGTAGGGCCAAAAGAATTGTGGGTAAGAGCCAAATATTTAAAAACTTAAATTTGACCTTAAATTTTTTTTTACCTCAAGAATTGAGGGAGGGGGGCATGGCCTATACCGGCCCACCCTTATGACCTGTCTAAGTGTGATTTGTGATTAGTGTATCTTTTGGCCTAAGCCAAATTTTTCAAGAAAGTGTTAGGTATGTAATTAAAATTTTACATTGATTAAGTTTTTATATGTAAATTGCTCTTTTAAATTAATTTTTAAGGAATATAGTAGTTAATACTATTTAGTAGATTATTATACGACTGGAATGCAACTTGAATAATTTGGCAATAAAAATTAGCATTTAAATCAGTAAGGGCTTATAAAAATAAAAATCAATAATCAATTTTCATTGGCATTTCATCGCATTCTACTAAATAATATTTATCTTTTGTTACATATTAAAATTATAAAAAATATATAAAAAAATAATTTTTTTTTTTTTTTCTTGACCCCTCTAAACTAAAATTCTGAATCCGCCACTGGTTAGGGGTCTTTCTTTCAAGTAGCATAAAAATCTGACCCTTTTTGCTTTCTAATGGGTTCGAAACAAATTAAGGTGACAAAATGTACTTATTGTGAAGCTAAGAATGTTCAATGTAATGACTTGTTTACTTGTTGATGTTTATGTCGGTGGTATGAAGACTCTAAGCGTTTGATTGGAAGGCGATTCAATGATGCCTCAGTGCAACATGACATGAAATTGTGGCCATTCAAGGTGATTGCTGACCCTGATAATGGGAGGCCCATTATTGTTGTTAACTACAAGTACGAGGAAAAGCAGTTTCTGGCTGAAGAAATCTCTTCAATGATTCTCATAAAGATGAAAGAGATTGCAGAGGCTCATTGTGGTTCAGAGATAAAAAATGCTGTTATTTCTGTTCCTGCTCGTTTCAATCACTCACAACGTCAAGCCACAATGGATGCTGGAGTGATTGCAGGCCTAAACGTGGTGCGTATTATCAATGAGCCAACTGCTGCTGCTATTGCATATGGGCTTGACAATGAAAATGGTGGTGGTGAGAAGAATGTGCTCATCTTTGATCTTGGTGGTGGCACGTTGGATGTCTCACTTCTCGCCATGGATGGGCATTTTCTTGAAGTGAAAGCTACAGCTGGGGATACCCACTTGGGAGGTAAAGATTTTGACCGTAGAATGGTGAACCATTTTGTTCAAGAGTTCGAGGCAAAGCATAAGAAGAAAATTAGTGGAGGTAAGGCTCTTAGGAAGTTGTGGACTGCTTGTGAAAGGGCTAAGAGGATGCTGTCATCTAACACTCGAACAACAATTGAGATTGATTCTTTGTGCGAGGGTATTGACTTCTACTCGAGCATCAGCCGAGGCAAGTTTGAGGAGCTTAATAAGGATTTATTCTGGAAGTGTATAGAGCCTGTTGAGACGTGTTTGAAGGATGCTAAGATGGATAAGCGCAGTGTCCATGATGTGGTTCTGGTTGGGGGGTCTTCCAGGATCCCCAGGGTTCAGACATTGCTGCAGAACTTCTTCAAGGGGAAGGAGCTTTGCAAAAGGATTAATCCTGATGAGGCTGTTGCTTATGGTGCTGCTGTTCAGGCTGCGATTCTCAACCGTGATGCTAGTAAGAAGGTGAAGGACATCTTGTGCGTGGATGTCACTCCTCTATCCCTTGGTGTGAAGACTGCTGGAGATGTCATGAGTGTGCTGATTCCGAAAAACACCACCATTCCCACCAAGAAGGAGGAGAACTACTCAACCCACTCTGATAGCCAGGAGGGTATGTGCATACAAGTGTATGAGGGTGAACATACGCGGATCTGTGAAAACAATTTTCTGTGCAAGTTTGAGCTCATAGGCATTCCTGCAGCTCCTAGTGGAGTTCCAAGAATCACTGTTTGCTTTGACATTGATGCTGATGGTATCTTGAACGCCTCTGCCAAGGACCAAGCCACTGATAATAAGAAAGAAATTACAATCACCAATACAGGCAGGCTCTCCAAGGAAGAGATCAAGAAGTTAGTGCGGGAGGCTGAGAAATACAAGGCTGAGGATGTGGACCATAACAAGAAGGTGGAGACAAAGAATGTACTGGAGAACTATGCTTACAACATGAGGAACACATTTAAAGATGACAAGTTTGCAGCCAAGGTCCCATCTGGTAACAGGGAGTCAGTTGAAGATGCAATCGAGCAGGCTATCAATTGGGTCGAACGGAACCAACTTGCAGAGGCAGATGAATTTGAGTTCAAGATGAGCGAGCTGGAGAGCATATGCAACCCGGTCATTTACAAGATTGAGCATGGCTCTGATGGTGATGACAATATGGCTCTGGATGAGCCGGAGCACAAGGAGGAGATGGCCATGGGTGGAGGCACCCAAGAGGATAAGGAGCCTGAGAGGGAGATAATTAAGAACCAGGCACAGGAGGCTGAGGAGCATAAGAAGAAGGCTGAGACCATCCCTGAGGATAGGGAGCATGGGAAGAAGGTTGAGGCAAAGAAAGCATTGGAAAATTATGCTTACTACATGAGGTACAGAATCCGAGATGTGAAGAATGCTTTGGCAGAGACTGAAGATGCAATTGAGCAGACCATCCACTGGCTTGGAAGGAACCAGCTTGTGGAGGCACATGAGTTTGACAATAGGATGAAGGATTTAGAGGCCATTTGTTACCCTTTCATTGCCAAGATGTACCAAGGAGCTGGTACTAGTGGTAAGAATTGATACATTTAGCATCTCACTAGCCTATAAAAAGTCTCCCATCTGTAACTTTCTTTTTCTTTTTCTTTTTTTCCTAGGCATTGTAATATGGTTTTTGTTTGTGGAGTCTATAATTCTATTGCAAACATAGCTATGTAACTCTTTGTATTTTAGGTGTTCTTGGGTTGGGTGTTTTAACTTTTAATTCTTGTTGTGGGTAAAACAGAAGCAAGTGAGAGCCCAATGCGCCCACCTAAGTGGGCTTAATTACATCATACTCAAGCTCTTAAAGTCTATTACATGAGTGAAATTGGTGTAAAAATTTAGTATAAAGAGTAATATTATTCTTTTAAAAAAAAATTAAGTTCAACCTCTAGCACCCTCTTAACTTTCTCTAACCCATTATTATAGTATAATTAAGTTTTTGTCTAACAAAATAAATATTTTAAGGCCCCAGTTAGGGTAAAATGGTTAGTCAATGCTGCTTAATTAAGGTTCAATTATGATTAAAAAAAAAAAAGGAAAAATACATTTTACCTCCTAAACTATCCACGTATTTGCACTTGTAACCCTAATGTTTAAAAAGTGATACTTTACCCCCAACATCCAAATTGTTGTAATTTGACTATTTTGACTTTTTTTTTTTTTTCCCAAAATGCCCATATCTCAAGTTTTTATTTTATTTTGTTTTGCACCATTGTCAATTTTGTCCTCCCACTTTAAATGATCAGTTCCTCTCTAATTCATTTGAATCGGATAGAAACAAAATTCCTAACTTAGGAGTCCAATTCATTGATTTGTTTTTTTATGTCGGCTTTTAGTCTAGTGGAGTGCAACAGTCTTCATTCAATCATTCAACTCCGTAAAAAAAAGTGTAAAAGTCTCTCAACAAAAAAAATAAAATAAAAAATTAAAGTATTGTAAAGTCTTGGTGGCCGTTTTCTTTGTTTTTTTTTTAAAGGCAAGTCTTGGTCGTCTTTGATGCCTTCTTCTTCCCTCTGAAGGAACGTCACTAACCTACGTCACCTTCCTTATTAGCTGCTTGGGTCATCAATAAAGTTGGATTTTTCTTTTTTTTTTTGCTTTTTTTATAAAGGGATAACTTCTTGGACAAGTAGCAATAGTTAGGTGGGGACCACATCTAATGCGGCGGTCCTATCGCGTAATTACTCTTACAATTAAGTGGCTGATTTTTGAAGGAGTCGATTTTCTTTTTTCTTAATATGATAAATTTTAAATAAAAAAGAATTCTTTTATAACTAAATATGCGTATAACAAAAAATATATTTGTCAAAATTCATAAATATATACTAAGGATTGATATATTAATAAGATAACACGTAGGCAAACACTAGTACCAAAAAAAAAAACAAAAAAAAACAAAATGTTTAAAATTGGAGCTTACGCTATTTTAGAGAACTAAAATGAGTAAAGACCTGTTTAAGATTGTGTTTAAGGGACCTAAAAATACTTTTAACATTCAAAAAGTCCGTTTGAAAAAAAAAAAAAAAAAAAAAAGTACTCATTTAGTAAAGAAATTAAAAGCGCTTTTAAGAGTTCAAAAACTTAAAAATAGTCAAAACGCATTTGATAAAAATTTAAAAATGAAACTTTTACCTAAAAGCTTTTTTTAAAAAAAAAAAAAATTTAAAAGTTTTATTTTTCAAACACAATTTCAAACAAGTTCTAAATGTTGAATGTAAGTCAAAAGTAAAAACCGATAAAGTTATCCCTCGTTAAATTCTCTTTTACCCTTTTGCCTTGGTATGCTACTTTCTTAAAAGTTACCCAATCTTCAACTACATGCATTACACAAACAATAATTAATATAAGTTGCAAAAATATTAAAAAATTAAAAATAGAAAGACAAAGCAAAAAGAATTGGCATAAATCTACTTGGTCGTGTTCAAGTTGCATTCTCGATCCTAGAGTAATGCTATAAGAAGGACTATAATTCTTTTCGAATTTTTTCAAATGTGATGTGACTTTTAAAATTATTAATAAATCAAAATTTAATAATAATGATCACAAATTGAATGGTAATTTTAAAAATCACATCACATTCGAGAAAACTCAAAAAAAAAATCTAGTCCGCCTTATAGCATTACTCTAGGATCGAGAATGTAACTTGAACATGACCAAGTGGATTTATGCCAATTCTTTTTTTTTTTTTTAAAAAAAAATGATATTCCAATTTTCAATTTGATAAAATTAAGATTTGTATTTTGAATATCTATATAAATCCAAACTTTTGTTACTATTTTCCATCAAATAAATAACAAAAACAACATAAAAGTACAATTATGTCATTCAGTTTAAAAATTCAAGAAAAAAAAAAAAAAAAAGTTGGGCTGGGCTCTACTAGTCAAATGATTAGAACACACGAATATTATCAGCCAAAAAAGACTTTTTTGAAAAAAAAGATTCCTAGTCAAAAGAGTCATCCAGTCTCTTATAATTTAACAATTTTAAATTATAAATAATTTAACAAGTAATGTATCAACCGAAACACAACTTTACATGCATAACCAAATGGCTGAAAAGGATAAAATAAAAAAGAATAAAACAAAAGTTTATGCATATGGATTTACATTTACATACCATAATAAAATATATTTCAACCATTTCGATCAAAATGGTATATATATATATAATTTAAAGTGAATATGGATAACAATATAATAATTAAGGGTTAAATACTTAATACCTCTTGAAGTTTGATAACTTTATTTTTTTTCCCTTAGGGTTTGGTTTTTATCACAGGAGGTCCCTGTGGTTTTGATAAATGACCAAGTTAGTCAATCCGTTAGTTGACCTAACAGAATTTTACGTGGACCAATCAGATGTTGACACATGCCACCTATTTTATTTTATTTATTTATTTTTTTTAAACAAAAAAAAACGCAAAAAAAACCACCCCCAATGGTGGTTGGGAGTGGTTTCGGCCACCCCCAGCACCCACTGGGGGTGGTTTCGGCCGCCCCCTTGGAGCCAAGGGGGTGGCCGAGCCACCCCCATTCGGCCAGATGGAGGTGGCCATGGCCAAAGAGCCACCCCCAAATGGCCAAGGGGGTGGCTCGGCCACCACCAACATCTGATTGGTCCACGTGGAATTTCGTTAGGTCAACTGACGGAAAGACTAACTTGGTCATTTATCAAAATCACATGGACGTCCTATGATAAAAACCAAACCCCAGGAGGAAAAAATAAAGTTATTAAACCCCAGGGGGGTATTTAGTATTTAACCCAATAATTAATTGATGCTTTTAGATTCATGGTCATTGGAAAGAGAATAACTTATATAGGGAGGTTGCACAAAAGTCACATTTTGTACCACTAATAAGAAGTTGACACATCAGCCAATTTCATTAGATTTATACTTAAAACAAAAACTCAACCACATCAGATTATACTCTAATAAAATAAAAAATTAATTTTTTTTATTTAAAAAAAACAGAATTGAAGGGATGGCCAGTTGGCCACCCCTCCCCCACTTTGGGTGGCCGGCCGCCACCCCCAAGCCATGCGGGTGGCCGCACAGCCACTCCCATGGCTTGGGGTGGCTTGCCGGCCACCCCATAGGCCATGGGGTGGCATGCCGCCACCCCCAACCCATGGGGGTGGCTCACTGGCCACTCCCATGGCCTATGGGGTGGCCGGTGAGCCACCCCCAAACCATGGGAGTGGCTGCGCGGCCACCCCCATGGTCTGGGCGTGGCCACACAGCCACTCCCATGGCCTATCACTACAAAAAAAAATGGCATTTTATGACGTGGTTATAGTACATGTTTTGTTGCCACGTCAGAAAATTTCTGACGGATTAATTTTAAAACGTCAGAAATTAATTTTCTGACGTGTGAACAGTGACACGTCAGAATTTTCTGACGTGTCAGTTTTAACACGTCAAAAAATTCTGACGTGCTAAAAATTGGAAAGTCTGAAAAATTTTAACGATTTAAAAAAAGAAAAAATTATATATTTTCTGACGTGGCAACTTTTACCACGTCAGAATATTTCTGACGTGTCGATGTGCCACGTCAGAATTCTCTGACGTGGCTGTCCAACACGTCAGAAGATTTCTGACGTGGTGGTGTGCCACATCAGAATTTTTCTGACGTGGCTGTCCAACACGTCAGAAGATTTCTGACGTGCTGGTGTGCCACGTAAGAACATATATATAAATTAAACTTATATATATGTGCAGATTATTTTGTTTTTTAGAGTGCTTTTCTGACGTGTCAGGTGTTGCACGTCAGAAATTTTTGACGTGCAACACCTGGCACGTCAGAATTTCCTGATGTGGTAAAAATACCACGTCAGGAATCCCCTCAAGCGAAGGCGCGCTTCAGGAATCCCCGCTCGCACACGTCCCATCTCTCAGCTTTGAATATTTGAATATTCATTATTTTTTTATATATCTTTTATGTCCCCCAGCTGGAAGACCACTGCCCAAGGTATATCTCTCAGCTTTTTCTTTTTCTCTTGTTTTCTCCGTTTTCTTTCTTTCTTCCGCCATAGCTGAAGCTTGATCAAGCTTCTTCTTTTTTCTCTTCTCCACCCACCGGCCGTATATATATATACTCTCTCTCAAGCTCAGTAGTTTCTCTCTCACGAAGTCTCCGATCCTCCACAGCTAAACCCGCCGACCGTCTCTCAGCCATCGATCTCCGGCCGTCGTCCTCTCTCCCTCCGTTTCTAGCCCCTACAAGAGCTCCTCACAGGTATATATACAAGAGCTCCTCCGTTTTCTGAATGTACACTTTAGTGTTCTTCTGCAGTTCTTTGGTAGTACATTTTTTAAGCTTACATAGCAAAACATTAGGCATGGAAGTGCTGGCTACGGTTGGCCGGACAGGTTCTCTGTGGCTCTATCTATTAATCTAAGATCAACAACACTGTCAAATTCCAGTCAAACCTTGACATTTTGAAAAAGGAGATGAAATTAAGGCCTCTTGGCAGAAAAGCTTTCTCGACGACCCATGTTGTGGCTGCCAATCATTCAATGACCAAAGCAGTGGAGCAAATTTCTTGACCAAAAATTCAAGATTAAACAACATCAAACAAATTGAAAGGTGCAAACAAAAAAGCAATTAATCGTAAATTCAACAAACAAATAAAAAAAAAGAAAAAAAACTAAATTTTCTGACGTTGGAGTTCTACCACGTCAAAAAATTTTCTGACGTGGTAGAACTGCCACGTCAGAAAATTTTCTGACGTGGCATTAGTAGCACGTCAGAAAATTCTGACGTGCTACTATTTGCCACGTCAGAAAATATTTCTGACGTGTGCTACACTAAAACGTCAGAAAATTCTGACGTTTTATCCACTAACACGTCAGAAAAAAAAAATTTATTGACACCTATGTTTCTGACAATCAACACACGTCAGAAAAATTTTCTGACATGTCGGACACCGAAAAACGTCAGAAAATTCTGGTCAAGAAAAAATTGTTTTTTTGTAGTGTATGGGGCGGCCGGCGAGCCACCCCAAGTCGGGGAGGGGTGGCTAGCCAGCCACCCATTCAATTTTATTTTATTTTTTATTTATAATTTGGTGTAATTAAGCTTTTTTGAAAAACCTTAAGTTTAATAAATTTAACTTAGATATCACATTCTGATTGGTTGCACAAAACTCGCCCAACTTCCTTATATAAATTATTTTCCCTGAGAAATGCTGAGCTTTTTGACCCACAATAGATTAGGAAAAGAATGAAAGACATCAATTGACAATCATACGAAAAAGTGGAAAAGGAATCGAATATGGGTTGGCTTTCCACAAACAATAATTGCAACTCTCATGTAATCAGACAAACAACTCGATCTGCTGAAAACTTGCGAGCCAAGTCTAGCAGTCTACCTGCTCCTCCATCACTATATGTCTATATACTAATTAGTTTGCCCTGATCTCCAATTCCCACTACACTCTTCCACTGAATTCCCAGTGATCGATCATCTTTCTCTTCAAACATCCAAGAGATTTCTTCCTTGTTTTTCATTATCTTTTTTAATTTCTTGTCAATTCTTGTAAGCTATGGCTCGGAAAGTGCAGGGTCCGGCGATTGGGATTGATTTGGGAACATGCTACTCCTGCGTGGCAGTTTGGAAACAAAATCGGGTGGAGATCATACCCAATGATCTTGGGAACCGGAAAACACCATCTTTTGTAGCTTTCAATGAGACTCACCGCTTGATCGGTCATGCGGCCATGGACCAGGCAGCCACGAATCCTACCAACACTGTTTTTGGTGAGTTCCTGGTTCTCTGTTTTTGTTGTTTGTTTTATGTACATATATATGGGTTCTGTAATTCTGTTAGCTTGCAGAGAAATTTTGGATTTTTTTTTTAAAATTTTTTATTATGTTGGTTTGGTTTCTTTCATGATAATGAGGAAAATTGCTTTCTTTTGGGTTTGGGTGTTTGGTTGTTGGGTTTGGATTGGGATTTGAAAATTAGAATTTCGGGTGTTTTCTGGTCGTTGGGAAACGAGTGTGAGCTGTTTGGTATTTTCTGGTGGGGTTTCTTTTTGTTGGGTATCAACGGTACGGTGGCTGGGTTTTGGCTATCGGTTCTTTTGGGTTTTGAATGGCAGTGACTGCAGATTGGATGGGGGTGATTGGGGTTGCCCACTTTCAGCCGTTCATCAAGGGGCATCGATCAAGAGGACATGGATTTACGCTCAGTTACCGACGTTTTTTTTATTCTTCTGTAACTGTTAAGTCTTTAGGGCATGAAGGTTGAAGAAAGAAGATGGGGAAGACGGCTTTTAGTTTTTAGCAAAACGCAACGTTTAGGTAAAGAGAAACGCACCGTTTGAATAAGGAAGAAGCACTTGTTTTGTCCGTACACTTTTTTTTGAGAGCCCCTACTAGGCTACTATCAGTTGTAATACCCCATTTTTACAGCATCCAACTAAATTTTGCCACATCATCGGCAAAAAAAAAAAAAAAAACCAATTTTCCCATTGCAAGAGACCCACGAACGATCTATCCCTAAAAAACCCAACAACTCCTCTCAGCCCAACGCGGCAACGCCGCCGGTGGAGGAGCACTGTCGTGTCTGATAGCCGAAGCCAAAGCACCGGCGCCGGTGGAGTTTATGAGAGATACCTCTTTCATCCCTTCTTCTCCGCCGAAATCACACCCATCTCTATTGCTCTCTTTCTCGGTGGTTTTGGAGAAGGACCCAGCAATGAAAAGTAGCCCAAAACCCCCAAGCAACTGTCAACTTCCATATCTGAGAGAGAGAGCGTCGACTTCCAGATCTGAGATAGAGAGCGTCTGGGAGAGAACACGCTAATGAGTTTCACTGTCTTGAGACACAGAGAGAGAGAGAGAGAGAGAGAGAGTGGGCTGAGAGATATCCTCCTCCAACGTGCGAGAGAGAGAGAGACAGGGAACGTGAGTTTTTCCTTTGAGGAGTGCTCAAGAAATTATGTTCCAGTGTTTTCATGCTTATTTGCTTTTTGATGTTTTTAGCTTACTTGTCAAATTTTTATTGAATGCCGTAAAAGTAGGCTTTTACAGCCGCATCCTACGAGAAATGTTAGGCTTACAAACAAATTTTACATTAAAATTTTTACAAACTGACGTGGTACAACATGATTGGATATAAGGTAAGTTCAAATTTTGAAAAACTCAATCATGTTGTGTCACATCAGTTTATAAAAAATTTTCTATAAAATTTGTTTATAATCCTAACACACCTCGCATCTTATAGAAGGTTTTTTTTTTTTCCAAGTTTGTTCAGACTTTGACCCTATAATTATTATTATTATTTAAAAAAAAAAAAAAAAAAACTAATGAAATTTAAAAGTTGAAAGGAGTTAATGAGGAGGACTCTGGCGCCAACTTGAAACGGAAAAGAATCCTCTCAATTTCTTTCATTTAGTGCATTTTGAATGGTAGTGCATTAAATGCACTATCATCATTAAAAATTTTGGACAATACTACCCTTCAAAATGTACTAAATGGAGAGGATTTGAAATGGAGAGAATCTTTTTCCACTTGGAACATGCTTAAAAAAAGGAATTAATAATGCTTTAAACCTAAGTTTTTTTTTTTTTTTTTTGAATTCTAAATGCAAATTACCTAGGTATAAGCACATATATAAAACTTTAGTACAATTTGATTTAGCAAAATAATAAAATCGAGGCCTAACTTGCATGGATAGATCCATAAAGTATTGTAGGTAGGGGCCAAGGCATAAGCTTAGGAAAAAAAAAAAGGGCCAAGGCATAAATTTCTTTATTTATTTATTATTATTATTTTTTGTATCATCTAAAATAGTAGTTCAATAGCTTAAGGAAATCCACAAAGTGGTTAGGTACACACTAGGGTATAAACAAGAAGAAATAAAGAAAAAAAAAAAATTTAAGACCTAGATTGAAAATTTGAGGTGCTCAATCAGTTACAACCATCGGTTATTGGCTATAACCAGTAACCGCAACCGACTTGGTCAGTTATTAGTTTTTAATATTCGTAACCGCAACCGCATAGGCGGTTATCAGTTATTTTATAACCGACGGTTATCGGTTATTCAATCCAATAACCGACCGGTTATAAATGTTTTTTTTTTTTTTTGGCTTTTGGGCTTTTTAAATATTTTGGGCCTTTAATTAGCTATTTTTGAGCTTATTTTAATCATTTTGGGCCAAAATGTTTCCAAAAAGATGAAAAACGAGAGAATGAGGGGGCCATGGAATGAGAGAATGAGGATTGAGAGGTAGGGAGGGACTGAGAGAATAAGATGAAACCCTATCCCTATGGGTTTCATCTTATTTTCCCTCCAAAACGACGTCGTTTTAGATGTTTTATTTAATAGTTTATTAATATAAATATTTAATATTTATTTAATGAATATGGCTCAAAAGATTTTTTGGGTAGAAGCAGTAGGCCAAAATTTTTATTGGGTAATGCCAAAAATATTTATAAGTGGGCCAAAAGAATTGTGGGTAAGAGCCAAATATTTAAAAATGAAAATTTGACCTTAATTTTTTTTTTTCCTCAAGAATTGATCGAGGGGGGGCATGGCCTATACTGGCCCTCCCTCATTCCATCACTACTGAGTTGCCCAAGTGTGATTTGTGATTAGTGTATTTTTTGGCCTAGCCAAATTTGTCAAGAAAGTGTTAGGTATGTAATTAAAATTTTACATTGATTAAGTTTTTATATGTAAATTGCTCTTTTAAATTAATTTTTAAGGAATATAGTAGTTAAATGTATTTAGTAGATTGTTATACGATTGTCATGCAACTTGGAATAATTTGACAGTAAAAATTAGCATTTGAATTAGTAAGGGCTTATAAAAATAAAGATCAATAGTCAATTTTCACTGGCATATCATTGCATTCTACTAAATAATATTTATCTTTTGTTATATATTAAAATTAAAAATAATATGTAAAAAAATAATATTTTTTTTTTCACTAAAATTAAAATTCTGGCTCCGCCATTGGTTGGGGGTCTTTCTTTTAAGTAGCATAAAAATCTGACCCTTTTCGCTTTCTAATGGTTTCGAAACAAATTAAGGTGACAAAATGTACTTATTGTGAAGCTAAGAATGTTTAATGTAATGACTTGTTTACTTGTTGATGTTTATGTCGGTGGTATGAAGACTCTAAGCGTTTGATTGGAAGGCGATTCAATGATG
The DNA here is from genome assembly GCF_965113065.1 of Corylus avellana. Taxonomy (NCBI): domain Eukaryota; kingdom Viridiplantae; phylum Streptophyta; class Magnoliopsida; order Fagales; family Betulaceae; genus Corylus; species Corylus avellana. The sequence goes on from NC_142497.1 coordinate 19,541,024, forward strand.
CCTCAGTGCAACATGACATGAAATTGTGGCCATTTAAGGTGATTGCTAACCCTGATAATGGGAGGCCCAGTATTGTTGTCAACTACAAGTACGAGGAAAAGCAGTTTCTGGCTGAAGAAATCTCTTCAATGATTCTCATAAAGATGAAAGAGATTGCAGAGGCTCATTGTGGTTCAGAGATAAAAAATGCTGTTATCTCTGTTCCTGCTCGTTTCAATCACTCACAACGTCAGGCCACAATGGATGCCGGAGTCATTGCGGGCCTAAATGTGATGCGTATTATCAATGAGCCAACTGCTGCTGCTATTGCATATGGGCTTGACAATGAAAATGGTGGTGGTGAGAAGAATGTGCTCATCTTTGATCTTGGTGGTGGCACGTTGGATGTCTCACTTCTCACCATGGATGGGCATTTTCTTGAAGTGAAAGCTACAGCTGGGGATACCCATTTGGGAGGTAAAGATTTTGACCGTAGAATGGTGAAGCATTTTGTTCAGGAGTTCGAGGCAAAGCATAAGAAGAAAATTAGTGGAGGTAAGGCTCTTAGGAAGTTGTGGACTGCTTGTGAAAGGGCTAAGAGGATGCTGTCATCTAAGACTGGAACAAAAATCGAGATTGATTCTTTGTGCGAGGGTATTGACTTCTACTCGAGCATCAGCCGAGGCAAGTTTGAGGAGCTTAATAAGGATTTATTCTGCAAGTGTATAGAGCCTGTTGAGACGTGTTTGAAGGATGCTAAGATGGATAAGCGCAATGTCCATGATGTGGTTCTGGTTGGGGGGTCTTCCAGGATCCCCAGGGTTCAGAGATTGCTGCACAACTTCTTCATGGGGAAGGAGCTTTGCAAAAGGATTAATCCTGATGAGGCTGTTGCTTATGGTGCTGCTGTTCAGGCTGCGATTCTCAACCACGATGCTAGTAAGAAGGTGAAGGACATCTTGTGCGTGGATGTCACTCCTCTATCGCTTGGTGTGAAGACTGCTGGGGATGTCATGAGTGTGCTGATTCCGAGAAACACCACCATTCCCACCAAGAAGGAGGAGAACTACTCAACCCACTCTGATAACCAGGGGGGTTTGTGCATAGAGGTGTATGAGGGTGAACATACGCGGATCTGTGAAAACAATTTTCTGTGCAAGTTTGAGCTCAGAGGCATTCCTGCTGCTCCTCGTGGAGTTCCAAGAATCACCGTTTGCTTTGACATTGATGCTGATGGTATCTTGAACGCCTCTGCCAAGGACCAAGCCACTGAAAGTAAGAAAGAAATTACAATCACCAATACAGGCAGGCTCTCCAAGGAAGAGATCAAAAAGTTAGTGCGGAAGGCTGAGAAATACAAGGCTGAGGATGTCAAGCATAACAAGAAGGTGGAGACAAAGAATGTACTGGAGAACTATGCTTACAACATGAGGAGCACATTTAAAGATGACAAGTTTGCAGCCAAGGTCCCATCTGCTAACAGGGAGTCGGTTGAAGATGCAATTGAGCAGGCTATCGATTGGGTCAAACGAAACCAACTTGCAGAGGCAGATGAATTTGAGTTCAAGATGAGCGAGCTGGAGAGCATATGCAACCCGGTCATTTACAAGATTGAGCATGGCTCTGATGGTGATGACAATATGGCTCAGGATGAGCCGGAGCACAAGAATGAGGAGATGGCCATGGGTGGAGGCACCCAAGAGGATAAGGAGCCTGAGAGGGAGATAATTAAGACACAGGAGGCTGAGGAGCATAAGAAGGCGGCTAAGACCATCCCTGAGGATAGGGAGCATGGGAAGAAGGTTGAGGCAAAGAAAGCATTAGAAAATTGTGCTTACTACATGAGGTACAGAATCAGAGATGTGAAGAACGCTTTGGCAGAGACTGAAGATGCAATTGAGCAGACCATCCACTGGCTTGGAAGGAACCAGCTTGTGGAGGCACATGAGTTTGACAATAGGATGCAGGATTTGGAGGGCATTTGTTACCCTTTCATTGCCAAGATGTACCAAGGAGCTGGTACTAGTGGTAAGAATTGATACATTTAGCATCTCACTAGCCTATAAAAAGTCTCCATCTGTAAATTTCTTTTTCTTTTTCTTTTTTTCCTAGGCATTGTAATATGGTTTTTGTTTGTGGAGTCTATAATTCTATTGCAAACATAGCTATGTAACTCGTTGTATTTTAGGTGTTCTTGGGTTAGGTGTTTTAACTTTTAATTCTTGTTGTGGGTAACAGAAGCAAGTGAGAGCCCAATCTTAATCACATCATACTCAAGCTCTTAAAGTCTACTACATGAGTGAAATTGGTGTAAAAAATTAGTATAAAGAGTAATATTATTCTAAAAAAAAAAAAATTAAGTTCAACCTCTAGCACCCTCTTAACTTTCTCTAACCCATTATTATAGTATAATTAAGTTTTTGTTTAACAAAATAAATATTTTAAGACCTCAATTAGGGTAAAATGGTTAGTCAATGCTGCTTAATTAAGGTTCAATTATGATTAAAAAAAAAAGAAAAAATACATTTTACCTCCCTGAACTATCTATCAATTTGTACTTTTAACCCTAATGTTTAAAAAATGACACTTTACCCCCAAACTTCCAAATTGTTGCAATTTGACCATTTTGATTTTTTTTTTCCCTAAAATGCCCCCATCCCAATTCCCAAGTTAAAAAAAATAATAAATAAAAAATTAAGGGGTAGCTGGCCACCCCAGTTGAGCCGGGGGGTTGCTTCATTGTATTTTGTTCAGAGTAATGAAATTTAATCTTTAAAAAAAAAAAAAAAAAAAAAATCTCAAGAGGGGGAAAAAAAAAAAAAGAAGTTCAAATATTTGAAGGAAACACATGGGTGCTTTCCCAAATTTGGTATCGACAGAATCAGCCAATCAGAGCTGACCGTCACAGACGCAAATCACACGACGCCGCTAATAAGAAAACTCTCGAACCGCCTAGAGAGTTAAAAGACCGAAGAAAAGCGGGAGATGTCTTCCAATAAAAATTAATGAAAAAAAGAAAATTCCAAACAATACAAGAAAACTCTCGAACCGCCTAGACGGTAAAAGACCGACGAAAAGCGGGAGAGATCCCCACCGTTAAAAATATAAATTCCTTTTTGTAGCAGTTGAAAAATCTAGATCGTACGGCTCACAGATCCCGATCAGAACCTTCCAGAAATCAAACTTTCTTTATAACCCATCCCCCTCCCTCCCACTCCTCAGTTGAGCAAAATTGTCTGAAAATCTCGCAAAAATCAAATCTCTCCTTGTTTTCAGTGTTTTTGTCTGAATTTTTCGTGGTTGATCTGCTATGGCGAAGAGCGAAGGACCGGCGATTGGGATCGACTTGGGCACGACATACTCGTGCGTGGGGGTGTGGCAACACGACCGCGTGGAGATCATTGCAAATGACCAGGGGAACAGGACGACGCCGTCTTACGTGGCCTTCACTGACACGGAGCGTCTGATCGGCGATGCGGCCAAGAACCAGGTCGCCATGAACCCTACCAACACTGTTTTCGGTGAGTTCCTTAGCTCTCTGATCACTGCTCTTTGCTGGTTTTACGTTTGAATTAGAGCTTCGTTAGCTTCTTTTTTCTGGTATTCCTGATTTTTTTAATGGATTCTAGGATTAGGGTTTCAGTTATTCGGTTGAGAGAGAAAGAATAGTGTTGGAGATCTATGTCTCTGTTTTTTTGTGAATTGAACTATAGATAGGCGATGAAGCTTAATTCGCAATATTTACATATTCATTAATCGCAATATTTACATATTCATTAACCCTCTAGAGGAAAAAAGTGAAGGGAGAGAATTGTTGATCAAGCTAATCAAGTAAAGAAAAAATTCGTTATAAACAGTGTTGTTTCATTCTGGTATGAGGAAGATCTACCTCTGCATGTGATCTATTTTCTTTTCTTATCAATCTACGCCTCTATGAACATCAAGAGGAATTTGTAATCAATCTCTATCCTTGTTAATGTTGAAGAATCGTTAATCAAGCTAACCAAGTAAAAGTAAAGAAAAATTCGTTATAAACAGTGTTGTTTCATAGTGGTTCTGTTTTGAGGAAGTGCTACCTCTGCATGTGATCTATTTTCTTTTCTTATCAATCTACACCTCTATGAACATCTAGAGGAATTTGTAATCAATCTCTATCCTTATGAATGTTGAAGAATCGTTTTAGATTATCGTGGAATACTTATATTCATGACGAAACTATACTACCCATTGATTTTTAAGTCAAAATTCCACGTTTTTGGATTCAATCGAGTCTCAGGAATGTTATTTTTAACTTCCAATTGCTAATAGATTTTTTTGAAGGATTTTCTGTTGCTTTCTGATTTAAGTGTGTCTAAACCCAAAGATAATTTTGGATAATGTTCTGAATGAATTTGTTTTTATTTGGGTATTCAGATGCCAAGCGATTAATTGGTAGGAGGTACAGTGATCCATCGGTGCAGAGCGACATTAAATTGTGGCCATTCAAGGTGATTGCTGGGCCTGGGGACAAGCCCATGATCGTGGTCAATTACAAGGGAGAAGAGAAGCAATTTTCTGCGGAGGAAATTTCCTCCATGGTTCTCATAAAGATGAAGGAGATCGCTGAGGCATACCTTGGTACAACTATTAAGAATGCTGTTGTCACCGTCCCTGCATACTTCAATGACTCGCAGCGTCAAGCCACAAAGGACGCTGGTGTAATTTCTGGCCTCAATGTGATGCGTATCATCAATGAGCCAACCGCCGCTGCTATTGCATATGGGCTTGACAAGAAGGCAAGTAGCTCTGGTGAAAAGAATGTGCTCATCTTCGATCTTGGTGGTGGGACGTTTGATGTCTCGCTTCTCACCATTGAAGAGGGCATCTTTGAAGTGAAAGCTACAGCTGGTGATACCCACTTGGGAGGTGAAGATTTTGATAACAGGATGGTGAACCATTTCGTCCAGGAATTCAAGAGGAAGAACAAGAAGGATATCAGTGGAAACCCCAGGGCTCTGAGGAGGTTGAGGACCGCTTGCGAGAGGGCTAAAAGAACTCTCTCATCTACTGCGCAAACGACCATTGAAATTGATTCTTTGTATGAGGGTATTGATTTCTACTCGACAATTACCCGAGCAAGATTCGAGGAGCTTAACATGGACTTATTCAGAAAGTGTATGGAGCCTGTGGAGAAGTGTTTGAGGGACGCTAAGATGGACAAGAGCAGCGTCGATGAAGTGGTTCTTGTTGGTGGGTCTACTAGGATCCCCAAGGTTCAGCAATTGTTGCAGGACTTCTTCAATGGAAAGGAGCTTTGCAAGAGCATTAACCCTGACGAGGCGGTTGCCTATGGCGCTGCTGTTCAGGCCGCAATTCTTAGCGGTGAGGGTAATGAGAAGGTGCAGGACTTGTTGTTGCTGGATGTTACTCCTCTTTCGCTTGGTTTGGAGACTGCCGGAGGTGTCATGACTGTTTTGATTCCAAGGAACACCACCATTCCCACTAAGAAGGAACAGGTGTTCTCAACCTACTCCGATAACCAGCCTGGCGTGCTGATCCAGGTGTACGAGGGTGAAAGGAGCAGAACCCGCGATAACAACTTGCTCGGCAAGTTCGAGCTCTCCGGCATTCCTCCTGCGCCTAGGGGAGTCCCTCAAATCAACGTGTGCTTCGACATTGATGCCAATGGTATTCTGAATGTGTCTGCAGAGGATAAAACCACTGGACAGAAGAACAAGATTACAATCACCAATGACAAGGGCCGACTCTCCAAGGAAGAGATTGAGAAGATGGTCCAGGAGGCTGAGAAGTACAAGGCGGAGGATGAGGAGCATAAGAAGAAGGTCGAGGCTAAGAACGCACTGGAGAACTACGCTTACAACATGAGGAATACCATCAAAGATGAAAAGATTTCTGCCAAGCTTCCGGCCAACGACAAGAAGAAGATTGAGGATGCTATTGACCAGGCCATCAATTGGCTTGATGGGAACCAGCTTGCTGAGGCTGATGAGTTCGAAGACAAGATGAAGGAGCTGGAGAGCATCTGTAACCCGATCATTGCCAAGATGTACCAAGGTGCCGGTGGTGATATGGGTGGAGCCATGGATGAGGATGGTCCTACTACTGGAGGTGGAAGCGGTGCTGGCCCCAAGATTGAGGAAGTTGATTAAATATTTTAGCCTTCTAGTGCTTTTTGGGTTGTTCCTTTAGATTGGGAACGATCATTTCTCTGCTTTTGTGAATTTTCTTTTGTTTGAAAAACTCGATGATGGTATATGTTTGAAAAACTTGGTATTTGAAGTATTAATAATGTTCCTTTTATTTTCCCTTATTGTCTGTTGTTTTTGTGCTTTTGTTTTGTTTTTAGTTTTGATTGATGGTCAGTGCCACCTCCAACCTCCACACAAGGGGTGGCTCCGACCACCAAATATGGTGATTTTGTGATGAAATTCTTCTTTGGCATTAGAAATCACTGTATTAATCCAGACCCCACCTTGTTACTTTGTCAACAAACAGAAGAGGATGTATTATTTTTCCTGTTGTGTGAGAGGAGCAGATGATATATAGAGCTAATTCTATTTATATTTGAGAAACTCGAAAAAGCGATATAGAATGTTAACGTTGGATAAGTGAGTGGCTTGTAAATGTTTTATAAAAATTAGCTTTTTATTTTTTTATTTTTGTTTCAAAAAGTAAAAGTAATTTAAAAGTGTTTTATAATTTGAATTTTTTTTTTTATTAATAGTTTTATTTTGAAAAGAGAGAAGAAAAACGGCAATTACCGCAATTACCTGGTAGAGGACATCTTTGACATGTAAAATTTGGATGTTCCATTCTAAAGGCACCTCACGGCTGTGATGACTGCACTGCACATGTATAATATATATATATATATATATATATTACATGTTTCTACTCGAACACTATCACAAAATTGGAACAAAAACATCTGCCAGACATAATACACCGAAAGATTTTCAAAATTGAGAATAACCCAGCGGGAGTAGATTATCCAAGTTGATGATCCTGAGAGATCTAGGAGAGATATGAAGTAGGTGAGCAATGAGGTTGCAGGATCCTTACCACTGACCCTAGAACTTCAAACTCGAAGCTCAGGAGCAGTTCCAGACCAAAGCTATTTGAATACACAACAAAAACCAGAATAATCAGTTTGAGTCCAATGTAGTAGTAAAAGAAAAATCATGAGTAAAAATTTTATTTGATAAAATTTTTTTTTTAAAAAAAAAAAATCTTTCTTCGATACAAAATAATGGAAAAATGACAATGACAGCCTCCCTTACATTTTCCAATAAATGTCTCTCATTCAAGACAATAAAAGCTCATTTGCTCCAAGGTGAGGACGAAGGCAAACACGAACTTCATGTTCTTCGGGTCCCACTCGATGTTTTGGCACCATGATCTCAAGACCAGTTCCTGTTTCATCACCATATGCTTCTAGCTTGGCATCATCTGGGATCCGGGTGGGAAGAGGGATTTCCCTTACAAACTCCCCGGGAGGGCAGTGTTCAGGAGATGGATCAGTGAGCTTGAATGTTCTATCATTTCTCTTGATAAAGGGCATGCAGGATGTGCTCACAGATGATATCTTCACAACACCATGTGTGAGATTATTCCACCAAGTAACTTTTACCCTTTTAAGGTCGGCAAAAGGCAAGCTGATGATTATCAAGTATCCTTGGTCATCCTCATATATAGTTTTTGCAGCTGTGACAGGTCCATATACATTCCTCATCACCCCGCTAAATTCATTTAACCAGGGTGGTTCCACCGGGTGAATTTCTGTATCATTTTGTTGATTCATAAGCAAGAAACAATCTTCATCATTACCTTGTAGAAACAAATCCTTCTTCCTCTTGTTGCAAGCAGGTGAGAGATCCATCCCACTACCATTTACATGGTGTGCTGAACGAGTAGACAGATTCAAACTAGAACCATTAAGCAATTTTTTGGGGTGGGGCTGTGAATTTGTCTTTAATGGAGGAAGGGGTCTTTCAAGCTCGAAATCGGTGTTGGGAAGGTTCCTCCACGAACAAAATTCACTTGCATCAGGTGGGACTGTGAAGTTCAGATCCCTCCCTGTGAGTTCAATCCACCTTTTTTGTTCTTCCTCATCAAGACCCTTTAGGCTGGGACATGGAACAACCTCAATACCATGAACACACTGGGGATTTGAAAGCCCCCTGTAATGCTTTCGCTGCATTCTGTGAGACCGAACAAACCCCTTGTCGACGCTGAATGGAAACGGGCGCTCCCCCTGACGAGAGTGCCCATTCATGTAGCTCCTCAATTGCATCTTACCTAACGCATTCTCAGGCCTTTCCTTAAACACCCACATGTACATGTTCTCCATATCATGCTGAACCAAGAACACTTCCAGCTCAAGGTCCGTCTTATCAAATCCAGAAACTCCATTACTACCCCGCACTATCTTGCTCTTCGATTTCTCATTCAACACAGGCTTAAAATAATAACTGAAGAAGAACCAAGCACCCCACACACTGTCCAACCTCTTGGCGCATTTTCGCCCTGACTTAGGCAGATTAAGGAAAGTATCAGACTCATGAATTTGAGTACCAAGGCCAACATCCAACATATCAAAAGCGTCAGTATTCCACGACTGCAAAGGACTTCGCTCCACAGACAACGGGAGATTAATATCAGGCGGTCGAGGAAGGATTATGGACCGATTCATCTCTAGCTCCAATTCCTCATGAGACATGGCACTTGAATCCATGGACAATAGTGTTGATGGGTGGTGGTTCTCTATAGATAGGCTTGTGAGCAAATCCTCTCCCATTTTCCCCTATTCCCTTAATGCGTATCTTTCGTTTTGTTGAAAAAAACAATTTTCAATCCCACAAAAGCTAACAAAAGACCCTCATAGCAAACCCATATAATCAAATTTTCTTAAGACAAACCTAACCTCACCAAAACAACACTATAATCCTTCACCATGAATAAAAATCGTAACTTTATTGGTGAATACAACCATCAATATGAAATTCTTTTGGATCTTAACTAGACAGGAACCCTAAACAAGTAATAGGGTGATAGAATTTAGATTATTTTCTTGCAAAGTTACGTTTGTCTTGATTATTACACTAGATTTCCTATTTCCATAAAAAGGCTAATTTCCCTCTATAAAAGTTGGATGCCGTATGGCAAAGTATCAAGCAAATTTACCTTTGCTTGAAAGCAAGAATTGGAGGCCCGATCCCCTCGAACTGATCACTATTTTCTCTTTTTCCCTTATTTTTCTTGATAGAATCCCTTGGATCCTATCATCTGGTGTCAGAGCATTCGTTCTTGGGAGGTTCCGTTGATTACTGAAAATTTTTCCCCCTCTGTGACGGTTTCTCCTTCCAGTTGCTGTTCTTGCGCCGCCGTTTAGTGGTTGGGGAGCCGTGAAGTGGTGGTACGCTGCTTAGACGACCGTAGAGGAATTTTTGGCCAGCCCGACAGACGATGGTATTTGCGATTTGGGCATGAATCTAGGTTGCAGGAAGGTTTAATTGGAGAAGATAAAGTGTGTTCGGGTTACAGGCTAAGACCAATCCAGGTGAACTCTAGTTCATCCCTATTCCATTCCAAGGATATACTTATCCTCATTTAAGGCTTTGTGTTTATTCTGGTTTAGTAGTAGAACTGTACTGTTTGCATACGTGTTTAAGATAACCTTAGCCCAGGTTCTGTTATTCTGAGGATAGCCTATTCCGTATAAGGGGAAAAAAAAATACATTAACCTTAGTTTCTCAAGTAGGCTGAAATCCCTTGTGGTGAAATGAAGAGCAGTCTACATATATGTAATCCCTAGTTTGTTTTTGTTTTTAATGAAAGTGTGTTTGAGCATAATCTTATTAATAACCAATTTAAACATAACACTGAGTCTCCAACACTTGAAGGGCATAGCCTTCCAACTCCACCCATTGGTGCCCCAACTCACAACAAAAAATAATGGCTCGTAATGCTATGCTTTAGCAGTAATCAGTTCTATAATATAGTCCTTCGAAACAAACGAAGTAGCCAAACCTCACCCTTACAATCTTGAATTATAACCCCAATGCCCATCTTGCAATTACGGTTACAGTTATTCATAGCCGCATCTCAATTAACCTTCACAAACCCCCTGATTACTCATAGGACCTTGCTTCCTTAGCTTGTTGTTGGGAATTAGCACTCAGAAAAGCCGCAAGGGATATTATTGCATGCAATAGGTCTCTATTACATGTAATGGGGTTAATTAATCTTATTTCATGAAAGCTTATTGAGTGGTTTGGATGAAATAAGTGAAATGGCAAGGCGCCACATGGCCAAGCTTTGTGTCACCTTATCATGTCACCTGGTCTGTTGTTGTTAACCACAGTGAGTCGAGTGCTCCAAGCTACTCAATAAGCCCACCCATATTTATAGGCTCATACAATTCTTTGCTTGAAGTCCAACTTTGCTTAACAAGCCCACCAATTCAAATTTATGCTCACTTGGTTCAAGCCTAAAACCAATCTCACTCCAAGTTTCAGTTAAGCAATTGTTCTTAACCCACGAAGAAATTCATGAAGCCAAACCAATCCAAGGCAAAACCAATATTATGAATTCATGGTTATGGACCATGGTTTAAGAATTAGGTCCATATATATGTAATGTCCAAGCTTGGTATTTGGTAATCTAGCTATTAATCAAATTTGACCTATTTATTAAAATGTTAAGTCCATTATTTATCAATATGCTACTCTTCATACCCATTAAATCACGCATATTTTACATTGGCTAATGTATCATGTTTCAACTGATTTTTTTTTTTTTTAAAGTGACTGACATGAAAAATTACTTAAAATACATGTTACGTCAATCACTATGAAATGTATAATAAATGGGTGTAAAGATTGCTCTTTACCACTGCATATTCATTTACAAACTTAACTTATCCGATTCTAATTATAAGTCCAACTCGTGACTTAATTTTTATTAGTAGTAGTATATCAGGACTTTTTGAGACTAATTAATGGTGAAACAGAAGCACAAAGCAAACGGATCCTCTCCATTTCATTTGAAATAGAGAGGAACAGGTTAGTTACTTTTGAGTGGCAAAATTATCTATCAAAAGTAAAATTACAATTTTGCTCCTCAAATTTCAACCAATTAGTTCCTCTCCATTTCTATTTCAAATGAAATTAAGAGGATCTCATTTCAAGCACAAAAGGGTTGTAGCTATATGTGATCGAAAATGAGACCAAATGTTGTTAGATTGATGGCAAGTGTTTGGCAAATGGTTAGTTAGAGTTTGACATCATTGTTGGTAGATCTCAAGATCAACAAAGGTTATAGGCCGAGTATGTTGTTCGAGAATCTTGGCTGCTAGGATGGTAGACAACCCTAGTACTCATATATATATATATATATATATGACTGAAAAGATTTTTGATGGAGCCCGTGGAGGTGACAATAATGTAGCTTTGAATTTAGGGGTCGCAATTCGGGTTAATGGATCGGGTTTGTATTATGTCGAGTCATGTGAATACATACGACTATATGGGTTAACATTAAGACGAGTCATTTAATTACTCGTGTCAAACTTGTTAACCATAACATGACCTTAACTTAACAGGTAACATGAAACAACTCGCATAACTCATTTAATAAATATATCATGTCGAGTTTACACCAATACGACCTATTTTACCCTATTTAATATAAATGACTTTAGTTAACACAAAAAATTGATCTGATTAATACAATTTCATATCAAAGCATAAATTATATAAGTTATACACACTCACAACTAGATTCAATGACAAAATCAATTTTATAATCGATATACATAACCATAATTAATAAACATAACTCAATTTCTCAGTGCATGTCCAATCAAAATAAGATTATATAGAAATTATATGATATTATGTAAGTATAAATACAATACACTTAACCATATTCATCAAAGAAAATTATTACTTATGCATGAAACCAAGTGTCAAGGTGCATGTATGAGATAAAGTCATGGAAAATGGCTCCTTTGTTCAAAAGTGAAAAGACGAAGCCAATCAGATAAAACTTGAATAAAAAGTAAGCTTCTTCCTTGATCCAACGATCGATTACAGAAAGAAGGGAATTAAACACAAAAACTCATGACCATGAAAAGATATTATACATCAAGGGACCCTCATAATAACATTCGATTAGCCACTTTCACAGGAACCCTCCCCGGAGAAAAAATCAAAAAAGAGTTGATCACCAGAACCTTCTTCAACCTGATCAGAAAAGCTACGAGTATTAGTAGAGTTCATAGCAGAAGAAGAACCAATGGAAGACTTTCCAGTTTCTCCATGTAAATTGCCTGTTGGGTGCAATGGAAATAGAGGCAATGTTTCTTGACTATTGCCTGCCATGTGCACAGGCGCATCATCATCGAAGGCTCTTGATTTCTCCTGTTTTTCAGTCCTTGGCCTCCTCCTGATTCCACCGGGAAGCAAAACTTTGGGATGGTGATATTGCGGATAGAATCCTATATCGCTCTGTGGTAGGTAATATGGGCTGCAGATAACTGAAAAAAGAAGACCCCATTAACAAATTCGAATACACAATTAATGGAGAACATGCAGAGAGAGAGAGAGTAACAATTTGAAGATGAGAATTGGAAATAGTAGATAATATTGAAGGAGAACTGGGTTTGTTACAAATCATTTTGATTTTGTAAAATGCAGAGAAAATAGATCGAATTCCATGTTATGGATATTACTATTTGAGTTATTGCTCCTGGGAAGTTTAATAGGAGGTCAAGGGAGAATGAAGAACTTTGTCATATATATAGTAATATGTTTGCTTTTCCAGAACTTCTGTGGATCCATGCGAATATATATTCTTGGCTGATTCTGTTTGAATAGTGTGTGTGTATATATAGATAATAATATGTATGTTTTGCAGAACTTGTGTGTACGTATCATATCCATGCGAATATTCTTGGTTGATCCTATTTGAGTAGTGTGTGTATATATATATATATTAAAATGTTTGTTTTTGCTTGTAAAGTTTTTAGAATGGCAGATTAGTAGAAATGATTGTAAAGAGTTTTCTGCAGAATTGTTGTTTTTGCAGTACTTGTAAGAAGCCTGCATAACAAACACAAGAGAAATAGCCTCATCTGTCTTGAAAGGTGCTTTTCGAGACTTTTGAAATGCAACAAGCCTGACCCTTATAAATTTATAATCTTTACATCATTAATAAGAGATTTAGAAAATATAAACCGAATAAAAAATAACTTGAATAAGAGGGTATTGGGGAAATATAATTAAGGTGAAGTGACAGACCATTTGGGCAATTAGGAGCAAAGATTGGCTGAGGAGTCCTATGAAAATAGCGGTTGATGTAAGCCATGCTCTCTTGCTTCTGCTTCTGCCTTTGCCGTGCCTTGTGATTCTGAAACCAATAGAACACATTTTTCCCCTCAATGTGACCGTAAGCCTTTAACCTGCTTGTTATCTGCTGTATTTGCTCAGCACTAGGCGTGCGTATCCCCTGCATATAGAGGCCCTCGAGCATGCTTATCTGCTCCTTTGTCGGGTTCCACCGTGAAGTTACTGGAGCCCCCTCCGCCGCCGCCGCCGCCGCTCCACCAATATCCACATTATGATCAGCCTCCATGTTTTTTTCTTGAATTATTATGATATATTACTTTTTTGCATGGGCATTTTTATAGAGGGAGAGCGATGGTCAAACAAAGAAGCGGGGAGAGAGAGAGAGAGAGAGAGAATGACATGCGTATTGTTTTTGGTGCTTGACATCTCTGAAAACATGGCGGGTAGCGGCTGAGAGTGAAATATATTTTTCGCTTTGTTCTAGGTTGGTTATTTGTTCCTCAATGCTGATATCTCGGGAATGACAGAGACTGGCTGTAACGTAGGTTACGCCATTGAAGGAAAGGAAGGGTATAAATGTCATCGCGAGGAAAAGACAGCCGGTTGGGTTGTAAGGTGTAGGTAAGGGCTAGGCTTTGGGAATTGGAGTGGGAACAGAGAGGTGCAGAGATAGATAGATGAAATTCAAACGTCTTTGCTTTATTTCATATGGATTTTATTTGGATTTCGGAGATTTCATATAAAACAATTTGAGGGTTGAGGACTTTTACACGTCTTTTTTGCTCTTGTATCTTTGAGTGCCTTTTAAAAGATCATATTCATTTGAGGAGAAATATAAATCATCTGAGTAATTTTATTCATAACCTCTAATTTTTCTCATAGTTTATGTAGTGTAGTTTTCTAATCAAAACACTAATTTTCACTAATCAAATGTTATAAGAATCACGCCATATAAGTTTTGAGATTGATAAAATTAGAGGGTGACTTATAGCATTACCCGTTTCATTCGGTTTCACTAGTGTTTTTTCAAGAAAATACTGTATATATATATAGAATGAGTGAGCAACTGATCGCATGGACTACTACAGCACTAAAATGGTTTCTTCTTTTCTTATTCTTCAAACTTGGTCTAACCAAAACAGAAGCAAATTTTTCCATTTTCCAAAAGCCCAAAAAAGAAGTCTCAAATATATATAACCTTTTCATAGTGCAGCAGCAGCATGCATGCAGATGCAGTTGAATTATGTATATGAAGGTGGCGTGGCCCGTGGGTTAGCAAAACAGGAGAAAGAGCCATGCAGAGGCGCCATAAATGCAGGCCGTCACACAGGGTCAATGAAACAGGGGAAAAAACAGAGGCGATGATAGGTGGTTGGCATTGGCAGCAGCACTCATGCGTGATAAAGGGTTTACGCTGACTATGATGCTAAACTATTATAGGAGTAGTTATACATGTCTGTTTGTTGCGCATTATTTAGGTGCCGCCACCTTTCAGCGCCGCCTCGTGAACCACAACCACCACCACCCTACGCCCTCCTCTGCTCCTCTGTATTGCACCGAATTCGATGCAGATTGGTGGAGCTTCCTTCTCGTCTCTCTCTCTATCTCTCTCTCTCTCTCTCATGTCTGTGTGTGTTAGTCCGCATACGACAATGTTCCTTAACCTGGTGTATTTGGCCAGACAGAATATGAGCAAGGAGTAATGTAGAGTGGCTACATGCTCTGTTTTCTACCAAACTATAGACGACAAATTTGATATCTGAACAGCCTGCCCAATGACTCTGCAACTAGATGTGTCACCATTGTGATTCTCAACATCAAAGCTTTAATGATAAGATTGGATTTCCTAACCATTCGACTAATGCCAAACTTTGTAAAGATTCTTAAAGATTTGAAGCGTGAAAATTTGTTTTTACGTGTTAGGTTTAGGTCCTGTCGAAGTATATACAGCCAATAGTATGGGTCGGATTCATCAATCCTAACTCACTTGTTTTTTGTTGAATTTGCAAGTCGTTAATCTTAAGTGTCATGTGTCAAGGCGTAGGTGAATATAAAGATTATGTTGGTCAACTATAATTAGTGGCGGATCCACGTGGTACCTTGGGGGTGCCGTGGATTTTTAAATATATATATATATTTTTTAACCCACGGCACCCTAAAAAAAAAAAATTACAATTTTACCAACCCTTCGGTAGTCTCCCGCACGCCGCACCCCCAAGGATTTCTAAAATTTTTTTTATTTTTTTTTACCCACGGCACCCTAAAAAAAAGAAAAAAAAAAATTTTACAATTTTACCTACCACTTTTCAGCACATATTTATGAACTTTTATAGATATTTTTTGTGATGCATATATGGTGTGAATTACCAAATTTTTAGGGTAAAACAAATTTTTGAGACGCCAAAAAAATTTTAGCGGCACCCCCAATATTAAATAGCTGGCTCTACCATTGACTATAATCTGATCCATTTAATTAAGGGGGTCAAACCATTCAACTATAACCCATTAATTTTATATTGAATTTGTATCGAATTCACAAGGATCAAAATCGGCACTTGCACGACTTAAATTAAACTTGGCCAAACTTTTGTCATGCACGAGAATTATAATATGCTGAGACGTACGATATCTTCAAAACACATGAATATGGTTGGGCTTATGCCTTCTTGAAAAAAAAAAAAAAAAAAAAAAAAAAAAAAATTGTGAGCCAGACGGTTTGATCAGTATTATTGGTTGGGTTGGGCATGAATGCTTCATAGTTAAAGAGTTCAGCCCATAGCTGGCTTTGGGCTAAGATGGCCCAAACTTTCTTGATTTATGATATAATGATTTTATATACGGTTCTCTACTTATCTTAAATGAGTACTTTCACCTATTTGATGGCTTAAGGTTAGAGCTGACAATTTTTTACACGATTTGTAAATTCAATACGAACTCAACACAAAATTAAAGGGTTAAGGTTGAGGAGTCTGACATATTTAATTAAATGGGTTGAGTTATAATTGATCAATATAGTTTTATATTCATACTTCGACATGATCCAAATCCAACACGCGACATAATGGTATTTAATTAATATTTTTTCTCTAACTCAGTTCGATTAATATTATAACACTAATATTGAAACACCAACTTAAATAGTTTTCATATATGATCATTTGCTCACAAAAGGACCAAGTATATTGAATTTCTAAAAACATTTACTTCAAACAATTTGATTACAAAACTTGGACTAATGTCCGAAACCAAGCTTACCAATTCCCACAACAACTTGACCTAGTTTGTTGGATTGATTTCTGTTCATGAAAAATATTCTAAAAACTAGAGATGCCAATTCATGTATGTTTGTTTGTTCATGGGTATAAGAACATTTCAAATACATAAAGTTTGTTTTTCAAAGCTACTCAACGGATATAATTTGGAACATGTGTAGAAGTGGACCCTTCCTCCCCACGAAGATCAAAGATGCTGTTCAATTTGATCACTACCGTACATATAAATTTCGTTAGAAGCAGGTAAAGATGATAGGGATCTAAGTTTGACTATAGACCTTGACCAGATATTTGCATACTTTGGTGCCTGTAAATGGGGGCAGGATAGAATTGTACCTATTAAAGTTAAATCATAAGCAGCTCCGATTAGACCTCTTCCTTCTTCTTCTTCAAATACACATCAATTTGAAGGGGTCCACTGCACCTGCTTTGGGGGCCATGCATTTCATCTTTCATCATACACTTTGCGGCCCCTAACTTCACACTTCTCGAGCAATGGAGGCTCCATTAAAGCTCGCACTCACTCTTCACCAAAATTAAGCTGCATTCAATGTGTTTTTTTTTTGTAGTCATTTGACTTTTGTGTGACACGTGGTCTCATTGCCACATCATGTCAAATGAAACGAAGACATTTGTCACACTCGACGCCACTGACACGTCAACATAAGAAGTTTCGAACGAGTTTATAGAGCATTTTTTTTGAAAGAGTACACTCATTCTAAATTTTTCTCCTAAAAGTTAATTTTCAAATGATGTATCACAATCTCATGAGATTCATTATTTTGAAAAATATGTCATAACTCATAAGATGGTTACACATTATTTAATAACAATTTTTGAAAAAAAAGTCTTAGAATGTCTAATATTTTCATTTTTTGTGCCACCGAGTCTATTTCGATTGTGTTGATACACAAAGAACTTGGGTGGTGTGCCAATGCAATTACTCGCTTGAAGTGAAGTGTCTTGGATTTAATCAAACCACGTTGTTGCATCTTTGATCAATACCGAAAGTCTACCAAATGTGTCAGGTAAGAAAATTGCAAGATTGAGAAAGCAGGGAATGAGTAAAGAGCATGTTTGCACACGGAGTATTAGAACTACATATTTATTATGATATGTTGGTCGGATCGGGTCGGGTCAAAAGCATGTTGAAAATCTTATCCATATTTTAACATTCGACCCAACTTTTTGTTAAAATTTAAAGGCTTTTTAATTTTTAATTTTTTAATTTTTTTCACATCCACTCCACACCCTTGTCATTGGAAGTCAACCAAAATGGGCAGAGATCCGGCAAAAGTTGGTTGGTTGTAGAACATAGGGGTGAGTATCGGTTCGGTCGATGTTGGTAAGGGCATTTTTGCCTACCGATTCGTAAAAGTCAGTTAAGGCAATTAATTAACGGACTTCATACCGACAATGAATAATTTCAACTTTTTTGGTTAATTGGTTAAGTCGGTTAATTGTCGGTTACAAGTTTTTATGTTAAAATTTATAAATTTCCTTGTAATTACAGAATCAATAAATAATATATTTTATAACTAAAAAGAAAAAGTAAATTCATTGAACATAGACTAAAATGACAACCACAAATCAGCTGACCAAGCACAATAAGGAAAGTTACTAGATAAAATTTAAAATTCACTTAAAAAATCGGTTAAGTCGGTTAACTGATATAAAAAAAATTTATACCGCCTACCGAACCAAAAAAAATGTCGAAACAGTATTTTTATTCCGCTTACCAACTGTCGAAAGTCGGTTGTCGGCCAATGAGAGTTCAATAACTGTCGATAAGTGGTTGGTATGGTTAAAATCTGTCCACTAAACACCCGAACTAATCAACCGCTAGATTAGCACCCCAAATTAACCAAAGGTTGATTGACATTTAGTGTGGTTGGATTCCTGTGCATCTACCATTTAGTTAGGGGTGATTTGATTGGTAGTGGCCGACACCAATCGGTCGGAATCCGATCATCAGAAATTACAAAAAACCGACCAAACCAAAGGGGTCAATGTCCTACTCTAAAGACATATTTCATTCGCTGTGTTTTACACGTCTTCTTGTTGTATATTCCAATAAGCTCTACAAATACAGTTTACTTATTCAACAAACAAAACCCCCTTCTCTCCCTCTCTCTATTCAAAAGAAAAATAAAAAGACAAAAAAATATTGAACTCAACCCAGCTGGACGTACATGGGTGACGGGTGTTTTCTTTGGCATTGTCCTCTAACAGGATTAGAATTTACGTGGTTGCGCGCGTGGGTGATGCAATTACTACCAATTATTTTTATAATTGCTTTGTTTTTGTTTTTGTTTTTTTTTTCCACTTTTTTCCCTTCTCTCTCTCTGTTCTTTTCTTGCTTAAATTTTCCATTATGACTAAGTGGAACACACGCTTTTGCAAACCCATGTGAGATGCTCTCCAGCCATTCCACACAACCACATAGTACAAAGATTTGCCCACGCATCCCCGCAATCCGAATCATGTTAGTATTCCTTTAAGCTTTTCTCAAGTTTGATCTTTGACAATACTATATGAGATTCCTTTAAGCCAAGGCCTTGTTTTTAATTGGTTGCGCATAATTTGTGGTCTGGGTGGGTTTGTTTTGCTTAAGAGGTTTCTTATTTCCGGGATTTTCACAGTGCCTGGTTTTCCCTGTAGCGTGTGTTTCAGGCTACATGTAAGACCTTAGTCAGTGATATTTAATAGAAGGGAAGGGTACTTGGGCCGTTTGGCAAGGAGGGTCCTTATGGATTCTGTGATTCTGTAGGGAATAGTGCTTTTTTTGTTTTTTTAATTGTTTGTCTATTTCAGAGTCGAAGGTTAGCTGTTTGAGCAAATTCTGAGCCCAAGATTAGCTTTGTTCTGGGGATGTGAAATTCCAGGCAGAGATGGCATCTTTCAGTGGGTTAGGAATTGGTTTGAGTCTGGTCTTTGGGTGCCTCCTGCTGGCTCTTGTTGCAGAGCTTTACTATTTGTTATGGTGGAGGAAGAGGAGAATCGCCAGCGCAGAGATTGAAGATGATTACAGCAAATATGCGAGGGAATTCTTTCAATTTATCTGCTGGAAGAGACCCTCTTCTTTGCAGACCAACGACACTCAAGAAAGTGTGAGAGACCCAGATTCCAATTGTGAAGAACCAGACCTAGAGCTGGGCTCTGGCAAGGATTTTCTGCTGAAGGCTTTTGGGGAAGAAGGTGTGGAATCAGAGCTCATGAGGCTGCACAATCTTGCAGGCCCACCAAGATTTCTCTTCACAATCAAAGAGGAAACCAAGGAGGATTTGGAGTCTGAAGATGGGAAATCTAGAGGTGATAGAAGCAGAAAAGGGTCAAGAACGAGGAGCTTGAGTGATCTTGTTGCGGCTGTTGACAGCCCATTCCTTGCCCCTTTGGCTTCCCCACGACTAAAGACTCCTCCTTTGAACGCTTTGGATTCTTACAACCACCACGGATTCAACCCTCTCTTTGAATCTTCAGCGGAGGCAGAAATGAACAGGCTGAGATCTTCACCCCCTCCAAGCTTCAAGTTCTTGAGGGATGCAGAGGAGAAACTGTATAGAAGATTGAGGGAAGAAGCGGAGAAAAGGGCACTGCAGAATTGTGGGTCTGTTCAATATTCTGGGGTTAAAGCCTCTCCCAATTCGACAGTGGCCACAGAAGAAGAAAAAGATGGGCCTTTCCTCAAATTCATTGCTGGAAAAAACGAAGAGAGTGAGCTTCCTCACAACCTACCACAATATCCTTCAAGCTCCTCACAGGTACTGCCACTGGCTTCTTCCCCTACAACATTCAGGCCGCTTGACAAAGCACCCCTGGTGCATTAGATATGAATTACCATGAAATGTGCCTTCGTTAATTCTTTTCACATGTTAATCCATTTTTCCAAGATGATTAATTCTGTCTTTTTGATGCTTTTTTGGGTTCTTATTTCTTCTGTCTTGACTGTTTGTTTTGGGGAAGATGGACATGGTTAATCAACTACAGTTTTGAACTTTTGTGCAAGTACCTGAGAATTAATTGAATGGCAAACTGACATTTTCTGCAAATGATGTTACCATGTTGGTTAGCTCCAGTGGGGAGACTAGTAGGGTAATCTCTTTTTGTCCATTATCCATTGTGTCCTGAGGTGTTAATCATTCATATGGATGGCAGTGCTGCAGAATCTCACTGCCAAAAAAGGGCACTGTTATTCTCTGTGGAAGATGGTGATTCAATCACTTTTCATTCATTCTTCTATGGCCCTCTTCGCTAACAACACATAAAGCATGGTTAACAACTTAAAAGTGTCCCTAAATCAGTGGGATAATTCCTCTCCATGACACCATCATTACAAGTTATAGTACCATAATGTGAATTTGATCATGTTCTTCGAAAGCTTTCACATGGCTTGGTTGTGGACTTCCTTGTGTGAATGAATATGTATGCGATCGACATGAGCAAAATACAGAGTATCGGTCATAAGTAATACGTCAATCTTGGAAAGGAAAGTTGATTTTATCCACTAAACGCGTCAAATGCTGTACAGGTAATGGCATTAGAAACTTTACAGTTGAATAATGGTACAGCAACTTTTTTAATAGCTTTTTTCCTTTTCCCTTCACTCAATTTTGGTATTTAGATGGAGAGAATGGGAAAGGAAAGAAATAAAATGGGAAAAAGTCTTAGACCCTAGTGTATTGTATTAGGAGAGTTTGTTCTTAAAAAATTGTAGTTGAAAAATGTAGAAAAATATGTATTTTCAAATCGTAGATAAGGGGTGTGTTTTTTAAAACATATGATTTTAAAAAAAATAAACTACAATTTTAAAGATTAAATCATAATTTTATCAAATGTTTAATTATGTTTTTAAATGGTAATTTAAATCTCACGTTTTGAAATTGATACTTTTTTTAAATGCCCGCACAAAGAAAAGAAAAGTGGGGAGAGAACCGACGGATTCAGATTCCCTCCAATTACTCAAAATTGGAGATTCCTATGTTACAAAATCGTGGCACTTCATTTTAAATTCAATGGTCTATAAAAAATGGATCAGGATCTACTGAAATTCTTAGGGAATTCTAGTTTTTGAAATTTCAAATTTAGGCTATCCAGTTTTCATCCAATAGTCATTGGTCTACAACATGTCTCACTACTAATAAAATAATAAAATATTTATTATTTTATTAGTAGTGGGGCACATGGTAGAACAATGACACTTTGATAAAAAATAGATGACCTAGATCTAAAATTTTCCCCTAAAAATTTCAATGGATCTAGATCCCTATAAAATTATTTAAACGTCAGTAAAACAACAGTCAGCTTAAAATCAAAATTTAATACCTCGGTTATACAAAAACAGTTGGCATTTTATAGACTATTGAGTAAAATGAGAACCTCCAATTTTGAGTAATTGGAGGGGATCTGAATCCGAAAACGGACTTAGTACTGAGCAATGAAAGGGAAGTATTCGTAACATTTATTTTGTCTGCTCTTCATTTCATTACTAAATATAAATAGTTATTACGAAATTCACTTCTCTTCTCATAAAATCAAAAGAAAAGTATCATAAAGTTCAATGCTCTTCTCATGAATTCTTTTTTACATATTTTTTCTAAACTCTTAAGGCAGGATTGTAGTACATTAAGGAGTAATGCTGTTATACCAGAAAAATTTCAATAAACCCTTAAATCTCTTTTTAACATAAATAAATTTATCATTATAAAATAAAAATATAATTCCAAGCATTACTCTTTTTAGCAATGTCTTATTCAACGGAAAGTGACAAGGTGGAATGCGGTGCAGGTTATGAGCTTGTGATTTACCTAATCAACACCAAGTGTCATTGTTATCACGCGACTCTGCTCTCAGCCGAAAGTTGGCTCCGACTTTCAAATATCAAATCCTTTTTATTTTCAATACACACAAGAAAACTCCTTTGTCCAAAGAGGCCACTACTCGAGAAGAAGATGACGTGGCCCTCCAACGTCTAGAATTTGAAATTGCAAAAGGCAGGTGGCATTGGGTTCAGGCAAATTGTTGAGAGCTGAGCTGGGATAATATGAACATGGTTCCATGTGACAACAGAGAACCAGAGACCAGAGTCACCAGATCCGATGGTGGTCCTGGTACCAGTCTATTTGTTGGGCCCAGTCCATTAACACTAATGGGTGGGCCACCTCAATAAAACAAATAATAATAATAATAATAATAAATAATAAAAAACAAAGAGATTGAGGATCCCCAGCAGTCTTGCAATTTGGATTAGAAATACATGATCTGCAGAGCCCGGATGAAGATGATAACATCTCTCTCTAACTCATCTTGGTGGTAGTTGAATGGTCTCAAAGGAATTTTCATGAGATTGGGCATGCATTAGGGCCTAGGTTCGACTCTCGCAATGAAAATTTCTTATCTTATTAGTGTTAACCACCTTAAGTCCCATTGATGTCCTAGTAGGGTGGATGTTAAGCTATGATTCAGTCGATCTTGAAAGAGCGTCTGCGGTTCTCTCACCGTCTAGGCCTCTCTTGAGCGGCGCCCCACTAGTTGGTGCTACTATAGTCACGTTCAAGTATGATAGCTATAATTGGCCTCACCCTCTAACTCTTTTGTATTAGAAAAAAATAAAAAAAAATCTCTCTCTCTCTCTCTCCTACTTGCTGAATTTTGCAACTACTAGGACCAGCCATTTATGAGACTGGCAGGAATACATACAATAATGAGAAATGCCATAAAATTGGTTTCTAACTTAACGTGTCACTATCCTATGTGATCTCTAGTTTTAGTAAATAAAGGTTTAACTAGATGGGACATTGACACATTACTTAGAAAGCAAATTTTTAAAAACTAAATTTGAAAACCTTCATATCGAATGATACAAATTTCGAGCACAAATCATTATGAAAAAATTGACTTGCAAGAAAATAGTAATTAAGAATTTATTTACGTAAAGTTAAACATTATATTTAAATTACGTGGGACACTTAAAAACGTAACGTGTTTTTAACACATAAACACCTTCTGGTTACAAGAAACTATGATCAATAATAGCAATGTGTGATGAATTAAAAATTGATTTCCCTTGAATAAGACAGCCAAGCAATGCCCTAGAAGAAATCACTAGACAATTCAGAAGCAACCAAACATCCTCCACCGGCGGATTTAAGTATATTATTTCTACTCTACATGGAAGAAGGGGTGTGGAAGTTTCGACCTACTGTCTTCATATTTGTATAGTGACCCTTATTACAACTTACAAGTTATAGAGGGATTTTACCAACTACTTTAATGGTGGAAATTTCTCATTTCTTGACTTTAATAGCTGCCAATTTTGGACTGGGCACCATCACCAAATGACCACGACCAATTACTCCCAAGTACATATACGTGTATTTTTTTTTTTTTTTAATTGTTAAATTCGTGATTCGTCTCAATGACAAATAACCCTTAACAAACAACTCGGTTGGATATTTGTGTAATTTTTTTTTTTTTTTTTTTTGATGTTGGATAACCTCTTCAATACAGGGTCTTTCGGACCCACTCTTGCAAAATAAATCATGGTCTCATGCACTTTACCCTTGAAAGTTATCCAAATTATTTCAGTCATTTTCTTACATAGTCATCATTAAAATTACAATTTACACTAAAAATATTTTTTAAAAAAAATGTTTGTGGTGGCGCTGGGTGTTCGACCCAGGGGCGGAATTAGGATTTATAGTGTTAAGGGAACAATTTTTTTTTTGGTTGAGGAAATAGACTGACTTGTATAAATACAAAATCACATAAATACATATAATCTTTTTATATGTGTTTATATAAAATAAAGTATAGAAGTCTTACATTTAATCTCATGTCATCGCAAATACACAATAGTATAAAACAACTAGCAAATTAATAGCTTAGGAGAAAAAAAAAAACTAGCAAAATAGACTAAACACAATTTATTGGGTCTAAGAAAAAGGTATCTTTGAGTGTGGACTTTTTTTCCTAACAATCACCCGGAGCCCCAAATAATAACAAAAGAGTTGAACCAAACAATTTTGCAATTATAAATTATTAAACCATTTAACTTGTGATATCAAAACAAATATTGTAAGCCTAAATAACTCAAAATAACCACTCAAAAAACTGATTGCTAGTTAGAAGCCACTCAAAGAACCAAAACTATTTAACTTTGTCTTTCACATATTCAATGAAAGTCTCAAACCAAATTAAGTTTTTATTATAAGTGAACTAGAATACAGAGGGAAACTAAATAAATTAGGTATTTTAGGTGTTTTTATGTTTGAAAGAGGGAGCAAAATTAAAATAATAATAAATTAAAAAAATTAAAACTAAAAAATAATAATTAAAAGGGACACAAATATTATTTTGGAGGGCAAAACTAAAAAAAGAAATAAAAAGGGACACAAATAAAATTTTGGGGGACAAATATATAATTTTTGGGGAGACTAATTTATAAAATTGGTATATTTGAAAGACATTTATGAAAATTTATAAAATTTTGGGGGGACCGCCTTTGGTTCGACCCACCCTTAGCGGCCGAATTTGGGGTGGCTAAACAACTCCTAGGCCGTTAGGCTAGGCCTTTGGGGTTGTATAATTAATCAATTAGAAATAACTAGAATTTGTAAGGAATGAATATATATATATATATATATATATAATTTGAGGTTGTGACAAATATATCTTCGGACTTTCAAACGCACCTAAGTTGAAAACAATATATATATTAAAAGGAGTAATTTAGTAGTTTTGAAAGTCCGAAGATATTTGTCACAACCTCAAATCATAATAGACCAATTTAACAAAAAAGTTTGTTTAACTCAACAATGGTTGATTTGTTAATTGTGTCATGTCTTGGTTAATGGGTTGATTAGCCTTTGCCAGTTGGAAGGGTTTAGGTAAGAAATATGTGCACCCTACTTTTCAGAAAAAAATCTGAGAAAATAAACTCCTGTGTTTCGACCACTCCGCTACCTTGCTTTCCTACTCAAAGGAAAAGCAATTTGAAAATTTGGATCATTGATGGTTCGCACGATGTCTTGGATATTGCGACACGTGGTACCAGAAAAGGATTAGAAAGATAAAATAACAATTTAAACAAATCCTTCGAGAAGATGGTGGTTCTCTGACAAAGTCTAACGTTAACCCGTATAATGTTTATTTATAATTTAAAAGCACAGAAGATGCTCTTCACATTTTCAAATTAATTTAAATTAACATCACACTTGGGTGCGTTTAAATTAACAATCACATGCCTTTGACATTTTGATTTCATATACAAAAAATACAATTTTTTTTTTTTGACATGTCCGCACAAGAAGGGAGGAGA
Source organism: Corylus avellana (assembly GCF_965113065.1). Taxonomy (NCBI): domain Eukaryota; kingdom Viridiplantae; phylum Streptophyta; class Magnoliopsida; order Fagales; family Betulaceae; genus Corylus; species Corylus avellana. The sequence continues at coordinate 19,566,940 of NC_142497.1, forward strand.
GAGATTCGAACTAGTGACCTCCACTTCATTAAGTGTGGTCCTAACCGATTGAGTTACCTCTTGGAGACCAAAAAATACGATTTTAAACAACTAAAAAAGAAAAGGTAGATTGTTTGGAATTGGGATTTGAAAATCGTAGAAAAAATGCGTTTTCAAATCACTGGCAAGTATAAACTGTAATTTTGTAAAACACTTAATTGCGTTTTTAAAAATCATTTTTTCAAATCGCATATTTAATCACAATTTTTAAAACTACACTTTTTAAAATCACAAATACAAACAGACCATTAAAGAATACATGTTAGTTAGGGCCGGCTTCATGGTTAGGCCTATTAGACCACCGTCTAAAGCTCATAATTTATAAAAGGCCCCAAAAAAAAGCCATTTATAGTAAATTAGTCCAAAAAAATAAAATAAAATAAAATAAAGCATAATCCATTTTCTTTTAAATTTATTTATTTCACTTTCTTTTTATCACTTTTAATATTTTGCTTATTTGATAATAAAGAAAAGGGAAAATTACATTTTACCCCCCCAAAGTTTGAGGCGATTTACAATCCGACCTATAAAGTTTCAATTTTGGCAATTCATCGCCCCAAAGTTCTAAATTTTTGCAATTCGACTAATATTATCCCAAAATTTTCATATTACCCATATTTTGTATTTTTTATTAAAAAAAAAAATTGGGGTGCGAAAATGGCCAGATGGCCAATGAGCCACCCCGCATTTTTTTTAAAATTTTGTATAAAAAATAAAAAATTAAGGGCAATATGGGAAGTTTTGGATACAATTGGTCAAATTGCAAAAATTTGAAACTTTTAAAGATGAATTGTCAAAATTAAACTTTGGAGATCGAATTGTAAATTACCTCAAACTTTGGGGAATAAAATATAATTTTTCCTAAAGAAAACTTGGTTCAGAAATTATTGCATTTGGGGGCTATTGTCTAACATAGTTCGGCTCGGCCCAGAATGCTCTGTCTAAGGCTAAGCAATCAGGGGCTTTAGCACCGAGTCTGTGTAAATGTAAGCCCAGACCATTGCATTTGGGGGCTATTGTCTAACATAGTTCGGCTCGGCCCAGAATGCTCTGTCTAAGGCTAAGCAATCAGGGGCTTTAGCACCGAGTCTGTGTAAATGTAAGCCCAGACCAATTCACCTTAGGCCTATACTCGCATTTTCACAAAGATTAAGTAGCCCAGAAAGAAACAGAACAGCCTGCAAAACCAAAGAACAGATTGCTTTTTACTAGCGGTGGGCAACCAAATGCTTATCAACGACGACCGAATCAAAATTAATCGTCAACCAACTTTTGTGATTCGAAAATTGATATGAATTTTTTATACCAACATCGGTTTGGTTTGGTTAATTGATATAAAATTATTTTTTTTTGTTAACCGAACCGATCTGAAACATTCATGCATAGTAAAACGACATCGTTTTATTTTCAAAAAGTAACTCATTCGGCTGGAACTACGCTTAATAAAATGGAAGTCACTAGTTCGAATCTCCTTCCGCACTCTTATGCGGACATGTCCAAAAAAAATAAAAAACACGGCATCGTTTTGACATAAAAAAAAAAATAAAATAAAATTAATTGAAACTCAAAACGGCGTCGTTTTAAGCTTCAATATAAACTAAACTTTCATTTGAACCGTAATCCCTAAACCTCACGCCTGCTGCCCTCTCCATTCTCCGGTCTCCTGCGGCCCTGTCTCCTTCCTCTCTCACGCTGCGCGGCCGTCTGTCGAATCTCTCTCTCGCTCTCTCGTTGCAAGCGGCAAGCCGTTGTGTCTCTCTTTCGTCTCCCGTCGTGTCCGGTGGCTTAAATTCACCGTCGTCTCCCTCGCTTTCTCGTTGCAAGCGGAAAGCCGTCGTATCTCTCTCTCGTCTCCCGTCTTTTCAGGTATACATTTTTCGAGTTACTTCATTTTCTTCGATTTTTATTTTTTGAACTAATTGAGAGTTTAGATTTTGATTCTTTGATTTTGCATTTATTTTCGAGTTTGTTTATATTATTAGGATTTAGGAATACTTAGGAATGAAAATGATAGATTTTTAGTTTTTAACGCAACCTTGATCTGATTTACGCGACCTTGATTTTTCCTGCAAATAAATTTTCTTCTTTTGGATAAGCATTTGCTAATTGCTGTAATTATTCTTGAAATTTGTATTGCTGTTGGGCCCTTGTTTTTCTTCTCTGTTTGTGTCAGGTTTTGGTTGTTTGGGACCTTTAGGTATGATGTATAGGATGGGTGCATGGGGTGCATTCATTGACTTTCTTTTCAGAAGATTGATTGTTGTTTGATTAAGTTTTTTGCATCTTATATTCTTACTGCTTTCTTACTTGATATTACTTATTTGTGGTATTTTACTCTTTTATATTGATCATTATGTTTATGTTTTGATTTGTTTGATTATTGAAGGAAGAAAATTTAAGGAATTGAAGGTAATCCATGTTGGAGGTGGCTTAGTTGAGACTTTATTTATTATTCTTTGATGGATTTTAAGTTTGCCAAGGTTTGGGATTTTCTGAATCTACCCATTTTTGTAACCAATTTGTGACTTCATACCAATTTATAACCATGATAACAGAAAGAACTTTACACTCAAAAAACATGTTCAATAAGTTATTTTTGCCCAAAAAACAAATTTGGGCCCTCAAGATTTATCTTAGCCCAAAAAACATGGTCAATAAGTTATTTTTGTCTTTTTAGCCCCCCCCCCCCCCCCCCCCAAAAAAATTGGGCTTCCAAAACAACCAATTTTTGGCCCATTTAAAAGTAGCATTGGCCCAATTGAAAAGGCCCACGGTTATATGATTAATCGACTGAAATTAACCGACTGCCAAAATTAACCAAAAATTTCGAAATACATTGTTATCGAAATGCAATCGGTGAATTAACTGATTTAACCGATAATTTCAGTTAACCAACCGAAAATGACTTTTCCGAACCGAACCGATACCCACCCCTAAGTTTCATGCTTGCAGCCTTGTTCTATCTCTTTCAATATTAATGGATTGATTATAGAATTCCTCTTCCTTTGCTTACCTTGTGAGAATCATTTAGTAGATTTTACATGGAAATGGAGGATAATGGATTGATGGTGGCGTTTGCTTTCTCTGCTTTGGACCTGTTGTGTTATTCTTTTTCAGTTTGCGATTTTATGGTCTTCATTCTCAACTACAAATTATTTGGGCTACTTTCAGATGTTTTATTTTACTTTATCTTAGGTTATATGAATAAATCTTTACAAATTTGAGTTGTTCAGGGAGGGGAAAGTACATAATATTCCTGGATAAGCTTGGAATTTAGCGTTTAGTATGAGTTATGCACTCCCTATAAGTTGGGGCCTCCCCATGGGTGCTGATGCACATGTCAATGATGAAATGATGTTAACTCAAAGCTAACTTGGAAGTCTAGAAATCTGAAGGTAGAAAGCTAAGTCTTGCAAAAACCCCTTGCCAAATAGCGTAAGTATAATCTCATTTTATGACTCTCCACCAACCTCTTCCCCCTCCTCCTTTCAATGTTATTATGATTTTTAGAGGTTGCAAAAGAATATCTCTCAGGAGGTGAGGAGGTTCGATTGAATTAGCTTGGAGAGTAACAAGGTGGGCAGACTTTTAATGACAAATGGCATGAACATTTACCCTAACGTATTGTAGAAAGGGCGCTGCCACAGAAATGCCTTTGATTGCAGATATGGAGAGTATTGATTATTGGAAAGTATTAACAGTGATGCATTTGCTGGGATTCAGTATATCTTTTGGAGTTATGGTCAGCCTTAAGAGGAACATGTCTGAAATCAGTTTTCTCTTCTAGTAATGGATTCACTTTTCATTCATCTTTCTAATCATGTCTTGCCAAATTCAATATACTAATTTAGTTTCCACCATTGACATTTCCTTAAATTGAAGACTTCAATAGAATTGTGTTAGTATGTATTATAAGAAATGTCGGAGGGGTTTGAATATGAGTTCTATGTGAGTAAAAAATGGGTACCTAGTGCCTTGACCCTGTATAATTTAAATTCTTGGAACAAGGCTTTGCTGTTTTGGATAGTAGTCCCCATTTGAAGTTTGTAAGTTTGTAACTCAGCAAGAGGAAAAGGTTTTAACTTTTAAGCTGTTTCTCAGGTAAGTAATTGCCTTGCAGAAAATCGTAGCAACTTGCTCTTTGTGGTAGAGTGCTATCTACATCAACATTTTTCTAATTGTCTGGCATCAGATGCTCTGCGCGTGTATTTGTGTAATATCACTTCCATGTAAGTGAATCAGAGGTAGAAAGATTATTTCGTAGGTTTATTGTGGAATCAACAGTGGTGCTTGCTCTTTGTTCCTTGAGTAGTAATAGATCAGGGAGGCCGATCATTTAAGTACCTTGAAATGTTAGCAAGTTTCCCATTGTTTGTGATATTGTCCTCTTATTCTTATCATTTTGCCTGAGAATTCGTTTTCAGGGTCTGCTTTTATCGTGTTTCTTGATTTTATTTTTCCAGTAAGTGGTTGAATCTAACGTTGTCTTGGTTGGGCTGGTGTAGTTCTAAGTGTACAATAATGGGCCGGAAAGCTGGTACACTTTATATTAACCCAAAGAAATTTGGCGCTCTTCACAAACCTTGCATGAAGGAAATGATTACATTTCTCAACTGCTTGACTCAGAACCAAAGCAGTGCCGAAAAGTGTGTTCGGCAGAAGGAACTTTTGAGTGCCTGTATGGATACTCAGGTGATACAACTTTTCTAGTTTATTTTAGCTTCTGCTTGTTTTAGTGGCTGCTTATTCTTTCATGCTTACATTTGTACTTGTTTCTAAATATTGATTATTTGTCACCTAGGATTTTTTCCAATGTAATCTATATATATATATTTTCTAAAGCTTCTGGTTACATTTGTTGCAGACAAGCAAGAAACGGAGGTCTATGGGAAGTATTAATTACCACCTGCAGAGGCTTAACAGAGGAAGGAAGTAGTTTGTATTTTTTGGAAGAACATTTAACTAATGTCTCATTCTTCGGAAGTTGGGGAAGAAACTACTTTGTTTGTTGAACAAGAGAATGTATGAATTCATTTCCCATTTGAATTGACTGCATTAGCAATGAAAACGTTGAACATATTTGAGCACTACTGTTGTAATTCACATCAATCCTTATCGTGCTGATTTTTTTTTTACAATAATTCGTACACCGGTTTGCCTGGCCCAAGTAGAATGAAATTTGGACGAGAAGGCCTCCTCTCTTTTTTGTTATTTACTCTGCTACTCAGTTTTGAATTTCTGTATTACCTAAGATTTTGTTTGGCCAGCGATTTTGCAGGTTATAAGTGTAATTTTGAACAAAATTGTAGAAAGTGTATTGTTTGAAAGTGCGGTTTAAAAACGTAAAAAATAAATAAATAAAAAATTGTATTTTCAAATTGTAGGCGAGAGAGTACATTTTAAAAATGCACGAATTTAAAGACTAAGTTGCGATTTTAAGGGATAAATCAAATTACATGTTTTAAAAATCCAAAGAGGTCATCACTGGTAACTGCCAACTGGCACCCAAAAAACAGAAGAAAACACTTTCTGAGAAACACTGATTTTTTTTGATGTGGGGAAGAGGCTGATGTTGGTTGTTAAAAATCTCTCTGAATTGACCTGCTTTAGCCTTTATAATATATTTTAACACAATCGGTAATTCCAACACTAATCTTTCCAATTATTTGATTCTTTTTTTAGGGCTTAGTTTGATCAAAGACATGCTAGCTTGAATTCAGAATTTCAGTTTCTCTCCCTTAGCAACTGAAACTAGTACTACTTTTTCCATCCCAAAAATGCATGCTTCTTGGAATGGAAGCATGTGGTTCAATCTCCAAGATCATGGGCCCATTTGACGGTCCACGAGATCTACATGCGTATCTAACACTTAATTTTCAGTAGCCTACACAAGTAGTCTAAAGGAATGAGCGACTACTGGAATTAAAGTATGAGGCTCAGCCCGTTAGGCCCACGGGATAACCAGCCCGCGGCCTCAAATGAGCAGCGAGCTCCCCAAAACCCAACCTTGCGTGAAGCATACGTCCAGAAGGGAAATTCCACATCAGGCAACCATCCTCTATGGAAAACAACATATGCACCCACTTAGAAAAGATGATTCACTAAAGGAAGGCAGATCAAAAACACCCGCATAATCGAAGGCCAAATTAATGGCTGTCTCACGACATTTGCCTTATGGAAGGCACACAACATAAATGATACCTAGCCTATGTAAGGTTAGTAGGAGGCTAGACCATGTATACTCTCATCCCCTAATTTTCATCTAGCCTTTTCATTTTCACCTCATATTTTTACTGACTTAAGCATCAGAGGTGGCACCACCACCACCCTTTTGCATTCGCGGCGCACCACTCTAACGTTTAATTGTCTTGCAGGGATCCTGAATCAAAGACTAGGCGTGCGTATATATAAAAGCATGTAATGCTGAATAATATTCACTCTATCTGGAATCCTAATCACTGGATAATTTTGCTTTCATTATTGTTTTATCACGATCACCCCCACTACACAGTAATGGAATCTCATGTGGGCATGCATGATCCTACTATTTTAGATAACGAAATGCAGACATAGAGACATATATATAAAATGAAATCAAATTATTGGCCCCATTACGTGAGAATCATCAAGAAGAATTACTTCAAGAGCTATCTTAACAAAATCTACCACCTATAAAATTAATTAGAAAGGAGAAGAACCAAAGAACATATTGAGAGATGCCCAAAAAGCAAGATTATAACAACATTTTCGTACATAAAATTGACAGGGGAGCCTCAAGGGCATAGCCACCAACTTCAATTTTGTATGCTTGCGCCTTGTAGTGCCTCTTCCCCTCACTCCCCCACTTTCTTTTTTGGGTCACATGGGAAAGGTCAGTCAATATGTATGCATGATTGAATCGTGCTGCCCCTGCGGATTTCCCGTCTTGGTGGGCTCGTCTAGGCTCCTCTTGTTATTGGTTTTTCGACGGTTAGAACATTATTTATAGTCATGTTCAAATAGGATTGTCACGACCCGTCTTCCCTCTCCTACCCTTTTTGCTTAGAAAAAAGAAAAAAGGAAAAATAATGTCGTGTTGTGACACAAAATTATCTGAGAAAAGGCGTTTAGAAATCAGAAGCAGTTGGCAGGGTCTAATGAAACGGCCCACCACATATTTACCTTCATGTTTCGTCGGTTTGTGTGGTTGGAGGTTGGGTGTCGTGGTGACAACATTTTGCTTGCCTCATTCAACCCCAAAATGATTCTGTCTGTTTTGGCGGAGCCGCTGTTGGGAAAAGAATATTTTGTTATAAGAAAGCTTTTGTCAAAGAGCTGTTTAAAAAAAAAAAAAAAATTAAACCTATTCCCTTAAATTTACAATTAAATTGTAATGGATCTCTAGCAAACGTTAAAAAGTTGTAATTGACCTCTAAACTATTAGCCTCTTTTACAAATGTTAAATCTAATATAAGAATTGATATTTAGTAGACTCGCATATTATTGTCATACAACTATGATTGTATGATAGTATTGAATATTAACCTTTGGATTAACAAGAGCTTATAAAAAAAAAAAAAAAAAAAAAATCAATGGTTGATATTCACTGTCACGTCATAATAATTGTATGATAATAGTATGAAAGTCTACTAAATAATATGACTCAACTAACATAAGGGTATTATTATTGTTTTAGCTATAGGTCATGCGTATAGCAGATAGTCTATTTTTAATCCAATTTAACCAAAAACCATAATAGAAGGATTAAGTGAAAATTTAATAATTTGAAGGATTAATTGTTATTTTTTAAAGCTTGGAGAAATGTTGCATGCAATTTGACAAAATGTTTGGCACGGGTAAGTTCCCCTAAAAATACATTTAGCGGCCGTTTGACTGTTTGAGTGTTAAAAGTAGTGTTGTAAGGAGAAATGATTGTAAAGTACACTTCAAAAGTGTTTGTCAATTATAGCTGTTTGGCAACAAGTCTCAAATGTGAAGGTTTTTTTTTTTTTTTTTTTTTTTGAACTCATGAATTATTTGTTGGAGTTTTCTTGATTATGGTAGTATTTGAACATATATTATATCAATTAAGGTCCCCACTTGAAGACTAGTTTTTAAGGTGTTTATTTTCTCAACAAATGATATTAATTGGAGATAATGATATATATGGTATGGTGTGCCAGAAGGTCCATCATTGTGGTCATTTTTTTATTTTAAAATGGAAAAAGAAAAAGAAGAAGAAAAAATAGTGGTCCTTTCAACAGTAGGAATGAGGACAATGATGCACGTCTATAGATGAAAAGTCAATTCATAACGCAATTGGAGCGGGGAAAAGATGCATTTGCATTCACAAAATACCATATTTCATGATATGTGTTAGCTTTTTAGATTTAAGTGATTTCAATTTTCATTATACGTTTTATATCAAACTCTCAGTTGGGGAGTTTCACACATGTTTACTTTCCTAAACACAAGAGGTTCTAAAGAGTACGTAATGTTATAAGTTTCTTTTCAACTTGTTCTTTTTTGTGTCTCTTTAAATTTAATGTGACTTTTAAAATTAACCTTTAACGAATATTAATAATAATATTATATTACAAATTTAATAGTAATTTTAAGAGTCACATCAATTTTAAAATGATACAGAAAAGACATGTACAAGGATCAATTGGCTACGCATCTATTGATGCAAAAATGACCTTGGTCCTTACTCTGGGGACCCTCATTTATATATACTGTGTCATGAATCATGATCATTCGCCCCTTATTTTAATGTCACTCGTCCATATTTCCGCCTTGCACCTTTTGTTTATACTTTAAGAACCCCTTCTACAAGTCCATTTCATGAATCTTTACCCCTTACTCGAACGACCCTCATCAATGCTAACACCTTCCACATTTTGTCCATACTTTAAGAACCCTTATACAACCTTGTACAAGCCCATATCATGAACATTTGTTCCTTATTGGAAGGATCTCCATCTACGCTTGCGCCGTGCACCTTTAATTTGCCTCTACTCGAGGGGCGTTTGTTCGTGCTTGCACCACTCTATCATACAGGATATCACCATCGACTCTAATGATACCATTGATCATAAGGAGATTGATATCTTGAAAAGTCTTTTAATAAGCTTATAATATAACATGTTGAAATATTACTCAACCTAAAAACTTAAACTTATAAATTAGAACCCAACTATATTATATTAACTACTCAAGCTTATTAGTCTTCTTCAATATTACACTCACACAAGTAAACTGAGCAGATCGAGGGAAAGTTGGCTTTGCTGGTATTGGTCCTTCATAGCTGTAAGTTATAAAGTGATCGCAAGCTGATTGTGTAGAATCTATCCGATGTCAGATATGCATGTGCAATTATGAACAAAGTTTCGTTACTGCAACTATTTCATGGACCGATCGATAACAACTATATTATATTAACCGTTTCATGTTACTGCAACTATCACAGATCTCAGCACCATTACTTCCCAATTTTGCAGTGCTTTTAATCTATTTTTTTAAAATGGGTCATGGTAAAATTGACCTATAATTAATATTATATTTATGTCTTAACACATTTCGACATGACAGTTAAAATGTAACATGAATTCAACAAGAAATTAACAAATTATAATTAAAGGGTACTATAACCTATTTAAACAAATAAGAATTGACGCCCCTGGCGAGGGATAACTTCATATGCAAGGTTGTCACAGAAAGGGGACAATTTGGGTCCTACGATGAGACTCATCTATCTATAGTGAACGTAAAAGAACATCATCAATCTCTTTTACGTGTCGTCCAACCCAGTGTACTTTGACAAGTCTCCGTGTGCATGTACGTGGCAACTCACAGAGAGAGAGAGAGAGAGAGAGAGGGGGGGGAGAGGGAGAGGGTGAGAGAGGACAAACGAATGTGTCAAGGCTGCAGTTTTGCCTCCTTTTCCATACATGAGGAATAGCTTTTCGCATGAAAATGAGCAAAAGCCGTACCCTGTCAAAACAGATAGGGAATTAGATTCCAACACCACCAATTTCCATCTTTCACAACTAAACAAGTAGAATCATCCATATTTAAGATAATATATTTATATAGCAGGTTCCACGATGCATGCCAATCAGAAAGCAATGCCCAAACAAAATAATTTCGAGCTCCATGCACGTGCTACATTAAATTACACATTCACAACACATTTTTTATCACTCTCTTCCGATCATGAATATAGGTTCTGCGCATGTCCTCAAAACCACAATTATTATAGGCAACCCATAATTATTTCTATCTCATCTTCTTCAATTTGATCGATAGGTCATTGGAAGCATGCACTTGACTGATCAAAAGGTGCCACCTGAACACCCATTATTGAAATAATTATGGTTTATAAGTCTAAGTGGCACTTATTACGTTAATCATTAAACAATTAATTTTAATTGTAGCTGACATGTTATAATTGCCACCTGAATTGTCACATTGGTTTGTAAGAAGCTTAGACCGGAGCTTTAGTAAAATTTATAGTACCCAAATATTTTTCATTTTCCGTGAAGTGAGATTTCTGAATGGGTAAAGCATAGTCGTCGTATAGGTACAAACGCCAATTGTCAAGTCAATTTCTATGAATATCAAAGCAAATAGACTACTGTATATATATAATGGATCTAGTCTTTATGTATCATTATCGAATTGATATACATACACACATATATATATATATATATATGGGTTAAGACGAATCCCTATCCCTTGTAAGAATAATGTTGTGCCTTTCGTTTTGAGAATATATAGTGAATCTTCTACCTACCATCATAATCATACATAGTCTTCAATTTCCTTGGAAAGTATAGGCAGATATTATGCCAACTTGATGTAGTCGAATAAAGCAAGCCACACGTTGGCCTCCATTGAAAATTAAACAAAGAAAAAGTTGGTGTACGTACGAAGCTTCAAATTAACCCTATATATATACATACATGCCTCCTATATATATAGTAAACACAGAAAAATCCAAAGACCAAAAGCTTTACCAATCAAAGAGGAAAGCAAATAAATAAATAAACTAGAGGAGAGGGAGAGGGAGAGAGAGAGAGAGATGATGGTGGGGGTGTGCATGGATGCTTTTCCACCGTCCAGATCAAACGGTATATATTCCGTAGGCTAATTTTGGGAAAGTGCTTTTTGTAATAGAAGTAGGGGACGTGGCAGTAGGAATTCCCGACCGAGAGCATCTGATAATAGAGATTGACACAGAAATGTCCTCTCACTCCTCACCATTGCTACGTCAGCCGGCTCTAGGGCTCCACCACTCCCTCTTTTTATTTCTTTGCATGCGATGTCAATTAAAGAGCGTCCGCCGAGGCTTCGATCGATCTCTCTACGATCTTGTCCCACCTAGCTATGTCGTGATTCTAGAGGGCTACTCTTGGTGTTGGGCATGGTCACAAAGCTAGAATTGTATTATCCATAAAGTAATCATGTTACTCTTCTTACGTTTTTGTTTATACTTATTTATTACACATATTTTACACCGGAATATTTTAAATAACGCTTAAAAATGACTGGTCCGACCGGAGGATAGCTGAGATACATAATGGGTTTTGGTTTTTAGTAAATTTGAGTGATTAATTGTATGGTGCAATTCGTTTATGTATATAGTGTTCTCTGATTGTGATCATGAAGGATATATATGGGTTCTTTGATTGGTATGTTGACTATCAGTAGACCTTTTAGATTAGTCTATAGCGCCCATATTTTGAGCTTAGTTTTTCTTGTAATTGCTTTTTTCCTTATTCTTTTCACTTGTAAAGAATGGTACGTATCTGTGTTTTTGTAATTCATCCCAAGATCTTTCTCTTTCATTGGAGAAAGTTGGGCTTTTTTTTCTTTTTTTTTTTTAATAAGTTTATTACTTTTTTTTTTTTTTTTGAACTCAGACTTCAAAAAAAAAAAAACTCATGTTGGGCCAATTGAGTACACAACAAGGGCTCGGCTAGTTAGGGGTGTTGTGAGCCAAGTTAATTAATTTGAGGACATGTTCCAAGCTAGGCTTAGGTTTGAGCTGAATTTGACCGTGTGTTCAAACTATTGAGCTCGGCTTGATTACATCTCTAAATTTTATCCTCTTAAGAAAGTTATGTTGTGGATATACTTATTTTATTTGTCTTTTTTACATTAATATTGTACTTCAAGAAGGTAGTGCAAGTTATAAACTTTGTAATATATATATATATATATATATATATGTATATATATGCTCGAGCATTAGAGGAGAAGTGAAGGACTTTTGTTTTAAGGATATACTTGCACGTGTGCATACTGTAAAAGCAGCTAATTATTGTGACCTACTGTTTGCCTAAAGCAAAGTAGTCTTTTTGTTAAACTTCTAGCTACGTGTCTCTAAATTAAAGCTTAACATGAAAGAAAATTAATTATGAATTTAATAATTAATAATCAATATTTTAACATTTCACCTACGATTCTAAATTCTCTAATAATTTTAACTGAAATTTGATATCATGTTAAGTTATCCTGTTAATTATCTCAAAAAATTAAATTAATATTAGAACATTTTGACTTAATTAGCTTTTGACAATGGAGTTTTTTTTTTTTTTTTTGACATGTCCACATAAGAAGGGGGAAGGAGGATTCGAACTAGTGACCTTCGCTAATTCATAAGTTATGGTTTGCAGCCGATTAAACTACTCCTTGAAGGCTTTAACAATGGAGCTAGCATGATGAAAATAGAAGAAGAATGAAGTATTGTATGAGTTAATGTAGAGGAACTAGATTCCTTATTGACGAAGAAACAACATACATGTACAGAGAGCCTGCTTTTCTTCCTTTCAATTCCTGACGTCCATCGATCCAGCCCACGTGGCACACCCACCTACGAAGGAATTCATGGTTATCTACCAACTCAATTTGGAGGTCTCAATCGTTAAAAAGAGGGTTCATCAGGAGAAAAAGATTACGCAAGAAAAGGAGGGAATTAAAGACAGATTACAAGTTGATATATATCCTCTCTATTTTAAAGTTTTATTTTTTATGTTAAAGTTGGAAGGCAACAAGAAGATTTTGCGACTTCAAAAGTTGATTGGGATATATTATAGATTAACTTAATTATGGCATTTACACACAATATATATATATATAGCTTTTTTGTCCATATGCTTTGCATTTCCCTGGCCTTTCCTTTAATTCAATCAGGCTTCTTTGAAACAACCTATGCAACATCAACAACAAAATACAAGCGTTATGCTTTTTTTATTGAGAAGTGCTTGGAAGCCAAACAAATGAATCCAAAAAAAATTTCAAACTCTTTTTTTAAAAAAAAAAAAAAAAAAAAAAAGTTGTAAACTGATGTGGTCGGCAAGGGTTTTTAAATTAAAAAAAAAAAAATGCAATTTCTTCTCTCTTGTCTGTCACTCACGGTCTACCACGTCAGTTTAAAAATTAATTTTTTTGGGTTTATTTGTTTGACTCCCTAGCAAATAAGGAAAAAAAAAAACAAAAGAAGAAAGATTTGCCTAAAGAACAAAAGAAATTAAAAAAGTTTGTTCAAAGTTGTATACAATAATATCTAACGAGAGTACGTGTCTCAGCTCCCATCATTTTCTTCATGAATATTTCGAACGCCATCTGATATATATGTAATAAATTGTCTTGTAAAATGTTTATATTTTTCTCATAAAAAAAAAAAAAAAATTGAGATAGTAAGAGTAAATTTAAACCTTGCTGAGTGTTAATTTATTAAACTTGCTTTTCTTATTTTTCCCCTTTAATAATGTACAATATCTACCACACTTCATGATTTTTGAACTCCAATTTAAAATGAAAAGATGAAAAGAAAAAATAATAATAATAATTAATGCCAGAAACCACATTTTTATTTTACAACTATAGCATAATGCTATAATGACAGTCTTAACAAATTCAATCATTGTAAAAAGTAAATAAATAAATAAATTTCTAAGCCTTTGAGTTGGTTCAGCCACCCTCTCTGTTTTTATTTTTATTTTTATATTATAATAATAGATCATATATGTTGACTTTTCTAACGGTAGTAATCTTCTTGTTTTCTATTTTCGCTTACCTCCATTAAGTGTTTAATCACTTTTTAAACCCTAAAGAACTATTTGTCACAACCCTAAAATACCGGGGCCAATTTAAAATTTTTTTTCTCGATCATTTTAAGAGCATCTCCAATAATGCTTTCAAAATAGAGATATAGTTAAATTTATCTATTTTGAGTATTTTTACTTCTTCAGCAGAGCTAATTTCAAAATGAAATTTTTTTAAAAATTTGTTATAGTAAACTTTCATATTTGAAAACTATTGTAGCACATTATATTCATTATTTTTCCATCTTTCTTCCTCCCTCAACACTTGTTTGTTCTTTTTCCTTCCTATCCCTCACTCTCTCTCTCTCTCTCTCCCCCTTTAATTTTCATATAATAAAATAATACTAAAAAATAATATTTAATTAGAGTAGATAGTTAAAATAGATGTTCTGTTGAACTAGTAACTAAAATGAAAATATATATATATATAGTAATTAAAATGAAAATCCTTATTAGAGATGCTCGTCTCAACTATTTTATCGTCGTAGTACTATTCTGCATAATATTCATGAAAACATCTTGTGGGAATACTTAACCTAGCTAGTAGAAGTCCTATATATATATATAAAGTTCCAAAATCTGGTTTTTGATGATCGAGCCAATGATAATGTTCTATGTAAGCTTTATATATATATATATATATATATAAATTAAAGTTTGCTGTACGTTTGTTGCAAATTAAGGCGTGTTCCTTTATTTTCATGGGTGCTGGTCTCTAATTAGGTATTTTACTACTACTCGATCCATCGATCGATTCCACCATATGATAAATTGCTTTACAGTGTCATCATCTCTCTCTCTCTCTTACATGCATGGGGAGCCACTCTCTTTTTGAGCACTAAATCACAGCATCCAAAGAAGCTTATTTGCGAAGAAACTTCGTCCACTCAAACCCTAAAAATATAATAAAACAAAAAGAGATGAGAATGAGAGAATAAGAGCAAAGTAAACAAAAGCCTCTCTTAGCTTTCCTCCTCCTCTCCCTCTTTAATCTCTTTTTGCTTTCTTTCTCGCCTCTGGTATTCCCTTGGTGCGATTCTCCACCATATTTTCCAAAAGACCCATCAAACTTTATAAAAGAAAAGAAAAAAAAAAGATCAAAAACCATGGTTTTCTCATCTGTTCCAGTCTATTTAGATACTCACAATTGGCAGCAGGTAAGGTTTTCTTCAAATTTCATCCACATCTTTTGAACCCGAAAAAAGCAAATTAAAAAGATAATTATTCCTATTCTCTACTCATCTCTTCTTGAATATACCAAATATTTTGTTTCTTTTTATGCTTCACATTTACAAGGGTTTATTATTTTGCAGCAACCAAATCATCAACAAGGAAGTGATGACAATCAAAACCCACTCCTCCCACCACCCCACCATGCTGGCGGCGGTGGTGCCGGCGCGATCAGGCCCGGTTCGATGGCTGATCGAGCCAGGTTAGCCAAGATACCCCAGCCGGAGACAGCTCTCAAGTGTCCCCGCTGTGATTCCTCCAATACTAAGTTTTGCTACTTCAATAATTATAGCCTAACTCAGCCCCGTCACTTCTGCAAGACATGTCGCCGTTACTGGACTAGAGGGGGTGCTCTTCGGAATGTTCCGGTGGGTGGGGGTTGCCGCAAAAACAAGAAGAACAAAAGCAACCGGAATAAATCTCCGGCCACCTCAACTGAGAGACAAATGGGTCTCAACTCTAGCAGTGCAATTCCCTCTGCCTCTACCTTGGAGACAAATGTTGGTTTTTTGCCTCAGCAACCTCCTCAATTACCCTTCATGGCCTCTTTACAGAATCTTAGCAGGTATGGTGTGGGAAATATTGGCTTAAATTTCAGTGACATTGATGTCAGAAACATGCCGTCATCTGATGTCAGAAATTCTAGATATGACCTTTTTATTAAGAATGGTCTCGTTGAAAACCACCCTGACACCCAAGCGCAGACGGATCTGGTAGGGTATCCGATTGGAAGCGGTTCAGGCGGAGGAGCGGAGCAGTGGCGTTTGCAGCAATTCCCTTTCATGGGTGGCTTTGAGTCATCCCCAGCTTTATACTCAATTCAAAGTGAAGGAGTTGAAGTAGCTTCTCCTATAGTTGGAGATACTGAGCTTAGGACTATGACTTCAAATTCTAGGGTTTCTCAGCTGCCTCCAGGGATGAAAATGGAAGAAAGACAAGGGCAAAATTTGTCAGGTCTCAACTGGGGAGGAAATGCATGGACAGATTTATCAGGTCTCCACTCTTCTTCATCCTCCCATCTGCTATAATTCTGGTATTTCTTGATCGTCACCTCACACCACATGAGCTAAAGTTTTTAATCCGGGATTTATGGTAAAAGGGTTGGATGTGATCATAATGAACAACTTCTAACATATTAAGATGATGAAATTGAGGAAACTCTCATGATGCACGATCTGGCAAGGGAAGAAGCAAAAAAAACAAAAAAATGGTAGATCGTATCCATGTGCTGTTGTTAATTAGTTTATGTACTTTTATGTTTTCTTTGTTTGTATGGTGTTGTTTGTAGAAGTATTGCTTGTGTGTGTGAGGTGATATATATATATGTGGAGTTTGTTATATGTAAGACATGATGATCTTTATTTCTGTAGAAAAATTTCATGGAAATTTCTTAGTTTCCAACTGTTTTAGCACCAATTGCATGTGTGAGAGTGAGAAATAACTTGCACTATTTACGACAGTTGGTTGATGCAACTATATATACATGAAGCTTGCTTAATTATATTGCCTACGTATCAATGTATTTCACGGTTGAATTAGTGCTGAAATTGAGCAATATTTATGAAAATCTAACTGGGAAAAGTCCACGTATACATAGTTTTCATTTGCATTATGATATATATAGATAGATCTAGGTGATCATCTTCACTACTTGAGGATGACGTTGAAGTTGCAGTAGATGTAGAGCTTCTTCATCAATCTGATCCCTTGTCGGTCACTCTCGATCGGTAGTTTGATCGTAATGTGGCTGATCTCTCTCTCTCATGCAGAGCTTCTTCAATCTGCAGATCTCTCTCTCTCTCTCTCATGAAGAGCTTCTTCAATCTTCAGATCTCTCTCTCTCTCTCTCTCTTTCTCATGTAGAGCTTCTTCAATCTGCAGATCTCTCTCTCTCGTTTCTGTTACACTTCTAAAGGAGATTGTCACGCAGGATAGAACGATAACAAGAGAAAATAGACAAAGAACAACATAAAAATAATAAATAAATCACATTGATCATAGTATTATCGGTAAACAATACTGCGGTTTTGGTAGAGTCTCTCATTACCAAGAAGAAGACAACAATCATATTTCCAAGAAAACATTTTTTATCATTAATTATAATCATAATATGTCTTCGTAGGATATAAAAGAACATTTAAATAAACCCCGAGAAACCTTAACCTTAAATTGATCGACTTAATTTTCTCATCCCGCATCAAATTGCTTCTCCTTCCCTATCACCATGTTATGGAAAACTAAATAAAATTATAAGAAATTTTCTTATTGTGTCAAGATTTTGCAAGGTTCATATGATCAGAGGATTATTTTTTTATTTTATTTTAAGAAAATGATAGGTGGTCGTACCCTTCTTCTCAGTTTTCATCTTCCCAAGAAAACGGTTAACACAGACATGTAGGCATGTCCGGTCGCCAAAGAGAATAGAGAAGAAGAACATCATCGATCGTCACACACTACAATATATAACATGCAGTAGTCTAGTACTACTCTTAATGATATTGTAATAATTATATATATCCCAACAAAAAAGAAGACTTTGCAATAATAAGATAAGAATCATAAGATGGGACGTACTTATTTGTAGTGTGCGAAATGATGATGAAGCGAAAGGGCAACAGTCTAAGAAAACGCCAAAAACCTCACTCAAATTAAACCATCAACTTCCATTTTCAACCAAACCCCCCAACAAGCTAGCTAGTATTCTAGAATTCCATGTAACACCATATATATATATACATATACATAAGTGTTCTTTTTTAAAGTGTTTTTTCAAAACATTATACATTATGTTGCTTAATTAATTTAATTGTCGATTGGTTTATTCTTATTTGTTCACTTTTATTGTCCTAAACTAGAAAAGAATCAAAGATACCCTAGCCTGCTGTTTTTTATGCAACAAAATACAACTATATGGTCAAAATAATGATGAGACAACTTTAGAAAGCTTCGATCGTTTTAATATGGGATGTTTGATGTGTCCCTAATTAATTACCTCCCATTCCGTTCAAAATGGATGGAGAAAAATGTAAGTGCAAATCTTCCACACTAATAATTGCAAACATGAGTATTCAAATCCAACTGGGGGGCCGCTACTTTTGGGAGTCTTATAAAAAGAAAAAGAATCAATGCATGGATTTGCTTTTGCAAGGACCAAAGCTGCCCGGGGAGAACGAATAAAGCAATCCAGAACAGTGTGTACAGCCAGCCACACAACAAAAAGCACACGTACTCTCTCTCTCTCTCTCTCTTCATCATACTGTAATTCCGAAAAATGGTGATGGATGGAAAGAAATAAAGAGCAGTGGATGCTGCTGTGGTACGTACGAAGAAGAGAGAGCAATCAAAGGAGGGCTCGGAAACCCACGATTCGGAGTTATGTTCCATGTCGACGACCGGACCACGTGGATAGTCGTGAAATATTGTTAAATAAAAGGAGGTTTTAGGGTTGATGTATTGGGAAAGAAAGCATGTGGCCTTGTTTTCACGTAATTAAAGGGGGCCCGAGTTTGCATTTTTTCTGTCTTTCTTTGGGCATGTCGTCATTGTCATCATCTTTTTTCTCCTTTTTCTTCTTCATCATCTTCTCTTGCCTTTCTTGCTTTCACAAATGCGCGGGACCTCTAGCTGGAACGACTAATCAAATTATAACAATAAACATCACGTTATCTTCTTCACCCACAACCTTCATAGGGCTGATCAGTCAACCTTTAGTGTTGACCAGTTAACGTCATCAGCTAGCTTGATTAAGAAAAGAAAATCAAGCTCAACTTGCCACTTGCCAGCTTTTAGTAAAGCTTAATTGTGCTTAAGTCGACTTGATGGGTTCTCCCTCGACACTAAACTCGTTAGCCTCCTATGAGAAACGTGAATTTGATTGACGATGACGCCCGTTAGCAATATAATCAAATTACTCCTCCATCTGCTGCAAATGTATTGTGATTAGTTGCTCATCACCTGCTGCCTCATAACATTCATACACACTGCCAATGGTTGCATGTTTTCCTCCACGTGCTCCTTTCCGTGCCATGGTAGAAAAATAACTTGGCTCTATTACCAAATTAATGCAACGTGGCGTAGGGGAAGGAGATCTACGAGCACAATAACTCATAACTCTTCTATTATCCTAGAAAAATCTAAGAATTAAATCTAAGAATTATAGGAACAATGAAGAAAAACTCTCTCAAGAGTATTCTTATTAATGAAATTTACAAAAGTGAGAACAGGAGATCTTAATATCAATGCTCAAGGAGTTTTAGCAGTTTTTTTTAATTTTTTTTTTTTTTCTAAAAAAAAAAGAAGAATCATTTGAAATTATTTGAATTATTATTTTAAATTGTAAAAGACTTTGGAAGAAAAGAAACCTCTGACAACAACATTCATAATAAGCCTAAGGTAGTATACCAACGTGGTGTGCCGGTGTGCCCGCGTCTAACAATCCAATCATTCTAATGGCGCAGGGTGCAGGTTGGATAAAGCAAGGGTGCCGTGGCCCGTGGTGGTCCACTCTACTGAAAGAGCAGGTGACACAAAGGCCCAGAAGATGGGGTGACTGCATCTGCATGTCCTAAAGAAAGCCCTGGAAGCAGAAGTTTGCAGTCTGCCACAAGCCTCTGCTCTCCTCCTTTCTTCTACAAATTAAAGCAGGTGTACGTGAGCTGGCAAACAATATTTCATAGGCGCACCAAGACAAAAAGTCTGTTAATTAGGCACCATTTGCAATAATTTTTTGTTATTTTTGCCTCTTGCATAAGCATAAGCTAGATTGGACACTGTCAAGTTGGCAATATGCTAATTTTCTTTGTTTTTGAAAATGTGGGCACTCCAGGCTCACTTGGTTACCTGATCTAGAAAAGTAGGAAAATGGAGAAATAGCATTGTTGGAACCAAAGAAGAGAGAGGAGGCTCATCATAAGCGAAACCCACTAAAATACCCCATGCTGCAGGCAATTGCAAGCATGACAGAAGTTTAATAACAGCATTGTACTGCTCTCAAATCGTATTTCAAAAGCTCTTCTTCTCCTTGCACATATATATATCACCCCTAGCCTACAATGGCATTAATCCTTTGGTTTGAATACAGGAAACATCTCTTCATTAAAAACCGAGGATGATCACAGTTGTACGTGTTACACTGGTGTACAGTTCCCATATATATGTATATCAGATACATCTCAGCCCTTTTCATCTTTCTACCCTATTGAAGGCTCTTTGAATAATCTCTTCAAAATAAGGTCCTCATTCCCACACAAACGAATAACTTACAGATAGGGTAGGTGATCTTCCACCTTTCCCTCAGCCACTTTCAATACCTTAAAAGAACCAAAAGAAAAACGAGTAAACAGGGGAAAATATGTAAGAACCTCAGCCATCATCGGGATTTATTGTGGAGGGTGGCTGTGACTGCTGTGTCTGAGCTAGTGCCTCGGCTTGTGCCTGAGCCTCCTGCTGTTGGTCAAGAAACCTAGTCATACGCTCTAGCAACTGTGCAGCCTTTCGCTTGGCCCTATCTGTGCCATTTTGTGCCAAATCCGCCAGTGGAACCATCACTCCAAGATCATTGGCCTCTGCAAGATGTTGCTGGTCTCCAGCACAAAGGTGTACCAAAACGGCAGCTGCATTCTCTCTATTCCTGGGGGATCCACTCCCAATAACCTCTACCAATACTGGCACTGCCTCTGCAGCTCCAATGGTAGCTTTACCTTCAGGATGGCTAGCCAGTATCGCTAAAATGGCAAGTGCCTCATCCACCATTCCACCTCCTGCTTCTGTTAGCAGCCGCATGAGTGTGGGAATAACACCAGCCCTTATTGCCTTTCCCTTGTTCCCTTGGTAAATGCACAAGTTGAACAGTGCTGTTGCAGCATCCTTCTTACCCCTTTGGGTTCCTTCACTCAGTAGTGTTACAAGGGGTGGGATGGCTCCAGAAGCACCAATTGTGATCTTATTTCCATCCACAACAGAAAGGCTGAAAAGGGTAGCCGCTGCATTTTCCCGAGCTTCCATGCTCCCCTTCTTGAGCACGTGAACTATAGCAGGAACTGCCCCATAGGATATGATGCTTTCTTTATTATCCTCACATATGGAGAGGTTAAGTAGCGCAGTCACAGCATGCTCTTGGGTACGGGAATCAGGTGTTGAAAGAAGGCTAACAAGGAGAGGGATTGCGCCAGCTTCAGCAATGGCCACACGGTTATCTGCATTGCGCTTAGCAAGAAGGCGGATATTACAGGCAGCCGATCGCTGGTCTTCGGGGTTGTTGGATGCGAGCTTGCGTAGGAGAACTTCAATTATAGTACGTTCAGCAGGTGAACAGGCAGATGTTTTATTGGGTCTAGAACTACTGGGTCGTTTTGGTGGTTCAATGCCATTTGCCTCGCACCACTGGGCTATGAGACTACGTAAAACATAGTTCGGCGTCAGGGCAGTGCTAGAGAGGGTCTGTTGTGTCTTTGGACATGTTCCATGCCCTGCTTCCAGCCACTTCTCAATGCAGGTACGTTCATAGGTCTACAGCAGAGAAAACAAGACCTGTTAGAAATTTGTGGTAGTAGGATGCATATAAGCAAATCTCCAGTCTTCACTTTCATGGGGCATGTGTTCTGGCTTGTGAAGTAAAAGGACAAATAGTTTTTCTCTGACATCTTTCAGTCAAAAAGTCAAGTCAACCTCATTATTAAGATTTTGAACATTTTATTTCTATCACATCTTAATACCACTCTTCCAAAACTAATGGTTGTTTTTTAGCAGCCAGGAGGAAGGCGTTATTCTATGGTGACCAGCCAATCTGCACAAAGAAATGATCATTTCCAAGTACAGGATTGGATGTAAGAAATCAATTTCATTATCCTAATAGCTCTGGCCAAAACACAGTGCATTCTACTAACATTTTCTAGTAATGCAAATAAGAAATGAGGAGAGGAAGGGAGGGGGAGAGTTTTGCGATCAAAGAGCAATGGCAGGGTGCATTTACCTGCCCTGTTGAGACAATGACAGGATCCTTCATCAACTCCAGGGATATTGGACAGCGGAAATCATCTGGTATAACTGGGGCCTTATGATTTTTGTCCGTGGATGCTTGTCCACTGCAGCTTGGAGGAAGACTTTTTTCTCTTGCAGGAGCATCCATGTTAGGGTTTTCTGTTTGCACAAAATCCTTGATTTTCTTCAGTAGCATTGACATCTTCTCAATGCTCTCCCCAGGATCTCCTCCACTGGCAGTAACCATCTCATGCAAAGCCAGTGACTCTTGTGTAAGGTCATTTATTCCCATTAATTGCAACTTTTCAGCCAATCTCTTTAGGACAGCTGGATCTGTTGATGCATCATTCGTCTTGTTGTAAAGAGATAAAAGATCCGCATACAGCTCAACATCGGGAGAATCAACCCTTCCTTTGGCTCTTCTGAACTGAGCAAGAACAAGCTCAACCTGGACACAGAAAGAGTTAAAACAGAACATAGACAAATATCAAAACATCATTAAACATAGAGACTTGAGAAGCTCTCTTTTGACCCACTCAGATACTTTTTCAACAACAAACCAAGAAGTGGGCTAAATAAAGTTTTGATGAAAACTCTGTTAAGCCATTGTGTGTGTTTGTGTGCATGCATGTTATCATGGATCTTTGAATCAAACTCTTAAGGTCAGTATCGGGGCATCTAATCTCAAGCTAATGCACCATGAACACACTACTATGAAAGATTAAGAAAGAAATGAAGAAAGGAAGTGCACTATTATTGTGGAGGTCCTCGGCAATTACATTCCAGAAAAAACAACACTAAAAATATATTTGTCCCTACCTGTTCCTTAACTTCATCTGATATGTCAATATTTTCATAGGAAATTCCGCTCAAAGCATGTTCCAGTCGAGCTGTCACCTCATGAAATTTAGTCATAATTGGCTCCCTCTCTAGGACCTGTACGTGGTGTGCAAGGGTTAATTCAAAGAGAAAAGAGGAAAAGAAAATACAATACCCATGACAGAGAAGCAACTACAAACCAAGGCATCATCTGATTAAACACTTTGGAATTGCTTTTGTTGCCCTTCAAAGCAAACTTTTAATATTTTATCTCCAAAAACAAACATGGGTGTGCTTGAATGTGCTCAAAAATTGAATAAAAAAATGAACATACAATAGAGCTTCTAAGTAACCAAGAGGCAAAGCAAGCATAAGGCATCAACAAAAAGTAACCTAAATCTGGACGCTTCCCATATATATGTTCATAACTAAACCAAGGTATCTATATTACACATGCATGTGTATTACCTATAACTACAATTTTAAGTGACTGAATATTCCTTTGCTAAAAAAGAACAGAACAATAATCCCTAAACTCTTCTCTCCTAGAAACATTGCTCAACAATTTTAAATAAAGAATATTGTCATTCTTGCTTCCCTTTCTTTGAGTTAGCAGGGAAAAACGAGGGGGTAGGTGCGGAAAGATTTGAGTTTAGTCACAGTTACAAACTATGTCTACAACGGATCTTTTTTTTTTTTTTTTCCCCTACTGTACCATGTCCATAAAATCTCAAACAATGGACCAAAATTTCATTCTTAGAACTTGCCAAACACTTGTTTCATCCCTTATCAACTAAAAGTGGCTGGAATTATTCATTAGAGTTCTAAGGGGAAAAAACTGTCAATTTAAAGAACACAGAGAGAAACAATCCCCAGCCCCTCCCATTTTAGGGTAGTATACCTGTTATCTCCATGAGTCCCCTAACTAGAAATAGGGCTCATACATGGCTCACAAACTATATATTTGGCACTCTTTTCTGCCCATATTGAAGTAGTATTTTACAAAAAATAGTAGCAGAATCACCGTGTACATGACCTTGACATCAAAACCCCCAAATCAATGGCTGTGACATACAAAACAAGCTGATTTTGTTGCACAACTGATTGGGGCTGCTCAGCGGGCCGTTTATAACCTCGAAACACCAAATTTGATGTCACTTATCAACCAACGAGGTAAAGGCAACAACGACCAGGCCCTCATTTCCCACTAATCAAAGAGAACAAAAAATTTTTTTTAAAAAAAAAGCTTTCACTTTCCCTCAGCGACGCAGATTGAGAGAGAGAGAGAGAGAGAAAGAGAATCAGAAGAAGAAGTTTCTCGGTTACACGAGAGAGAACACAAAGGATGGTGGATAGGTAGATCTAGAGTCTAGGGAGATGCTATACCTGGGTTTGAGCCACGGTGGTGCTTCATCTGCAAGGTCAATGGTACCCTCACTGCCCAGCTCATCCTCACCACCATTGTCTCTTTTGTCACTGTCCTTTACTCCCCTGTCAACGATCTCCTCATGAGCAATTTTGGGCTTTTGCCCTTTCTCGTGTTCTTCCCCTCATCTATGCATAAACCCTTAAATTGTCTCTTAGGCTTCTCTTCTTCCTTATGTATATGTGTATATGTATGTATGGTTTTGTGAGCTACAAATTTCATGAATTAACTTGTGGATTTCTAGAGTTAAGTGGATGTAAAACAAGAATTGATTTGTATGTGTTTTCTATTCGGTCCACGGGTTAAATGAACAAGATCTAAAAAAATATCTGTCCCCTGGGGGGTGGATACAGCCAAGCTTTGAACCCCATGGAGGGGCAGATGGTTCCAGAAACCGCACCCCCCAGAACGTTGCCAGGGCAGGGCTGAAATCTGGCCAAAGGGAACGGTGCTCAGCCCTACAAACGATAAGCGAAGACTATGCTCCAAAAGGTGATTTCTTCTAAGCAGTAAAAAATTTACAATGTTCATGCATCTGTCTCTCTGAGATTGCCCCTCCCCCCACCCGGACCCTCTCTCTCTCTCTCTCTCTCTCTCTCACGAATATGAGTAATTTTCTCCACTGTGTAACATCAATGGTGCCCCCCTCACAAAAAAAAAAAAAGGGACAACCTACATATCCTTTACTGAGTTAATGTACCAACACAATGTAACTTCAGTAGTGCCTCCACAAAGTCTCTTTTTCTTCTTTTTTTACAAGTAGTGCCTCCACAACCAGAAAATGCAAGAGGAAACGTTAACATTTTCTCTTTTTCTTTAAGTTACAAGCTTTCAGCCATTCATACAATGAATCTTATACCAATTCATATCCCCACTACTTCCAGACATAAACGGAATTCAACTTAATGTGCAAGAGGGTATGACCAAAGGAACATAAATTCAGATACAAGAGAATAAACACAACAAGAGACAAGGTTATTCTCAGGTAATATATCTTGGTACAATCAAGACATACAAAGCTAATGGAGACAAATAGCATCAATAACACCCATTTAAGAATGTACTAAATTCCACAAATTTCACAATCCATACATGCATGGGACACTCATAAACCAACAGAAATTCTACTTCAGGCTTCCAGCTAATTCATAGATGACTTTGACAGAAACCAAAACCTCAAGGATCTAAGCAATAACAATGTGGCTGCAAAAAAAATATATATGTAAAAAGTTCCCTAAAAAAAATTTAAAAAAAAGATTGAAAACGCAAAAAAAGAAGCTTTTAGGACCTTTATGCCGAATCTCCAAAAAGGAAAATTCACATTTAGTTAATTCCATTCTCTACTTCTATGCAATTGGACCCAAGTATCCATACTCTGACAACCATAATACACGAACCGCAATTTCTAATTTTAGATTCGTGAGAAATTGTACCGGCACATACTGATAAACAAATATTAGATGATGCCGATAGCCCACACAGAGAAAATAACCAAAGCAACTTCAATTTTCAAAACAATCATTCATACTCCATTGGGTAGCTGAGAAAATGTAGCAATTGAAAGGAACCCAGAGTTTGAAACCTCGATTTCGTTTATCTAACTTTCCTAAAGAACGCTCCGAAGAGAGAGAGAAGTCCCCAAGAACAAAAACTCCCATTCAGCTGATTTTTTTTTTTTTTTTCCATGTCCGCACAAAAGATGTCCGCACGATTCGAACTAATGCCA
The DNA here is from genome assembly GCF_965113065.1 of Corylus avellana. Classification (NCBI taxonomy): domain Eukaryota; kingdom Viridiplantae; phylum Streptophyta; class Magnoliopsida; order Fagales; family Betulaceae; genus Corylus; species Corylus avellana. The sequence goes on from NC_142497.1 coordinate 19,593,251, forward strand.
TCTGCTTCATTCCCAGCCGATTCAGCTGATCCTAACACATACACCAAGTCTCTGCTATTTAATTCCAAAATCGAACAGAACCTAACGCACAACTTTTTTTTTTTTTTTTTTGATAAGTAATAATCAGTTTTAACGCACAACATTTTTTTAAAAAAAATATTGCTTTAGAAATGTTATTTAATCGCCAGAACTGATTTGGCTGCTTCCAAAGTGGCAGCTCCGGCAATCGCAATCACAGACTCACCGTCTATTTTCCCTCACTTCCCTTCATTTTTTTTTCCCAGCAAACAAACAGAAACCAAATCAAAATCAACGTACAAAAGACTCACTGAATGGACGTAAACGCACCAGGTAAATCTTGCTCCCTTCGCTCCCGATTTTGAGCAACTCCTTGGCCGATTTCAGAGCCTCCTTCATCGAAACCAGAGCTCTCACGGTCTCTTCCGGGACGGCCTCTTTGCTGTCCCTGATCTCCTCGAACATTGGGGTCAACAGCTTCAACCTCCTCGCCAAATTGCAGTACTGCTTCTTGACCGTACACCTGTACTCCGAGATCGAAGCTATCTCGTTCACTATGTCGATCAGGCTCTGCGCCAAAGCTCCTTTCTCTTCCTCCATAGCTCCAAACTCTCAAATCTCTCCGGTTCGCCACCGTTCCGAACGTACAGTCACCGCCGTGGATTTTTCTTCTGTTAAGTGTAACCGTTGATTTGATCAGTAAGCGGTCGTCGAATAGCTGGTCATAGTCGTCTCGAACTCTCCATGGGAGCGAGCAAGCGAGAGAAAGAGCGCAAGAGAGCCAGGGGTTGGGGGGGGTGTGAGGCACGCGCAGAGACTTTTTGTGGATTGGCTGAGGTGAGAGGTAAACGATGGTTGGGTTGGGATTTAACTCGCGGTTGGTGAATTCTCAGCTCCGCATTGGGGGAGAGCTAAACCAGGGGCTCGAGGCTCGGCTCGGCTAGTTTTTTTTTGTCATAGTTGGTTGATTTTTAGTTAAACGAACACCGGCGAATTGCTCGCCTTGCTCTGATGTCAGTGCTCAGTTTTACGATCACGTGACTGTTTTACTTACGCCATCCTTTTTCTTCTAATCTCAAAATTAGGTTGCCAGACAGCTCCAATTCAGTCAATTTAGCCTTGATTAATCCTTAAACACATGCAGTTTTACTGTCACGCAAAATAATTCTTTTATTAATGCTTCTATATTTGCTTATTTATTTTTAAAAAAAAAATAATAATAATTAACCTTAAAGCGTTGTCAAACCTACCCACATGAATTATTATTATAGATTAATTTATCGATCTTGCGTAGCTTAATTCCTAGTTGAACAAATAAGACGTAACTTTGGGCTCAGTCAACGTAAAAAAGTAGATACAAAATTTGGAGTCAATGAATCCAACTTTACTCTGTTACCGTATAAAGCTAAAGCAAGTAATGAGTAAGTAATGTGCTCCTTGGATTTCTTTTATGGGGGCAGAAATTTTTTTTTCTTTTGACATGTCCACACAAGAAAGGGGAGAAAGATTCAAACTAGTGACCATCGCTTCATTAGGGTACAGAAATTGTTCATCATCTATATATATTTCACATTCATTTATTATTTATTTTATACAAAGCTATGGTTTAACTTTCAGGCCAAGTTTCATCCTTGCTTGCATGCACCATTGATGGCATGCTACATCATGGCAGGCAAAAAGGTATATATATTAAAGTTATTTACTTCCTTAACTATTTTAGGTTTACTAAATTATTTGCTTATCACTCATAACTTCTTTATAAATAGAGATTTTTATATTTATTTTTTATATCAGATTCAATACAATGTAATCCAATATATATATATATATATATATATGTCAAATATTGCATGCTGCAAAAAAGAGTGTGAATGAGTGATGATGTCCGTGCACAAAACACCGACCATACAAAGTTACAAACAAGTGGATATAGTTGGATTTTGTCATACGATACGCGTACTAACCATTTGAGTGGTAAGCCGCGCGCGTCGTTGGCTAAGCCTTCACCCCAATAATGACGTGTAACTAAATATAATAACATCTTTACTTTTTGATCCCGGAATTAGGCGGAATAATTAAGTGACAAACAATCAAACATCATCATTGACAGCACGATAGTTAACTGAAACTACTCTGACAGACTCAAATAAAATAATCCAACACCTCTAATTACTTTTCTTTTCTTACAACTGGAAACAACTTCATTAACATTTCGCGTCTCAAAATCATGCCGTTTTTATATGTATTTTTTTAAAATGTATTGATTTATATGTATTATAAAAATATATAAGGTAAAGTTCACTTAATCTTCTTAAACTATCACCTTAATAATAATAATCTATTTTCAAACTATCAATTGTGATAATTTACTCTCTAAACTACTAAAACAATAACAATGTACCTTCAATTTTAACAAAATAATGAAATTACTCTTACTAAAATAAAAACTAAAATTCTAAAATTTAAATTTTTCTTTTTAAAATTTTAAGGATATTTTTGATTTATTAAAAATTTTATAAGGGTAATTTCGTCATTTTGCTAGCATTTGGAGTATATTGTTATTGTTTTGGTAGTTTAAGGGGTAAATTATCATAATTAATAATTTGAGAGGTAAATTATCATTAACATTGCAATTTAAGAGAATTAAGTGAACTTTACTCAAATATATATATATATATATATATATATATAAATTACATGTTTTAAAAAATATATACATATATACTAATTTAATCATTTTTTTTTTTTTTTTTATAACTCAATTTAGACAAACTTTGTCCTGTCTTTTTGGCCATCGAGGAAGAAAAGCAACAACTTGAAGACAGAAGATAACGGCAAGTAATGTGAAAAAAGAAATTTGATGGGCTAAATAATGAGAAATAAGACAATCAGTCAATCACCATATCGATAATCAACAGCTAAAATATCAAATCTGACAGCTATCTAAGATATGATCCACTCCCCTTTCCCCCTTCCCCATCCCACTTTTGAATAAAATAATAATAATTGTTATTAAACAAAACAAAAAAAAACAAAAGATATTATCCACATTAGGCACCCACCAGCAACCTTCTTTGATTAATATATGTTGCTGATAAACTTTAGCTGATATTAATTGTAAAACCATCATCAAAGTAGTAAAAATTACAGTATTCTAAGCATTTTCTCATTTTAATATGGGTTAAACATAATTTTTAAGCCTAATTCCGTCCCGGTCCAATAGGATTATCTAGGTGCATCTTAACCATAAAAACTTATGGCGCTTATTAAATTTATTACTATGAAATATAAAGCGGTCCTTTTTATTTTTTTTGGGAAAGTTACTGTTCTAGTCGTTTAGGGTTTTAGTTTTTATCAAATCATTCATCGAAATTCAAAATCAATCGTTAAGGTTTAATCCATTACCAAATCAATCCCTTGACAGACTTCGATTCCGTCAAATTTTTTAACAAAATGTCATGTCATATCCAATAATACACACACGTGCATTTTGCATAATTAACTTTATCATGTTTTGCGTACTCCCGTTGAATGCATATCGAATGAATCGTCATGTCATAACAAGTCAACTCGACGTAATATAAAAATACAAAAAATTGAGAAGGAGGTGGGTTGCGCCGGCGCAATCCCCCATATGATGCGAGAAACTAATATAGTATAACAGAAAATTAAAAAATTATTTTAAAGAACATATTAGTTGAACAACTATTTTGCTTAAGAGTCAATGGTGGATAAAAATTCGATTTTTTAAATAAAATTACAGAAAATTTATCGTTGAAGAAAACATTTTAAAGCTCTGACAAAATTTCCCATGAGAGACTAGAGTTTTGACTTGTCTAAAGCAATACATCAGTCAACATCTTAATTTACGATCATGTCCATGTCTAAGTAATATGATTTTTAATAAACAACCAGGAAATTAGATTTCCATTAATTAAAGTAGACTATCAAACAACCAGATAATGAAAACAAATTTGTGGAAATTTTTATATTACAGACATCCTTGGACTGGCCCATATGTCAATTTCTCCTTGATTACGACCAAGCAATTGCAAGCCAGCCTACCTATGTGGGCCCAAGATCTCTCTGGAAGAGTAATAATAAAAAGAAAGAAATAGGTTGCTTGACCTTTTCACACCTAGGACGAATCTAGACCATACACGTAACAAAATCACGGGCTCCCTGAGACGTTTGATTCCCTGCCCTACCAGAATCAGAGATACACGTGGCCCGCATGCGCTGTCTGGGGTAGTGGTGGCTTTAGGAAAGATAGAACTAGAAGAACATCATTTGGTCCAATACGTCCATTTCAAATTAAAGTTAGATCAATTATTTTTTATATTCTATATTCAAAAGTGAGACCAATTATTTTATATTCTATATTCATATTGAGCAGTGTTATACATTTTTTTTTTTGAGCGTTCACTTTTTAATGTGATAATATATATAAATTATTACTAAATAAAATAATAAATAAAAATACATGTAATATTTAATTTTAATTTTTACTGACATACTAGAGAGTAAATAATTAAAAGTATGTGAATAAATTTTCTTTTATGTTATTTTGTTTTATTTAGAAAAATGTGATATGTAATTTAAAGTTCACACTTTCAAGTTTCAAGTTTCAATTACACATTTTTTAACGTTGTAGTAAATGGTGATTATTATGTCACGTCAAGGAATATGAATTTGATAGTTCATATGACATTTTTAAAAAAAAAAAATTTACACTAAACTTTAGTAGTAACAATCTTGGATCTTCGGTCAATCTTTTTTGTTTTCTACTTAATTATTTTTTTAGAACAAATTATTGATCGATGGCAAATGAATTATCAAGCATATGAAAGAATTGTCATTAATGGTAAAAGAAACAAAAGAGATTACATTTGGGAATGTATTTGTAGAGGAGATAAAAATAAAATAAAAATAAAAAAATAAAGAAATTATTGTCTAGTTGAAAAAGTTGTGATGGACCCGGCAATGATCAGAGACGTAACTCATCGAAACTGATTAAGTTGATGACATTCAAAAAGTTAAACAAAACATAGATCAAATTTGGATGAAAGAAATTTCTTATTATATTTATCATATTGTTTTGTTAAAATAATATGATATATTTTTATGAAATGAATAAAGAAGGAATATTGTTATATATATATTATGATATTATTTAAAAAATTAAAATAACGTAATTATGTCTGGGTGGAATTATGTCTTAATAGGAGTGGTTACATAATACATTGATATCAGCTCGGCTGGGCCGTGAAGCTTCGGAGCCGTTCTCACAAGCCATGCTCCAATAATAACTCAGACCGGTCGGATCCCGATACCCGATCAAGAAAAGTCCACGAGGCCGAGGTGGGTCCCGTTGGTTTAACTTTGTATGGTAATGGAGGCGGGTCCCAGGGACGAAAGCCGCGGAACATGGTCGACGTGTAGGCAATGATGGTCCGGTCTTATCCACCGTGGCACGATCCGGACTTGGGGCTGGGAACGAATCAGGGCGGTCCATTTGGGATCCTATTACCGTGGTGGATCTACGAGAAAACTTGATATATCCACCGTCGCATCTTCTAGGTCCCACGTGGGGCCCGAGACAGTGGTAGGAGGGAGTGATGCAGGTGCATGTGATGCGCCGTAAGGACAGGTCAGATGTCTCTTAATTAACGATGTTTGGAGTTTAGCGCAACAGCTTTTCCTTAAAAACAATTGGGAAAATGACTCCGTCACAGCGGGTGAGGTAGGTGGGTACTTTCCCTTTGGCTTTGGTAGTTTTGCTCACCAATTGGACAACGCTGTATTGCACGTGAATGCAAACATGTTATCCATGTTGTCTGATAACACAAAAAGAAAAAAGATCGCCTGTACGTTCACACATCACTTCCTTTTTGAAATAGATTAATAATATTTCTTTAAAATTATGATGATTTTTTTTTTTTTTTTTTTTTAATTTGAACTGACATAATTATTAATGAAAACGTTGAAGTATTTGAATTTTAAAAATGTAACGGTCAAAATAGTTTTATTTATTTATTACAAATGTAAGAAATTAGAAAAAAGTGAGACCTTTTCATTTTAGAAAAAATGTGTATGTATTTTGGAGTAATTCTAAAAGGTTTATTTGTGTCATATTAAAAATGATATGGTTATTAAAATTATTATTTGATCAAAATTCAATAATGATCAATTACAAGTTCAATAGTAATTTTAATAGCTACATCATTCTTAGTAGGACACAAATAGGCCTCTTAAAATTATTCTGTATTTTGGAGATGCCTTAAAAAAGATTTATAGGAGTAGACTTTACGTGCCTAGTCTGTAAATTGTTTGGGATATCTAGAGAAATATTGTTTGAAATATTTATAAGAAAATATTTTATTGTTTGATAATTATGGACAGAGTACCTCTAATTTGTTTTTAAATCACTTTTTTTTTTTTTTCTCAGCAAAGCAACAAAAAAAATTAAAAAATTAATGAGGATGCTAAAAGAATTGAAAAAAAAAAATGGGGGGGGGGGGGGGGGGGGGGGGTGGAAACAATATTAGTTTTTTTTTTTTTTTTTTTTTGAAAAAAATTTCAGTCTCATTGAAGAAGGATCACGAGCATAACATTCTTACATCACAAAGTAAAAAGCTCTAAAAAAATCATAGCCGAAGGTACGAGGTTACAAATCATAGATGCTTACATAAAAATCAAACATTCAAGACCTATCTATGACATCAATATCCGCTTACCTATAACTACTTTTCAGTTGTAACACCATATCTGTTCTAAACAGACTCAACTCAATGCATAAGTAGCTCATCTTCCTCGCTCTGAAAACAAATCACATCTACAACCCAAAGGTCTAAAAAATCCTTATTCAAACAAAAATACAGACAACAAAAAACAGAGAAAACCCAGCCCCAACAAAAAAATAGCCACAAAAGCACATATGCTCTTAAGAAGACTAGATCTACTCTTCATCGACCCAAAATGGTCGGGAAACTACATCATTTTACTCATAGATCGCTCACGAGAGCAAATCTAAAGAAAAAACTATTATTCAGAAGAAACAAAACAAGCAACACAGCTAGCAAATCAGCAACGACCGAAGTAGAGGAGATGATGGGCACTGGCCAGCGTTGACACGTGGTGGAGCGGATGGAGGACACCTACATTTATTTATTTATTGTTGACTAACTTGGAATTGAAGACCTACATGTAGTAGGTTTTTTCCACCGACTTGCTGCTTCTTATAAAAAGGTCATATTGTAGCTTTGGGTTTCTATGCACCAACAAAGCTGCACAAATTGTGGGCTTCTGTGCACCGTGCATCAAGACTAACAGAGCCACACAAAGGTGAAAACAACAGGTGGGTTGTTGTGTGTGTAATCAAAGGGCGCCAACTATTTTCTTCTTGATTTTGGAGGAGCCAAAATAAGAGAGAAAAAAAAAAAAGGTGCTATTGTAGAAGAGAAAAAGAAATAGAGACCAACCGCCATCATATCCTACTGTCGAGTCTATTCATACGTCCCCACGTGAATAGACCCGACAGCGGACAATGGCTGGCAAATCGGGCGCGGAGGAGATCGGTGATGGACTTTGTTAACGTAGGTGACTTTTTCAACCCATTATCATTATGGGTCCTACAACCTTTATTGTTAGCCTTTGTTATTTGTGGTAGCCACTACTCCTTTTCTTTGTGGGTTTTGAGAAAAGTTCAAGTTTGACTAGTAAAAGGATTGTTGACCAACTTGGAATAGGAGACTTACGTGTAGGCCTGTCAACCTAGTCTGGTTTCCTGGCTCCTGGTTACCGGCTGGTTCCAATTTGTACCCGGTCCGGTAATCGATTTTTCAAGAAAATTATTTTTTGGGCTTATTTTAGGTATTGGGCCTAAATTTGCATACAGTTGGCCCATTTTTATAAAAATCTATTAGCCAAACAAAAAAAATTTCATGGATCAACAGAGAAAATATCAAAGAAACCCAGAAATAAAAAGCCCAGACCTGGCTGCTAGTGCTCATTGCTCGGCAGACGGAGCGAGAGATGGAGATGAAGCTAGAAAGGGAGGCAAAGCGAGAAACAGAGAAAGAGAGAGGCCAGGTGTGAGAAATGTTTGAATGAAGATTCACCCGAATGGGTGTTGTACTGTTGTGAAATGAAGAGGGGGAAATAAGAAATGGAATGGCCGAATGGGTGTTCACTAAAGGGGAGAATTGAAATGAAGAAGAGAAGAGAAAATGGAAAAGGAGGCTTGCGGCGTGAGAAATGAAGATGAAGGGGAGAAGTGCTAAACCTAAGTGTAAAAAATATTAATATATAAATATTATTAAATAAGATGGAAACCTGGTTACCAATAACCCGGTAAAAATCGGGTACCAAAAATCAGGTTTTGGATTTTCCAAACCGGGTCCCCGGTTTCCCGGTAATTTTTGATACCCCTACCTACGTGTAGTAGGTTTTCTCCACCGACTTGTTGCTTCTTATAAAAAGGTCATGTTGTAGCTTTGGGTTTCTATGCACCAACAGAGCCGAACAAATTGTGGGCTGCTGTGCACCGTGCATCAAGACTAACAGAGCCGCACAAAGGTGAAAACAAAAGGTGGGTTGTTGTGTGTGTAATCAAAGGGCGCCAACTATTTTCTTCTTGATTTTGGAGGAGCCAAAATAAGAGAGAGAAAAAAAAAATGGTGTTATTGTAGAAGAGAAAAAGAAATAGAGACCAACCGCCATCATATCCCGCTGTTGGGTCTATTCACGCCTCCCCACGTGAATAGACTCGACAATGGACGATGGCTGGCAAAGTGGGCGTGGAGGAGATCGGCGATGGACTCTGTTAACGTAGGTGACTTTTTCAACCCATTATCATTGTGGGTCCTACAACCTTTATTGTTGGTCTTTGTTATTTGTGGTAGCCGCTACTCCTTTTCTTTGTGGGTTTTGAGAAAAGTTCAAGTTTGACTAGTAAAAGGATTGTTGACCAACTTGGAATAGGAGACCTACGTGTAGGCCTGTCAATCCGATCTGGTTTCCTGTATCCCGGTTACCGGCCGATTTTGATTTGTACCCGGTCCGGTAATTGATTTTTCAAGAAAATTATTTTTTGGGCATATTTTAGGTATTGGGCCTAAATTTGCATACAGTTAGCCCATTTTTATAAAAATCTATTAGCAAAACAAAAAAATTTCCATGGATCAACAGAGAAAATATCAAAGAAACCCAGAAATAAAAAGCCCAGACCTGGCTGCTAGTGCTCATTGCTCGGCAGACGGAGCGAGAGATGGAGATGAAGCTAGAAAGGGAGGCAAAGCGAGAAACAGAGAAAGAGAGAGGCCAGGTGTGAGAAATGTTTGAAATGAAGATTCACCCGAATGAGTGTTGTACTGTTGTGAAATGAAGAGGGGGAAACAAGAAATGGAATGGCCGAATGGATGTTCACTGAAGGGGAGAATTGAAATGAAGAAGAAAAGAGAAAATGGAGAAGGAGGCTTGCGGCGTGAGAAATGAAGATGAAGGGGAGAAGTGCTAAACCTAAGTGTAAAAAATATTAATATATAAATATTATTAAATAAGATGGAAACCCGGTTACCAGTAACCCGGTAAAAATCGGGTTTTGGATTTTCCAAACCAGGTCCCCGGTTTCTCGGTAATTTTTGATACCCCTACCTACGTGTAGTAGGTTTTCTCCACCAACTTGTTGCTTCTTATTAAAAGGTCATGTTGTAGCTTTGGGTTTCTATGCACCAACAGAGCCGAACAAATTGTGGGCTGCTATGCACCGTGCATCATGACTAACAGAGCCGCACAAAGGTGAAAACAAAATGTGGGTTGTTGTATGTGTAATCAAAGGGCGCCAACTATTTTCTTCTTGATTTTGGAGGAGCCAAAATAAGAGAGAAAAAAAAGAAAAAGAAAAAAAGAAGGTGCTATTGTAGAAGAGAAAAAAGAAATTGAGACCAACCGCCATCATATCCCGCTGTCAGGTCTATTCACGCGTCCCCATGTGAATAGACCCGACAACGGACGATGGCTGGCAAAGCGGGCGCGGAGGAGATCGGCGATGGACTCTGTTAACGTAGATGACTTTTTCAACCCATTATCATTGTAGGTCCTACAACCTTTATTGTTGGCCTTTGTTATTTGTGGTAGCCGCTACTCTTTTTCTTTGTGGGTTTTGAGAAAAGTTCAAGTTTGATTAGTAAAAGGATTCTTGACCAACTAGGAATAGGAGACCTACGTGTAGGCCTGTCAACCAGGTCTGGTTTCCTGGCTCCCGGTTACCGGCCGATTCCGATTTGTACCCACTCCAGTAATCGATTTTTCAAGAAAATTATTTTTTGGGCTTATTTTAGGTATTGGGCCTAAAATAAGCCAATTTTTTGCGTACAGTTGGTCCATTTTTATAAAAATCTATTAGCAAAACAAAAAAAATTTCATGGATCAACAAAGAAAATATCAAAGAAACCCATAAATAAAAAGTCCAGACCTGGCTGCTAGTGCTCATTGCTTGGCAGACGGAGCGAGAGATGGAGATGGAGCTAGAAAGGGAGGCAAAGTGAGAAACAGAGAAAGAGAGAGGCCAGGTGTGAGAAATGTTTGAAATGAAGATTCACTCGAATGGGTGTTGTACTATTGTGAAATGAAGAGGGGGAAACAAGAAATGGAATGGCCGAATGGGTGTTTACTGAAGGGGAGAATTGAAATGAAGAAGAGAAGAGAAAATGGAGAAGGAGGCTTGCGGCGTGAGAAATGAAGATGAAGGGGAGAAGTGCTAAACCTAAGTGTAAAAAATATTAATATATAAATATTATTAAATAAGATGGAAACCTGATTACCAGTAACCCGGTAAAAATCGGGTACCAAAAATCAGGTTTTGGATTTTCCAAACAGGGTCCCCGGTTTCCCGGTATCCCGGTAATTTTTGATACCGGTACCTACGTGTAGTAGGTTTTCTCCACCGACTTGTTGCTTCTTATAAAAAGGTCATGTTGTAGCTTTGGGTTTCTATGCACCAACAGAGCCGAACAAATTATGGGCTGCTGTGCACCGTGCATCAAGACTAACAGAGCCGCACAAAGGTGAAAACAAAAGGTGGGCTGTTGTGTGTGTAATCAAAGGGCGCCGACTGTTTTCTTCTTAATTTTGGAGGAGCCAAAATAAGAGAGAGAAAAAAAGGGTGCTATTGTAGAAGAGAAAAAGAAATAGAGACCAACCGCCATCATATCCCAGCAAAAGAAGAAGAGTTTGTATTTCTGTCTTTTGTATTTTTTTGGAGAATAGTCTTTATTGTGTGATAGTGAGATTTAGGTGTATTAGGGTTTTGGGTCTAAGTGATTTTCTCTCTACTATATTTTGTACTTCATCTTTCATAGTGAATTTCTTCGTGATCACCTCCACCAATAGACGTACCTCACATTAAGGGAACCACTTAAATCTTGGTGTTATTTTGTGTGCAATTGTTCTCGCCTTATTTAACCATAATTGTGATCGTGTGTTTTTTGCACAACAAGTGATATCAGAGCTCAGGTTCAAGAAATAAAATTAACAGCAAATATGGAAAGTACAAAGTTTGAAGTGGAGAAGTTTAATAGGAAGAATAATTTCTCTCTTTGGCAGAGAAGGATGAAGGATTTATTGATTCAACAAGGAGTGCATAAGGCGTTATTGGGAAAGGTGAAAAAACTTGAGACGATGGAGAATGATGTTTAGGAAGAAATGGATGCGAAGGCTGCCAGTGCGATTCGTCTTAATTTATCAGATGAAGTCATTCACAATGTAATTGATGAAGAAAAGACAGAATCAATTTGGCAGAAATTGGAGAGTTTGTATGTGGCAAAGAATTTGATGAATAAGCTGTATGTGAAGAAGCAACTATATGGTTTACAGATGGAGGAAAATGCAGATCTACTGGAGCACCTCAACAAGTTCAACATGTTGAATACACAATTGTTGAATTTTGCAGTGAAGATTAGAGAAGAAGATAAAGCTATACTTCTGTTGGCATCGCGTCCCCCTTCTTATGATCACCTGGTTACGACATTGTTATATGGGAAAAAGACTCTGACTTTTGAAGAGGTGATGTGATCTCTCTTGTCACATGAGACGCGGAGAAAACCTGTCAATGATCAGGCTGATGGGCCTGTGGCACGGTTTGAGCGCCAAAGCGCAAAAGAGATAAGTTTAAGGGGAAGGATGACAGAGGTAAGCAGTATTAGTCTATGCCACGATCGGCACAAGATGGAGAATCTCGATCAGATGCAAAAGATGTGGAGTGCTATTATTGGCACTACAGAAAATTTTGCATGCTGATGAAACAAGATCTTGAAGATAAGAAGAGACAAAGTTCCAGAGATTCCGTCAGTGTGGCTGATGGTGAGTCTGATGATAGCGAGGTTAGCACATATGTTCTTTCAGTTTTCTCAGGTAAAAATTCTCTCATAGACTCTTGAGTTTTGGATTCTGCTTGTTCATATCATAAGTGTCCGAATAGGCAGTGGTTCAACACATTTAAATCCTGTAATACGGGTACAGTATTAATGGGCAATGATGCTAGGTGTGAGGCCATTGGACTAGGTACCATAAAAGTCAGGATGTTTGATGGGATTGTCAGGATACTCACTATTGTTAGATATGTTCTCGACCTTGAGAAAAATTTGATCTCATTAGGCACATTAGATTCTTTGGGCTATGGTTATTCAGCAAAAGATGGAGTTATGAAAATAACTAAAGGTGCTATGGTGATAATGAAATGTAAGAAAATTGGCAATTTGTATAAGTTACTCGGGGACACAATTACAGGTGGAGCTGCTTTGTCCACCTTGGCAGAACCAAATAATGATAACAAAGTTTTATGGCATATACGGCTTGGTCATTTAGACGAGCGTAGTATGTTTGAGCTTCACAAGATGAATTTGTTGACAGGTGTAAAGTCATGTAAATTTGGTTTCTGCAAGTACTGTCTGCATGGGAAGCAACGAAGAGTCAACTTGAAGGTGACATCTCATACAAGCAAAGGTGTTCTAGATTATGTTCACTTAGATGTTTGGGGACCAATGGCAGTGCCATCAAACGGGGGTGCACATTATTTTGTTAATTTAATTGATGATTTTTTAAGAAAGGTCTGGGTGTATTTTATAAAGCACAAGTCAGAGGTTTTCACCATCTTCAAGCAATGGAAGGCGTAGGTGGAAAATCAGACTGGAAGAAGAGTGAAGTATCTAAGATCCAGCAATAGGTTAGAGTACAAAGACACTGCATTCTTGGAATTTTGCAAAATAGAAGGCATTACTCGTTACTTCATAGTGAGAGGGACTCCACAGCAAAACAGAGTTGCTAAAAGGATGAACATAACACTGTTGGAAAATGCAAGATGTATGGGGTTGAGTGTAGGATTGCTAAAGAGTTTTTGGGCTGAGGCAGTTAATTATGCATGCTTCGTCACCAACCGATCTACAGCCTCTGGGATTGACTTCAAGATTCCAGAGGAAGTATGGTCTGGTAAACCGGTTGATTATTCTATGTTGATAATATTTAGTTGTCCGACATACGTTCATGTGCAGAGTGGAGAGCGATCAAAATTAGATTCAAAGTGAAGAAAATGTATTTGTCTTGGTTTGGAATCTGGTGTTAAAGGCTATAGGCTCTGAGATCTAGTCTCAAAGAAGAAGATTGTTAGTGAGACGTGGTATTTGATGAGGCCTATATGTTAAGGAAGGGTGAGAATGAAGCATCGACTGAAAGCCAAAAAGGGAAACAGGTCGTGGAGGTGGAGCTTGATGAACAACATTCACTCACGGACATATGTGATGACGAAGAATTGTCAAGAGATTCAAAGCACTGAGAAGTGCCTTATTCTTTAGCTAGAGGAAGAGAGAAACGTGATCGAAAAGGACCAGAGAGGTATGGATTTGAGGACATGGTTTCCTTTGCTCTGACAGCTGGTGGTGGAGTCTCGTCGCCTGTTCATAATGGCATGCCGACAGATGAGGAGTTACTACAGAAAGGTAAAGCTTAAGAATCGACAGAATTGCTCAAGGTAAAGAAGGCTAAAGGGTGCAGATGGGTTTACAGAGAGAAAGAGCCAACAGAAAAAGCTGTGTGGCCTAGAAGACTGGCAGAAAAGCATGGTAGTCTGTCTAAACTAGGCCCTATGCTCAAGTGCAATAGGTGCTTGGACTTGAGTGTCACTTGTGGAATGTGATAGCCCTTAGGGGCTTGGGCAGAGGCATCAAAAGGAGATTCTTATGGTTGCGATTTTATGGGTTTCAAGTCAAGGTAGAGATTGTTAACGTAGGTGACTTTTTCAACCCATCATCATTGTGGGTCCTACAAACTTTATTGTTGGCCTTTGTTATTTATGGTAGCTGCTACTCCTTTTCTTTGTGGGTTTTGAGAAAAGTTCAAGTTTGACTAGTAAAAGAATTATTGACTAACTTGGAATAGGAGACCTACGTGTAGTAATTTTTTTCCACCGACTTGTTGCTTCTTATAAAAAGGTCATATTGTAGCTTTGGGTTTCTATACACCAACAAAGCGGCACAAATTGTGGGCTGCTGTGCACCGTGCATCAAGACTAACAGAGCTGCATAAAGGTGAAAACAAAAGGTGGGTTGTTGTGTGTATAATCAAAGGGCACTGACTGCTTTCTTCTTGATTTAGGAGGAGCCAAAATAAGAGAGAGAAAAAAAGGGATTCTATTGTAGAAGAGAAAAAGAAATAGAGACCAACCGCCATCATATTCCAGCAAAAGAAGAAGAGTTTGTATTTCTATCTTATGTATTCTTCTGGAAAATAATCTTTATTATGTGATAATGAGATTTGGGTGTATTGGGGTTTTGAGTCTGAGTGATTTTCTCTCTACTATATTTTGTACTCCATCTTTCATAGTGAATTTTTTCGTAATCGCCTCTGCCAGTGGACGTACCTCACATTGAGAGAACTACTTAAATCTTGGTGTTATTTTGTGTGATTGTTCTCACCTTATTTAACCGTAATTGTGATCGTGTGTTTTTTGCACAACAGACTCAAAGCACCGGGGGGAGAGTTTGAGTGAATCCCTATGAGTAGCACCCACAAAAGTGTGCCAAACAAACAAAAAAACAAACACATCGAGAAGAAAGGGCAAATAACAGGCAAAGACAAGAAAGGGAAAAACCACAAAATAGAACTTAAACAAACCACAGCCGAAGCGACAGATCCGGATCAAAAGGTGGGATGGACATGGACGGATCCAGAGAGCAAGATGGCGGGGCAC
Organism: Corylus avellana; assembly: GCF_965113065.1. Taxonomy (NCBI): domain Eukaryota; kingdom Viridiplantae; phylum Streptophyta; class Magnoliopsida; order Fagales; family Betulaceae; genus Corylus; species Corylus avellana. The sequence goes on from NC_142497.1 coordinate 19,608,510, forward strand.
GCGTCGAGGGGATTAGATGGAGGATGGAGATCGAGCAAAGACAAAACGATCCAACGCCAAGCCCGACCCAGAAAAGACGTGACAAATACTGAAGGCGGCGGGAAAAGGCGACATAGTGGAGAATGGCGAGGTGGGCACAGTGGCAAAAGGAGAAGGGCAAACGCCAAAGAACGGGACAAAAAAGAGAAAGGGGCAGAAGAGAATGAGGAAAAACTGCACAAGCCAAAAGGGAAGGGAGGAAGCCATTGAGCTAGGGACATCAAGTAAATAGGCTAGCTCCGGAGAGGGCAAAGGAGGGAGGGATACAACCAACGGCCATCCCTCCTCCCTAAACTAGGGTTTGTCCTACCTATGCAGCGCTCTGGGAAGAGAGCTAGGGTTTCCTAGGGGATTTCTTATTTAGTTTTCTTTACATTACCTTATGTACCTTTGCACCTATGTGAAAATCTGGGGTATTAGTACTACAAACAATCTTCATTATGCCCTAAAAATCATTTATGCTAGTCTTGGCAATGGGTGCCCTAAAAACAATATTTAAAAGAAGAGTAATGCTATTTAATGGATTGTTATACGATTGTCATATTACTAAGTTGTATGTATAACAATATCCTGAACAATTTCTCAAAAAACAAAACAAAACAAAACAAAAATCCTAAACAACTTTACTCTTTAAAGAACACTTATTATCCTATGAGAACGTGTATTTATATTTTTCAAGAAATAAAAAAGTATAATTATTTTTTGGATAAAGTTTTTCTCTAAACTAACTTAAAGAAACTTTTCAAACACACTTTATTAAAATGACATGTGTCATTGGAGCATGCGATTCTTACATACATTTTTAATAAGACGATATATTAAACCGACATGCGTCCTTAGAAAACTTTCCTTGCATTTTTTTTTTTTTTTTTTAACCTTGATTCATCCATAAGAAGAAGAAGAAGAAAAAAAAAAAAACCTAGTGTTTAAACATTTTGACTTGTGTTGAAATTTAAAAGGAAAAAAAAAATTAACGCTCCTTAAAAACAGATTAAACCTATAAAATCTAATTTGAACTATGAAATAATCTTCTCTATTTCTACTCTTCAACCTTAAGGCCATTAGTTAACTTATTATTTATTTATTCGTAATCTCACAAGTTCGAATTTCGCCATCTATTTATTTATTTTTCTTGGGGTTCATTCTCACCGGGCCCATTGCCTTAGTGGGCTCCAATATGAATCGGGCTCTTGGCTATTTGGGCTATTAAGTCGACAACTTTCTTCTTTGTTATAACAAGGTTGAATGACTTCTTTGACCCTCACATCCGTACAGTCTTCTTCTGAGGCATCGTCTACTACATGCCCAAGAATCATCCAAAGCTGGGAATGAGATTTTGGGGGAAATGGTAGAATTACACTATCAGAGAAAGCCGTTAGCTCGGTGGAAGCTGATTGGTCGTTGCACGGTCTCCGGTATCTCCGTTTTGCTCTCTCAATTTGCGGTCTCTTTGGTCCCTCGCTTCTTCTCTGCCTCCCCCCTTCTCATCCAAGTCGCACTCTCAGGTTCTCTCTCTCTCTCTGGTTCATGTACTATATACATGCGTCTGTGTGTAAAGATGATTGGTTTTGAAACTTTTAATGGGTTGTTTCTTTTTTGTAGCTCTGGTATTGCTGGTGGTTGTGGGTTTTGGGAGATGGTGTAGGCGGCTTGTTGGATTCTATGCCTCAGCTCCGGCTTTTGTTTTCTTCAATGTACTGTTCGTTTGGGCAGTTTACTTCGTTGTCCTTCGACGAGGTGCTTGTGTTTTTTTTTTCATTGCCTTCAAGAACTTTCCTATTCAAGGCCCCAAAAAATAATTTGATTGAAGCATGAGACAAGACGTTCTTGTTAGTTTGTAAAGAATTTGTATGTATATCCTTTTTGGGTATTTTCAGATTGTTTGTGATAAATAACACCACTTCACGTGGGGCTCCCACTCCCCTTCAGTAGACCATCACACATGGTTTGAACTCATGATTACATATTTTTGCATCTTAATAAATTACCATTCATCCCATAAGTTTTATCCGATAAACCGTCGGCTTTTGTGACGGGTGGGACCCAATACTTCAATTTTAACATTTCAATGGGTGAGAGGTAGAGTGGAGTCAGTCCCAGAAATCTAAACTAACAGAAAATGGTAAATTTAGTCACTTAAACAATTATTCTAACAGTTTGGTTCTATCTGTAGGGATTGGTTGTGCTACAACTTGTTTGATTGTTGAAAATGCTTAGCACCAAAAGAACTTGCTTTTGTTATGGGTATATGAAATAGCTATATCTCATCATGAAACAGAAAACTTGTAATATACTCTCAAGCTGACTCTTCTAAAATTGAGAGCTGACTCTGTTGCCTGCCTTGCAGCTGTATCATGTGTAATGGATATTGTGTTTAGTGGAGAGGTCACCATGCTCATCATTGGTCTGTGTAGGTTGGTGTTTATTTATATTCTCACTTTCAAACATCTCCTAATGAATCCGCTCAGGGAAAAAAAAGAATAAGATTTGTAGTTTGTTATGCCATGTTCTGTTGGTATTTACATGTTGCACTAAGTATCATGTTTTTAATGGCAGCATCATTGCAAGCAATCCTGGTTTGGTAACATGCGGGTCTTCCTGTGCAAATGAACTTGTCGAAAGTTTAGTTGCTGAAGTTGAAGCGCATAATGAGGTAGGAAAAGTGTATTCAGTTAATTAATGATATAATGCCACAGGCATAATGACCTTCCATATTCAATTGTGCAGGTAGTGGAAACCTCAGCAAGTGGCTTGTGTCATGAATCCCTGACCAAGGTAATCATCTTTGTTTCATTTTTCTTTTCAATGATAGAGAACACCACAAATCTGTTATCATATGAGTTTCTTTCTTTTGCTCTTTTTCAATTGTTCCAATTGCTTCATGCTTTGTGGTTTCTCTGCAATATGATTGTGTCTCCAATATTGTTTTCAGGGTTCTGTTTTGGGCAGGAGGATAAAATATTGTAGAAGCTGCAAGGCATACATAGAGGGATTCGATCACCATTGCCCTGCTTTTGGGAACTGTATAGGTAATGAATATATGTCTGACAGTGTTTTCCTCGTTGAATTAACTATAAACTTCTTAAAATCCCCTTATGCTGTTCTTTTTTGTAAGTTGTCCTTCAACTTCTTTGTGATTATTAAATACCGAATGTGACTGCGTACCTGAGTCGACAATGATGTTCATATAGTTTCTATGTAGGCCAAAATAATCATGCCCTCTTCATGGTTCTTCTAGCTGGATTTCTTGCTACCGAAGCTTCTTATGTAGTATGCTCATCCCAGTGTAAGCTTATGCTTGGCCATACCTGATATTTATTGTTTAATTACTGTCATTGAGTATCAGAGGACGCAAACGAATTTATGCAAATGTATCATATGAATGCCACACTGATTGTAGTTGCATTTAAAAACACATATTCCACGACAGTCTTGATCTTCTGAGATGTGAATATTTGTTTTAGTCAGCAACCTATGCGAGACTAATGCCATAATATGGATCATAAGTTAGAACCAAGCTTCAATTTTCCTTATTTCACCTCATTTGCTTTGGGAGTGCTTTTTGTTGTACCCATTTATTTTATTCAGTTGTGTACTTTTGTACTTTTTTCAGTTGCTGCAAAGGCCCAGACCATAGATAGAACTACGTTGGAGGTAGGTCATTGCACTAGAGGTTTTGTTTATAGGGTGCTACTTTGTTACTAACTGTCCAATTTACTCAAAAGTTTTGTCATTCTTTACTTTATGTTATTTAGTTTTTTTTTATTTGTGTTCTAATTTGTGTAGACTAGTCTGTCTGGAAATCTGGCTATTAGCACAATGCTGTTCGCTATTCTCCAATTGGTATGGCAGGTTAGTATTGTTATTGCCAATTTGTTATATTCTGAAAGATTTACTGATGAGAAGGTAATTTGTTTGGACGTATAATAGGATCTACTTGTGTACTTGTAGGTGGTGTTTATGGCATGGCACATATATTGTATATGTTTCAACATCAGAACTGATGAATGGGTAAGTTCCTGAATGAAACACGATTAAAAAAGATAAAAGAAAAGAGATGGTGGGTAAGATGTGTCTTTGTGTTGGGGTCTCTCTAGAAAGTGCATGAGTCTTCTCTTTGTCCAATCTGCAAAATAGGTGATTTTAAGCAGTTTATTTATTTATTTTTTCTCAGGTAAACTGGAAAAAGTATCCCGAGTTCCAACACGTTATTGAATCGCAGCCAGGTAAATATATATCAAAGATCCATTCTTACTCTAAATATCCGTAACCATTGATAAGGGGAATAATATTCAATCTTTTATCTGTCTAGGGCAAAGCTTTAGTAAGGTGAGATTTAAAAATCCATACGATAAGGGCATTCTAGAAAATTTGAAGGAGTTTCTAGCTTTAGAAGAAAAGTAGAACTAGCACATACGTTCTCTGCCGGCCGAGGAGCATTTCCTGCTTTCATGCATGGGTTCTAACTTCTAAGATTTGTTGTGAGAGTGTGAGCCTTTAGAAGATGCAGGTCGGAGGAATTACATCCTTGAAATTTTTATCGAAGTAGATCATACGAAATCAAAGCTTTCCCTTTAATGGAAGGGTAGTGGCTCATGTAACATTATGGCCTGTGAACGTGTATATATGTATATATGTGTGTTTGATTAGCATTTAATTGAATAGAATAATAAATTCTTGTTGCTACTAAATATGTTTTCTGGACACCGAGAATGAATAGAGACAGACAAACAGATTGAACTTGTTCCACATAGATTGACTTAAACAAAAACTTCAAGATTGGAGGACATGTTGCTTAGCCAGAGATCTCAATGACCTCGACCTCTCTCTTCTTCTCCTCTTTAGGATCAGTCACAGTGAGCCTTAACCTGATTGGCAACCTGCACCTGCGGAGGAACTTCCCGCTGCTCCTTTCAGTGCGGTGCCCCTTGGCTCTTCTCCTCTTGCTTTGTGCTCGTCTCTCCGCTAATCTGGAGAATTTCTACTTTCTCCAACCTCGTCTTCTTCTCGGATTTCTTGATCAGAGACCTTGACATTCTGCCTTGAGAACATGAGACTCCGGGGTGCTTCCAGTCAACTAGCAACATGGCTAATGCAGAGGTTTTTTGTCATGAGACATGGACATTGGCTACGCTGGAGGAGAAGAAGCCATCAAAGGGATCTCGTATATCTAGAGAAAATGTGTCAAACATATTAGTTCGTCGACCACCATTCACCAAAGATGCTACGAATGAGCGGCATGTCGGAAAATTTGAAGCTAAGGAGGCGTTGAATGAGAACAAAAGGAGCTTTGATTAATGATCAATTTCACAATGAACTCAAGCGGGATGAGCACCCTATATTATACTTATGAGAGGAGGGTTCTCGTTTCACGTTTGCAGAATTATCACATGTTGAAAACTTTAGTATAAAACAGAGGTGTTCAAAAAGAAAAAAGAATCCATGGGTGGAAACGTCAATACTTCCTTTGTTAAGGAGGCCTTGTAAAGCCCTTTTATACGCCGGGGAAAGCCCATTACTTCTGTGAAGTCCTAGACTCCTAGCTCTACATGCAAAAAAATTCAGAAAAGGCAAAAAGATTAGGGGGGAAAAAAAAAAAAATCCTCTTGACCCACCACCATCTCGTTGTCAGAGAGGATATAATTTTTTTTTTTTAAAAAAAAAAATTAAAGTTACAGTTGTAACCTTAATTTCACGAGATATGCTATAGTGTAATAAAAAAATTAGTTTTGGTCCATAAAAATCTTAGGTGGCAAGAGGCCATAGGCCAATCAGTAGGTGGGACCACAGCAACTACGGATGAAGCCTATGACCTCTTGCCACCTAAGATTTTTATGGGCAAAAAATGATATTTTTATTGCATAAGCATTTTTCTAATTTCACGGTGTATAATGGTAATTTTGCATCACATGTGAGTCACGTGATTGCCCTTGCCATCAAACTCCACGTATTTTCCTAATAAAGGGAGGATATTGCAACCTCAATGTAGATTCGAGTAACATTACAAATTAGGTAGTAGATTTAGAGGATAATTGTAGTTTTTCTTCTTATTTATAATTTATACTCTAGATTTTGTGACGTCACTCGAACTTCATCTTGAAATGAAAAACAAGTTGTTCATTTCCTCAACTCAGCAACTCGTCTTATAAACTCACTAACTCTTCTTCCACTCTTTCCTCTGCAACACCATATACAATCCCCACTGCCATATCGATATTGCACCTTGAAATGTTTATCTCGACCAAGGCCTGAAGCCTGAAGAAAGCAATCCCCGGCCACCGGAATCTTCTTTTCCCCTTCATTTTTCTCCATAAATTGCATGCCAAAATAAGACAACTGCTACAAGTAAAGCCCCGAATTTTTTTTTAAATTTTTTTTTTTTTTTTTTTTTTAATGAAAGTGTTTGATATGTAGGATATAGCCATTGAAAAACTTGGTTAATTATCCAAAAAAAAAAAATCCATTAATTGTAAAACACCTCCTTGTTTTGTATTAAATGTTCTACTAAATAATTTTTCTTTCGCAACTCCTCTCATCAAATCCTCCCCGCCGGCCAGCGAAATACCCACATCACGATACATCCCAAACACCATTTCTTCTCCGGCCGAAACTGAACCCGATTGGAGCCACCCCTCTTAAATTTTCAGAGGGAATTGAAACAAGGCAAATCCACACATCAAGTGAAATATATATAACTCTTTACTAAAACCCATAATTACACATAGCCCAGCAATTCTTCCTTTTTTCTTTTTCCAAAATGATATAAACCATAAATAATTACATATAATTCCACAGCAAAGCTACTTGGATTGGCTTTGAAAGTTGAAGAGAACTAAACAAGTAGCCCCTCATTCCCAAGGAAAACATCTGTGAGGACTGTGGTAGATCCGAACGAAGCCTTCACCAGCTCCAAGCCCTAAGAAGACAGCACAAATTCAAAACAACACATTATTAATTTAAATGCTTCAAAAAAATTAAGAAAGAAAAGCCATGAATGAATGAATTGAACACCTTCTGTATGTCAACATTGACCATCTTCTCCTGCAGCAAACCGACATCTTTGATGTTGAAGGCGTTGAGAAGGGTGATGCAAGAAATGGTTGACATGGGTGTCACCGTCAGATCATCCTTCACCATAAATGTCACCACACCTTTAACATACCCCGTCTCCCTCTGTTCATGTTCAACCACCGATTTATTCCGAGACAAACTAAAAGGAGAATCGGGATCCGAATATTCCGAATCCGAATCCAACTCATAAGTAACAGTTTGGATTAGATCACAAGGATTAGAAAGCGAACGCGAACGTGAATTGAAGTGGTTCTCAACTGAGGTGGTGGCTTGTTTTGGTGGCGGCACGAAGTTGAGCAACAAGGGAGGCGGATGAGTGTTTGATGGGAAGGCTGGTTCAGGCATCAAGAGTTCCTCCTTGGTCTGGTGAAGACAGGTGGGGTCAAGGTTTTGGATACTCTCATACACTCTGCTCAACGATCCAGGCCCATCCATGCCGTGATTCCAAAGAAGACCCATTATGGACCCAATGGGCATCTGTATGAGTCCGAAGAGGAAGTCCACGAATTCCTTCCCGGCTTCTGCGAACACCACCTTCATGGAGTTGCTGTCTACAAGAAGCTTCAGGCTTATCGCTTTGCTGCTGTTGGGTGTTGATGCGCCGGCCATCTTTGATCTTTGTCTCTGCTGGTTAATTTGCAGGGACAATGGACAATATATGTAGAGGAATAAAATGGTATGTGCGGACAACAAAATAGTTAGAAATTAATCTAATAAAATTACGTGTCTCTTGTCACGTGTGTTTTTAATAGATTTTTTTTTTTTTTTTTTTTTGACATGTCCACATAAAGGAAGCAGAAAGAGAATTTGAACTAGTAACCTCCACATTTGCACTTCATAAGACGTAGTCCATTGCCGATTGAGCTATCCATTAGAGACTTTTAATAGATATTAAACACATTATTTGCAGCTAATTTATGTCCGTATAAACATCTATAATTGAATCTTATGATGTATTGTAATCATTTATTAAAAAAGTGATATGTTATTGGGGAGATTTGAGTATATTTATATCTAATTATTGTTCTTTATGTTCTAAAAATGTTTTAAACAAAAATCATTTTTTAATTTTCTGGAAAAGACTTGTCACTTCTGAAGCGAAGAAAAAGCTTTTTTTAAAAGAGATTTTTTTTCTTTTTTTATTAGCTTGATAACATGTTATCTTTTTAATATGTTTTCAAGTATTTTGGAGTGTAAAAATATCCTAAATTTTATAATTTAAAAATTGTAAAAATTTTAATTCAACAATGAATAACGATTAATGTGACATTTAAAATTACCAATAGATCAAAATTTAATAATAATCATTTTAAATTCAATGGTAATTTTCAATATCATATCATGTTACGAATATATCAGCATAGATGTGTGGGGTCAGCTAGTATGTACGGACATTTAAATTGTTTTTGTCACCGGTCATCTATAATTGAAACTTTTTGGTGCACCGATGAATAATAGCAGGGCCCATAACTCGTACTCCAAATTAAAGCAACGCAAAAGCAGTAACAAAAAAAAGTAATGCAAAAAGTAACTAGGGTTTGTCTGCTACCGATTAGCAGGGATTTCTGGTTGTTCATTTGTCAGGGGTTTTTTTTTTTTTTTAACCAGTATGCCAAAATTAAAGTTATGCAATTAATAGTAGTGAGAAATTTGATTAATAATCCAAAAAATGTTTTTTGTAAAACGTTTTTTTAGCATTTTTGAGTGTTTGAAACCTAATAATTTCAGAAAAAAAAAAAAAAAAAAAAAAAACCTTCAACGATTACAAATTTACAATCTTGCAAGGGAAACAGGGCAAATCCACTCATCAAGAGTGAAATATAAAGCTCTTTACTAAAACCCATCATAATTACACATAGCCAAGCAATTCCACCTTTTCCTTTTTCACTTTTCCCATAATGATATAAACCATTGAAGAAATATTTCCTTTTCAGATTACATAAAAACACATAATTATACATCTTTATTGGCACTCCTGACTCCACTCTTCCTGCCTAAAAAGCAAAAAAGAAGTTGAATATTGGAGAATTCCATGGTAAAGCTACTCGGATTGGCTTTGAAAGTTGAAGAGAACTAAATAGGATCAAGCACCTCGAGATCATTCAGTCATTCCTAAGGAAAACATCTGTGAGGACTGTGGTAGACCCGAATGACGCCTTCACCAGCTCCAAGCCCTAAGAAGACAAAGACAAATTCAAACAACACATTATTAAATGCTTCAGAATAAAATAAATAAATAAAAAATAAAAAATTAAGAAAGAAAAGCTATGAATGAATGAAGAACACCGTCTCTATGTCAACAGTGACCATCTTCTCCCGCAGCAAACTGACATCTTTGACGTTGAAGGTGTTGAGAAGGGTGATGCTTGAAATGGTTGACATGGGTGTCACCGTCAGATCATCCTTCACCATGAATGTCACGACACCTTTAACATACCCTGTCTCCTTGTGTTGTTCAACCACCAATGTATTCTCAATAGATCGAGACCATGGAAACATATCAGGGTGGAGAGAGGTGCGATCGCTACGACCAGAACCAAAAAGTTTTTCGAAAGGTAACTGGTTCTCAACTGATGTGGTGGTGTCATGTTTTGGTGGCACGAAGTTGAGCAGCAAGGAAGGCGGATGAGTGTCGGACGGGAAGGCTGGTTCAGGCATCAAGAATTCTTCCTTGGTTTGGTGAAGACAGGTGGAGTCAAGGTTTTGGATACTCTCATACACTCTGCTCAACGATCCAGGCCCATCTATGTCGTGACTCCAAAGAACACCCATTATGGAACCAATGGGTATATATATGAGTCCGAAGAGGAAGTCCACGAATTCCTTCCCGGCCTCTGCGAACAGCACCTTCCTGGAGTTGCTGTCTACAAGAAGCTTCAAGCTTATCGCTTTGCTGCTGTTGGGTATTGACGTCGCCATCTTCGTTTCGATCTGCTGCTTAATTTGCAGGGAGCATGGCATATATTTATATATATATAGAGAGAGAGAGAGAGAAAAGAGCGTAATAGCTCTTATATCACAGACATAAAGCTATGATAAAACATAGCTTTATATTTTTTTGTAGATACAATAAAAAAAAAATCTTACAATCAAATTGACATCAGCTTTCGCTAACCTATATATGTACAACTTCAATTATGAAATAAATTTAATCCGGCCATACTAGATCTAAGACATATGTAACTCAAATTCCTAAAACTTAATTTTCAACCATGAGAAACAATCACCCACACCGTTCTAATCATCTTCGACCAAAGGTATGGAATCAACTCACGACGAAAACCCAAGAAAAAAAAACAAAATGTTGATGTGTTTGATAAAATATTATCAAAGTATATATATATATATATATATAACTTCTTTTATCTCAAATGCATTTTTGAAAAAACTTAAAAGTGAAGTTTTTTAAAAATGAGGTTTTTTAAAAACTCTATTCGTTAATGCAATTTTCTAAAGAGCATGATATAATATATAATTGTCATACGATTAAAATTACGTGGTTAAAAATTAAATAAAAAACAAATTTATTTATTATTATTATTATTTTGACATGTCCGCAAAAAAAAAAAAAAAAAAAAAACTTTTGCTTTATTAGACGTAGTCCCAACCGATTAAACTGCCCTAAAAAGACAATAAAAAAAAAACTTAGGTTCCGCGTGATGTTTGCGGCCAGCTGGTATATACGACAAGGGTTTTTTTTCTTTTTTGTTGCGTTAGTGTACGGACACGTATAATTGAACCTTTTGGTGCACCAATGAGAAATAGGTGGGCCCATAAGTTGTCGAAGGCTCGAAGCCACCGCCTAGAAAAGGAAAAGACCCAATAAGCAATCGTCAACGTGCCCTGCTACTCCAATGCAAAGCAAAGCAAAAGCAGTAAAGAAAAAGTACTGGGCAATCGATTTTTGTTAGTTGGTAAAAGTAAATTTATTCTTCTACCTTTCTCCTGCTCCTTTGTCTATATTCCTCTATCTATATAGTAGTTTAAAATGTCTTTTTCAAAATTTCAATTATTGTCAATTTGTAATGTTCTCTCAAATTTTCATTGGGTTGTAATATTTCTCTTTTTTACAAAAAAAAAAAAAAAAAAAAATCGTTTTTCTTAGATTTTTGGGGTATTTTTTATTGTTGGTTTTAAAAAAAGTGTTTTTATGTGACAAAAAATAAAAATATTTTTTAGTGTTTTGTTGATAATTTGTGTTTTAAGTTGTTTGTTTATTTTGTTGCTTTGAGAATAGAAAACAAAAAGACACTATAAAAGAATTTTAAAAAACAAAGCCTCAATTTGTCGTGGGTTATCGGAAGAAGAACTCTTCAATGTTTAAGTTAGCAAATGTCCAAAAGATATGACTTCAAGGAAGACTTTTTTCAAGCTATGAATGAAAACATAGTTTAGATCTAAACAACACTTAGAGGAACGTGAATAGGTGTTTCGTAGAAATTATACCAAATTAAAAATGATGGCATATATCCGCATCAAACAATTACTAAATATATGAAAGTGACAAAACAATCAATACAAAATTTGGCGACAAAATGGAAATTCTTTGAAGAACATCTCTAAAGTAAAATCATTTTGAGGCAACCAAATGAGGGAAACCTATCCACTATAGAAAACTTCAATTTATAAGATTGACGTACACTTAAAAAACCTTTGTAACGAACGCCTTCCTTGTACAGACAAACGACCAACTTGCGTATTATCGCAATAGTTATAGAATGTCCACGCAATTATTCTATCAAGCTTCCTCTTGTAAATTCCAAAACTCTGGTAATTAGTTAAGAAGTGCACGTTTGCAGCTCCTAACTTCTAAGAATTTTTTTTTTTTTTTGCTTTTCTTTAATGGTCATTCCCGTAAAAGAATACGAATATCGTTCTATTTTAGTTTGTTAAAATAGAAAATATGCTGCAAAATCTATCAAATAATAACAATGACTTTCTAGTCATTTGCTAAAAAGACAAGTGTTAAAGTAATGGTTAAGTGATTAAATTTATATCTTCCTATCAACTTAAGCTTGTGTGATAAGTATTAATTTAACATGATATTAGAGCCAAATATCCTAGAATCAAACCTTAATTTTGTCGATTTACCCCATATTAAATTAAATATTCCATGTAAAAAAAAAACAAAAAATTAAATATTCCACCCTCACATGAGGGGGAGTGTTAAAGATGTCCTAGGACATTCAATTGAGTTTGCTCCTTTTATATCTAATACATAAGATTAAAAAAGTACAAAAACGAAAAAAGCAAAAAAAAAAAAAAAAAATCAGAAAAGGCAAGAAGATTAGGAAGAAAAAAAAAGAGACAAAAGAAAGCAAAAAAGTTAAGAAAAAACTATATACAAAAATAAAAAATAAAAAACCCTCTTTACACACGACGGCCACCTCGTAGTCAAAGGAAAGAATTTTTATTTTTATTTTTATTTTTATAAATTAAGATTGTTTCTATTTTCTTTTCTTTTTTTTTTTTTTTAAGAAAAAAACAAATTAAGGTTATAATTGTAACCTTAATTTCATGGGGTATAATAGTAATTTTGCATCACATGTGAGTCGAGTGATTACCCTTGCCATGTCACTTCACATATTTTTCTAATGGAAAGAGGACATTGCAACCCTAATGATAAATTTGAAGAACATTACAAATTAGGTAATAGATTGAGATATTAAATATAAATTTTCCTTTATTTATTCATGCTTTAGATTTCATCACGTCACTTGAACCTTTTTTTTTTTTTTTTGCTCATTTCCTCAACTCATTATCAACTCCTCTTATTATTAAATTTTTAAAAACTCTACTTTTAGCGTAATTTCTTAAATTTTATGATATAATATATAACTTTCATACAATTAAAATTATGCGGTTTAAAAAAAAAAAACCATTTTAAACAAAAAGTGGACGTGCTTGAAAAAAAAATTAAAAGTATTTTTTTAACTTCATTATCCTAAATACATTTTTGAAAAAACATAAATAATTTTTTTTTAAAAAAAAAGTTTTTATTTTTAAAATTTTAAAAACTCTTTTTTTTTTTTTTTTTGAGTAATTTCTTAAATTTTATGATATAATATATAACTTTCATACAACTAAAATTATGCAGTTAAAAAAAAAAAAAAAACTATTTTGCGCCTGATGTTTGCAGCCAGCTGGTATATACGGATATTGTTTTTTTCGTTGGTGTACATACATGTATAATTGAGAAAGGAAGTGGGTTGGAACTGTAGTAAATTTGATTGATGTGAGATAAAAAAAAATAAGAATACTTTATATAAAAAAGTGAAAAAAAAAAAATTGTTTTGCAATGAATTTTTTATTTAAATAGTAATAAAAAATTATTGATGTGATGTAAAAAGTAAAAATATTGTGATTGATTTTAAGAAATTTTTTAAAAAAATTTTAGGTCCCATCCAACCCACTCCTTTGCCTAACACAGCCGGCTGGGCTAATAATTGACGAAGCCACCGACTAGATAAGAAAAGACCCAAAAAGCAGCGTCAACGTGCCCTACTACAGCAAAGCAAAGCAAAAGCACCAAAGAAAAGTTGGGCAATCGATTAGCAGGAAATGTATGTTTGTTTCAGTTGGTAAAAGTAAATTTTTTCTTCACCCTTTCCCAAGCTCCTTTGTCTATATTCCTCTATCTTTTATAATGTCTTTTTCAAATTTTCAATTATTGTAAATTTGTAATGTTCTCCCAAATTATCATTGGGTTGTAATATTTCTCTTTTTGACAAAAACAAATGAAAAAATAATCTTTTTTTTTTAAAAAATAAATTTTTGGTTCTCTTTTTACTAAAAACCAAAAAAAAAAAAAAAATTACTATTTTTTTTTTGCACAAAGGGGAAACATGGCAACCTCAATAGTATTTTTTTTGGGAGGGGTGGAGCCGGAAGAGAGACATTGCAACATTTGAAAGTTTGAGAGAAACATTGCAAATTGCTTAGTACGTACTTAGATGAGGTAAATATACTTTCTCCTTGTGGGGTTTTGTCTATTGTTGGTATAAAAAGTGTTTTTATGTGACAAAAAATAAAAATATTTTTTAGTGTTTTGTAGATAATTTGTGTTTTAAGTTGTTTGCTGATGTTTTTATTTTAAGAATAGAAAAAAAAAAGATAGAATAAGATAATTTTAACAAACAAAGCCGTAATTTGAATTTAGGGAACTTAGCTATCCGAAAAGGTTGATAACCTAGTTGATTGCATAGTCGGACTTAACCAATTGAAGCCTGCAAAAAAATAGTAAATAATTGAAGACTTGTCAAGGGTTACCGGAGGGAAAACTCTTCTATGTTTAAGTTAGCGAAGGTCGAGAAGATATATATGACTCCAAGGAAGACTTTTTTCAAGCTATGAATGAAATTGGTTATGTGTTCATATCTGGAATGGTCGTTGAAAAACACGGTTTAGATCTAAGTAACAATACTTAGAGGAGCGTGAATAGGTGTTTTGCAAAAATTATACCAAATTAAAAATTATTGCATCCACATCAAACAATTACTAAATATATGAAAGCGACAAATCAATCAATACAAAAGTTGGTGACAAAATGAAAATTCTTTGAAGAACATCTATAAAGTAAGATCATTTTGGGCAACCAAATGAAAGAAACCTATCAACTCTAGAAAACTTCAATTTACAAGATTGACACACTTACAAAACCTTTGTAACGGGCACCTTCCTTGTACAGACGAACGACCAACTTGCCTCTTGTTAGAATGCTCTGATACCATGTTAGAATAATAGAGAGATATAGAAGAGTGGAAGAATAATAGGGAGAGTGGAAGCGCACAATGGACTACATTGTATTTATATTCTGTAATATGAAGGACCACAGAGACCTCCATATATAGAGAGGCTATGAGTGATAAGCAAATAGCCTAATAGACTAAGGAAAGGTAAACCTAGTAGACCTAGAACACATAAAGAAATAAATAACCCTAACGTAATATTCTTAGCATCCCCCCTCAAACTTAAGGTGTGGGTAAAAGAAAGGGAAAGAAAAATGAATTCGCCGAAAAAGCTGCTTGTGTCGAAAGAGTTGCCGGAGTGACACCATAAAAGTTGCTAGAGACCAGTGGATTCTGCCTGAATTGAGTAATGCATTTAAGCTGGAGCTTGGTTTATTTGGTTGTAATTTGACTTGAAAACCATATACTAGTAATGAAGAAGCTCGCCTGGCTACTGAGAAAAGCAGGGTCGGTTAAAAGGGGCTTGTTTGGCCCGTAACCCTTGGACCGTCTCACCTAGTCGGCTGAGCTAAAGTCTGACCCAAAAATTTTAACTAGTAGACCATCTCGCTTGGTCCGCTGAGATAAGCAAGGCCGGCTGAAGAGGCTAATCATGCTTGAAACCCTTGGATCGTCTCCCATGGTTGGCTGAGCTAAAGTCTTATCCAAAAATTTTAACTAGTAGACCATCTCGTCTGGTCGGTTGAGCTAAGCAGGGCCGATTGAAAAGGCTAATCATGCCTGAAACACTTAGACCGGTGATGGCTGCGGTTGAGAAAGCATAAGTGGGTCAGTTAAAAGGGGCTGCTTCTTTGGCTCGAAAACCCATGGACCTGAGGAAAGATTGGTCTGACCCGAGAGTGCCTCCCGCGAGAAGAATGAACTGGATTGAACTGTGCCAAAGAAAAAGGCTATGGAACCAAATTGAACAATGCATGAACCAACTTGAACCGCATAAAATAAACACATAAATTTGGAGAAGAATCTTATTTTCTGCCTTATAGAGATGCCAAAAGCAAAAATAGGCCACAAATTTGAAATCGGGACGAAAAATTGAATGGGAAACTCCTGGTCAACTTTTCAAGTGGTCAAAGTCAACGGTCAACACAGAGGAAGTCAAAGTCAATGGTGGAAAAGTAAAATCTGACAAGTGCTGACGTGGAGAAGCGCTGACATGGTAGAGGTGCTAACATGTTAGAGGTGATGACGTGGTGCTAGGGCTGACGTGGCACTCTAAGAAGTTGACATATGGCTGGCAGGAGAAGAAGAGATGCGCTGGCGCGTGTGGTGCACGCGCCAGTTTCTGCCGCCACATGAGGCGTGTGAGATACACATGCCAGGAAGCAATTCAACGCATGTAGCGCGTGAGTCCCATGCACAGAACGTTCAGCCAGCGTGTGGTAGCGCATAGAGTTGCTTGTGGTGGAGTGTTTGGCGGTGATATGACTTGCAGCGCCGAATCTGTAAGGTGGACCAACAACCTTCTGATTGGGTTGACGTGGCGTCGCGTGGAGGAGCTGCAACGGTGCATGGGCAAAACGACATCAGCTTTGAGCGGCGCATGGGGGCGTGTGGTTGTTCCGATGAGGCTATGCTCAATGGCTCTAGACTCTTCTGGCCCGGATCTATCGATTGGCGCTTCCGCGGATGTGATCAGAGCTTTGTGGAGGCGCGTAAAGGAACGAACAGATTCTTAGGCGAGTCTTGCCGGCACATGAATTGCTCTTGGGACGTGCGTGGAGGTGTGTTTATTGACGGACATAACCTTCTGGTGGCGCGTGTGAACGCACGGAAGCCTGGATGCTTTAGATCTCTTTGGATTTGTATTTGGCGGCGTCTGAACTGTCGTCGGTGGCAAAAGCATGTAGCTCCTGCAATGCCAGTGGCGGCGCAGGCAAAAACTAGCGGAGGCGCATGGTGGTGTGTCAGAGGGACGATGGTAGTTCCGGATCTATAGGCTGGCACGATTTTGAGACTATGGGCAGCATAAATTTTGGCGATGTTTGATTTAGGGCGATGAAACTGAAATTCGACAAAAAGAAAACAGACGTTCATTGAAGGCCGCAAAAAAGTGGCTCTGATACCATGTTAGAATAATAGAGAGATATAGAAGAGCGAAAAAATAATAGGGAGAGCAGAAGCACACAATGGACTACGTTGTATTGATATTCTGTAATATGAAGGACTATAGAGACCTCTATATATAGAGAGGCTATAAGTGATAAGCAAATAACATAATAGACTAAGGAAATGTAAATTTAGTAGACGTAGAACACATAAGAGGTAAACCTAACAAAATATTCTTAACACCTCTTATCGCAATAGTTATAGAATGTCCGAGCAATTATTCTATCAAGCTTCCTCTTGCAATCCCAAAACTCTGGTAGCTGGAAGTTATTTGTTACTTGATGTGGTTTAAACAAAACTCTGAGAGGTATAAGTGAAAGCAAAGGAACTAGGTTTTCTCTCTTAGCACGCAGAAAATAAGGCTCTAAGCTCTCTGAAAATAATGCCTCTAGTATCTCTTAACATTGTGCACCGAGAGCTCTTAAATAGATTTGGAAAATAATGCTTCTAGTTTCCCATACAAGAAAGTTTAGAAAGAAGTAAAAAACCTTCTAATGTTAGCATAAGATTATGAGATAAGAAAAAGTTTAAAGAAGTAAGGACATGGGTAAGATGAAGAAGATATTTTTATATATTTCGTCTAAGAAATCAGAGAAGACACAACAAAGTACTAGCGTTGGGATAAAGGACAACACACCGAGAGACATTTTGTGAAGGTGTGGTCTATGACCATGTTTGCCCAGCTGAGTTTTCCCAAAAATTAGAGGGACACGTTTGCAGCCCCTAACTCCTAAGATTTGTTGTGAGAGAGTGAGCCCTTAGAAAGTGCAGACAGGAGGAATTACATCCTTGAAATATTTATCAAAGTACGTAGGGCATACAAAATCGAAACTTTCCCTTTAATGGAAGGGTAGTGGCCGATGTAACATCATGGTCTGTCAACATGTATGTGTATATCTGTGTGGCGGACTGCCTTCTACCGATGTGAAGAAATTCGTGTGCCCAATTCATTTCATAAAATCGATTCAATAAGGGAGGGTTGCCTACTCCTTATAAACGCACCCAAGGTTTTCTCCACAAGTAATGTGGAATTATTCATCAACATGATGGAGAGCATTTGTTTTGGTCTAAAAATAAATAATAAAAAAATGGGGAAATTTGGTTTGGGCAAAATGCGATTCAATTCCAGTTTTTTTTTTTTTTTTTTTTGGTTTGTCAAAAAAACTGGTTATTCCCGTAAAAGAACACGAATATCATTCTATTTTAGTTTGCTAAAATAGAAAATATGCTACAAAATCTATCAAATAATAACAGTGACTTTCTAGTCGTTTGCTAAAAAGACAACACATGGAGCATACAGAGCGTAATAGTATGAGACTAAAGAATAAGTTAAAGTTTTATTAAAATTTAACGATATATTTTTTTATTGATTTTTTTTTTTAAAAAAAAATTTGGAAAATGAATTCATTATCATTGAATAAAATTCAGACGGAAACAAATTGTTCCATAAAAACAATATTACGGATAGCCCCTGGGGTTCAAACTTACAGGTCTTCTCAATGAAACGTTTACAAGCCTCTTTGACCAAGCCATTAGCCGCCCCATTAGATTAATTGGCGGCAAACATGACGGCATTCCCACTTAGCTAAGACTCTCTCTGTATCTTCAGCAAGTTGACCATATCTGTGATTTTGGGACATCCCTGAATTGACTGCTGTAACCACCTACTGCGCGTCTCCTTCCAACATAAGCTGATTGACACCCACCTCTCTAAAAAAGGTTGCACGATAAGCACCCAGAGTCTCTGCAACAGTTGGTTCTAAGTGACCCAAAACAACGAAGCATTTTGCAGCTACCACCCTTCCCATATGGTCCCGAACCACCATACCCAACCCCATTCTGCCATTGAGAGTTATATGAAATTATTTTCGACATGGAACTATGTGTTTTAAAGATAAATATTTTCAAGAAAAATGATTTATAACCCAACCAACTTGAAAAATAGTTGTGTAACCTGCCTCTTTCATTTATAAGTTAACCTTACGGGAATTCAAACCCCTGCCATGGGCCACGTCACCTTAAACCATTATTAAACCACATAACAATTTAGAGACACGTTTAGAAAATAAAAATTTTAAATCATGGTTTATTAATTTTTGTTTATTAATTTTCTATATTAACTTAGGCTCAAATAAACGGGCCTACACATTTGAAGCCCACCACCTTGGACTTACCTAAGGACTAAATCTGATGATGTTTTGTTATTTTGAAAGTAGTGGCCCAAGTAGGCAGAGAACTGCTATTGGGCTTGATATTGTTTCTGTTAACTCCTTGTTATTAATGGTTAATCTAATTTTGTTTATTGCCAAATGTTAGTGGTCTACGCAACATTAACGTGTCGTGTCCCAAAGTAAGAATGATGACATAAGAATATTAATTAAAAAAATTTAATGCTTTATTTAGTATTTTAGATTTAGTAACTTTTGGCATTTACTATAAAGCGTGCACAAAGTTAGAAGCGACGACGTTTGCTTTCCAACTTGCACCATTTATCATGTCCCACACATTTGTTCCATTCCAATCTCCACCTTGAAAAGTTAATCCCATCTTTATCAATGCATTTAATAATAATAATATTCTGAGCTCCAAAATTAGTACCTTTCTTTAATTAGTCTCTTCTACTACGTGAAAGTAGTTGTCAAAGGGTACCGTGACAATTTGTTTGTTAATATTCGTTTCATGTGGTATGGTTTTCAGCTGATTGAACTATTTCTTGGGACTCAAAACTCAAATCTTACAAATTAAAAAAGAGAAGGAATCGAAGGTAAAATCTGATCTATATATCAAACTTTCTTCTTAGTGGACCTATAACCAAGCAAAGCATAAAGGTTTCCTAGTCTATAATTAAGCATCTAAATACAATCTTAAGAGAGACAAGTATACATTCAACCTTTTAAAAGATTACTTAGCGATGGAACCAACCATTGCCTCGGGGTACTAACTCTCAGAAATTTTTTTAGAATATCTCTAAACTTTATGTTTTTTATGGGTTAATTATAATTAAATTTGAGATAATTATTATTAAATTTTGATATGTTTGTGATTTTAAAAGTTGCATCACATTTAAGTCTTCCTTATAACATTACTCGTTGTCTACAAACCCCAAAACGTAATAAACCAATTCTTCATTGTAACTACTAAAGTGAGCGGTTTCTATGGTTTTGAAGCTAACCAACATTACATGTACAATAACTAAGGGTGAAAATTAGAGGTAGCAAAACGGGTCAGGGGGTTGGCCATTTACGACTGTAATGACCTGCGATTCGTTTAGGATAAACCCAAACACGATCCGTTTAGCTAACGGGTCGGCCCCACCAAACCCGGACAAGACACAACAATTTTACGAGTCGTTCGACATGACCCGCTTAACTCGTTTAACTTAGTAAGTGATTTATTTTATTTTATTTTATTTTATTGAAAATGAAAGTGATGAATCGGGTCATAAACGAATCAATTGACCCGTTTATCAAAATAAACTGGTCAATTGACCCGTTTATGACCCAAACCCGTTAAAGGTAAACAAAAAAATATAAATAAATGAGTGTAACAGGTCACTCACGAGTGACCCGTAGGTTGACCTATTAAGAGCAAAATAAACGGGTCGACCAGTTTATGACCAAAACCCGTTTAGGGTAAACCCAAGCCTGGTAATTTCATGTCGGGTTGTCGGGTCATGTCAAAATTGCCAGCTCTAGTGAAAAGGCGGTTGTACTTAGCAGTTATTGTCAATAACCGCTAACCGTAACAGCATAGACAGTTACTAAATTTCACTAACCGCATCCGCTAGGCGGTTAGCGATTAGTAAACATATAACTACACACTATAACCGCCTTTTTCAAAGTTGGGCCTTTGGGCCAATTTTCAATTTTAGGGTTTATATACCACATTGGGCCAAATTACTCTAAAAATGAGCCCATATTATAAAATCTAAATATTTGGCCCCAAATTTACATCTACTTGTCCTTCAAAAAAAAAAAAAGTCCATATAACTTGTTAAGAATACAAGTTATACTAATAAAAAAAAAAAAAAAAAGGAAGAAGATAATATATATATATATATATATATATATATATATATATATATATATACTTCAATTTTGGTTATAAGTAACACGTTATTTAATCCAATATCAATTACTTAATTTGATATTATACGAATCACATTATCATTGTACAAAAATATTATGATTAATTATTTAAATTTAATTTGAATCATATGATTAAGTATTTATCTTATACAACTATATTATTCAATATGCATATTTGTATAATTATAATTTATAGCATCAATGGACTTGTAAGTTTATAATATACATTGAAACTAAGTCTCTAGATACTTAATTATTGTATTAATATGAATTTGTATACTTATGACTTATATCATATTATATATGTATAATTTGTTATTATATAATCATATAATTATAATGATAATACATTAATACTTAAATTGTGATTTAATGATCAATTGATCATATTATATGTATAAATATTATTATCATTATTATTATTATTATAAAAATATAAAAATATATATTATATAATAAATACGGTTAGCGGTTAGTAGTTATGACGATTGAACCGCCCGCCTTTTCACCCTTAATAACTAAGTAAATCTTAGGTTAACATAAATTAAGATGGGTACCATTGTTGGTTCCTTCTTTTTCTTTTTGTTGATTTTTTTTTTTAAAAAAAAAAATTTCTACACACATTGAAAGTCCATCTCACGTTCCTCACATACTTCGCCATTAATATAAGATCACTTGCTAGTGTATTGAATGAAAAATTTGACTAAAATTTTCAAAATGACAAAATTCAAGTTGTTTGAATTTTCAATCCCATCAATTAAATGAATATACTTTAAAATTATATATATATATCATAGTAATTGTGATGATAATAATAACAATAATAATAATAATAATTTTTATTATTAATGATTTTATTTAAAAATAAATAAATAACAAAGCCTCATAAATTAAAAAACCTTCTTTGAAAAGTGTTTTTTTGGTCAAGTAGTCAAGACAAAAGAATTAAAAAAAAAAAATGCGGTAAAAAGGTAAAAAGTTACTAGATGTCCGATAAAGAAGAGGGAAGGTAATTTGTTACTTATAAGCATTCTTTATCGTCCATTTGTTGTGGGGGTATATTTATTGTTGGAGATCGGGAAATTCTATATGATATGATATCCATGGACCATGTTCCACGTTTGCTTGGAACCATCGGTTAATAATTTTTTTTACTGTTGGGGAATAGTCCACCCAAATCTTGTTGACGTGAGTGAGCCCACGTTTGTACTCGTTGCTCCTTTCATAATCACCTATTTAAAGTCTTCGGCTTCTTTAGGGCATGATAAGATTCCAGAATACTGCCATCCCTAAATTGACCATAAAAAAAGCTCCCCCTAAATTGACAAGAAAAATACAAAAGTATATAGGGTTACATTTCATATTTATGTTATATACGTGACATGAGGTGTTTTAAGTAGTTTATATTATTTTGTTTTTTAAAAAAGTGGTTAATATTATAAAGATATATGTTATTTCGTATTCTCTTGTCTTTTTTATGCATCATTTTTCAGTGACCTGACACTATTAATCCACCCTTAAAAGATAAGGGATTACGAAATAGCATTTTTTATTTATTATACGTCACCTAAAACACGACATGTCAATAAGAATAAAGTAAGTGTATGAAGGGCGTGGGAATGGTTGTCCGTGACCAAGAAGGGCGTGTAACGGCTGCCCAGTGTTGTTTTCGCCAAAGAGTTGTCAATCCTATAGTTGCAGAGGCTATGACTGTTGGCAATGCATTGCGTTTCTGTTTGGAGTTGGGCATGCAAACCATAAGTATTGAAGGCGACGCAAAAAACGTGGTAGAGGCAGTGCAATCATGGGAAGAAAACTGGAGCAGATTTGGTCATTTAGTGGCAGATGCTAAAACTATGCTCAACAGGTTGGTTGATTGGGAGATTAATTTTGTGGGACGACAAGCCAATTATGCAGCTCATCATCTCGCAAAATTGGCAACACGAATGGGAATTGCAAGGCAATGAGTGGGAGAAATTCTTGATTATATCTCGAAGATTATTTGGGGAGAGCAATCTGTAATATCTTTTTGATTGATTAATGGAGAAGTGAATGTTTCTTTCAAAAATAAATAAATAAGTGTATGAATATTAAAAGTATCATTATTAAAAATAGAATAAATAGTGCATTGATTTGTAATTATATGTTGTAGGTGGAGGCCTGACCATGGATCAAAAAAGTCAAGTCCAACCACGCAACATTTACTTTGGTGATAACACGGTTTATGGCGACTTAGGTGAGAAAGTTTATACAACGCCAATATAGAAACAACAAAAAACTGTAATTTTTTTTAACAGGAAATCTTTCATATTTTAAATTATGCTCTAATAAATTGCGAATAGATTCTTTTCGGTTCATTTAAACCGGAAAATATTCAGTTAATTATACTTTATGGGTATTTTTATTTTTCACTTTTTGATAGGATAAAAATACTCTTCCACTATAATGAACGAAATATTCTCCAGTTCGAATGAATCAGAGAAAATCCTAATTCAATAAATTGCATACAACACCAATGTAGGCAATCACATGGCTATCTACTGTTTAATGCATTATTGAAAGATTCCAATTATTCTAAAACACTCTGAGTTCCTTTGCCTCTGAATGAAAAAAAAATTGTTAGAACTAATAACTCTTCTAAATTAAAATTCGATGTCTATGATAGTTCACTCTATCTTATAAGTCGTCTCTTCCATGACTTAAACTTATGCATACTAAATTATACAAAACTTGAGTAAAACCTACTCTTAAAAACTGGCTTACAATGAAATGATGCTTAAGAACTTATATTTACTTTATTAAAATTGTTCTTAAGCCATATGAAATGTTATAATATTAATTAATTAATTAGTTTCATTAAATTTTATTGACTTAAACTTTTTAAATAAGTGATGATTGAGTTTGAACCTTAATTCCATCATTTCATTCCCGTTGTAACGACAAATTATGTTTCTTAAAATAGTGGCACATGATGTTCCTTAGCAAGCACGTGAGAGTGTTTGAAAGCTATGCCCCGAAGTTGGTGGTTCCACTGGGGACTCTGATCTCAATTCTCAAGTCCCTACAAACTAGTTTATTATGTTCCATAATCTTTATAAATACAATCACCGACATTCTGTCCCCTTTTAAGTATGGCACTAGGAACCATTCATTATTTAGCTCGGATTTAAAAATAAAAATAAAAAATAAAAAAACAAATTATTTAATGCTGAAATAAAAATAATTAAACAAAAAACAACTAATCATTTGTATTTTAAAATTTAATCCATCGACAGCACGTACTCCACCACTTCGAAGAAAATGATAAGGAAAAAAAAGAAAATTACACTTTACCCTCAAAGTTTTAGGTGATTTTCAATTCGACCTCTAATGTTTCAATTTTTACAATATACTCCCTAAACTTGCAATTTTTTTTTTTTTTTTTTTTTTTCAATTTGACCAATATTATCTCAAAATTTTCATATTGTCCCTATTTTTATTATTTATTTTTTTTTTTAAAAAAAAAAAAAAATTAGGAGTGTAAAAATGGCAAGATGGCCACGATTTTTTTTTTTCTTTAAAAAGAAAAAAATTAGGAGTAATATGAAAAATTTGAGATAACATTAGTCGAATTGAAAAAAAAATTGTAAATTTGAAGGGTGCATTGCAAAAATTAAAATATTGAAGGTCGAATTGAAAATTACACCAAACTGGAGAGGTAAAGTGTTCCTTTCAAAAAAAAGAAAGAAAAAAGAAAGAGAGAATAAAAATAATGCAATTCTGACCAATACTGGCAATACAAGTGCTTCAAAGATTCCCTATCGGAAGAATTTAACGCGACACACAATAACGCAACGAATCCAGCTCGTCGTAACAACTAACAGCTCCTTGGTGTCCGCTCATTTCATATGCGAAAATGTAGTTGAACCATGGATAAAATGTTGGGAAAAATGCAAAATCAGTCCTTGTGGTTTACTTGATTTGCAATTAACTCCTTGTAGTATCAAAATGAACTCAAAGGTTCCTAAGGTATGCCAAAAAAATAATTTAATCCCTATACAGTCAAATTCCGTTCACTGACTTAACGGACTATGATAACATGAAATGCTAGAACCAATAAAATTGTGATACTTGTCATATTTAAATCAGTGTTACACTAACAGAATCTGTTAAATTAGTTGACAGAATTTGACTGTAGGGACTAAATTATTTTTTTGGTATACTTTGGGGACCTTTGAGTTCATTTTGATACCACAATGACTTAATTGTAAATCAGGTAAACCATAAGGACTAATTTTTCATTTTTCCCTAAAATGTTTCTCCAAAATTCTTTTAATTCAATTAATTAAATTGACATGTCTTCAACATATATATAATTTTCAAATGTATTTTTATTATGGTATTGTTTTTCACGTGATTTTTAAGACAACATTTTTCTTGCATGCAATGTTAAAAAAAACCATTGATTTTCACTGCATTTTGAACATATATCAATTTAATATATTAGGTTGGAGAAATTTTTTCAACCCAATTTGAAGGAGCATTGGCTAAGGACATGCAAAAGGGCACACATCCAGTTACAACTTTTTACGATTTTAAGTGTCTCATATGGCTTACGTGCAATCTTAACTATGTGTATTAGTGTATATAAGCTCTTGAGTGTCATCCATTTGTAAGTAAGTTTTCAATGGTAAGCTTTACTTTGAGGTTTGTATTATTTGGTGTCAGAGTTGTTATCACCTCAAGTATGAGATTAGACACAACTCGTCAAGTATGAGATCGAATAGGTTGCAATTTGTGGCCAAGTCACAAGGGGCACAACGTACCGGCTGAATTAAACGGTCTTTATACTATGTATGTGCATATTGTCCGATTGCGGAGTGTGGTAATATGTTAAAATCCTAAGTGTTTTGCATGGTTCAAGTGCACTCTTAACCATGTATATATAAGCTCAACATTCACAGCAGACTCCTTATATGGGGTTCCCTTCCCTGAGTTTAAGCAAAATGCCAAAAAAATCGCAAAAAGCCACCTACAGTAGACTTCTTAAATGAGCTATAAAGATGATGATCACTACAGTGGAACCCAAAGTAAAATAGAAAAAAATGCTTGTGATTAATAAAATAGAAAAAAAATGCTTCTCTCTCCTGAATCATTAAAGAAATACAAAAATAAAGAAGTAAAAAAAAAAAAAAAAAGTAAATAAATGATATTTAATTAGTATTGAGAATGATAAATAGAAGCTATTGTAGAGTATATTAACATAGGGAAGCAAAAAGTAGTTTTGATCCTTAAATATAGGGAAAATGACGAGGAAGCTACTAGGAATGCTTGCAATCTTCTCTTGCAAGCCCAATTGACCATACATTGTCCAATTTTTTTCATCTTTCTACAGCGTCTGCACCACCTAAAGAGCATCACCTTCCAGTCTCACAATTTGCATCCCTAATTCTCTACTAACAACAACAGCCCTTAAAGTTGCCGACTGCTGTGGCTTCCGCAACAACCAATTCGATAATGTAGCATTTTCGAGCGGACAATGTTGCCAACACCTCCTCCTATCATATTTAACTATCACACCTATGCCCATTTTCCTATTGCTTTTATCCACCGACTTGAACAAAACCATCTATTGGGGTTTTGCAAGCCAGCTTTTAATGATGAGTTATACCTTAAATTTGTATCACAATCTATACAAACTTCAGTTATTTTTGTTAAACGGAATTTTTTATTTTTTCTTCTGCATTACTGTAGGAACTATGAATGAAGTGTCTCCAAAGCAAACAGCCATTGTCACCAATACCTTTAAAAACGTGTAGACTGGTTCTAAGAAAAGCAGTGTCTTCTTAGATATGATTTCGTTAAGAAACTTAAACAATCTGAATAAGCATTTACTGCCTGCTTTCTGTCGAGGAATCGCTTGAGCTTTGATTTCCAAGCCAAAGCAAAGTATAGATTATTAGATTCAGCGTTTGGTTTTGATTTCCCAACTATATATCCTTACTCAATTCATTCAACTCCACTCTTGGAAGCAGTATTTGTGATATTATTATGTTTTCTTTTTATATAAAATGTAATAAAATATCTTTATTTTTCAAAGATAAGTTTTCTTATTACTTCTTCAATTTCTTCACTCACCCTCATCTTTTTTAAGAAACAATAATATTTATATTAAAATTATAATTAAATAATTAAATTTATTAATTAACTTCAACTTGTTGGACAAATCATGATTTAATATTGTATTATAATACTAATCTTATTCATTGAGAAAACGTATGGAACGGGATTTGAAAATTAATTAAATGATTAAATTCATAATTTTTTATTAGCTTATATTTTGAAATAAGGGATGATTTTAGAAAATGATATTAGAATTCAACTTATGGCTGCTGTTACGATTGGTTAATGTTCTTATTCTCTGTAAAATTCAAATAATATCATAAAAACTTTTGGTGCTATATATCTTAAAAAGTTATTTATAAAGTTTTCCGAGTTTCATGTGTTATGATTACTTCTCTCTTCTTTTTTCTTTTCTTTTTCTTTTCTTTTTCTTTTTTGAGCACTTTGAGGCATATAATTACTTCCTTAAATTTAAATGTGATGATTATAAACATCTAAAGCTTCATATTCCCAATATATATATAACAGATTGTCTGGCTAGATTTGCGTCATTGAACCGGGGTAACATGTATGATTAGATGAAATATTGGCTAAAAAGAAAAGAAAAAAAAAAAAAAAAAAAGGAAAAAGAAAAGAAAATATGGCTGAATTAGACCTACAGAAACTATCATAAGTATAAATTAGTTTTTTTCTTTTTCCAAATTGAGTCAGGTGAATTTCTTTTAATTTATTCTATTAAATTAACAAGTATTCAAAATTATCATATATATATATATATATATATTTTAAATGCTTATAAAAACTATATATATTTTAAACGCATTTCAATTTAATAGACTTTATTAAATAAAAAATTCCAATTCAATCCATAAGTTTTTACCCATTTTAATTTAATCCATGGGTTTTCAATTTCAATGATTAGATCTTTAAGTTTTCATATAATTTTAAAATAGGTCATTCATGAACTTATCATCAAATTGATTAACGACATTTCACGTCAAACCAATTAATTAATGCCATATTAACACTCATTAGGCAGAACACGTGCCAATTATACATGCCACAGCTCCACTAAATAAAAAATTAAAAACGTTATAATCAATTTGTTTTAGAGATGATGGGCCAACTTTGCCATGTAACACATGTGATTGGCATACGATGTGTCAAATAAGAACCACGTAGAATTTATTGATTGGTTTGATGCAACAAAATCTTGAATAATTGGGATGGTAAGTCGATGAGTAGAAATAAGAGAAAAGCTAAATTGATGAAATAAAAAATTTGGTGGGGTTGTGGTGACGGGCTCACCTTCCCAGGCAGTAGCTATGGCTCAAACCGAACATTCCACAGCGGATGGAAACTCCGATGGTCACGCCCAAGAAGAGAAACTACACTGGTCGCCCATTCCCATCCTTTTAATTAGAGAAAAAAAAAAAAAAAACTCAATTATTAAATTAAAATGACATTTAAAATCTAAAGATTAAAGTTAATTTTTGTCAAATTTTTTAAAACAAAATTGGAAGAGGAAAAAAGTATGGCAAGAGTGAAATTGGATTAAAGCAAAGTGCCTCACAAACGGGTTTTTAGCTTTTACCAAAACTCACAGCAAAAGTGTCGAGGAGCCAAATTTTGGAGGCGAGAAAATGTCGCCTCAAGAAGCGCATAATCATTAATCAGGGAAAAACGAGCAGTTTACTTTGATGATGTTACATTACTGTCCTCTGTCCTGTCATTGTTACCAGATAAGTGAGGGACACTGCCCACCAGTGATGATAGTCATGGGTCAGACAAAAGGTACAGGTAGATTCAGAGAACAAAGCTGACGTGGCTTTCTCCTATTTGCTCCCTTACTATCAACATCTTAAACCCACACCCAAAAAAAAAAATTGCCTCCAGAAAATCATGTTAAGAATTTAGTCTAATATTTAAGATTTTTTTTTTAAAAAAAAAAAATTGAGTGTAATCTAAAAATTTTATATATATATATATATTTGTCTTTTGTTTTTCCTTCTCAACATAAAACATAAAAGCAATTTTTATCTATTTAAAAATTAAAAAATAATAATTACTTGGCTTTAATCTGATTAAAAATCACTCTTTAGGCTACCAAATTTTGTCATATCGGTGATAGATTTTAGGTTACAAGGGAATTTAAACCTTAAATTTTAAAAGAACTTAAACTTTTTAGATTTTAAAAAAATTTAAAACTTTTTTCAAACGTAAGATTTGTAATTAATTTTTTGATTTCTTCTTTATATATTGAACGTCCTTAAATAAAGACCAAAGAAATAAGACATATAAGCAAGTCAAACAAATCACTCTCTTAGACCAATTTCATTTAATAAATATTGCATACTAAATCTATCGACTAATTTTAATAAATTGTTTATCCAAAATACATTTTCATTCGATTTAATGAATGGGTAAAAAAAATATTTTTACCCACATATTAATTACATATCATTTTTACCCACATATTAATTACATTTGATATATACACGAGATTATGACAAAATTAGTATAAATTACTACTAATTTATAACATTATCAATCCAACGACCCACAACAAAGAACTGAGAAGGTGGGCGGCCAAGATCTGTCCACAATAGCGGCTCTGAATAATTGACTGCCTTTTATGGAGAGAAGAGAAGAGAAGAGCCGTTCATAGTCTTCGGCCAAGTTGGTCCACTGTACTTCTATCGGAATCGAACTGCCCGGGAAATATCTCACTGCTGCCCGAACCTCTACCAATCACTGCCCCTCACTGACACGGTCAGCTGCCCGCCCTCCCTCTTTCCCTCTCTAAAAGACTTTCGCTAAGACTGATGCCTCTGATTAGAGAAATTACTTATAAATGTGAGCTTCATGCATATGGGAGAAGGTGGCGCAGGTTAGCAGTGGAGCGCCTCGCCGGAGACCGTGGGTGAAGTGCGCCCACTGAGAGACCAAGAGAGAGAGAGAGAGAGATGGGACAGGGGCTGAGCTGCGGAACGAGCCAAGAGCACGGGCTATTCAGGGCGGTCCAGGTTGGGGACTTGGACACTGTGGAGGCTGTGCTGGGGAGAGCGCCGGCTTTGTTACACCATGCCACTGTCTATGATCGACACTCTGCGCTCCACATAGCCGCTGCCAATGGCCAGATCGAGGTGGGTGTTCTTCAATTTCAGAAAGCCTGCTCCATTTCTGGGACTTTTTTTGGGTTTCTGATTAGTGGGTCTTTCTGGGTTTTTTTATTTTAGTTTGGGAATTCAATGATTTTATGGGCATTTTTTTTTTATGGATTCTGTGTGTTGCAGATTTTGTCATTGCTTTTGGGTCGATCTGTAAATCCGGATGTGTTGAATCGTCAGAAGCAGGTATCAGTGTGTTTCGGTATGATTGTGATGTCTTTTTATGCTTCAAAATGTTTGATCTTGTAGTGTTGATTTATTGATTTGTATTGGTTCAGTCTCCGCTTATGTTAGCTGCAATGCATGGCAAGATCTCCTGTGTAGAAAAGCTCCTTGAAGCTGGAGCAAATGTCTGTAAAGTTTCCAATTTTGGCATTCAGATTTTTCTTATATTTATTTGAACTGAAAATTAGAAAATTGATGTGGGTAATCGTATTTTCAGATATTGAAGTTTGATTCCCTTAACGGAAGAACCTGCTTGCACTATGCTGCTTACTACGGCCATGCCGATTGCCTTCAAGCAATTCTTTCCGCTGCTCAATCTAATACAGTTGCTGCTTCTTGGTTGGTTTCTTTCTCTGAATTGATTTGGTGCTCTCTCTGGATTGATATGGTTTTCGGATTTTTGATATGCTATTTATGGTGATTTAATTGCAGGGGATTTGCGCGGTTTGTGAATATTAGAGATGGTAGGGGAGCAACACCGCTGCACTTAGCAGCCCGTCAAAGACGGCCGGAATGTGTACATATTCTGTTAGACAATGGAGCTCTTGTTTGTGCTTCAACCGGCGGTTATGGGTAATAATTGTTGCAAAGGTTCTTTGATATCAATTTATGATGTTTGATTTGTATGGTGGATTCATATATTTCTGTTTACAGCTGCCTGGGAAGCACTCCCCTTCATCTTGCTGCCAAAGGGGGATCTCTTGATTGCATCCGCGAATTGTTGGCGTGGGGTGCAGATCGTGTTCAAAGAGATGCATCTGGGTATGATTCAGCGTTCTAATTGAATAATAATAATTACTGGTTTATCTTGTATATAAGATTTATTAATATCATTTGCGGTAAACAATTCCCATCAATGCGACAATTAAATCCGGAAATGATAACAATTTCAGAAGTTCCTTAAATTGATCATATATCCATTTGTTTGGTAGTTGATTATGTTCAATTTATACCAGCGAATTTTATCTTTGCCCCTGCAGAGCCATTCAATTTCCTGGGGAGAGCTTGATAAGCCCCTTGATTCTTCATTATTACTGTAGATTAACATCCCACGTTCGGGTTATTCTACAAAATTTGATTTTTGAACTAATTGTGGCATTGCCATGTATTTGCAGGAGAATACCATATGTAGTTGCTATGAAGCACAGGCATGGAGCATGTGCAGCCTTGCTGAATCCTTCATCAGCAGAGCCTCTTGTCTGGCCATCACCTTTGAAGTTCATCGGTGAGCTTAATCAGGAGGCAAAGGCTTTGTTAGAACAGGCTCTAATGGAGGCAAACAGGGAGAGGGA
Organism: Corylus avellana; assembly: GCF_965113065.1. Lineage (NCBI taxonomy): Eukaryota > Viridiplantae > Streptophyta > Magnoliopsida > Fagales > Betulaceae > Corylus > Corylus avellana. Next base: position 19,640,351 of record NC_142497.1, read on the forward strand.
GAAAAGCATCTTAAAGGGAACTGCATACTCCCTTCCATCTCCATCTCCATCTCATTCTGATGTTGGGGTGGAGGACAACATTTCTGAGGTATGCTTCCTGTCTGTAGAATTTTTTTTAAGTTCACATTTGACAATTGTCCTAATTGATAAAAAGAAGAAGGGAGAATGCCAAATAGACTGTGCCATTGAATCAATGGTGATGCTAGTATTTGTCTTCTGTGTTTTAGGCCAATCTTAGAATTGAGTTTTAAAACCACAAAATCACATGAACCATTAAGAGAAATATAACCATTGGGTGTCCCAATTATTCTGCAGGCCAGCAGCGATACCGATCTATGCTGCATATGCTTTGAGCAGGTGTGCACAATTGAAGTCCAAGATTGTGGCCACCAAATGTGTGCACATTGCACACTAGCCCTTTGCTGCCACAATAAGCCCAACCCGACCACAGCATGCCTAACGCCACCAGTTTGCCCATTTTGCCGTAGCACCATCTACCGGTTGGCAGTTGCAAAGATCAGAAATTATGATGACACTGATAGCAACATTGGTGATATCAGTTCTTCCAAGTTAAGAAAGTCAAGGAAGTCGCAGATCATGAGTGAGGGAAGCAGCAGCTTCAAGGGCTTATCCGCAGTCGGTCCATTTGGAAAGATGGGCGGCCGAAGCTCCGGAAGAGTTGCAGCTGAAAATGAGTGGGTTGATGATAAGCCTTGATGGTTGGTAAAACTTGGGCATCAAGGATACTGTGTAACTGTAAAAGTAAGAGGAAAATTGAAGAAAACGCTATTGGTGCTGGACCCGTTGGTATGTATAGATAGAGAAATCCAGCTGTTATGTAGATTTGGAATAAGCAAAGAAGTAAAGTTGCAGTTTGGGTTGATGAAAAGCTTGATTGCGTGGGTCATGTTGTAATATTTGTTTACTTGAGACTGAAGAAGTATTGATGATTTTTTAGGGTCTCCCTAGATATACCTGAATTGGTAAGAAGAAAGAAATTCTTGTTCTTTTTCAAAGTAAAAAATTCAACGTTCTTTGGATAATTGGACTGCTACAGAACCCCTTGGAAAGAGTCAAGGATATAAGTTGTGGGATTTGACCCCACAAAAGCTTTCTTTCCTTTGAAAGAGAGACTCTTATGAGATGTAATATATTATTTTATTTTGTTGTAGAATCTGGTGAATAAAATACAAAAGAGGAAAAGCCTGTTGGCTGTTGGTTGTCATGTGATCGTGTCTCCATTGGTTGAATAATTTGAGCTTCACCTCAATAAACAATTGCAGACATGTCAGCTGGATCACCCACTAGAGCTTCTGGGTGGTTCCCAGTGAACATATAATATTTTGGTCTCAGAGGATGTTGATACGTGGAAGAGAGTGAACAGCGATGAAGTACACAGAGCCCCCCCACCCCGGAAGAAACTTTTGTGTGGGGTGTGCATTTTGGTTGGTCTTTTTTTGCTTTAGGAATTCGTATGATTTTGGACACACACAAAGTACCAAATGGGGTTGTTTTGGAGGGACACGTATGATGTATGATGACATGCATGGCAGCATGCATGGGTATGGCCAATATAAGATCTTTATGAGTTATTGACTCTTTTTTATCGCTCATTCATCCCTTTGATGTAGACGTTTTGTTGACCTCTTCTCTTGCTGACTACCTCCCTCTCCCACACTTCCATGAATGTCCAAGGAATGCTTGTCGTGTGGGGTGGGGGGGTCCCCTTGGAGGACACCATAATTCACGTTTTAGATTCAAGAAACGTCGGTGGTAGGGGTGAAGGACACCGTTCCACTCGTTTTATTGTGATGATGTATAGGCGTTCATCATGCCTTCAATTTTTTTTTTTTTTTTGGGTCCATTGAACACCATAATTCACGGGTGAGATTCAGGAAACGCAGGTGGTTTGGGGGAAGGAAATCGTAATCTCATTAAAATTGCCGTGATAATTAAATACTTGAGCTATATATTAGACTCTCATTTTATTAAATTGATGTGACAATGTTCATCAGTTCTTGTTAAACAAAAAAAATATATATATATTCATGGGTTGATTAGACACTATCACATAGTCCAGTAAAATAAGGGTATAATGTAATATGTAGCATTTTTTAATGATAGATGTAAGTTTAACATAATGAACTAAAAGAAATTCTTCCAACCAATTTTTTGTTTTTTTGGGTCTCTTGAAGGACACCATAATTCACAGCTTAGATTTAAGAAACGTGGGTAGTATGGATGAATGACACTGTAATCCTATTAAAATTGTATGTGAGAATCAAATGTTTAAAAGATGAATAATGCGACATGTAGCAGTGTTTATCAAAAGGACCGTACTAGTATATAGTATTACACTATTACTCGTTAAGAATAGAGTTTAAATGAATGATTTGAAACAAATTCCTCAAAACTAAATTTAGAAGAAAACTTTGCCAAGTTTGAATTCAAAATTCTATGAGGATATCTAAAGTTAGTTTGCTAGTTAAACACGTCCCCTTGAAATTTGAATGGGTGTGATCTTTTTTCTTTGTTGTTGTTGAAACGTGTAACTTTGTTCTTCTTACTTACGAAGCACATCATTTATAATTTGATTTGCCTTAATCTATTTTTTATTCCAAGAGCTGGTGCCGGGTCAAAGATCACTACATAAAATGTTTTTTTTAAGTTGCTTAAATTACGTAATTTATAAATAGGAAATACCAAAAAAGGGGTCATTTTCTTTGGAATCTAATTGAATTAATTTAAGAAACAGGATTCGTGCAAGTTATTTCCCAATTAGAATCCAATCACATAGAATCTGGAAACGTGTCCTATACGTTAAAACGAATTGGGAGCCGCCGCCGCCTATCGCAGGTTCACAGGTTTTGTTGTTGAAGAGTTCACGAGAAGCAAAGGGAGATATTTTACTGAAGAAGAGACGAGGTTCGATCGATTCAGTGTTGAATTTTGCTTCACATAATAAACAAGATATTATTAATTCCTTTTCTTGATATTTATTCCCGACACTCATCATACATTGCTAGTTGTAGCCGACACGTTGCGACAAAATGAAAAACAATGCTTTAACATTAGACTCATCGAAACTGAGAATATTCGGCTGGGTCTAATTCTTACCAATGTTTCACCCCCAAAACTATATATATATATTTTTCTGGGGTAAATAGTGTAACAAATTAATGTAGGACATGCACTTCGTGGACCGTCAAGGTTTGGTAAAATTGTGGACAAGATATATGGTTGTAGTATTTTTGAGCTAGAAGTTGTATTGTAATATATATGAATGTTTTTTTTTTTGACATGTCCCCACAAACAAAAGGAAGGGAGGATTCAAACTAATGACCTCCGCTTCATGAGGCGTGGTCCACTACTGATTGAGCTACTCCTTGAGGACTGTAATATACATAAAAGACAGTAGGCACATGACACATAAAAGACAGTAAAAAAAAGAGGCAACATGTGGAGTGTAAATAATGAGTTGCTTGGAAAATAAGTGTTGAAGCTAGCACTTCGTAACTATTTCATGAAAATGCAAGAAAAAAAAATATCGCTTTTATTAGGTGATGGGCATGGATTAAGAATGCTGTTTAACAAATGTGTTTTGAGTATACGCATGAAATATGACAGTATATGAATCTTTTGAGGATTTCATAACATTTTTTTTTCAACATGTTCGTACAAGGAGAAAAAACTAGGAAGGATTTCATAACATTTGATACAACATATTTTGACTAATAAATATAAAATGTCATTTGTGTCTTTCTCGAAAGTAGGTCATCATGGTCAATTCATACCTTTTAGGTGTGGATTTATTTCAAGTAATTAGGATACCAACACTTTTGTTTGGTTGTTTGATTTATGGTTGAAATGCATGCTAGGTCGAGCTCCTAATCTAATTATGGCATATCAAGATAAAGCTATGAAAGCTACAATTGTAAGAGAGTTTCCTAGACTCAAACATTAGATTTTGTTTGTGGCATATGTTGAACAAACTTCTACAAAAGTTGGATCACACTTTCAATAAGAAAACACTAATAGTGCTCTACGAAATTGCGTATATGACTCTTTTACTTGTGATGATTTTTAAAAAAGATGGCAACAAGTAGTTAAGAGTTACAATTTTCGGGAGGATGCATGGTTGTGTTATTTATATTGTGAGTGGCGATATGTGAAAAATATATGTTGGGTCAGAATGTCCACTACACGATGAAGTGAATAAAAGTATTTTTAAAAAAAGAAAAATAAAATAAAATTCTTGACAATGTGTTAAAAATGAATCAAAGTTTTTTTTTTTTTTTTAAAAAAAAGACAACATTTACCCATTTAAGTTCTTATACTGTTGTTAGATTTGAATACAAATTTTCTTTAAAATGTTAAACTCTCTTTAAAAAAGAAAAAATTGAATCTATCTTTTTTTATTTATTTTATAAATGCTATATACCGCACAAACATTCCATAAATATTCGACAAAGCTAAAGTAACAAGGTCTAGTAGCTATTGGATATAACAAGAGCTCCTCCAAGAACTGCTAAATATTACTGTGTTAATTTTATGAGATATTCTTGTTATTGTGTGGTATGCAGTAGCATTACTCTTCTTTTTTCTTTTTTCTTTTTTCTGGGCATTCCAATACTTGTTATTTGTAAACTTTGATCATTGTAATGCAAAAGGACACGTACGTACCAAAAAATAAAAAGTTAGAAGATCCCAAAGAAACTACCATTTATGTGTTTTAAAGAAAAAACAGAAAAAAACAAAAAGTCTTAGTTACATTCAATAGGTTTGAAATAGATTCCATTTCTTCTAACCCAGTTTATTTTCCTAGAATCACATGCAAATGAATTAAATCAACATTTCAGAGCCAAAAAAAGAAAAGGAGCTGTTCCACCTCCACATCCACTGATCCACACATGTTTGTTTACTCCGATGGTTGTCCACACATGCATGAACACAGCAAGGGAACTCCAAACCCATTGTCTTTTCCCCTTTCCATATCTGAACCTGTTTGAGGAGGAGCAACTCGGCCATCAACAAAAAGTGAGTTTGGTTCTGCAAAAGGCTGAGCTAGGGCTAGTTCGTCGGGTCCAATAACACTAGGGTTCTCCAGATTCCTTCTGTAGTCGTCAGCAGCCCTTCTCTCCACAGCAAGAAAGTGCCCAAGAGATGAAGCATTATTTCCTCTCCTGGCATCATCAGTACTACTACTGTCCCTTAAGCAGAGAGAAAAAAACCAGATTCTGGATTTGGTGCTCTTCTTGTCCTTTGAGGGTTCTGTTTTTCTTCCCCTTATTGATCTCCTAGAGAACTCTAATATGCTGGAAACACCTATAAGGCTCCCAAGTGTGATGCTTTTGTCATGGAAAAAAGACCCTGTAGACTGCAATACAACATGGTATGTTACCAAGACAAAGATACATTTTAGGCCAAGTATTATTATGACAATAAAACCACCAAATATCAACCAATCAAATGGTTGAAGCCTGAAGGAATACTTCAAGATTAGTATTTAGACATTAATGAATAGCTTTTAACATAAATATATGCCTCAAGCAAGATAAAACTTCTATATTTTAGGTCCACATTGGATGAATATGCTATAGTGGGATGTAAAAAATTTTCTCTATTATCTCCTAGATAGTGGCTATCTTCCCATGAATATATATATACAGCTTACTCCAAATTACTACTTACTAGTACCATAGACATGTTGAACAATAATACCAAAAGCACCTGGAAAGGAGGACATCCATCCAATATCTAATCTAGAAGTGTCTAGTGATAAACGTATCTGGATTCTTAACAATTTGTTGCGTAGATTGCTAGCAATGCCGGCATTAAATATGAGAAAATCTCTATGAGACTTGAAGAAATTCATAGTAAAATGAAAAAATAAATAAATAGCAGAAATAAAATAGAATAGAGACAAAAGATTTTTACATAAAGTCCAAAGAGCTATATTATGCTCTTATTAAATCGATTGCCTTACAAAATAGAATGCTCTATTTATACACATGAATGTAATCTTAATCAAATCGCCTAATTTACAGTGATCAAATCATAATCAAATCTCTAAAGTTTAGGTTAATCTAATTTTCATCAAATCCCTTACTTTAGGGTAATTCAAATTTACTTTAATAAGACTCATTTGTTTGAACAGAAAAGCAGGTTGCTCGAGACTTCTTGAGCAATAAAACCTCATAGAAACTCTCACATTTATTGTCCTTATTGATAATAATGCAGACAGTAAAATTATTAAAAATCTCTTATTATGGAGAGATATTCCATGAACTATGTTATCCGGCCCCTAGAAGAAGCATTAAAGGAGGATTAATAAAGTTAGTAACGGTCAGAAAGAGAGAGATAAAGAAAATGACAGTTTTTCTTAGAAGCATCTTTGTTCATGAAGAGGACAAATTGAAAGAAAACAAAAGCAGTAGCTTTATTCTGATCATGTCATCTAACTCCTTTGACTTTTGAGAATCCTATGAAAAATGTAGCAGGGCAAATTTTCACCTCGACATGTGTAAATGTAATTACTGATCACCTGTGTGTCCAAATCTGATGAAGAAGCTGTGGAGGAAGTTGGAGAACCAGTGAGTAAAGTGTTGAATGATATTGATCCAGAGAGGTGACGGTTTCTAACCAGCCCTACTCTCACATTCAGTGGCTGCAAACCCAGAGGCCAGCCTTCCTCCTGCAATCAAATCAATCAGAAAAATGGTTTATAGGTAAACTAGACAAAAATGAACATGGGAAACTCTGGAAAGCTAGACCCACAACCAGAATAATTATGGGAAAATGATGCAGAGCCATCTCAGAACCTGGTAAAAAAAACAATCCAAATGCGAGAGAGAGAGAGAGAGAGAGAAGACAAATCAATACCTGGCCAGCCATGTCTGCAAAATTGTACCTATACAGTGATTTGTGGTGATTGATTCTTGTGAAACAAGTCTAAACGAGGTCACCCTCAGGTAACAAAAGCAAAAACGAACGAATGAAGTGTCATTTTCTTGGTGTTTTAAGCTCTAGGAAAAACTGCAGTTTGATGTACTCAGGTAATTCTATATAGAGGTCCTCCAAGTGGGTTCAAGAACATCGGTTACAAAAGAGAGAGACAGAGAACTAAAAACAAGCAGAAAAGGGTCAAAAAGAGTAATAAGATGAGTGAGAGGGGTTATCATTTGTGGTGCACCCTTTTCTCTGCTTTAATTGGTTTGTTGACCAGAAAAAGGAAGCAGAATCATTTTGTTCTTAAAAGTGAACAAATGCATAAGTCCATAAATAAATTCTGCTTCTCTTAACCTTAAGACAATGGATATTCTGAACTCGTAGCTTAAGTAAGAGTTTAAATGGAATGAAAATAATGAATTTAACTATTTAATTAGTATTTTAACAATATAACATTATTTAACAAAAGCTTGAAAACATTGTTCCATCAATAAATTGTCGGCACACTATACTCATAGCCATTCGAGTAGGGCTAGTGATTTTTTACTCTATTCGCAAATTCGACATGAATTCAACATGAAATTAGTAGTTTATAGTTGAAGGGGTTGAGCCGTTTAATTAAATAGGTTGAGTTAGGATTGGCTTATATAATCTTATATCAACATCTTGACATGACCCGAACTCCATACGCAAACACGAATTGCCATCCTAAGCAATTTAATTAATTGATAGAATTAGAGTTGATCTATATTATCTTATATCAACGTCTTGACGTGACCTGAACTTCATACGCAAACACGAATTGTCACCCCTACCTTAAAGTAGTTGAATCAAATAATGAATAGAGATCAAAATAGGATGACTTATGGTCTTTATAAAGAAACATACAAGAACATAGTTTGGGATACTACCATTTTTACTATAATCTTTATACAAGCTGATATAACATTTCTTAATTGCCTTATGCTTGAAACCGAAGTTAAAAGAACTGTCAATTCAAGTTGTAAGAAAAAAAAAAAAAAAAAAAACCCTTGTAATTGTAATTCTCTTAAGTATCACTCTTTTGCCAAAGAAAGAAAAGAACCCTACAAGTTGGATATGGGGGGCAATAGGTTTCCTTTCATGCACACTTTTAAGTTTATCAAGAAATGTCGTCCTTTTAATTTCAAACATAAGATGCATCAAACTAATATGTATTTTCCTACAATAAGATTTGGAGTGGTTGTTGCAAAAAGTACAGATAACCATGTGCCATGGGCTCAACTAGTATAGACGGGACCTAAATGTGTGCTACCACGTGGCTAAAAGACTAAAAGTTCAGACTTTGGGGGCCCAAAATCTTCTAATAAATCCCTAGGGTGTATGTTGATGGAGATCACAGGGATAGTGAAGGCATATGAGAAAAAGGACTCTGATATATATTTGTTTTTTGGTTGATAAGAAAGGACTATGATCATAGTCCTTAAGAAAAGTCTCTGGCATTTCATGATGAGGTTGGAAGAGGAGGATCCAATGAAGTGTGTAAAAAATAAAAATAAAATAAGGAAACGCTTTTGCTTTGATGGATGGCAATAATAAGTATGAAGAAAGTCGATCATCATTGAGTGCACCTTCTTAATTGACCCACAAGCCCCTCTTGTCGTCTTTCCCCCACATGGCCCACTTCTATGGGCCTTTCGAAACCTAATGCTTATGGCCCACATGGCCCATATGGTCCATCCTTCTTAGTTGACCCACAAGCCCCTCTTGTCGTCTTTCCCCACATGGCCCACCTCTATGGGCGTTTCGAAACCTTATGCTTATGGCCCACATGGCCCATATGGTCCATCCTTTATGGGCCTAGGAGTGTGGATATGGTCCATATGTTTTTGTGGCCCAAAATAATGGGCCTGAAGTTTTCTAACAAAACAACCCGTTACCCAGCCAGGCTCACTTTTTCCATTGTAATATTGAAATCTAAGATCTACTCAAAACTGTGTCACACTAGAGATAAACACATCCTTGATCCTCCCCCCACAAATTTGAGAAATCTAGCATTAAGAGATGCAATTCAATTCTCTTAGAAAAGTAAAAAAAACACAACCATGACTTTCTGTTTGTACCATCTTCTTTGAGATTGTAAAATATAAAACAGGAGAAGAATATAGCGGAAGCAGAAGAGACTATAACACATAAAATTTCAAATAAATCACCTTTAAAGGCCTACGTCAACTGCTGCTAAAAAACGGGGAATGATAAATTCTTTGATGCTTCGGTTTTGGTGTGGGTCGGAGGAGAATGATAAAAAAATTGCCTGAATGAGTTGGGCAAAATTAGGGAGGTCAAAGGCTTGCGGTGGATTGGGGTTTAGAAAGTCGGAGTGTTTTAATAAAGCTTTTCTCGCAAAGTAAAGTTGGCGGATAATTCAGTGCCCCGATACATTAGTAGCTCAAATCCTTAAGGAAAAGTATTTCCCTAGAATGTCTTTTATGGATTCTGTTTTAGGACATAATCAATCCTATGTTTGGAGGAGCTTGTGGAAGGCAAATTATTTGTTACAGGCGGGGCTGGTGTGGCGTGTGGGCAATGGATTAAATATAAAAATTTGAGGCGACAAATGGATTCCAAACCCATTATCTTTTGATGTGCAATTGCTGATCCAAAGATTGGGTCGGGATGCAAATGTGCACGAATTGATAGATGCAGATATGGGATAGTGGAATGTGCCTTTGGTGATGGAGATTTTTAATGTAGATAAGGTTGAAAAAATATGTAGTTTGCCCATTAGTCGTAATGGCTAGGCTAATAAATTAATTTGGAGTGCATATCATTTGGAAAAAAAAAATAGGTCCCTGCAAGAGGTGGGTGAATGCTGTTGGGTTTCCAAAATAACAATTTTTGGAATAAACTTAGGGGTTTGAATGTGCCTAGGGCGGTGAAAATTTTTCTTTAGAAGACATGCAATAATTTGCTTCCAACCAAAGAGAACTTATTCAAAAGGAAGGTAACACAAGATCCTTTTTGTCCAATATGTTGGGTGGAGGTAGAAATACAAATCATATCTTATGGTGTTGGCCAGCATCATGTGCAGTATGGGGAGAATGTCCTTAGAAGATATAAAAATGTGGTAGTGATGGGAAAGATTTTTTTCCAGGTGATTGGCGACCTCTGGAATAAGCTTGAAAAGGAGGATATTGAAGTTGTAGCTACAGTTGCTCATAAGATATGATTACATAGAAATACAGTTGAGTTTGGAGGTGTGTGTGTACAACTTACGCAGCTTGTAAAACTTGCATCAGAGGTTGTTGAGGATTATTATATAACGGTACAAAAAGATAAGAATACTGTGGTAACAAAACAACTGACTACTCTCCCACAGTGGAAAGCGCCTCCAAATGGTGTATACAAAATCAATTGAGATACAACAATTGATAAGATGGGGAAGCTTATAGGTGTGAGGATTATAGTAAGGGACAATATGGGTTTGGAATAAACAACAGCTCATTTAACGGTTGAATTTGCAATAACAAGTAAGATAGTAGTGATGGAATAAACAAGACAGGTAAAACCAAATTGAATTAAAAATTGATGACAAACCTTTTTAAAAAAATAATAATAAATCAAAGTTAAACATGAAAATTATTAGTAAGAGTGTAGAATTGCAATGGGCATATTCATGTGTACCAATGTCAGGGAATGGTCCAATTCTTACAGGTGCCATCAAAATTAATTAGAACAGATGATGTAAGGCTCTCAGGAGGTACGGCTCGACCAATAATTGAGATAAATCACTTGAATTACTGCATAAGTACGTATGGCACTCAGACAAGCCCAGGTGATAACCCTTACGAGGTGTTTGGATGGAGGTAAAATATTCTTTTAAATGTGAACGTGAATTCTCTTCTAAAAATGTGAGATTCTATATTTCCTTTGTTTTAGAAAATAAAATTTTATTTTAAAGGGTTAAATGCCTAATACCCCTAGGGTTTTATTTATTTATTTTTTTTATTAGGGTTTAATTTTTATTACAGAAGGTACCTGTGATTTTGATAAACACATAGACCAATTAAAATTCAACACTTGGCACAAGTGGCCACATCATCAGTGATGACGTGGCCACCAAATTAAATTTTTTTATTTTTTTCAAAAAAAAAAGTTAAAAAATATATATTCTTTCAAAAAAAAAAAGAAAAAAAAAAAGGATGGCTACGGCCACCCCCATTGAGCCAAGGGGGTGGTTGAAACCACCCTCAAGACCCACTGGGGGTGGTCGGTCTTAGGGGTGGTTTCGACCACCCCCAATGGGTCTTGGGCCACCCCCTTGGCTTCATGAGGGTGGCTACCCAGTACCCACTGGGGGTGGTTTTGGCCTTCAAGGGGATGGCTGAAACCACACTCAGTGGGTCTTGAGGGTGGTTTCGGTTACCCCCTTGGCTCCATGGGGCCACCCCCAGTACTTACTAGGGGTGGTTTCGGCCACCCCCGTAGCACCTTGGGGGCCATCCGGCCATATAGAACCAGTCAACCACCCCAAATTTTTTTTTTTCTTTCTTTTTTTTTTTGAATTTTTTTTTAAATAAAAAATTTAATTAAGTGGCCACGTCATCACTGATGACATGGCCACTTATGCCAAATGTCAAATTTTAATTGGTCCACGTGTCAGTGACATGGACTTCCGTTTAAGTCAACTAATGGTTAATGGACAGAAGGATTAATTTGGTCTTTATCAAAATCACAGATACCTCATCTGATAAAATTCAAACCCTAAGAAAGAAAAGGAAAGAAAAAGAAATAGAGAAAAAAAAAAAAAAAAAAAAAAAAAAACCCTAAAGGGAATTAGGTATTTAACCCTATTTTAAATACCTAATAGGGTTACAAAGGAGAAAGGGTTATAAAGGGGGTCCATATATTTTTATTAGTAAGGCACTAAACCCTTTTTCATGCATGTTCTACTATTTTTTTTTTTTTTTTATCAAATATTGTTAAGGTTGTACAACAAATAAAATAGACTGATAATTTTGTTATAGTTATTTTTTAATGCTACTTTTTGGTTTGATCGTAACAATTTGTAAAATTTGTACGAAAGTGATAAACATATTCCACAAAAAATAGAAATGAAGTAAACCAAACATGAGAATCTAGTATTCTCGAGAGAATTATATCAAAAACCATTCTCTTAGACATCACATTCTTAATTAAGAACATGAATACCAAGGAGAATATTAGATTCCACGAATTAAACGCTGTGTTAGACTTTCAAAATGTGTAAATCCTTTTCTAAAAGAAGTTTTTTTTTTTTTTTTTTTTTTTTTTTTTTTTTTTTTTTGTAGATGTACCGAAAAGAGGGTTATCTTTTGATCAACAAAATTCAGACACATGTGATCGTGGCTTTTAGCCTTTTACCCTCCATTAATCTCAAGTGTCATCGAAACAACACACAAGGAAAAATGTTGTTTTCCTTTTTTTGTACATGTCCGTACAAGAAAGGGAAAGAAAAATTCGAACTAGTGACTTCCGCTTCATTAGGCGTGGACCGCGTGGTCCTACCCGATTAAGCTACCAAAAAAGTTGCTTTCTATATCAATGCTATTATGCCAATAATGCCATCCACATAGTTCAGTTCAATTCAATTTTTATTTATTTATTTTTTGAAAAATTACACTTTACTCCACAAAATTAGGGGTTATTTTTAATTCGATCTTCAAAGTTTTAATTTTTGCAATTCACCACTAAAAATTTCAATTTTTTACACTTCGGCCATTCCATTAGTAAAAACCATTTTGACTGACGGGAACAGTCACTGTTGATTTTTTCTTTTCCCGAAAATGTCCCCCATCCCAAGTTGAATTTTCCATCTAAAAATGTCCTTTGTTTTTCATCTAAAAAAGGACATGAATTTTCTGTTGATATACGTTGAGTCTACGGTTTCGAAACTCTTGGCCTGCAATCGTACATTCAAGAAGCGTGAATAAATTTGAAATTAGTGTTACTATTTATTACGAGCAATTAAAGTCGGTGGAACCGAAAATTGCGAAGGATGCCAGTGAAACCTCGTTTGGTTGCTGAGAAAATGCAGGAAAAGAAATGTAAACAAGAAATTCTACTCAACTAAGCCTAAATGGACCAATTAATTTCAATTGCTTGTGTGAAGTCTTGGTAGAAAAAGCAAAAACAGAAAAAAGAAAAAGAGAACTCAAAGCTTAGTTTTCTTTCATTTTCCCCCGTTTTCTCAACAAACACACACGGAGTAACAGAGACAAATTCAAACCGAATTGAACTACTCTAAATTGAGAAATTCGAATTCGAAATTCACCTCCATATCTAAGATTGACGGAATGGCAGTGATACTGTTCCGTCAGTCGAATTGCAAAAAATTAAAACTTAGGTTAGATTGCAAAAATTAAAACTTTGGAGGTCGAATTAAAAATTATTCTAAACATTAAGAGGTAAAATGTAATTTATTTATTTTTCCTGCATTATTAATAGAGCATCTACATTCAATATTTTAAGATAATTTTTATATGTAAGGACATGGCACAAAGTTTTTTGTGATCTCTAATAGAGAATGACACATCAATGTAAAACAAAAAACTGACAAAAAGAGAAACCATATTATTTGCTATTTTCTTTCACAATTTTCTTCTAAACTCCAAAATCTTCGTTCCCCCAATTCTAATGCCACATGATCTAAATAGAATCTTTCATTCCAAAATGCTAATAATGTCCCCCACATATTCTCTTTATCTATCTTGGTTCTTGCATTTAGTTTGGAAAACTTCACTTAATTCCATAAATTTTTATCATTTTTGCAATTATGTCTAAATGTTTAGAAACTCTTAATATATCGAACTTCCAATTTTTCTTAATGTTACCCATTTGTTAAGTTTTTTCGTTAAGTCCTAACAGAAGGGTGTCAAAATTATCAAAATACCCCACATTTGTTTTTATTTTTTATTTTTTATTTTTTTTATTTTAAAGAAAAAACAATTCAAAGATTTAGGCGTAGGTTAATTTAATAGAATTTGCAAAAATACTCATGCTTGAGTCTTTGCAATTGTTTTTTTAATTTTTTTTAAAAAAATTGGTATTTTAAGAATTTTGACAGGATTTAACAGAAAAACCTAATGGAGTTGTGACATTACAAAAATTAAAAGCTCGATACAATAAATTGAGAGTTTTTAAACTTTTTAATGATATCCCATTTATGCTTGCATTTGTGTTCTCTTAATCATCGGGTTCAGATCCAATAGGTTATTCGCTCTCCCATCTCCTTACTCTACTAGACGACAATTATTCTCTAGATAAGAATTCCTTCCGCTACCTGTCAAGGGGAGTAAGGGGTGCACTGCGCTTCTTCCTTCCTCTTCTTAGTCTTCGTCTTCCCAGCATAGTAGCGGTTCCCCAACGATTTTCTTTTCCTTTTTGGGGGGTAATTGCGAAAGTGATGGAAGTTCATGAGGGGGTTAAGTGAAGTTTTCCCTTAAGTTTTTATTACAGGGTTTTCTTCAATTTCTGAACTTGCCTCAGTTCCAAAACATTGTATATATATATATATATATATTGGCATTTGGAATAGTGATGTTTTTAAAAAACATAACTAAAATGAGACTTTTTGATTGTTTAAACGTCACTATTCATAAAATAGTGACGTTTGAATATTGTTACTATTCATACGTCACATTTCACGCGTGAATAGCGATACATGAATAGTATTACTATTCATGAGTCGCCTTTCCCGCTTGAATAGCAACACATGAATAGTATTACTACTCATGAGTCGCCTTTCCCGCATAAATAGCGATGTGTGAACAAAAAAAGTCTCAAAATTTAAAAATATTGGCATCCAAAGTTTGCATTTAAAACAACCACCCACACAAAAAAACTTCAAAAAATTTTCTCTCTCACACACACACACACACAAAACTTAGGAAAAACTTCACTTTGGCCTCCTGAACTTCCACCAGATTTTACAAACCCCCCCCTGAACTTCTAAATCTCTCATTTTAGACTCCTGAACTTTTAATTACTCTTAATTAGAGCTCTTCCATTAATTTTAGCCAAAAAAAAAAAAACCAAAATATCATTAATTTTCATTTTTTAAAAAATAAAAAAATGTTTTGAAAGTTGAAATTTTATACAAAAGGCAGGAGTATAAACATCATGTAACATTTAAAATCTGACGGAGTAGTCCACATTGAGAGTAATTGAAAGTTCAAGGATCCAAAATGAGAGATTTAGAAGTTCAGGAGGAGTTTGTAAAATCGAGTGGAAGTTCAAGGGGTCAAAATGAAGTTTTCCCTAAAACTTATTTTTAAAAAGTAAATAAATCAGGTAGCTAGGTGGCTGCTGGTTTGCTGCCACACCGGTAGCCACCCCTGAGGGAAAGGGTGGCCCCCAAGCCACCCTAGAGGTGACTACGGGTGGCACGGCCACCTCTAGGGTGGCTTGCGGGCCACCCTCAAGGCTAGGGGTGCCCTACGGGCCACCCCCACCCCCAATGTGGGGTGGCTGCTGCTCTATTTTTGTTTTATTATTATTTAAATTTTATTTGAATTTGTTTTATTTTTTATTTGTTATATATATATATATTGGTAAAAATTATTTTTTTTATAATTTTTTAAAGGGTAGCAACATGTGAATAGTGAACACGTCACCTTCTAGAAGGTGACATGCACTGTTCACATGCCACGTTCTCAAAGGTGACGTGTGAATAGTGAAAATGTCACATTCTAGATGGTGATGTCTACTATTCACAACTCACCTTTTAGAAGGCAACTTGTGAGCTAAAATGTCACCTTTTAGTGACGTACTTTTTTACTATTCAATTGTCATTAACTCGAATTCCAATCTTTATAATTAGAGTCTTTTTGAAGTAATCACTATTCGAACGTCACTAGTTGAATAATGACATTTTTGAGCCATAAGCATCATTATTCAAATGTCATTAAACCTGGATTTTTTTTTTTTTTTTTGGGTAGTGCCGCCAAGTTACGCAGTACCAAAGCCTTGGGTCTATTGTGTTCTTATGGAATGACGGGAAAGGGTGAGAACTTCAATAAGGGGAAGCACTTGGAGTCATTTCTCAAGATCGGATTGGACAAGCGAACTGCGCGAAACACTATCGCCAACAAGGTCTCAGGCAATCTGGTTGCTGTGATTCGTGAGGTATTTGTGTTTAGAAAAAGATTGTGGAATCGAATAGCAAATAATTAGGTGTTTTTCTCTTTCTCTCTCTCTCTCTTTTTTTTCTTTTTTTTTTTCATACACGTTGATATGTCTTTCTTTTATTGGAGGTCACAAAAGACTTGATTTATGCCCATTCTATTTATTTTAACTACAACTTATCCTTATAATTAATTATTTGTTACTTACTATATATATGTCTCACGAACCTAATCGAGTTGAGCCGAGATTGTATCATTTAATATTCAAGCCAAGATTTGTGTTCACGAACAGTTCATTTAATAATCGAGTCAAAAATGAGTCGAACTTATACGTACGAACCTATATCGAGTTTGCTTGGACCCTTATTCTAAGACCTACCCTTCTCCTTTCAAATTTGAATATACCGTTACACTAAATAAAGATATTATATTCAGCCGGCAGGTGGGTCAAAATATGAAAACCTTGAAACTCTCGAAAACATTCAAAAACTTCATGATAATGCTTACTACTCGAAGACAAACGAAAGACCATTGACCCATAAAAACTTCCTATTTTTAAATTTCTGTACTATATTCAATTCAGAAAGATGAAAACTTCAATGCTTAAACAAAATTTAATAATTTAAAAATTTCAAATGAATCTACCTCCAACCCAAATCGGACAAGCATATCATGCATATAAGTAGTGACATGACCTATAAAGAGTTTACATACCTGACCTATTTATTTAAATGGATTAAGTTAGGATTGATATATATGGTAGTATACTTATATCTTGACATGATTTAACTTACCAAGCAACATTTATTACTTAGCAATATTTGACACAATCCGATATGAACACAACACGAAATTAGAGGGTTAAAATTAAAAAATTGTAAAATTAAAAATTTTTACTTACATTTAATTAAATAAGTTAAATTATAATTAATATATATATATATATATATATATATATATATATATATATATCTCAACACGATTTAAACCTGACAGGCAAAGTCTTGAACATGAACGAATTGTTACCCTACATGCAGGGTTTGTCGCCCTTACGCTTTTTAACATGTGATTCCTTGTTTAGTACTCCACATTTGTGGTCCAACCTGCTTCTTAGCGCATTAAAACAATGACACAAACTTTGGAGAGAAACTATTCTTCCTGCTTCGTCTTCACTAATGATCGAACTTCATGATTGTGGCTGCCTGATTTACATCTATATTTTAGCATATGAAGTGCCTTGTCAGTCTCAAAACAAAAGAAAAAGGGGCCTTATTTCTTGAAACCAAAATTCCTTGAGACAAAAAAATAATAATAATAAATAAATAAAAAATCGATCGAATTCACGAAACCCAGCAGGCAGCAGCAGCTACCTACCCTTCAACCTGCAGTCGGGTCAGCTGTGGATGGAATTGATAGTTAAGACTTTCCTTTTGCAGGTTCCAATAATTTATCTGTCATCTCATGCTATAAAAGGCAACATACGAAGTAGAGGAGTGGAAGCAACAAAAGAGGATATCCCTTCTTGATGCGGTAAAGAGGAGGCAGAAACAACCTTGGAGTTAGAGAAAAACCCCTTTTGAGTTGAGTACACCCATTGGATAATTTCTGTCCCTGAGCCTGAGGGAATATATATCCCACATGGGTTTTCTCAAAACCTGCACAATTGAGGATGTTTTGCTGCTTTTGGGAAAGTCAATGGAGCTACCTAATTTCATCTTCTCAAACAAAGTCAAAGCAACCCAATTCTGAGTTCAGAGAGAGATCAAAGACCTCCTAAGAAACAATATTACACCTAGGATTCAGAAGAATCACAGTGCACTTAAATAGGGTATCCTATGTATATATATAATTTAGTTTTCATATTTTGCACATACACTTTTAGAGAAACTCAGATCTGGGTCTAGTGCCAGATCATTTCCTTGATAAAATTCAAAACCGAAAATCGGAAAAGAAATCAGCTTAATTATATATAAAATATGAAAATGAAGAAGAAAGAACATCGATCGATGACAACATATCATTTCCATAGGTAGAGAATTAATGCCATTCTATGTGGAAATTCCACTAAAAAAAAAAAAAGAGAGAGAGAGAGAACATAAGATGAGCTTCACATAACATATAGATAAAACCATCGATCATGATATGGTTTCATCTTGTTCTTGTCTAATTTTCTTGATCTTACCACGACTAAGATCTACTAGAAGAGCTGGAGGAAATAATGCTTCAATGTCGTTTGACAGATCAAGCAGAATTCTTTGTCGAGTAGCTTTTCGTTTTGTCAATGGAATAGTTTTGGGTTTTCTTGGTGCAGGCGGGCACTGAAGGATCACCGGGATTTTGTGATCCAAAGAAGTTGGAGTCTTGAACCCATCTTCATCATCTTCGACGTCTCTGAATTCTCCTACAATAACAGAAGGAATTTTGATCTTCTTCTTCTTCTTTTCTTCTTCTTCTTCTTCTTCTTCTGGCTTTTGATGATCTTCTTGAAATTCCAACGTGGGTGGTACTAGGAAGTTGAATTCCATGGCATTGAGATCTTTCTCAGAGAGAAACATCTGAGAATCGGAGACACCCATGAATGAAAGTGACTTGAACTGATCAGAGTACATGTGAAGACCAAAAATGGATGATATAAAAATGTAATTGCCTGAGAATATAATCATAAAATCACCATCTGTTGTAGTTTTTTAAGCGATTTCTTTCAGCCTTTCTTTGGACTTTAGCCAACGAGATGTTCTTAAAAGAGAGAGAGAGAGAGAGAGAGAGAGAGAGAGAAGGTGGGAGGCTTTAAACCCACTTCGGCGAAGGATCCAATGCAAATATTCACATCTCTTTCTCTCTCTGGGGTGAGGGTGGGGGCCGGTTTCATTTCTTCTACAAGTCAGCCATTAATCTCTTTTAAGCAATCGCTTTTTTCTTTTCTTTTTTCTTTCTGATTTCTACGAACTTTGATGCATCTATGCACGTGGTTTACTACAGAAAAACCTACTGATGTTAACGTGCATGTTATTCCAGGCTCCAAATTCTCATTTCGCCACGATATTTTTAAAGGATCTCTCTGGATCTGGTTTTTGGTTGGTTAAAAAACTTTTAATTCCTGCATATTCTTCTCCTTGTAAAAAGGAAAACCTTTTTTGCAGCTTTTCTCTGAGTTTTTTTATTTTTTTTTATTTTTTTGTGGATGTGCTTTTGCCGTCCTTTAAATTGGCCTCAAGCTCAAGACAATGTATATATGATGCCAATTGTGGGCAAACCACCAATCTACAATGCTTCATGCTTGGCGCTCTTTATATGAAACTACATATATAATTGGCCTAAGTTCTTGAGAAAAAAAAAGAAAAAGAAAAAGCATTGCTATGTACCGATCTTGCTTTTATTTCACTATACTAACGTGTTTGGATATAGTAATTAATGGGTTTTTTTTTTTTTTTTTTTTTAATCGAATTGGAAAATGGAAATATTTGTACAAGTACTCTAGGAGGGTTCATTCGTCTTCCGAGCCTTGGACACAATAAAATAAATAAAAAGTAATTTTTCATAGCCCTTATCTTGTTATCTTGTATCAAAATAATAATGCTTTTTGATTCTGATTGTCAAAGATCCTATTTTTAGTTTAAAGGCCGATCCAAATATTACTATACTTTGTCATATTAACATATTAAGGTAAATGTGTGGTATAAAACATTTCTAATATATATATATATATATATATATTAGAGTTTGGTAGGAAAAGATAAACAGGAAATGTCATAACTAGCCTTAGCGGTTTGTTAGAAACTAAAGAGAGAGATGTGTAACATGTCAGGAGAGAAAGAAAAATATAAGAGTAGGATAGAGTGAGTTAGAGGAAAAGTTGTCAACAATATCATCAATCTAACATCATCTTATAATTAAATTACACATTTAATATATAGAAGCTCTCCTTCTCTTCTTGTGTGAGAGTTTATTTACTCCTAGTGATAGACCTATCTCCCCACAATGAGTACTGGTCGGGGAGGAGGGATACACTCGCCTCCTCCGTCTGAGTCCGTGGTCCCCCTCTTTTCCTTCTCTTTTCCTCTCTTCATTTTCTCTACCTTTTTTTTTTGGGGTTGTCTTTTATAAGTCATATATATTGTCCATTTATTATTATTATTATTATTATTATTATTGTATTGTAATATCTGTTTTAGGGTGTTTTCAGAGTTGGTTTATAAGATATATTCTGGCATTTTAATTTTTAATTTTTGACTATTGGGTTCACAGAATAGAAGATAAAGATGAGAGCTGAAATATGTAGACAAGCGTAATAAGAACCCCACCACTCAGCTAGACCACATCATATACAATAAGTCTAAATGTTGCCGGTTGGTGCCACCATTTTGCATTAGAAGGCTGCCTTGGCTGCATTCCACGGGACATTTTCACATGGGGTCCCAGCGAACGTCGTTTTCACGTTATGGGTCGTGGACGACAATTAAGGTCGCTTAGGATTCTCGATCCGCGTTGAACTTGAGAGGAACCGAGGGATATCGATCGATCATTCAATTATAGCTCTTTATGTTATAGACTATATATGTCTAGGCCATTCATTTATTTATTTAACCTACGGTCAATATTGTGTAACAAATGCGCGCAACCTTTCCTTTTAAACATATTATATATAGGACCATTTGATTTACATCTTATAATAGCAATTGCAACATATATAACATAATGTGGTGAAAACACGTACGTACTCACTGTCTCACATATATAGGACTCACTTATATATATACATCTTGTATAGAATAGAATGTGATAAAAGAAAATGACCCAATTGTCACCAAAACAATTTTTTTTTTTTTGTTGTTATCATGCACATATATTAAATGCTAATGTTTTAATATTGGATAACAAGTCAATATTAAGGGAGCCTTCACTTACCGCTCATATGTTTCGGCACTTTCGTAGTCATAATATATTAGACTTAAAAAGTTGTAATGCTGGGTTTTTATGTTTCAAAATTTTAAAATTTCATCATTGCCATTAGGGTTTAGAGTTAAATCAGACTGTATAAAGGTGAAATGTCTTTTATACCCATGTAAAACTAATAAAACTACCTATAATTAAAATTAAAAAAAACAAACAAACAAACCCACTACCAGCCTTCTTTTTTCTTTTTTCTTTTTTAACTTTTTTTTAAACATGGGTATTTTGGAAATTTTAACATCTTCCGTTATGATTTAACGAAAAATCCTATAACAGAGATGCGACATTGCAAAATTTTGAAACATAAGAACCTAGTATTGCAACTTTTTAAATTTTAAGGGTATGACTATAAAAGTCCGAAACATCTAGGGGTAAGTGAAGTTTCTCTAATATTTTTTTTTTTTTGACATGTCCACACAAGAGGGGGGAGGAGAGATTCGAACTAGTGACCTCCACTTCATAAGTCAGGTCCACAACTGATTGATCTACCCATTGGGGACGAAGTTTCCCTAATATTAATTAAAGGTTATTGGTCCTATTTGGTACCATATAATATAAAATATATGGCCTGTTGAATAGTGGTTAATCATCATCTTTTATATGTGTTTATGATAATTTTAAGTGTATATTGATAACATAATATGAACTATAATCAAATATAAGAAAAACTACCGTTACCCCTCTTGAAATTACACCACTTTTGCAATCACCCCCTTTAACTTTTAAAAGTAACAATTGACTCCCTCAAATTACCCAATAAATTCAGTTTGTCTCCTGTTAGCATTTTCAGTTAACTTGTATGAAAAATGCATCACGTGACCCACATGTGAATTGAATTGTGCATTATACCCTCTGTCACATGATGTATTTTTTGTCCAAGTTAACAGAAAATGCTATAAGAGAACGCAAAACGAAAGTGTATAATTTAAATGGGATCAATTGTCGGCTTTAAAAATTTGAAAATGATTGCAAATGAGGAATACATTTAAGGGAAATACATATAATTTTTCCCTAGAATATAAATTTGCGAATAATTTAGTTTATTAATTTTAAGATGTTGAGAAGTAATAATAAGAACAATTAAATAGAAATATTATTATAATATAAGAAATGGTCATCTCATAAATTATGAGAAGCTAAACACACTCCGAGGAAGGGAAATGAATGAAAAGAATTGATGAATCTAAATTTTATGAAAAGTAACCATAACGAAAACTCCAAAAGTCAATGTGAACACGGATTCAAAAAGCTAAAGTCCCTTTGTCAAAACAACAAGAGAGAAAGCTAAAGTCTTGTCATAGCCCTTTGTTTTTAGGGTAATGTTACTATTTATTAATATTTATTTTATAATATTGGTCGGTGTTGCATGTTTTAAATATTTTTTTTATTATTTTAAAAATGTTATGTAATAAATTATTATAAAATTATTATACGATTAACAGATGATGTGGCAATAAAGATTAATTTTTATTTTTATTTTTTTACAAATATAAATTTAAGAGCTTATTTTGTATTACAGTTATATAATAATTTATTAAATAATATTATTCACTTTTTTAAATATTTAATATAAAAATTAATTTAAAATATGTTATGTCAGAACATAAAAAATAAAAAAATAAAAATCTGAAGATAAGCATTACTGGTATCTATAGTATCTCTTGAGATGAGAAAATGACGAGATGGAAGTCTTTCTTGAGTGTAAAGTAAGGGACCCCATTAGATCGCTTGGATTTCACCGCATGTCGTGCAAAGATAAGGGTGCCAATTAATTTGAGGACCACACACACTGTTACAGCACTTGCGGCTTCTGATGTTGTGGGTTTTCCATTTCTTCCCCAACTCTTTATTTATTTTTAGTCTACCACAGAGTTTCCATCAATACCCTAATCTGGCCAATTTAGTGCCTTTTTAAATTTTTTTTTTTTTTAAATATTATTATTCCTCTAACTGTCACTCAATTTGCAATATTGTCTCCTTCAAACTTCATACACTTTTTCACTTAGCCTCATTCGTTAAGATTTTTTTGTTAAATTCAACGAAAAATTATTCAGGTGCGATTCACTGAGTGATCTTTCTCAGTTCTTAGTCTTTTAAGATACTAATGTAGCAAAATGAAATGACTTCGTTTGATAAAACTTTTATGCGTTCTCTTTTGTTTTATTTTTTGAAAACAAAAAGAATTAATAAGCAACATTAAACACAAAGCATTCACAAAATACTTAAAAATACTCTTTCATCTTTATGTAACATTAAAACACTCTAAAAAAAAGAGGGTCAAATAAACCATTAATAAGCGGAGTCATGTCTTAGTGTATGAAAACTTAAGGATACAAGCTAGGTAGCATCAAAGTGGAGGGAGGGAGGGAGGGCATAAATGAAAAGAGTCGGAAGTAGAGGGCCATAAAATATAAAATTAATTTGATTCCCTTTAATCACCCCCTAAAACAACTCATTAGTACTTTATTAATGCAATTGTGGGTAAAAGGATGAACATGTTATGATAATGTGGGGTGTGATCCTTAAAAACAAAAGTGACACACACTCTCATGCCACATAATTGCTTCTCATGTTCATGCTTAATCATTTTGCTTCCCATCTCCGATCATCATGTCCCATCTCTAACAATCATCTTCCCTCAATTTCATCTCTATTTCTCCCTCCATTTTCCCGCCATCTTTTCATTTTATTTTATTTTTTGGCATTTTATCTAAAGCTGACAATCCCTTCAATATATATATATATATATATATATATATATTTGTTCGTAACTTTAAGCAAGTAAACTATATTGGTAGGCCTCAACGTACGATGGAGAAGGTGGTACAATGAAAATTAGCTGTCCTTGGGAAAGATGACCATTAATTCCACTAACATGTTCTTTAACTTTATGTCTCTCCCCCAACTTTATCATTGACGGTTGATTGATTACGAGGAACTAAGTACTGGGTTTATTGACAAATTATTATCAAGTAATGACCCTGTGGGGGGAGTGGGACGGACGATGCATTTAACCTATAATTCAATTCTCACACCTGAGTTTTCGACCGCTGGATTGGAAATAGGTCACCTGCAAAATAAAGAGAAAAATTACTTAAGTGAGACTATTCTCTATCATTTTAGGGTTGCATGTCCTTTTAAAGAGAGGCCTTGAATATGATCTTCGAATTTTTTCATGTTGCGGGAGCCAGGATGTCAGTCGATCTTATGATTATTTTTCATGCAGTCGATGTGCCAAAGTGGGCTTATAATAAATTTATTGTGCCAACAAAAATCATACATAAAGTATAAACTACATTAATACGGGCCAAACCAATATGTTGAGCAAGTTTGGATAGTAATTTTTTGCTGTGTGAGGTTAAGATTGAGGTTTTTGAGGTATATGATGCATGCAACCAAGTCCCAGTTCAAATTGTTCTAAAGCAGATCTCTTGGTGATCATGTCAGAAGATTATTAAACGCATTATGTTTTGTCTACTCAAGTTTAAGATTATTTTTTGTCTTCAATTAATTATATCTGAGTTAAATATTTCATGTGATTACTTTTGAGATAAGCAAGAATATATCATGTTACTTTTCTTTTTCTTTTTTAAACATTCTGTTTGAATTACTTGTCATTCAACTAATGTGCAAATCTCCATTACTGATTGTGTAAAAATAACTCGTCAACCAAGTAGTCTTTCAATCAATTAAGGCAGCTGAGACAGGATTACCTACCTTTTCTAATAAACACAATTCTCTACCATCAAATATATAATTGATAATGGTCAGAACCAACAACGTTAACATGGATGTTTGTCAGATATGATAAAGTCATGACACCGTCATGTAGTCAACTGATATTCCATCTATTCCTAAGGCCCCGTTTGGTTTGTGGAATAGACCATTGAATTGGACTAGTTAACACTAGGTATAACTCGTCCTTTGTTTGGTAACACTCTATTCCTGGGACTAATCTATTCTCATGGGACTACCAATCCCATACACACAGGGTTAGCTAAGCCACTTAAAAATGAGTGGCTTAGCTAATCCTTTCAAGTGGAATTAAATTAATTGTGTAAATTGCTACAAAAAACTCCACTTGTAGGATTAAATTTCGTTCTTTCTCTTTGATTCATTTATATTTCTCTCTCTCTCTCTCTCTCTCTCTCTCTCTATATATATATATATATATATCTTCGTTTCTCTTTTCTCTATCTCTATATTTCGTTCTCTCCCTTTTTCTATTTCTCTTTCTATTTTCTCTCTAATTCTTCTGGTACAGTTTTTTCTGCAAGTGCAAACAGATTTTTTTTTTTCTCTATGTCGTCTCCCTTCTCTATACCGTTTCTCAAGTTTTTTTTTTTTTTTGATTTCTTTTAATTTTCTGTATTGTTTCTCTCTGATTTTCTTCTATCCGTTTCTCTGTTTTTTTTTATTTATGTACTTCTTTTTCTTTTTCTTTTTTTTTATTCTGTTTCTCCGAATCTCTTTTTCTCAGTTTTTTTTTTCTTTGATGGAGAAACAAAATCTGAAAGGTTTTTATAAAATACAAATATATAATATGTTTTCTGATTTCTTTTGATTCTCTTTACATTCTCCAACTATATTTTTTTGATTTCAAGATTAGGTTTGATTATGTTTTCTCCAACTATATATTTTTTTTATATATAAATAATTTTGTAGCATAATTGCAAAAAGAAAAAAAAAAGAAGAAAGAATGAAAGTCCTTAATAATATAAATTATATTTGTATTATAAAGGTATTTTAGAAAATTTGATCACAATATGATTCAATTCACCAACATATTGTATTGTACCAAACGAATGAATAAGATTAGCTAGTCTATTATAGCATTACAACCAAACAAAGGAATAGGAATAGCTAATCTATTCCACACTTTTCTATTCCCAGTAGTAGCTAATCCTTTTCCAATGGACTAGACATTTCGCGAACCAAACGAGGTCTAAGAGTCTACAATCACCATCAGCATAAATTTGAGATGCCATTCTTGCTAGTTTTTTGGAATTCCAAGTTTGCTTGACTTAACACACTTGTACCAGCCCGAAGAAACATGAGATCTTGCAACTTGTAAGGTTAATTTGAAAAGAGTAATGTTATTTTTCACATTTATTTATCACATTTTTGTCATATCGGCTGACTTAAAAAAAAAGACTGTTGATGTATGTGTACGTACAACCATGTTATTAACTATTTTCCTGCGGGTTATGAATCAGACTTTTAAAAGTTTATCTTCCATGAACGAGGAGAGCTGAGTTTTTGTGTTGATCAAAGACTGGACGGTTATCTCTTCTATGATAATCAACAGTGGATTAATCCTAGGATGTCTTTAAGTGAGAAGATTATGAGGAATTGCACAGCTTTCATATCCACAAAGCTACTAACCCAATAATTGAGTGTCTTCTTTTTAGTAGTTCACTCTTAACACAAATCAACGGCCATGATCATTCTCCCTAAAATACCTTAACTTTAAAGTCAGAGGAGCAGCACCATGGCCTACCAAGGATATAACATTAATGAAAAAATTGCACTTTTTTTTTTTTTAATTTATTTTTTTAAGGAAAGGAAAAATTATACATATTCTCCTTAAACTACCACCCACTTTATAATGTCACCCAAAACTAAAGATTGTATTAATATTGTCCCTAATTTACCAAAAAAATTGCAATGTACCCCCAATGACAAAAATACACTTAATAAAAATAAAAATCAACAAATTCTTAAAACGAACTTTTTTATAAAATAAAATAAAAACTGGGGGGTTGGGGGGAGGGTATAGCAGGAGGTGGTCAAATCATGCATCCCCAGGGAGCCACTCATGGGTGGTTTGGCCACCCCCAAATGGCCTAAATTTGTTTTTGAATGGGTGGCCGAAACACCTCCAATGGTTATTGAGTGATTCAGCCACTCTCATTACAACTTATATATTTATTTATTTATTTATTTATTTTTAGATTTTAGTTTTCTTTTCTTTTCTTTTTTTTTTTTAAATAATGTCTATGAATATTTTTGTTTTATTGGAAACAATTATGGCCCTTTTGTCTTTTTACAAGAAATTAGGCTACATTGCAAATTTTTAGTAGTTTGGTAGGGACATTAACGCAATCTTCAGTTTGGAAAGATATTGTAAATCGGGTGATATTTATATAATTATAAGCCTTTTATTATTATTATTATTATATTATAAATGAATAATCTGGAGGTGGTAAAGCATGAGATGGTATAATCTGAATTATTTAATTCAAATATGAAAATAGCTTAAGTACTGTTCATTTGATTTAGACGTGTTAAAACATGCTGTTTGAAAAAATAGCGATTTTAAAATGTAGTTAATGAAAATACTTTTATAAAAATGTAGTTAATTGCTCCGGTAAAGTCTGCAATTTGAAAAAATAGTGCCTTAAACTACCTTTAAAATCAAGTGCATGGAGTGGAGGGTTAATCATGTATACCGAGAGGAAATGGAGTGGCTCATAACCTTGCGAATCTAGCTCTTTCTTTAGGCCAAGACGTATCATGGCAGGCTGATTTTTCTTATAGTATTCAGGAACTTGTACGTACTGAGCAAGGCTCGAATTAATCAATGAATTATTTATTTCCTAAAAAAAATCAAGTGTATCTAAAAATGCTCCATTTTGCTTGCTATGCGAAAACGTAATTTTTTTGCATTTTTAAGTCATTATTTTTTTCAAATGTATTCTTAAATAGAATAATTTCTACGATTTTTTTTTTTTTTTAATGAGTGTTTAGCCTGCAAAATTAGCAAATTCAATCGCACTCTACATGTAAAAGATCTCAATCTCTTAAAATACAGAACAAAACAACACAAATTGTAGAGGAGACTTATCCTACCTCCTCAACTGCTCCCGATTCAAATTTTGTTAGTCACTTTCCTGCTTTAACTTCCTTCCCTTCCGGTAGTGGTTGTAGTTTTCTAGCGGGGTTTTAGATAGGTTTGCTCCAATTTGTGATTATTTTGCCTTTGTAACCCCTTTATGAAACCCTTCCTTAGAAGATCATGACTAAGGGTGAAAAGATGGTTACGGTTAGCGGTTATTGACTAAAATCGTTAACCGTAACCTCCTAGGCAATTAGTAAATCCATTAACCGCTTTCGCTAACTGCCTATGTGGTTAACCGGCGGTTAGCGGTTAATAACCTACTAACCGCTAACTGCTTTTTTTAAAAAAAATTTGACAAGTTACCTAAAAAAAAAATGACGTCGTTTTTATGATAATATAATAATATGCTACTACATACAACATCATTTCTAGATTTATATATATAAAGGCGGTTAGTGGTTATTGGTTTTTTCAAAACCTAACACCACTATCTACAACCACCTAGGCGGTTAGCGATTTTTCCTAATCGCCTTCAGAAGCGATTAGCGGTTAGTGGGCGGTCCGCCTTTTCACCCTAATCATGTCACTTATCTAGCCCATTTCTTACTATTTGGTTGTACTTCATTATTATTATTTTGGTTTATTATTGGGAAGCTCATTATTTTGATCCTTTTTAATTATTTCCCAATTTGATTAAAAAAAAACACACTCACACAAATTGAATAATCGAGGTCCAAATTTAGGCCCTCCTGTTTTTGAATTGAAGCACATGATCCATTGAAAATTGGGCCTGCATTCTGGCCTTTCCTGAGTCGGTTTCTTCAAAGAGATAACCGGGAATTGCACAAGGTTAATTTAGTACTTTCCCAGACATATTGACAAAAGGCGTTTCAAACAGCCTGGATCCACGGGGATCAGAGTCACCATGACACGCGTCGTCCAAACCCTCAATCTCGTGTACAGTATCGGACGGCCAGAATCGAATACAAATAGCTCGTGAGAGTTCATTTACAGGAAATTTCATTTGGATTAGAGTTTCATTTGGTCGTTCTCATTTTATTTTGAACCCTAGGGCGGGCAGCTGAGATCGCAGGTCTTTTCTTCAGGTGAATTCTCTTCCGCACTTGATCCCATTTTTTCTCTTGCATTCCGATTGGTTGCCGAGAAAACGTCGGAAAGGAAAAGATAATGCTGGTTCTGAACTTCTTCATATCCTTTTTCCGCGGTTTCTCGGCAACCAAACGGAGTATCACTTTTTCGCTTCGTCAGTGAATCATATTGAAGTGTGTGATCTGCATAAATCACAGTTTGGAATCTTCATTTCGAATTCTGAATCTGGATTGTATGATCGCTGTCACTTTGATGTGCATTTTTGTGATGATTCGATCGTGATTGGCATTACGAGATTGATCGATCCATGGACATTATTCGCATTTTTCATTGTGGATTGGTTACATTTTTATCCTGTGATGAATTTTGGGAAAACTTGTTTGTTTATAGCTTTGATTTTTTGTTAATATGATATTTCTTAGTGGATTTGGTAGAATTTATATTTTTATTTATTTCGGTTGCATAACGTGAATACCAATGCATTTGATTCTGCTGCTTTTATCAGATATAGATCTTAATTTGTTCTATCATTAGTGTATTTATGGTGGAATGCTTATTGGAATGTTAAAATGTGTAGTAGGGATGTGTATGGAACATTCATTTCCGATTAGCACAGTCGTAAAGCGAGCTTATAATCATTTTATTTTTAACATTCTTCATTAATTCTTCTTAAGGAAAAGGTGGAATATCTCTCTCGTTTTTGAATTAAATTTTGAACAATTGAACCCATGCAACTTTTGAAAAAAAATTGTTCGATATTATTTCCAATATTTTTGCCTTTATTACATCAAACTAATTAAATTCTGATAGATAATATTCTTTCCGGTATCTGATTGAATTGGAAGATGTAATAGTATAATAACAGTAAACAATGTGCTACTCCTTTTATATTGTACTCAGAATTCTCTAGGTGATAGGTCCAGGCAAATGTAGCATTTCATGTTCATTTGTAATGTTTCACATGCCAATCTGAGCATACAATTCTCTACCTTCCTCGGTTCATAAAATGGCAATCTATATATTAAATACATTTTTGGTTGCAATTGTGTTCTACAAATGTGTAGGGATGAATTATATAGGGTTCTATTACATGAACATTTCATATGAATGGTGAATTTCTATGTTTTTAATAGTTGAATATCGAATCGCTGCTGCCTGTTGTGGCCAAGCTCTCCTCCTTCATAAGGGGGTCATCGTGTTTATCCTGCCTATGGGAAGGGGATGGTTTTAGGTTGGGAAGGGTACCCCTACTTTTGTAGCCTTCTTTTGCTGCTTGATAATGGAAAAAGAAATTAATGTGATACGGGTTCAATGCAAATGATCCACCATCTAGGTGAAATCATTAGCATCAATGTATTAGGATATGATGTTGAATGTGGATTCAGTTACTTTGCATAAGTTATGGCTAATTAAATTGTGTTCTCTCTAGCTTTTTTCCTTCACTTCTTGTTTATTTCTTGTATCCTATTATTCTAAATTCCAATTGTTAATTTTTGCCACCTGGTGATAGAAGATGGCAGAAGCTGATGATATCCAGCCACTTGTCTGTGACAATGGAACAGGAATGGTCAAGGTACGATGTCGTGATGCTTTTGTCCCCAAAATTTGCTTGTTAAATTAATGTGCCAAGTCTTTCATGACTTCTTTCTTTCATAAGTGTCCATTATATTATTGGAACACTAATAAATGTTCTTCTATTTTATTATCAACTTTTAGGCTGGATTTGCTGGAGATGATGCTCCAAGGGCTGTGTTTCCTAGCATTGTTGGTCGCCCACGTCACACTGGTGTGATGGTTGGCATGGGCCAGAAAGATGCATATGTTGGGGATGAGGCTCAGTCTAAGCGTGGTATATTAACTCTGAAATACCCAATTGAGCATGGTATTGTGAGCAACTGGGATGACATGGAGAAGATTTGGCACCACACCTTCTACAATGAACTTCGTGTTGCCCCAGAAGAACACCCAGTTTTGCTCACTGAAGCACCTCTCAACCCAAAGGCTAACCGTGAGAAAATGACTCAAATTATGTTTGAGACCTTCAATACTCCTGCTATGTATGTTGCCATCCAAGCTGTTCTCTCCCTCTATGCCAGTGGTCGTACAACTGGTAAGAATTTGGAGTGATTTACCATCTTGCTGATTTAAGTCAGTTGCAATCAGGGGCCACTCTATAGAATGACCTGAATTAATTGATGAAGTTACCTATGCATATTGTGTCGACATTTAGAAGAGTTTAGATAGTTGGCTAGAGGCCAATGTCAAATTGACCCAAAATCTGGTGTACCTACATATTGGAAAACAGAAGTAGAAGTGTGTTTTAGAGAGAGAGAGAGAGAGAGAGAGAGAGAGAGGACTATTTGGTATATGAAGCTAATTCGGAAAGCAGCCCATTGTAGTTAGGCATCCTCATAACTCATATCTGTTGGTTTAGGTGTATTTATGATATTAGACACATAAATCGTGATTCAAAATTTAATTATGTTATTTTAATCCAAAAAAAAAAATGATTTGAGTGTAGAGTTCTAATCTAGTGTATGGAATGAACCTCTAGGATTCCTTTTTCTTTTTCCTCATGAACATTCAATAAGTGTTTTTAAAATTGTGCAGGTATTGTTTTGGACTCTGGAGATGGTGTCAGCCACACAGTCCCCATTTATGAGGGGTATGCCCTCCCACATGCCATCCTCCGTCTTGACTTAGCAGGTCGTGACCTCACTGATGCCCTAATGAAAATCCTTACTGAGCGTGGTTACTCATTCACCACCACAGCCGAGCGTGAAATTGTGAGGGACATGAAGGAGAAGTTGGCATATATAGCACTTGACTATGAGCAAGAGCTTGAAACTGCAAAGACTAGTTCCTCCGTTGAGAAGAGCTATGAATTGCCTGATGGGCAGGTGATCACCATTGGTGCTGAGCGTTTCCGATGCCCAGAAGTCCTTTTCCAGCCATCCATGATAGGAATGGAGGCTGCAGGAATTCATGAAACCACATACAACTCTATCATGAAGTGTGATGTTGATATTAGGAAGGATTTGTATGGAAACATTGTGCTTAGTGGTGGATCTACCATGTTCCCAGGCATTGCTGATAGAATGAGCAAGGAAATCACTGCTTTGGCTCCCAACAGCATGAAAATCAAGGTGGTTGCTCCACCTGAGAGAAAGTACAGTGTGTGGATTGGTGGCTCCATCTTGGCATCTCTCAGTACTTTCCAGCAGGTATGCTATTTTATATTCTGATATCCATTATATTTTATTAATATAATCAGACTTGATATCTTAATTCTGCGGATTTTTACTTATGGGAGGAGGATATTGTTTTATATTTGGAATGCAGATGTGGATCGCTAAGGCAGAGTACGATGAATCTGGTCCATCTATTGTACACAGGAAATGCTTCTAATCTGCAGCATATGGGAGCAGTGGAAGTGTAACGTCCTGATTCGAGCGAAGCAATTGCAGCTCAAGAGTTTGCCGTTTCTCTTTTCTAATTTTTTTTTTTTTTTTTTTTTTTTTTTTAAAAAAAAAAAAAAACTTGTAGAGAGCCGTTGAGGTGATGGTAGAGAGTTTCAATTCTTTCATTATTGTTTTAATCAGCTGTTGAACAGTTGTACTTTCAATGCCATGTTTGAAATTCTATGCGATCTGAAATTTCCTTTTATTCCTCCTGGTTTCTTGGAAAAATGTGATTTACATCAAAGATTAATGCTATACACTCTCATTTTTATACACCCTTAGTAGCTCCTAATATTACCTGTAGATCAAAATCTAATAATATTGTATTTTAAATTCAATGGTGAGAATGGGAGTACAAATAAGAAAGTGAAAATATATGTAGCATTACCCTTACATTAAATTCTCGGGATTCCCTTACTGATTTAGCTCACTTAACATTCGCCACGACCCTACATAATTGGAGTGGTTGGCAAAGTAAGTTAATTGAACCACTTGGGCAAAGCGTAAGTTGATTATAATTGATTAAGAGCTTGTTTGAGAGTGCGATTTTAAAAATTGCGTTTTTGAAATCTCCACTTTTTAAAATTGCATAGATTATTTATTTAAAAACGCAATTTCAAACGGATTCTAATTGTCATTAGTTTTTTGGTTTTTATTTTTTATTTTTTGGGTCATTAGTTAGACCTACTAAAAAGACGGACACCTTAGCAAACACGTTATCCGCGTTTGGCAAATGACCGTCAATCGCCTCCTTGAATTGACTCCTATTTCTTCTTTGATTTGAATTGTAAGGTTAGTGGAAGAAATAATGGCCATTGCTCATTATCATGTTTGACTCTAAAGAGGAATAATTCTTCCCCTTTAATATCTTGAGGTAGACGGGTTTGGAAAAAATGTTTGGCATTATAGAATTTTTTCTATAATTGCTTTTAAATTAATTTGAAAATTCTTGTAGGTTTTACTTACAAACCAACATGTCGGATTACATGGCACTTACTATATTAACTACAATTAAGTTTAATTATTTAATAACTAATATCATACGTTTCATATAAATTGTTAGCCTATGGGTCCCAATGCAATCTATGTGTCACTATTTTCTCAAGATAATTGAGTAATTTTCATTAAAAATCAACAAAATGAATTGTTTATTCAGCGAAGAAAGACGAAAAAGAAGACTCATTATTAAACAATAAAATGCATAAGACCTGTCCCAATCCAATCCTCAGAAAACCCAAGCAAATTAAACGATTTAAATAATTGAACAAACCAGATGATAATTGAAATATTTAATTGTTTTTTTTTTTTTTGATAAAGAAATATTTAATTGTTATAAACAAAGAAAGCTGAAAATGAACAGAGATATTGTTATTATTATTTATTATTTATTTCATTTTTTCTATCACAATCTCTAAATTACATTCTTCCTCACAGCAAGCTAAATATTCAAAGAAAATTGAGTTTAATTTTTATTCTAGTTTTCAATTTTTCTATCATAATCTCTAAATTGAGTGTATGGTAATTTTACATGTCATTTAAAAGATGTTAATGTATAATTCAAAAATAGAAGGAAACACAATAATATAGAAAAATGCTTGGTTGCACTAAAAAGTTCATCTTTTAGCAATTTTAATCATAGGTAGCATAGCCTATTTTAATTTTTTATTGTTTAAAATTTATTAATTTTAAAATTAAAATTAAAATGATAAAAAATTAATAAATAAATTAAAAAATAAAAAGGGGTGGTTGGCCGTGGTTGGCCACCCCATAGGAGGTGGTCGGCTACTCCAGTTGAGCCTTGGGGGTAGCCGAACCACCCACAAAGACCAGTTGGGGGTGGCTTGGCCCTTGGGAGTGGATCGGCCACCCCAAGGGCCAAAAAAAAAAAAAAAGAAAAAGAAAAAGAAAGAAAAAAAATTTGTCCAACCTCTTTTATATGAGTGGTTTTAGACTTTAGTTACCCTACCAAACTTTCCGATTACTTAGGACCGCCACTTCGATGAACGAGATATCGTAATTACAATCATGCTCGTGTGCATGACGTAATATATAAATTTGCAAGGCTTTTAGAAATCCTTGAGGTAGCCATGGACCCCCCAAGGTGTGATGTAGGTCCACCCCTGCTCGTGTGATAGATAGGGATGGTGTTGACGAGGAGACGGTGTGCATTTTTTTTTTCTTCTTATTGACATAGTAGTGCCATGCTGATGCGTAAACGCCCCGGCAACAGCATTACAAGAAAATGAGCCATCATTAGTGGGTCGTTGGCCATCCCATCAAACTTCTCCAGAGTGTTTACGACAACCCTTTTTGTACTTCATATACCAGCCATTCCTCTAAAGAAAAGGAAATGGCATAGCTTTAATTCTTTAGTTCATTTGTGCATTGGAGCTGGTCACAAGACTCACAACATAGACCTCTAATTGGCCCTTCTTTATACCACAACCACCTTATCATGATGCATATAACATAATTATTTCTTTGTAACAACATGTTAAGCCTTTATAAGTTGTAATTTTTGTCTTGATTTTCTCCCACATGTCTCCCATTTCAAGGGCTAGTTGGCTCTATATGATTTCTCTTTATTAAATGATTTCTACATCCATCATCTTCCAATGGTTTCACTTTAATTTATTTTATATTAGACTCCTCTTACTCTTACAATAACTTAAAAAAAAACAATGTATTTCTTGGATTCAGCTTTCTGTAATCTTCTGTAATTTATATAATTTATGGATGGTTGTTTACATCAATGGAGTTTATAAATCAAGACCCTTTTTATTTAGATTAACCCAATTGAAAGTTCGATTTCTGAATCAATGTAATATTCAGTTGTATTAAGTTTTATCAAGTTGAAGTGGAGAATATCCTTATCATTGGATTTTTATAACATTAATCCTCCTATGGGCTATGAGTCGTCTCCAAGAACAATTTTCTTATAGCATTTACTTTTTATTTTTGTTTGTTTTTTGTGGGTGTATTTGCTTTGCACAAGCATCCCTGATAAACAATGCCCCATAAGATCTCACTTTTCTCCCCAAAACAAAACCAAACTCCAAACAAGTTCTTCTCTCTCTCTCTCTCTCTCTCTCTCTCTCTCTCTTACGTTATCAAGTCGCAGAAAGTCTAAGGCCGCCTCTCTCTCTAACCTTAAAAAGAGGAAAGAAAGGAGTTTGCGAACATGGTGGCTTGACAACTCTCTCTCTTTAACGTTATAAAAAGCTTTTTTTTTTTTTTTTTTTTTTTGGCAATAGTTTAATCCAACTTGACAATAAGAGAGAAAAGGGATATGGAATAATCGAAGCAGATATTCTGTAGAATCCCACTCTCGGTTTCGGTTTACCGCTTTGACGACTCGCTCTCTCTTTATCTCTCAAACTCTCTCGCTGGAATCTCCGGCAAGAATGGAGCTCTTGCAGCCCACGCACCCTCCTCACCACGACTTAATCGTCGACGGCTTCTACGGCTTCTCGTCCTTGGATTTTCACCGGGCGGTGAGCTCACGGTCTAGGCTGCCCCAGATTGTGGAAGAAGCTGGAAATGATAAAATACACGTTGCGGTCGGAAAGAACGTGGAGCGAGCTGTGGCTTTGCTTCAGTGGACTTTCAAGCGGTTTCGGAGCAGAGAAATTTGTATTCTTCACGTTCATCAGCCTTCCCAGGCGATTCCCACTCTCTGTAAGTCTCTCTCAGATTATTTTTCGTTGATGGGTCTGTGAGTTTTTATTTATTTATTTTTTTTTTCTGGGATTACATGTTTCGACTGAAATCCTTGCACTTGGGAATTGGTTTATGAGTTTTTTTTTTTTTTTTTTTTTTGGGGGGGGGGGGGGGGGGGGGTTGTTCTTGTGCCGTGTGTTTGTTTTATGTTTTAAAAACATTATGCACCCACCACAAGAATTTAAGGTTCGTGAGCTTTTTTTGAATTTAGATTTGTTCTTTCAAATTCTGATATATCTGTGGGGTTTAATTAGTGCACACTTTGTTGTGGATCGAATTTCAGTTGAGTTTATATGTGGGTTTTTGCTCCGTTAAGTGGGAATTGAAAAAACAATGATACTATAAATGACGAAGATCTGAGATTTAGCATATCACTTTCTTTTTCTTTCCCGAGATTTTTTTAGCATACTGACTGAGGTATTATGTTTCCTAAAAATTGTGATGAAGATTTGGGATTAAACGTATCAATTTCTTTTACTTTGCTTCATTTTCATGGCATCATGACTGAGCTGAAATGTTTTTCACACACTTCGTGCTGTGCAGTAGGAAAACTGCCAGCAAGTAAAGCAAATGGTGAAGTAGTGGCTGCGCATAGAAGGGAGGAGTGGGCGCAGAAAATGAAGCTTTTAGAATGTTACGTGAGCGTTTGCTGCACAGAAAACGTGATTTTTTATCTCTCTATGCTTTTTGCTATTTTAATTACTGATTTTATGCAGTTTCCATGCGGCCGTTTATTATTATCAGGATGATCTATATTGTAACCGTTTCATCAACGAATTTCCCACCTCATTTCTTTACAGTACTACCATATGAGTTCACTCATACAAGTTTCTAGCTTTCTTCTTTATGAGCAAAATCTGCTTGATGAATAATTTATGTTTCCTTGGAGTGTAATGAAGAAACAATTGTTGGTGTCAAAAAGTTGATGTATTGAGGAGAAATGTGTTCTAACTTTGGTTTGTGTTATGATCAATTTTCGTCTTGCTTGGGGGATCAAATTGTGTTTTTTCCTTTTGGTAGAAAAGAATAATAATCTATAAATTAATAGAAAAGACTCACAAAAAAGAAAAAAGAAAAAAAAGGGACAAGGCTCCATATGCTACACTCTTTCAACTCTCCTAGTTTAATTTGGTCACTTCTTGCCCAATATTCTCCAAATGGTTGATGACTCTGTTCAACATGAGTGTTTTCCTGCATTAGTTCACTTCTCCCATATTTGGGTGGTCAGTTTCAGATATCATTTGTGAGGGAAAATCAAGATGATGAAGTGAAGCATTAAGTTGGAAATATTGTGTTCTGGTTAAGAATGTCCTGGAAATGTGATGTTTTCGGAAATACGGAAAGGCTCTTTTCTGCATTTCTATGTATGAGAAATGTTTAATAACTGAAACCGATGTAAAATTAAAATTTTATAGACCAAGAATATTATATGTTTTCCCTTTTGAGTCAATTTACAGGACTCATCTCCTTATAAACATTTACTTTACAGGTGAAAGCAAGCATTCTTACAATAGAAGCAGACCAAGTTCAGAAAGGAATTGTAGATTTGGTGAACAGACATGGTATTAGGAAGCTTGTTATGGGCGCAATGCCTGAAAAGTAAGTAGTGCATCTGTCACTTCATTTTCCTCTATAGGAATCGAACTATCCTATATGCTAATCTTCTAAGAAGTGATTTTTCTGGGTTATGAAAGTTTTTATTTTTATTTTTATAAATTCCTTTCGCCTTTTTTGAATGTGTGACGTAGAATAGATTAGGGAAATTTATCTACATGTGCCTATGGTAGGATTTAGAATAGGAAAGTTAGGATTCAGGTTGTAGATTAAATTAGGGTTCGAAATGTTTGAATTTTGTTAGCTGAAACAGTATAGGTCATTTTGTGACATCTGGAATTCAAACATCTAACCCAATTTAATGCCCCTATCAAAATTGTCCATTTTAATAATTGGGCGAGTATCTATGTAGTAGTCTCGGTACCTTATTTCGTGAACATGGTATTCTCCATCAAACCACTTGTTTTGATACACCCTAGTAGAATAGAGTTGTTGAGTGAAAAAATGACATCTTCTTGAGGTAACTCGGTCTGTAATGATTGATATGCATGCCCCTAAATCTTATTGGGGTGATGCCTTACTGTAGCATTTCTCATCAATAGGATGCCCTTGTGTGTCTTAGATTTTTTGAAACATCTCTTGAGGTGCTATCCCCACCTTTATCTACTTCCAAAGGTGTAACGACCTAGGGAAAAGCGCTAGCCACATCTGCGCTATTACTTCTAAATGACTAGTCAATTTGAAGCTTCCCTATAATTCATTATAAAGCCCAGTTTCACCCAATAAATAGGCTTGAAATTAGGCAATGTGAGATTTAACACTCATGACTATCTTTATAAACCACCCATTATTTGTGGGCTTTTTCTCATGTTCTCAATATGGGACCTGGACTTGGGTATTACAAACTTCCCCTTTTAAATTTCTGACGTCCTCGTCAGGGTCACGTCATGCAGTGCTCCAGTATCACATGACCTGACGATAGTAAGTGGCTCTGATACAATTTGTAACGACTTAGGGAAAAGTGCTAGTCATATCTATGCTATTACTCTAAAATGACTAATCAATTTGAAGCTTCTCTAGAATTCATTAAAAAGTTCAGTTTCACGTAGTAATTAGGCAATGTGGGACTTAGTACTCATGACTATCTTTATAAACCATTCACTCTATTGGAGTTTTTTCTCATCTTCCCAATATGGGACCGGAGTGTTACAAAAAGTATCTCTTCGAAGGTGTTTGGTTGTGTATGTTTTGTTCACATTCATGATCCAACTTTGAGAAAATTAGATCCTCGTGCTCCCAAATGTATCTTTGTGGATCATTCCCCTACTCAAAAGGATAATAAATGTTATCATCTCCTTTCGCAGAAGCGTTTTGTCTCAATGGATGTTTTCTTTTTTAAGGCACCCATATTTTTCATCCACCCACACTTCTCTTCAGGGGGAGTCTGTTTAATGCCCCAACCAATTTACAATTGATGGAATACTTGCATATTCTACGTGGCTCTACTATTGTACCTCAACAACGCAGCAGAAAATAGCTTATCTTTTGTTTTTTTTTGAGACCATAAACTCATCTTATATAAACATAAGTTGAATGCCAAGGCTCTAGATTGAAATTACTTCATATGTATACATATAAAGAGTCACTACATGTCCCTAGATAAAACGTTGTTCACTATATTTATAGAAGTGCCACATAGGGCAGCCACAACTATGGCTGACTTCAACAAAACTCTGCCAACATCAAAAACTAAGATCTCCTGCAGACCTTAAGGATAGTAGTCTACGTGGAGGTATGACTCCTCTTCGACAACAACTATATCTGTAAAATTCAACAATTTTAGAGGTGGACATGATGAGTCCACGACCCAGGAAGTAAAAGTGATCCAACCAAACTTGGTGGCGTGAGCCCTTATTCAAAATTTCTTGCTCTTGTTTATTCAAAAGCTGGTTCTCAAAATAAAAGTTGAGAACCAGCTTTTGAATAAAAATATGCAGGGTTTTCATAAAACTTGCATAACAACGCTCTTCAGGGAAAACGTCAGTGTAAAGGCATTTTAACTTAGAGAGAGAGTTTTCTTTTATAACAGATTTCAAATCATTCGTTCTCTTCGCATTTTATCTCCCAGAATTATATCCGGATATCAATTTACATATTTAGGTTAAGACATTTGCTATCAAATTCCAACACTGGGTTTGTTAAGCATATTCCCCCACTTGACACTAGGTTTGCTAATAGTATTCCCCATTCTAACTCTAGGTTTGATAAGTTCATTCCCCCACTTCACGCTGGGTTTGCTAGTCATATTCCCCCTTCTAGCACTGAGTTTGTTAAGTGTATTCTCCCACTTAATGCTGGGTTTACTAGTCGTATTCTCCTCCCTAGCACTAGGTCATTGAGCATATTACTCTCGCTTAAGACTGGGTCATGACAAAACATTTTCCACAAAACTTTATTCCTTGTAAAATTGGTCTTTCCATTTCGTTTCTCATAAAACTTTTATTTTACAATACTGGTCTTTTCATATTCAAAATCATTCATTTCTTTCAAATTCTTTTATTATAGATCTTGCAAAACATAGTATAACATATGATAGTACAGATTAACATACTTGAATAACAGGGCTCGTAATCATGAGTAAAATATGCATGTACATCATGTCATGTAAAAAAATTTTAATATTGTCGGTGTGAAAGTTTAACTTTCCCAAAAACATGTTAAACATTATGAATGTAAAACACATTTCAATATGGGTCAGAACTTTTTATTTACAACTTGCTATTCCCTTTTCTTTGTCACGTTCTCAGTCCGTAGTCTGCAACCGTTTGCATTGTATTATGACCAATTGTTAGATTCTAGGCCTTTCTAGAGTCCTAAGACTTTACTGGACTTCCAACTGTCCTCTTTTCCTAGAAAAGTGATTTTCTCTCAAAAATCCAAGCAACTTGTCCGAACTTGGTCAAAATGGAAACACTGACTAACATGTTCAGCCAATGCTACATCTTCACTTTGCCTGGACATGGTCCAAACGGGATACCAACCGAGACTTATGGTCACAGACTCTAGCACCGTTAGGACGAATCAGTGCAGAAACCTCTTCCTACTTCAAAAAACTCCATTCAATCTGGATTATAACATTCCCAAAACCCTATGGTACTCTCAACCAACCAAACATGCACACTAAAAATGCAAACTTCTATGAAGCAAAACTACTCCTTAGAAAAACCTGGTTTTCCTCATCAACAACACACTTCCAACAATAACAATTCACAACCTTCTTATCAACAAGATTAAAACACATATTAACTACACGAAATTATAACTTCACCAACAACAACTCTTAAGTTTCCACACCTCTAGGAAAAAATTATGAACAAAGAAAGAAAGTGGTATCATACCTCATGTAGTTCCTTTCTTCAAGTTCCTCCCACTAGAGTCTCTCTTTCTTACAAGAACTCAAGTGTTCTTACTCCCAAAACTCAGTCTCTCAACCTTTGGACGAACAAAGGAATGAGAGTTGTGAGTCTTTCTCAAGGAGCTGGTCCTTTAAATAGGCAAACATTCGGGTACTGCTTGCATGCATCCGGACAGATTATTTAGCTCATTCAGACGAGCTCAGATCAGAGAGCCACATTGTTCCAGTGCTTTTGTGGCGCATCAAGATATTATCTCGTTCGGATGAAGATCCTACCTTGCCTAGGCGCACCTCTGTCTAAGTTGCATTAAATTTCCCATCACGTCGGTTACATCTGCACTTGATTTGATCCTGGTTGTTGATGTGGTCCCCGTCCAGATGGAACATTTTCCCTCACGAACACGACTCAACAGACGGGAGCCTTCACTCGTCTGAAGGGGCGCTCTACTCTAGAGTTTTTCTAAGTCCTAGAGCCAAAATTTTGACTTCTAATTGACCTAGTACCCTCAGATCAAGCCATATGTAGCCTATTATCACTCGTGACACATGTTTCTATTTTGTTTTCTGTAAGTCTTTAAATTTCCCTATAAAATTCCTATTTTATTCCCAGATGTTACAAGTCTTCTATGAGTGGTCCTTGCCACCCAAAGATCTTAATCTTCTTGTGGGTTTGTGTTTGTCTGGTGACCAAGAGAAATAGAATACGAGAGAGATGAGAGGCTGGGTAATGGCGAGTTTGTGTTACCACAATGGTCCATCAAGGTGCGCCTTACTTGTGGCCGGTTGAGGCAGAGATGAGGTGGGGTGCTGTGGAGGAGTTAGGGGTAAATCAATAAGCACATTTATATGAGCCGAGTCAAGTTCATAAAACTAGCAACTCACATGCCTAATACAAGTCAAGTTGAGCTTATTCAAACTGAACTTGTTCAATGATCAAGCATAAATTTTTGTTCAAGTTCGGTTCATTTATTAAACAAACCAAATTTGAGTCAAGTTTATATGAGCTGAGCTCGAGTTGTTTATGAACAATTTGATTCACTTAAAACCCTATGTATAACAAACATATTAGACACCTTAGGAATTGCAATTTTAGCGAAGTGTATTGGTGAACTTCTGTTTTCTCAACATTTGCACTCACACCGGAATATCTATACCCTGTTCCCATTACTTTGTCCTTCTTGTTTCAGTATCCCTTGGTTGGCTGGTTGGGGCTGCTTCTTTTAACACTTTTTGTGATGACTATCTATATGAATATGTTCTGATCAGCCATCCATACTAATGGTTTTGTACAGCTGCGTGAAGGTGAAAAAGACCTCCCGCAAGGCAAATTATGCTGCCAAAAATGTCCCCTTGTTCTGTGAAATGTGGTTTGTCTACAAAGGGAAACATGTATGGACAAGAGAAGCTTCTGAAGGCCCTAATTCTTTGCCTCCACAAGCTGAGATTAAAACTGCAGAATCCTTGAGATCTATGTCATTTCAATATAGTAAGAATAATGCAATCCATCCAGAATTTCTTCAATCCAACTCTGCTAGAAGTATACCCTTTGCTGGAAGCAGCAACTGGTTTCAGGGTGAAATGGTTCATGTTGATGTGGCTTCATTGCCCACTTTATCCCATTCATCTCGCGATCTCCAGAGTTCATTTTGTCCAACAACTACCACCAGTTCAGAAAATAATTCTGCCAAAAGAATGGTGTCTTCAATTTCCGATCCAAATGTTGAGGAAGAGAGCTTGTGTGGTCAGCTGACAGAAACCAGAATAGAAGCTGAGGCAGCAACAAATGAGGTGTTTGCAGAGATAATAAAGCGCAAAAAAGTGGAGTCAGAAGCTATTAAAATTATCAGCAAGGTAAGCATGAACTTGATGTCGATTCTTCATTTCAGGTACTTGCACTTTATAATATTATGGTTCCTAGAAGCGCGAATAGATTTTGGGTCAACTTAGTTTATGCATCTTAAAATTCTGAGAATAAATTTGTGGCGCGTAATGATGTAAGCTTCTGAATATATTCATTTTCCTATTATTAAGACAAATATTTATGCTCCTTTTGAGTTTAGTGAATTGAAAACTGCCATGCTAGTTTTTTCTTATAAATTATTAAGTTCCTTTCTTATATTGTTTGAAGCCTTACTTGAAAAGGATATGAAAAGAATGAAAGTTCATATATGCACATCTTTTGAATGCTTAAATCTTTTTTCTTTTTTCTTTTTTGGCCCATTGGAGGTTCATTGGGCTATGGACTACACAAAGGGATCTAGTCCTCTCCCTTCTCTGGGATAGGTGGGTTTCAAACTTAAAATGTGGATTCTGGCAAGTGAGACGAATAAAATTGTGCTGCGAACTTTCTACAACAAGAATATGCTAGGATTTTATCCCTTATTTGTGGGTTTAGCAATGTACATTATGATATTGAAAATATACATCACAAATTGTAGTGTGATGGACATCTGAATCTTTTGAGTTACTCTCAATCTCGAAATTTTTTATTTTCCCCTTAGGTCAAAGTCTTTGAATCTGCCCATGCACATGAAGTTAAGCTCAGGAAGGAGGCTGAGGATGCACTAAGAACTACAATACAGGATCAAGAAAAGCTCTTGGAAGAAAGAGAAGAAGTAACTGGAGAGCTACAGAGGGCCATGAGAAGTGTTGCTCTTTTAGACAGTCGTACAAAGGAAGCAGACCGTAGGTGTGACGAAGCCATCGGGGAACTAAATTTAATTCAAGCATCCATCACAACTCTACAGCAGGAAAAGCAGAGGATGCGACAACAGAAATTGGAAGCCCTACGCTGGCTTGAACGGTGGAGACATGGACAAGCTGGAGCTGCAAACTGCTATGGGTTCATTGGTTTTGTTGGAGGGTTGCCTGAGTTAGCAGAATTTTCATTGTCAGACCTGCAAACTGCTACATGCAATTTTTCTGAGAGCTTCAAGATTGGGCAGGGAGGATATGGTTGTATTTACAAGGGGGAAATGTTGGGTAGAACTGTTGTCATAAGGACGCTCGATCCATATAACATGAAAGGACCATCAG
The DNA here is from genome assembly GCF_965113065.1 of Corylus avellana. Classification (NCBI taxonomy): domain Eukaryota; kingdom Viridiplantae; phylum Streptophyta; class Magnoliopsida; order Fagales; family Betulaceae; genus Corylus; species Corylus avellana. The sequence goes on from NC_142497.1 coordinate 19,684,529, forward strand.
AGTTTCACCAAGAGGTTAACCACCCTTCTCTCTTTTCTCTGTCTCTCTCTACTAATTTTGTTGCTGAGACTCCTGTAGACTCGGGAGAAACCATACTTCCTAGTCCTTGTTATTTGATAAAAAGCCCCCACCCGGAAAAAAATTATATATAGAGAGAAAAATACCTACACGGCAAAGGCAGGTTTCAATCAGAAGTCTCTAAGTACAACCCCATCGACACTTTACCTGCAGGCTAGTTACAGCACCTTCCCTTCTTAGTCTTTATAATCACAATTAAATGAGCTACATTAAGTGTATACTCTTCCAGCATTGTACTTTGTTTACAATTAGGATATTCATGAGGTTTTGGAAGTGACTTATCAAACCCAATAATTTACATTTCAAGTTGTGGTTTTTTTTTTTTTTTTTTTTTTTTTTCCACTAGAATAGCCAATTATAATGTGTGTCTATGTCACATTTTGAATGCGTGGATCGTATATTTCCCTTGGCTTTAGCCTAAGAAGATTCAGTTTCACCAGGGTCCTCTTTCCTCCTCCTTTTTCTGCTCACTCATAGGGGTTTAGACCCCCACAAAGAGAGAGGACTTGATTGAAAAGCTTGGCCACTGGTGGGACTGTCGCCTGCATCCAATCCCCAATTCTTGTTTATCCCGGATGTTCATGTTGGGTGAATTGTGACCTCGTACAATCGTGTGAGGCAAGCAACAGTGTTACAGTACTTACAGGCTAACGGATCACACTTTGGCCCAGTATCTGATGGATAGACTCCCAAGAGCATTATAGCATTTTAGCCATCTGATATTTCTGAGTTCTGACATTTAATTTCCCTCTGAAGAAAGAAAAGTATACAAAATTTAGCAATCAGAAGATCTATTTTTTCTGGCTTTGGCTAGACGCTACCTTTCATTGTTTCTGAAGCATACTTTCTTTTCTGCATGCAGGTTCAAGTTCTTGGCAAGCTACAGCATCCTCATCTGGTGACTTTGCTTGGTGTATGTGCCGAAGCCTGGTCCCTCATATATGAATACTTGCCCAATGGGAGCCTCCAAGACCACATTTTTCGGAAAAGCAACATTTCTCCATTGACGTGGAAGACCCGAACACGTATCATTGCTGAAATCTCTAGTGCCCTTTGCTTCTTACACTCTTCTAAACCTGAACAGATTGTCCATGGTGATCTGAAACCTGAAAACATAGTTCTAAGTACTGATCTAAGCTGCAAGATATGCGACTTTGGGATTTGCAGGCTGGTAACAGAGGAGAGCCTTCATTGCCCTAGTTTCCGCCGGAGCACAGAGCCAAAGGGTGCTTTTACGTATACAGATCCAGAGTTTCAGAGAAATGGAGTACTTACGTCCAAGTCCGACGTTTACTCCTTTGGGCTGATCATTCTGCAGCTACTCACAGGAAGGCAACCGGTTGGGTTAGCAGCTGAGGTGCGTAAGGCAGTTTCATGCGAGAAATTGGCATCACTTTTGGATTCATCAGCTGGAGAATGGCCTACATTTGTTGCAATGCGGTTGACACAGCTGGGGCTGCAATGCTGTCAATCGAGCGATAGGGATAGACCAGATATAACACCTTCTCTGGTTAGGGAACTGGAGCAGTTGCATGTCTCAGAAGAGCGACCAGTGCCACCTTATTTCTTGTGCCCTATCCTTCAGGTGAGTGATGCTTCTCATGCTTAACCTGAATAGCGCCAAATAGTAATTACTGATGGACCAAGTTGTTTAAGTGAGCTGATGAACCAAGAAGTAACTTTTGAAAACTCAAGCTTACCAGCCTAAATAAGTTGAGATCAAGCTGGAACTTCAGCTTACAATTAGGTATCCAATCACCTTACAATTATGTGTCATAATCGAATCACCTTGCGATTATGTATCAACTGGAGTAACCCGGAGTAACTTTGACAAATCTAGCTCTGAGCCTCCAAGAAAACTACTAGAGTTTTGGTTTTTGCTTAAGCTCAAATGGGCTTAAACAAAGGTTGTAACAAGCTGAGCTGTACTTAGCTCAGCTAGTTTATGCTGGTACATTTTATTCTTTCATCATGTTACCTGATTTGTGGCTTACTCGTGTGATGGGTTGGTTTCAGGAAATAATGCACGACCCTCAGGTAGCAGCAGATGGGTTCACTTACGAAGGGGAAGCCATGCGTGGATGGCTGGAAAATGGGCGTGAAACTTCTCCCATGACCAATTTGCAGTTGAGTCACTTGCATCTTACTCCTAACAATACTCTGCGGCTTGCCATACAGGATTGGCTCTGCAAATCTTCATTGTCCCTTTAATATATATGTATGTATATGTATATATAGCATCTGTGTAATATCTTTTATTATATTTGTAGTGGTGCGTTGTTGTGCACCGCTACTTTACCATTGTAGATAATGCAGTAAGAGGGGGTTGGTCGGTGAGTGTCAATGCTTCACAGTAATCCATGAGCGAGATTCCATTTTATGTGTTATGAAAGCAATCGAAACTGTGGAGACAGACGACCCAGCCAGCATTGTGTACGGAGATGAGGTCCGATTCGTTGATCTTTTTAACTGAAAACATAAATTCATGAAGCAGCATGTTGCAGTGACTTATAAATAATGCTACTCTTCCTATCATGCTAATTATTGACCAGTTGACGTGGCTTGTTTTAAATATTTTTGTTTTTATTAAGTTGCTAAGATGAAAAATCATTTAAAACATGTCACGTCAGTCAATATAAAATAAGTGTGATAATAAGAATAATCAGTCAGTGACAAAATATGTTGAAAATCTATGATAAAGGTATTAGGTATATCTAAAATGATAAAATAAAGGGTAAAGTCTACATACCCTCCCTCAAACTATCATTCATTTGACAATGTCTTCTCAAACTTTTAATTGTGATAATGTCCCTTCCAAACTACCAAAACATTGTCAATGCCACCCTCAAGACTAGCAATAAAATAAAAATGCCCCTATAGATTTCTCAATAAGACAAAAATACCCCTATAAATTAAAAAAAAAATGATTTTCTTTAAAAAAGGAAAAATTTTAATTTAAAAATAATATTTTAAAAAAAAAATAATTTTTTTAAAACAAAAATTTTTATTTTTATTTTTTTAAAACGGAAATTTTTATTTAAAAAAAAAAAATTATTATTTTTTATTTAGTTTTAAAAAAGAAAAAATTTCATTTTATTAAACGAAAATTTTATTTTTTTTAAACGTAAATTTTTATTTAAATAAAATTATAAAACAAAAATAAAAATAAATAAATAAATAACGAAAAATTTTCAATTTTTATAAAAAAAAAAAAAAATCGAAATTAAAAAAAAATTCTTATAAAATTGATTTTAAAAAAATAATAATAAAATTGGTCAACGATTGGATTTTTTTTTTTTTTTTTGTTAGTTTTAGGTTTTTTCTAGAAGTTTTAGTTTTTTTTTAAAAAAAAATTTTTACTAAGGGTAATTTCGTCATTGGGGGAACATTGACAATTTTTGGTAGTTTTTGGGGGACATTGTCACAATTGAATGGTAGTTTGAGGGGGTTATATGGATTTTCCCCTAAAATAAACAATAATGAGATCAGGGATGAATTAAGTTTTCAAAATTTTCCTTAAAAGCTAGGCTTTATATGGAGAAATCATCATAAGATCCATATGAAACACAAACTAGGCCTTTGTTCGAATCACAAATGCAGTTTTTCTGATCAAAACAATTTAGAGACGGGTTTCAAGAAACACTGGATTTGTCATACTTTGGCCCTTTCAGATGAGCAATTCCTGATTCTGTCCCTGATGAGGGCGTGTTAATATAAAGAAATCATCAAACTAGGCTTTCGTCCGAATCACAAATGCAATTTCTGTAATCAGAACAATCTTGATAAGAGTTTCAAGAAACACTCTCTTCATGCTTACCAAGCACAACAACTATTATACCCACACACATGATGACTTGAACAACCAAATCTCAGCTAGTTGACTGATTTTATCGATAACAACATATTCTGTTTCAGTCGAATTTTACAAAAGCAGTGAGGCAGTGGTATGATTCTCAGCATCACTGAAGGGATGATCTTCCATGGACATTTCATTCTTGGGTTCATCTTTCTTACCATCCAGAAGTGGGTTAGAGTCCTCTGTGAAGTTCCATCTGTGCAACTCTTCCCTCTTGGGAGCCATATTTTCTTTGAAACTCGTCTGAGTTTCACCTTTCTCAATCACCTGGCTACTGCATAAACTGCCACAAGATTTCTCATTCTCCACCTTATTGCAAGCCTCAAGCATTACATCCTGTGATTTTTGAACTTCTTTGTTTGAGTCGGGCAACTGGTTTTCCTGATTTTCTTGACTATTGAACTGAGAATTAGACCTTCCAATGGTTGCTAAAGATGATGATTCTTTTAACATGCCTTGTGCTGATGAAGATGAGCGCTGGCCAAAGCTCCCAAAGCCTTGAATCCCCCTTGTCAGCTTCCGAGCTCGGCCTCTCTCTTCTTTTAGAAGAGGGCCTTTCTCAAGCAGCTTCAAAATTCTTTCTGATTTCTTTCTGACAGCAAGGCCCCAATTAAATCTGCATAATACTATATTTAGATCTTGTTACAACAATACATAAAACCACAAGAAAAATGAAGTTAGAATTGCAGACCCTTTCTCGTCTATGTACTGAAAGCTTTCCATTTCATAGATGACATCTTTGTCAGTTTGAAACTCTTCTGCAACACTCTCTGGTCCATGAGTCAGCAAATGCTCAAGAACAATCAGGGAATTGTAGGAGATCCTCCAGTTCTTTCTTTCAAACTTCAGGAATCTGATGCAGAATCATAAAAAACCATAATTACTATATTTTACGATCCTAACCGTGTATGTATAAGTTCTTATGCACCCTCCGAGTAAGTTTTACTCAAGATTTGTATCGATTGGTATCAAATGTAGAGCGTGACAATATATTACGACATGGCTTACAGTACAATCTTAATCATATGTATATAAACTCTTAGGTACCCTCTCCTTCCCTTATAAGCTGGTTTTTAAGGATGATTTGTACCGAAAGTTTGTATCACTCTTGCATATCAAATTGGAGACAAATAAGGCAAAAGAAAGCCAAAAACAAAAACAAAGCTAACACCCTGAACCTTTTGTGCAGAATTTCCACAATTCTCGTGTAATCATCTAGCTCAAAAGCAGCCTTTGAAATGGAACCCAGAGTAGGCATGTCGGGCGCCCATGTATTTCCACTTGTAGATTCTTCTGTCACTCTACAGATATTGAAAGGATCATCAGAAAGAAACCCATATCAGAAACCAAAACAAAAACCACATAACAAATTAAAGTTGTATAAACGATAAACTTACAATTGTGCTGGGGTGGCATCTGTGAGAGCTAATCTAGCAGTCTTGATTTTCTCTTTGAAGAAGAAAGAAGCCTGCTTTTTCAGCTCATGGAAAGAGGGTGTGCCCATGTTGGTGCTACTGTTTCTGCTTAAAATAGACATGTCTGAAATGAAAGAAGATCTGGGAAAAGCAACAGGTCCCAGATTAGCTTCTGGGGAAGATGGTAAGACTCAACAAAACCAATACTATGAAGATGTAAGAACAAATACTATGAAACAAAGAAAAAAGACAAAACTTCCAATTGATTCTCTACAATCAGGCGAAGATTTCAAAGGAGAAGAATTCCGGTAATGGAAAAAGTGGAGTGGGAGTTGAAATCTCAGCGGAAAAATTACGGTGATGTTAAGTCAACGTCTCTACAGCCATCTTCTAGACAGCGGCTGTTTCGGGTTGGATTTGAATTTGAATTTCTAGCGTTACTCTTATACAAGTCATGCACATATCTCTTGCATACACTTTTCATCTGAGCCGCTAGTTTTGAATTGAAATCAGCAAATATTTTATTGATCTAAACGATTAACAAAAATAGAGGATAATAAAATTTCATAATTGTTCAATTGACTTGAAAAAAAAAAATAGAAAAAAAATGATGACTTACTTTTAGAGGGGTTACATCTAATGTATATGTTAATTAGCCCTTTTCTCAATATAGTTCCAAAAAATTCTCAAAGGCTAGGCTATAATTAAGGATCATTTACGCGGTTAATTCTTTTAAATTGATTATCTACTACTAAAATAAATTATTGTATGAGACAAAGTTTTCTTCTAAAATAAGTTTAAAGAAATTTCACGAATATAGTCTATTAAATTGGCATTCATCCTTAAAGCATTTGATTGGAAGACAACGGTGAGTTGAATAGATTGAATTAGAATATTTTTGTTGTTCGTATGTACGACCCCCAATTTTAAATTTCATATATATATATATATATGAAATTTCCTTCAAACCGGTTTAGAGGAAATATCTTTCAACCCACATAAAATGGTGCCAAGTGTCTAAGCATTTAATATGCACATTAAATTTTAAAGGTCATTAATAGCATTTTACTCATTGAGGTTAACCCCCTTTTTTTTTTTGGGTTAAACATGAGACTAACGTTTTGTTTTTTTACCAAGGTTGGAATTAACGTTCAAAACTAAAGACCTAACGTTATATATATATATATAACTAACATGTGACACATTGAAAGGACTAAGTAGAATAATTTGAGTGGGCTATAAGAAGTCAAAATCCATTAAAAATAAAAGTGATGAAAAAAAAAAAACAAAAAAAAAAAATCGAAGTGTAAAAAAAAATACAACAACGTTAGATTAAAAGACAAGAAAAAACGAAGGAAAAAAAAAACATAAAAGATTCAAAATGTTAGATAACTCTCTATTAATGGGATAACTGAATAGAGATTAAAATTAATCAAAATATTATTCAAAACACGAAGACTCAATTGTTAAAATATCAAGAAGAGTACTTTAATATGATAGCAGTTTTCACGTATATGCCAAAAAATTCATTTTTCTCCTAAAGCAATAGTCTTTCAGCCGCATATGCAGAGAATTTGAGAAACAGAGAATGGAGAAAAAAGTATGCTTCTGATATGACTCATCAACTTCACCTTGTTTAGGTTTACTAAAATTTTCTAACCTTGTTTAGATGTGATTTTTTTTTCTTCTTCTAAGCCAACGTTAGCTCTTTACTTTTTCTTCTTTTTTTGGGGTTTTTTATCTAATATGACGTTAGGTCTTTAGTTTTTAACATTAATTCTAACCTTGGTGAAAAAACAAAACCTTAGTCTCAAGTTTAACCAAAAGAAAAAGAAAAAAAAAAAAAGTTAACCTTAATTAGTAAACTGCTATTAATGACATTTAATATTTAATATGCAAATTAATTGCTTAGACACTTAACACCATTTTATGTGGGTCGAAGGATATTTCTTCCAAATCGGTTTGAAGGAAATTTTTATCCATATAGTAGAGACATTTGTCTTAATAATAATAATATTTAATATTAAAAAAAAAAAAAAAAAAAAAAGAGGATAGCAAATGCCTGCCTGCCGAGAGGCAAAGAAGCAGGCAAAGCAAATCGACGGCATCTACGTTTAGTGCCATGTGTCAACAGCCCAGATAACGTACAGTGTAAGCTGTGTGCGCACAGAGTATACTAGGTAGGTGCCATCATCGTTAAAAAAAAAATGAAGGTTAAATGGGAAGGTAGACAGAGCGTTACGTCAAAGTCGGCCAAAGTGCATACGACGTGGGAAGCAAATATTTTAAACCCTAATTGGAAGAGAAGGTTGAAAACATCGACATACCAAAACCAAACCTTTTGTTTGCCATGTGGGTAAGTGACATGTGGCACTTGGGCTCTACTTTATATTATGCTTACTTCTCTTAATATTGTTTTTTTGATATTATTTAAATATATATGTTTAAAGATAGGAAAATATTAAGGTCACAACATAAATTCAATTTATGGCCAACTTTTTTTTTACATATTATTTAAAAATAAATAAATTTGATAGAGAGGATTTTGGGATTTTGAAAATTTGGGAAAAATGACAATTTGTTTGGTTTAAAATTCAATTTTTTTTTACACGTAGTAGAGAAGTTGGCCATGAGTAGGATAGATATATGTCAATATAATATAGTAGATTTCCGACATTAAAAAAAAACTTTCTAAAACAATTAATCAATGGAAAATGTTAGGCTTACAAAGTTTATAAAAAAAAATTTACAAACTGATATGACACAGTATGATTGGGTTACTCAAAATTTAAATTTATCTCATATCTAATCATGTTGTGCTACGTCATTTTATAAAAATTTATTTATAAGCCTAACATTCCTCTTAATCAAAATACGAAGGTCAATGAAATTTCAACTTTTTTTATTTTTTTTAACCTTTGGGTCCATGAGTTGCGTGGACTCTGGGAAACAAATAGGCCTGCAATTAAGATGGGCTGGGCTACAGTAGGTCAACGCAAGGTACCATGAGAAAGCCCAAGTGCGATGTATCTCCATTTTAGCCCACGTACTGGATTGGCTTCTACAACTCTACCGGCCCATGGCTTTTTGCGAACTTTCGGCTGACTTACATTGGAACAGATGTCAGAATGTAAATGGGCCGCTTTCCATTATTGTTAAAGAAGAATTTTTTTTATTAAAAAAAAAAAGAATAAAGAGTGAGAAAGATCCTCTTCGATCTCCTTCCCTTTGTTTTCCGTTGTTTCTTAAAAATAAAAAAATAAAAATTCACTTTGAAATTTGACAAAGAAAAAAACTACTTAAAACATTTTCGGACAAATTTTTTTCTAAATCGAATAGGAGATAATTCATTAAACTCAGTTTATCAAATTAATATTTATTTTTAAAACACATAATTAAAAATACATATAAAAATTACATGTTATAAATACATATTTTAGTTTGAGAAATTAAATCAAAGAAATTTCCTCTAATTTCTAGAAATAATAGCTCCTTTTAGTGGGTTTACGGGAGGAGAATCAAAAGTTTTTTTATTTTTTATTATCTTTTTTGTCAGGGTTGTGGAAAAAAAAAAGAAAAAAAAAATCAATTGGCTTCCTAAATATCCTGTAGCCCTTACCTGTCAAGGAAGGAAGTGTTTGGGATTGGTTGAAAATAGCCGCACATAGCTGAAATCTTGGTTGAAAATTTATTGACCAATTGACAGGTTTTCATTACCAATATCTGATACCATTATACCAACCTCTCCCAACTGCATAACATTTACTCTCTGTTGAAGTAGATAGCAGTTAGGACAATTATAATTGGGTCCTCCAAACAGGGTAGCACAGGGCTCTTGTTTGGCCACGTAGCACAGAAGAAACGTGTGCATAAATTGGGGGTCAAAGGCTAAGATGCCCTACGGTCTATGATTTGGGGGGGGGGGGGGGGGGGGGATTCACAGAAGGTTTATAAAGTGTGAAATTAATTAAGGGTAAACTTAATGGTACTTAAATGTGGGTTCTTCTACGGACCACATGCAAAAAGATTTGAGGTTTACTCCTTAAATTGCAAAAGAACCCAAATAATAAGGTTTTGAGTGTCCTCCACGCGAAGTAGGCTGCTATATTGGTTATTGAAAACGTCTGATATTTGAATAGAGATTTTCAGTAATTTATTGTGAGATAACTTTTATGGGACTTATCTATTTTAATAGGTTTGAACAACCTGCCACATGTTTAGACAAGTGAGTTCAATAAAAACTCTCTTATATTTGTTGTCTGAATTGCTGAAAATCTAAATTTGTGATACATTTTACTTGTATCTGGTATAAACTGACATATAACACAAACCAAAGTCAAGAACAACAAAGAAAGACATTGAACAAAAGTGGGAATTGTGTAGAATTGTTTGCTTTCTTGCAACATAAGGATGTGTAACTCCATTATGCTGCTGACCTTGCACCATTTTCAGCTTCTATGTTTTTATTTCTTTTACTTCAAAAAGGCATCTATTTATTGTGACACGAGTATGAATGTTAAATCATTATTTGTCTAAAAAAATTTAAACTAATAAGAAAAAGTTAATAAAACCATTTAATTAATACTATAACGCTTTTCCTCAATGAGCGAGGTTAATTGAAATGAAAGTAAACCATAAAGTCCATGTTCGAACTCAACTTTTTGTCTGATTATTATTTATCAGAAAGATTTATGTTAATAAAAAAAAGTAAGTAATTTAATCATATAATTAATATTCTAACGATGAGTACCAGTAGTAAGGTGCGGATTTCAGCATCTAGGTTAAATTAGAGAGAAAACAGAAAAGAAAGAGTTGGGTGTGGAATATGGTGCTTCTGACTTTTGTGCAACAATGCATCCTTGTCAGACTGGAAAGGGCAAAAGTAAGAACACAAATATAGAACCTAGTATTCTCATATGGCTAAATGTTGGGAAACAAGTAGTGAATTGTTTACAACTTATATGCAGAAAGGCTACAAAAAGATGCTGATGCTGAGATGACAAAGTGTTGGCAACCACATATGGTTGTGGTAGAAGAATTACAGAAAGTGATGGTCATGATGATTCCGAACAAAACCCTTTTCAAAAGGAATACCATTTATTAGAAAATTACAATTTTCTATGTCAGTTTTATAATCAACATGAACCAGCTTTTACACCTTTACACTCCTTGCCACCCAGTGTACATTCCCAACTAAGACCCTTAATTCCGGAGAGCTTAATTGCTTAATTTTACAGAGGTGACCAGGAAGAAAACAGAGCAAAAAAGGGGTAATGCTGAGTTTTTTTTTTTTTTTTCTTAAGCAAATGTCTCTATATCTTCTCTGAGATTTTCTCTACTTTTATACACATGACCTCCATATCCTTCCCTCTAAAGAAATAACAATGATGGAAACATCGTCGTGGTATCGCCGCCGATCCCCTTGTGGTATTTCGAGTAATTCGTGGAAGTCCATACCTGCAATTCACCAAACCCAAATTCGCTTAAGTTTAGATTTCAAAAGTTAGTGGCAATGCTTTCTATTTCACAAACAATCTATTTCTAGTTGAAATTTGAGATATACCAGCTTTCTTGGCTGCTCGAAACAGCACTTCCTCAACCAGATGTTGAGCAGGGTCTCCTTCGGGTTGTAACATGATGAAAAGCTCAACTTCAGAAACAGCTTCTTCATTTGTGAAGTATTGATAGAGCCCATCAGAGGATAATATCAAAAACCTGTCTTTTGGGCCTAATCTATGGTGGTATAAAGATGGGAAACAGTTGATGTAAGGGGAAGTCCCTATGTAGTCTATTCTGAACATCTCCAAAAGTGCATTGTTCCATTTAGGCTGCAGACAGCCAAGAAAAACCAGGTGTAAAGAAATAGCAGAAACAATTTCTTAATAACACAAGAAATTTAGCCAGACAAATTTCTCCAGTTGCAAGGGCAAATAATAAAAAACAGTATTTTAGCAAAAAGTTTCACTATCCATCTATCTAGACAGATTTCTGCTAAGAACAAACAATGCTTCCCATCAGAGACATGTTTATAAACCTGATCGGAGTAGTGAACAGAAAGAAATGCAAATTGTTTTAGGCAGAAACCAAGTGTTTCAGTAAACTAAGCATCTCAGAATCTGCCTCCATTGGATTGGCAGCTAACATATTACACTAAATATCAAATCTTCAATCTATCATTCAAACATTTGCTCATATTAGCAAACAGATGGATTTGTTTCCAGTGTTTCTGTCAAGTAACAAAGAGAAGCACTTGTGTAGCTGATACCACCAGCAGCACAACTCACAGCCTTTTTCCTCCTTACTTGAAAGAAATTCCAAGATATCATACTAATCCTTGGCTGAATTAGGTAATCTAATAAGCTAATGAAAATGAAATCTACGAGAAAGGAGAAGTTATCAATGATATTGGGAATGAACATCATTAGGATCATCATAACATTTTTGGAAGAACAAGATTTTAACAACAGGCCTATGTCTCAAAATTTCAATTGCAACCATCTCATCTATATTATGAAGTATGTTTCAACAAATTCTCAATTATCAACTAGCAATCATGACAAATAGCTGAAAGCTAGGAAGATAAGAATAGTAAGGTACCTGCTTGAGAAAACCAGCACCAAAAGCACGAGTGACCTTCAAGGAACCCTTCACACGATCATTGATCACAGCACAAGCATCATCTGGGTGTTCACTCTTTATTCTCTGAACCTCCTGTAATGCAAACCAACCTTGATCCATCAAACAAGAAGACATGGAAAAACCTATTCAAAACAGTAAATAAACAGCAAAAACAATCTCAATCTAAGAGCAAAATCTGTACCTCTTCCACACTAGTGCTATGATCCACGCTAAGCTGACAAGCGGTCAGACTCGGACACGTGCTGGGCCTATCACCGTCCAACGCTTCCAGATCATGCATAGTTTCTTCATTGATTCTCTCCAAGTCCTGGCGAATCTTCCCCAACCAATAATCGGGCTCGGCCTTCTGAGCCAACACTGCTCGACTATCACCCACATTCATCACATACACATCCTCACCCTTCATTAGCATGACGAGCACACACGAACCCATCAACGCCAGCTCCGGATTCTCCACAACCATCCTGTCCGCAATATCCAAATATGACTCCTCTGTTTTCCGCAGAGCCTGCGAAAGCGCTTTCAACACGTCCGAGTGGTTGATCGCTCTCGCCCCATCCGACCCAGATTTATTGCTACTATTCAGTAACTGTTCCTTTAACCTCCTGTCGAGCTCCACTCGCTCACGGTCCCATTCACACTTCCACCTCCACCTCCTCTGGCTCTCCGATCCTCTGTTCTTGTATCTGCTCTTCGAGGAAACCTTACCCCTAGTTCGCTTCGCATCATCGTCCCCACTTGCACAAGGAAAATTCTCATGCACCTCAACTGCGCACCGAGTACAAGCATCTCCGGCCGACCGATTCCTTGCCGAATTTTCATCGGAATCTTCCATTGCCGAATTGGAATTGACATCGGAATCGGAAGCAGGGGAAGAATAGGCAGGTTGGGCAGTGATTGTGTTCGTAGGGGATTCAAACCCGTCGTCCCACAACAGACCCTTAAGCTCCTTGTGCACGAATGAGTACAAATTGGAGAGTAAGAAATCAGGAGCATCGGGGCCGTTGAACCCATCGTAAATCCCGACGAATACCCAGCCGTGCTCCTCCGAAACGACGACGTGCACTCGGTCCTCCCCTGCTTTTCCCTGAGCCCACTGAAGGTTCTGGCTTTCCAAGGAGTCCTCGTCGTCTTCCAAGCTACCGTCGCTGCTAAAATTCACGCTGCTCACCGTCAAGTTCTCGTTGTGGTGCCTCTCAGTCCCAACAATCCAATCGGGTTCTTTCACCACGCCGGATTTAATCGGAGCCACGATCGAGTTTTGCTGCCCCCGAGACATAGCTTTCGATATCGCTCTCTGGAGGACCCGAATCAGCTTCCCTTTTCTCGATCTGGGCCTGAATGCAAAAGCCCCATGAGAGAAGCTCCTCTGGAACTGGCCAGAGAAACCCTTCTCCATCTGATCCGAGTACAGCCCGCGATCCAACGGGCCGGACATGAAGCCCCGCTCAATCGGGCCCGATAGAAATCCTCTCTCCAACGGACCCGAGCTCGGAATTCCGTACATGCTACCGGAAATCGGACCCGAATTCATCAAATTCTTCGGAATCGGTTGCAGAGGAATCGAAGCGAAGGAGGTTGAGCTCTCGAACGCCGCAGCTCGGTCGATACTGTTGTAGGAGTAAACGTCCACGATCGACGTGGAGAGAGGTGTCCAAGTGTTGGCGCTCACCGAAGCGCCGGAGATAGTTTTGAAGGTGGTGGCCTCTTCGGAGTGGACCTTGGAGGACGAGAGGCGACTCTGGTCGGGTCTCACGTAGCAGAAGGAGTGTCCTAGGTCCAAAGGGTCCGATAATAAAACGGGCAAGTCCTGCCTCCGGCGACCCTCTCCGCCGCCGGTGAAACACACTGTCAGCTTTCCGAAACCGTTACCCATCGCCCCGAAAAGAATTGAAAAAATCTGAGGCCTTTTGGTTGTTTGAGGAACAAATCGCTATGGCTGGTATTTCATGGCCAATTGGTAATCAGAGAGAGAGCCAAAGCGAGTAAAGGATGCTCAGAAGAAGTAGAAGAGGTTGGACACGGAGAGAGAGAGAGAGAGAGAGAGAGAGGCGTTGACTTTGAGTACTGGTTTTGAAATGAGATATGAGGAAGAAAAATCCACTTTTTCTTTTCTTTTTTTTTGTTTGTTTTATTTGTATTTTAAATGTTTGTGCTTTTTTGGGTGGGGCGTTGACTATGGGGTAGGGTTTAAGTAAACTCATGGGTTTAGGTTAGATCATTTATCCAAATTACGCTCGCGGATGGGCGTGGAAACCACGCTCCTTTGAATGTGAACAAGATTTGCAGGACACGAGATGGGCCGACAGGGAGAACGATAGATATGAATCATTTTTGTTTCGCGCGCTTGAATGGCGCGTGGGGATGGGGTTCTCGCTGGGGTATGAAAATTGAAGGGGGGTCATAAATTCTGGTAGAGATCAAAAAAGTCAAAGAGCAAAGCCTAATAAATATGACCTGGAAACGCGTGCCACAATCGCCGTTGGATCGGGAGAAGGGATTGATGGAAGCAAGGGTTGACTGACACGTGTCCCATCATTATTTCCAGCTATCGTCGATTGTCAACTCGAGGTTTCCCGACTACTCTTCTCTCTCTCTCTCTCTCTCCTTGCAGCTGAGCTTGACTTTCATTTTCTTCTTCTACTTTTCTTTTTTTTGTTGGGAACTTTAATTATTTAATAAATTTGGTAAGGTGGGGTGGTTGCAAATTACTAATAAGTATAATTATGCTGCATTTACTCCAGTGTGAGAGTTTTAGGTAAACTTGTCCAAAACTGGCCCTCCTCTACCCTCTCTTAGATTAGATTGCTAGATACTTGCAGGCTATTTATATCGAATTCGGATCTTCTATATGGTTTATTTGTTTGAATAAACAGGTAAATTTGGTAACTTTTTTTTTTTTTTATATTTACTGTTTGAATTACGAATAATCTAAACAGTAAAATTGGTAAGAAAGACGAGAATCTTTTATCCATCTAAAATTAGCTATTGTGGGAACCTTGTTACTTTTTCAAAAGTCAGCTATAATAAGTCTTCAAGGCCAAAATTCCATTGTAGGCTAATCCAGAAGAAATTCTCGCGTGTAGATTTCATAGCTAGACTGATAATCCAGTTTGAATGGACAGGCCTCCTTTTTGTTTATCTCTCTTCCAATGTCCCAATTTAGGTAAAATGTTGTGAGGTGTCAACGTATCAAGCGTTGAAATGTATTTTTCTTTCTTTTCTTTTTTCTTTATAGAATTCGAATCTATATTTATCTCAACCCAATCTAATATGTTTATAGCATACGTTAAAAAAAGGTAATGCTAAAAAGAATATTCATTTTTTTTTTTTGGGTCATTTTGATGAGGCTCGTAAAGTTATTATTGAATTTGTGATATATTATTATTTGATTTTGATCTAATGGTAATTTAAAATGTTACATCAATTTTGAAATGAAACAATAAAGACGTGAAGGTGGCATTTGGCATTATTTCGTAAAAAGATAAAAGGGTATGTTTGTTAACGTGTTTTAGTAATATTTTTTATTTTTAGTTTAAAAAAATTATTTATGTTTTTGATAATAGAAAACAAAAAGAGAGAAGACTAAAAAAAAAAAAAAATGAAGTTTTTCTCTAAATTAGATTAAAGAAAATTTTTTCAACGCATTCTATTAAATTATTAGGTGCATTTTTTAATAGATACAAGTAAGAATCACGTGATTTAAATACAAATATTGTCAATTTAATAAATTTGATTGAAAGAATTTTATTTCATTGGAATGGACACTTCCATGGTGAATGGAGAGCACCCTTTATCTCGTAGGAATATAAATGTCAAAATAAACCAATGAATTTTGTTATGCATGGATACACCAGAGTTTATTCTCCCAAGTATATGCTCCAATTGCCCTGAAATGGGATGTTGCCACGTGGAAATTAAGCTACTGTGGCATATGATGAGACAAAGGTAAATGGTTTTTGGGTACATAATTGCCTCCAACACTAGCAAAAGAAGGGGGGCGTGAATGGGAACTATGATCCCACATCGTGTATAAATATATTAATATTATCTTATGAGATTTAAAGAACCTCGGTTGCAATTAATTAAGCCATAGAAAAGCTCAAATTTCCACTCTCATAATAATAATCCCATTTGAGAATTCAAACCCATCATCATTCAATCTCGTAAGTGGACAAACCTTCCCAAGCCACCATCCCCACAACATCCCTTTTGCTTGACCCACCCACTCTTCCTCTCCTTTGTCTTCTTTACCACCTCCTCAACCTAAATCATGTAAATATAATATCACTTGCACACTTATTGACCTAACTTTGTGCTTGCTTGTAAATTTTTTTAAGTTGATTTCAAGGTTTTAACCACAAAACACAGTTTTTATAACTATAAACTGATACGACAATTCATAATCAGTGTATGGTTGATGAATCAGATTTCACTATTTACGAACTGTAATGTCAATAGTAAGTGCAACTTGACAATCCTGGTCCAATTATGCAAGTTTGTAATGTGAATCCACATTTAAAGTACTATTTGAAAACAGTATTGTTTAACATTTTTGGTATTAAACATTGAATTACATATAAGGGGTCAGATTGCAAAATCTTGGACTAAATCTTTAATGACTCATTAGATAGATAAAATATAGCATAGTATAATCAAGCCAAGAGACTTCCATAAACTAGTATTTTGAATAATGCCCAACACACCCATTAATTTATGTTTAGAAATGCAATTGCCATGGTTGGATGCATTGACTCCATCAATTTGAACCAAAAAAATATTAGTGTTTGTCTTCTTTAACAGATGCTCAACATTACATAGGAAAGTAGCTTAGAAAGAAAACTTTACCCATTAAAGTAATGGAGGCTATTATTAGTTGGATACTTTAAAAATTTTATATAAAAAAAAAAAAACTCTTTTTTTTTCTTAATATATATATATTTCACTTTCCAGACGTGTTGAAATTGAAAGGAGTGTTTGGTCTGAAAATTCTATTACACTTGAGTACGGATTGTAAGTTTGAAGCTTCTTGGAAGGATCCTGGCATTGTAACCTAGTGCTTCAAGACTATTTGTAGTTGTTATAGGTGTTGGCCTCTTTCTTCACTAATGAACAAAAAATTCATTAGGCTGAGCCATTCTTATGACTCATTCTCATTAGTATTTAGGTCTTTTATGCACGTTATTGATTGTATTGGAGATGTTGTAACTTGTTGGGTTGCTGATGCAGGAGAAAACCGACATTAGTGTTATTTTAATTATACATGTGTGTTGTAGTTTTCCTTTTTAACAAGGATTGAGTTTTCCATTTTTCATTAAGATTAGGTTTTCATTTTCCTTGTTAAATTATGAGGTACCTAGCCTATATACAGGCATCTAGGGGCCTCTTTCTTCACTAATGAACAAAAAATTCATTAGCCTGAGCCATTCTTATGACTCATTCTCATTAGTATTTAGGTCTTTTGTGCACGTTATTGATTGTTTTGGAGATGTTGTAACTTGTTGGGTTGCTGATGCAGGAGAAAAACGACATTAGTGTTATTTTAATTATACATGTGTGTTGTAGTTTTCTTTTTTAATAAGGATTGAGTTTTCCATTTTCCATTAGGATTAGGTTTTCATTTTCCTTGTTAAATTACAAGGTACCTAACCTATATAAAGGCATATAGTCTTTGTTATTTTTCAATTCAGTTTTAAAGTATTAATTAAATTTAAGTCTTTTAGAATTATTTATTTATTTGCTTATTTGGAATAATTAAAGTCTTTCTCTTCCCTATTTTCTCCCTTACTAAATTCTTTTTTCAATCTTCAATTTTTAATTTCTGTTGTTATCATACACTGTCGAAATAATTTTAATTCTGTCTGGCACCAATTGCATCTTGTGTTTTTGATTTGATGTACTCATCTCTCTTTTTTCCTTTCTACTTGTTATATATATATATATGCGACTTTCACACTCATTTATTATGTTAATGTCATACCAGCATACATAACGTGCTTTAAGTGATTTTTTTTTTCCTTTGAAGTAATTGATATTAGAAAAACATGTCATGTCAATCAATGTGATTAGTAACCCACTTGAGAGGGCCGGTGCTCAACCCTACATGTAATCATGTAGAAATAAAATAAAATAAAGATATCACTAAATTAATTTTTATTGATTTTGGCCACAACAAGAAGAAGATGTCAAGTAATGAAAACCCAAGAAAGTTGAGGTCCCTATCTTGAACAACGACTTGCACATCAAACTTGATGTTTTTTAAAGCCCTCTAGAAGAAGGATCGTGGCCTTGTGCATTGACTCATCAACTTGAAGAAAAAAAAATAAAGATTGCTTTGGATCCTTAAAGATTGACTTTTATTTAATTTCATTATAACTCTAAGACGCGGTACGGTTCATACTTTTCACCTTTACCTCCATCCAAGGTCATGGTGGGTGTTCATATTCTCATTTTCCTTTTTGAAACCCGATTTTTAATGATTTGTTATCAGAATTGTTAGATATTCAACCAATAAATGTGAGAAAATCTTTATGAAGGAACATGTATTAAATTTGGTGGATTTTGGTTGTTTGTTCGAAAAGGTTGCTATAGACTATAGTGTCCGAACGGGCGGGGACCAGGAGAGGTGTTTGGACGGGAGCCACTGAGAGCGTCAATATTGAGCCATGTCCGAACATTGCGTTTGCCTATCCGGACACTACCACATTAAAATATACAATTTTTGCTGCTATCTATTTAAATTCTCTCTTTGGGACATTGAAATTATGTTTTTCTAAAAACCAAATATTAAGAAAAAGCATAAAGAGAATTGTAAGGTTTTCTATAAAGGTTTTAGAGGTTAAACAGTTTATTTAATTGTAATCCTCTTGTAATGTTCTTTACATAACGAAATATGTTGCAACTCTGTTGACGTAATCTTAGCGGTGAACCACGTTAAAATCTTGTTATTCTTGTGCAATTGCTTATCTTATTTTTCCATGATCCTTCATTCTTTTCACGTCTCACGGGTCTTTGGACGGGATAAAGGTGTTTTTAATCCCTAACAACGTGTCCAAGCATATAAGCAAGCAACTCAAAATTTGTTTAGGTAAATGGGTCTTATATGAACTCTCTCATATTTGCTACTTAAATTATTATTAACTCTATCTAGGGACAAATCACAAAAGTGTTGCGAATGTCTACCAGTTCTAAAGTCAAAGACATTAACAAACAAGTCAAAACACAAAATAATCCTCATAAACGTGAAAGTAAGTTTCACATTTATATCACATTACAACACTTTTTTAAACTTGAAAATAATAAATAAATAAATTAAAAAAAAAAAGAAAAAAAAAAAAGAAAAGAAAAATCCCCCCTTCCCCCCAATAATAAAGAAGAATGAAGATGCCCAAAACTAGACTCCCCATCAAGCATCAAGCTGAACTTGAAGGCCCCATCTTGTAGACCAAAAAGAGTCCCCCATCCATCTTTATAAAGATAGTGGATAAATATCAGTTAAGTACAAGAGTTGATGAGTACGGAGCTGTTATAATCAAAGAGAGAGAGAGGCCATTAATGTATCACATGAACTTTGTCGTCAATTTTTACTCTTTGGTTTAATTTAAATTTTAAAATTTGAGATAATTTTATTATATGTTCTTATTTCACCTTATCTTACGATATATTTCATAATAAAAGTGCAGAGAGAAAGGTGAAAAGTTTTTTTTCTGAAAAACAATTTATGATGTCACGTAACCATAATACTAATTTTATAAATAGATTACAAATTCCTTTATATAAATAGATTACTAATTTTATTTTAACGGGGATTGATAAGCACTGTCACATCAGCTTTATAAGATGAAGGTGTAGTATTTAACATTACTTTCTTTTTATTGCAGTTCCATATTTGTTTTTTTTTTGGATGATTTGTTCTCATTAAACAAAATCTAAATATGCACAAAACAATGATAATGTTAATATGATATATTGAGAAAATTATGGAAAAGAGAAAGTTTGAACTAATCTGGCAATGTATATTTCTTGACTAGGATCTTTCACATTTATTGTTTAGATTAGATTTTATAAATTAGTGATGTATATGTTGTCAAGTGGGACCATGCACATTGTTAAGTCAATTCATTTAAAATTTTAAATGGCGTGGTATCATTGTCACAAAAATCTTGACTTTAAAATGGATGTCTAAGGGTCTAGGGGTGTTCAAGTGTGCGGTTTTCAATCATCTCGCATATGTTATTAGCTTGTTTGCGTGAGTTATGAACATATTTTCAACCCCTTATCTAGGACGGACGGATACCATATTT